>NC_138941.1:31684625-32284625 GCF_965226115.1 Aulonocara stuartgranti
CTACTTTCAGTACTTTCTTTTTCTTCACACATACATCCGCACTGATTCAGATTTGTGCACACATGAACAGCTCCCTCCCGGTCACATGCATTCCCTGCACTGTTCCTGCTGATGTCTCCATTGAGACAAGTGTCCTTGACATCCATGTCCCCAGCAATGCTTTCCACACACTCAGTGCAGTCGCTTGCACTTTGAGAGGCTGATTTAAGGGTTACACTCCCTGGCTGCTGTCCTGGAAAAGTAAATGTCACAGGAACATAAATCAGATATAAAAATCTGCTTAGAGATTATAATGTATTTTAATGGTGATAGCATGTATACTGCATATATTTGTGTAGTCATCTGTAAGTGCAGATCTACTGCTGAGTATGGATTTGAACAATGTACTGTGTGCCTGCTGGTCACCAGTGTGCAGCAAACAGTGTGGATTTGCATTCATTGGCCTTTCTTGCAAGAGGCTGGTAATCCTGGTTCCATCTGCATGCTCTACAACTACAGACCCATCTGGGTTCTGGACAGAAACCACCAGATCCTCGCGGTTCAGCATCACCTAACACAAGAAACCAGAGTCAGCGAGCTAAGTTAGCGATGAAAAGCATAAGACGATTTCAGAATGAGTCTCATTTCTCTCTATATATCATATACTTCAAGGTACTCTGAAATGAAATTTCTGCCCCCAAGCACCGTGAGGATTTTTTAACTCTCACATTTTTATTATGGACTTAATTGCAATGTTGGTAGCCTGTATAATTTAGAAGAAATAGTACTTTCTTGCCTGATGGGTGATGGGGTCAGTAGCCTTGTAAGTGAGAAGGGACGTGGTTGGCATGTTTTTGTGTGTGGTCCCAACAGTACAGATGCGATCTCCACATGGAGTTGTAGTTAACCAACACCCTCTGTGATCCTTAGTCCCCTCCTTTGAGCCCTGTTCTGCAGAGACACAAGACATGCAAAGAGAGTATAACTGTACCACTGAAAATTAATTATCTTCCCAGCAAGCGCCCCGTCACACTCATTACGAGACAGAAGAAGCGCTGTTTTGTATTCAGTGGTACACCAGTCTAACCTTTCTTGCTGTCCTCAGATTCCTGATCAGAGTTTTGCTCCTGAACCTCAGAGTCAGGGACCCACACTGGACCAGAATCCTGACTGAAACTGACTGAGCCATCAGCAAACAGCACCTGCAGTACAAAAAAATAAGAGAAGCCAGAAAAAACGGGCATGATTCTTCACCGTTTTCATGTAACAATTTGTGCAGCTATTCAAGAACTACCTGCCTGGAGTCAGTTGTATATTTATTTCAATATGTGCCTCAGTATGAATGAGTGTACCTCTGTGGATCCATCTCTCATGTAACGGATCACAGCTCCCTGGCTGGTGATAATACGGGACAATTCCTTGGAGAGGGATGTGTCCTGAAGATGTCTTGCCTTTCCTTTGCCATGTAGAGGAAAGCTTTGTCTCACCATAATACCTCCTTCTTTACATGGACACAAAAACACACACAAATCATGTCATATATATTTGAGTATGACTCTTTAGCATATGCAGATGGTTAATGGGATTATAGTAGATGCAGAAAGTTGTGCTAAAACTTCATGAAAGACACATTCATTAAATTCAAGCTATTTGTAGATAGGCCACCAAAATGTGGCACTAGTCTCGGCACATAAGCGGGTAAGCAGGTGGATTTGAGCACAGAAGATATACAGATGAGTCTCTACGAGCACGAACAGGGTCCTACTTGCACCAAGGACGGGAGTCTGCAAAATTGACTGCATAGGTACTATAAATTCTAAACACATCCGTTACTGACCTTGTGTATCTTCTCGCAGATATTGCAGCATGAGGCCATTAGGAATAGAGAGGCTGAGACCGCTGAACGAATTTGATTGCTCTGCTGGTTGACCTTCACAACCCTTAGACATACATTACATATTTAGTCTAATGACAGAACATATTTTATGGCTAAAAACCTATGTGTACACGTACATATAGTCTACATTAATCTACATTATTTTCTGTAAACATGTAAATGTGTGTTAACCTGGGCCTCTGGAGGTCTGAACTGACTGGATGTGGTTTGTGTCTTTGAGGGAACTGACGCTGCATCTTTTTCCTTGGAGCAGTGGATGGAGGCAGATAGATGAATGGGGTCTGCGATAGATGTCTCTGCTACTTTGCCTTTGGTTTCCTGGGAAATTACTATAATAATAATAACTTTATTTTAAAAAGTACTTTAATAACACGTAAGGGATTTTCACATCACAAAGAAGACTATAAATCAAACAGAGACAAACTAACTCAACATGGGACATTAAACAGAAACTGCTCACAACAAGTGAGATCAGTGCAGTAAAAAGGAAATATATAATATGTAGACCATCAGCAAGGCACTAAGCTGTAGCAATTCAAGCCAAGCAACAAAGTGCTTTCTTCTGCTCATCCGATTCAGGCTTGTGAGGAAGCTGGAGCCTATCCCGTTTAAAGTTAAATGGGATTAAAAATATTAAAGTCAATCTTAAAACTTTAATTGTAACCAGTATAAGGAGGCCTAAACACAAGATACTGTTTTGAAATTTAAAAAAAGTGTTTTGAACTAATTGCAGGTGTTAAAAATTCTGTTCATTTGTCTGTCTGTGTTCTTTTCTACAATCCATTTTCCAAAGTCCAGACAGGATGAAATAAATGCACATATACCCTCCTCAATGTCAGAGCGAGTGTGGAAGCACTGAAAGTTTTGAAATGTGTCCAGAAGGAAGCATTACTGGACAGTGATTTAACCTGACCCACAGTGAAGATAGACTGACATTTGTGGAAGCTACTGAAAAGCATCTCCATCACCTGATGTATCCTGCCCTCTTTCATTGTCTTTCACTAGGGCGTAGAAATGGATGCCATCTGCATAATCTTAAAAAAGAATACTGAGTTTGCAGATAAAATGCAAATAGAGAAGAAAAAGAAGAAGAGCCAAGGATGGATCGATAACTGGGCAAAGGGGTTACTAAAGTGCAGGTCTGACCAAACAAAAACACTACGCTACCCGTACAGTCAAGGCCTTTTAAATTTGATGCTCCAGGCTTAATAAATGTCAGATGCACTGAGTTTATTAACTATTCAGTACTGTATTTAACCCGTTTGCAACTTTAAGTATAAAAAAAGACTTTCTTTTATAAATATGTACTGTATGTCTGAGTGTAATACCTGTGCGCTCTCCCGTGGGACCGTAGAAACTGTATGAAAGACGAATTCTATTGTCAAGCACAGCTGAGAAGGAGCCCTGCTTCACTGTTTTTATCTCCGCAGGTTCTGCCCCTGAAAGAGACCGCAAACACACACGCACACTAAATGAGTCTATAAATCACATATCATTCACAATAACTGTGGTATTTACACAGGTGTATAAAAAAGTAACCTAAAAATACAACAGGTAGCATCTTTACCTCTACAGTCCTTTTCCGGTTCAATGTTTTTATTGTCTTGGTTATGAGGGAGACATTTTGCAGGATCAACAACAAATTGGTTGATGTGTGTGTAGAAATGATGTCCATCCTTCTTCACAACGACTTTCATTTGGCTGGAACCTGGAGGAAAAACTATGTGTTACTGAGGAATATTTGACCTTTGCTTTATTTATGTTTTTCATTGATTTATGGTGTCATTTGTCTAATAATGGAACTAAGCTCATAAATACTTCAACATTTTTTTCATTCTTAGGGAAATATAGCTGCGGGAGGGGGAGAAAAACTGTACGAATGGTTTAACTTTTTATGTTATCTTAAGATATAACACATGTTTGTAGTTTTCTATAGTGTCTAAGTAAGCTGTTTGTGAGTTTGTAGTTGAAGGTCTGCTTAGATTCATGAAGAACACAGACAGATCCCGTACCTTGAACAAAGCTGACTGTCTCCACAGTGACACGTCCTCCATCGGAGGGGAAAAGGTACTGGAGACAACCTGACACATGGATCAATTTTCCATCCATGATGTAGCCAGTGAAACCCTAAACATTGGACACACACATCATATGCATGGAGTCATTTATTACTTAACCTGAACGAAGCTGTTTCACTTATCAAGACCTTAACCAAAACACGAGTTTAGTTCTGTAATGGGTTCTAGGTGTGTGCGCTCACATTGAAAGGTTCCTCTGCATGCTGTACTTCTACAACTTCATCCACAGGGGGCGCTGTTGTGATAGCTGACTCTGTGGGAGGGTTGGCTGAGCTGCCTTCCGACCCTGGCCTGCTCTTCTTGTCATCAGATAACGTTTTCTTTTTCTTGTTGTCGGTTGACTTATCCTCCTTTTTCTGCTGCTTATCTTTTGGCAAATCCTCTTTCTTTGACTTTTTGGGTATCGCCTCTTCCTTCTGACGCTCCTGCTCCAACTTCCAGGCCTGTAACACCATAATACTGTAACCATGTAACACTTTGGTGACTCTAAAGTAGTTTAATGTGGCTGTGTTCTAGCCTGAGATAATGAGAAATCTTATTTTATCTCTAGACGTACTTTACACATAAAATACTGAAAACTGGAACTATTAGAACTGGATCATGAATTTGAACTCATGAATTTATTACTTAACTGCTCTGTGAAAAAGCATCTGAGGGATATAAGAAATGAGACTGCTCTATGAAATTCTCCATGTCAGATTCAGGTGTGTGTACTTGTGTGTTAGCCTGTACTGACTTTAAGGGAGCCTTTTCTGATGAAGACTTCCATTCTCTCATCCTCCTTGGAAGAACAAACAGTATTGTCATCTAGTCCAGGAAGAAATCACATATTATATGTATACAGAGGTAAGCAAGGTTAAATCGGTAGAGCCACATATTGATCACTATAGCACGATACCTTTTGGAGAATCAGATTCTGGAGTGTCGTTTCCGTCTTGCGTTGTGTCTCTCTTTGATTCCTCCTGTCTCGTCCACTGTGAAACAGTATCTGCCACATGCTCAAAGTAACTCCTGTACAGACAGACAGGACAATGTAGAGTGAGCTGCAGATTACGCTCTTTAATGAATCCAGGAGTGAGTACTCGGTTCCAACACATTGCTATGACACAGACATGTACATCCATGAAAGCAATCAGCAAAAGATTTCTTACTATTCCTCTTGTAACAAGCATCATTTCACACCTGAACTTGACATCGGTGTGAAGAGCCACATGCCAGAACTCCCTGGACTGGCGTTGAGGACTCATGGGATTGTGGCAAAAAACGTATAGGATGTTGTTATGGCTTCCTCTGAAGGTGTCCAAGCAGCAGTATTCCTCTGATGCTAACTGGAGCAACTACACAAAAGAAGGAAGTCAAAATATCCAAGCAAATGCCTCAAACTGTAAAAACACATAAAGAACGGTGCTGTTTTCTGCTTTTCTGCAGGATGTACATAATACTGCTGCAGAGTATAGCCTCAACTTTGTTTAGTTTGCTCATTAAGCCCATTTCATCTCTTGCATTTTACATTTAAAGCTTCAGAGTAGAGGAGACTTAACGTGTAGTAACCACAGTACGTCTAATGTGACACCCCTAACACATTTAACAAGATAAAACAGATATATCACCTGAGGCAGGACGGTGGCATTGTGGTGCTCAGCATAGCGCCAGTGAAACAGAGATCTCAACCTACAGCTCTGTATGTCAGGTAAGTCCAGGTGGCTACACACTCTACCACTCTGCTCCTGGGGGAAAAATACAGGATCCATTGCTGTTTTCTTTTTTTTAAAATTAAAGCAAGCTAAAAAATAAATAAATAAAGAGATAAATATAAGAATAATACCTCTCTGTTAGAAGGCTCGTCAGTAAGAAATGTTGGATCTATAGTAAAGTAAAGCAGTGATGTAGGGTGTTTCATGAGTGAGTTGTAAAATGTAACATACTGCATGTAAGCAAGTGTCATAACATAACAGTAAGTGAATTAACTAATATAACATCAGACCTTTGTTCCTCATGTTATAAAGCTGCTGTTTAGCAAAGGATAACGGGTCATCCCAGGGGATTACTATTGATGTCTGCTGCTGTGCTGGGTCTGCTATTCCACGTAACACACCCTGCTGATCCACCCCGGACAGCGGCATAGCCTCCAAGACGCTCTGATGAAAAAAACGCTCCACCTCCGGCCATGACACATCATCTGTAGGAAGCCGATGAATCAAGAACTTTATTACAAGATTCACCAACATATACTGTAAGCAGGTACAGTGAGTTGACCCGAGGCCTTAAGCACAGGTTCTGACCATCTGTGCAGTAGTGCTGTAGCTGTTGTTTGATGGACATCCAACAAGATTTTCTGTTTTTCTGCTGAGTGACTGACTCGATCATCTCCCACACCGGAGACAGTCTCATCATGGACAACTCCACCTCTGTCGGATCGAAATCCTGAACCACCTAAGAGGGTCACGTGCATGTACACAAATACACAGCAGCTCTGCAGTCATTTTCTTAATATCATGTAAAAATCACACACAGACAACATAAAAACTTGATTTTAAAATACAATAAAATTACTTACACTGATGTCTCTCAAGCGCTGGGCCCGCTCATCATGGTGTCTGATAACCAGAGGTTGCTCAGTCTTCCTGTCAGTTTCCCTTGCTCCAAATTTCGCCACTAGCCTCTAGCACAGATAAACAAAGATAATAAAATTGAGAAACATTAATAAATTGTACACTGTGCTCTAAGCGTACCTGAGAACCCAGAACTCATTGTTAAACTGGAGCTTATAAACCTTTTCTGATAGAAGTTATCAACATTATTTGCAGTTAGTTTCTGATCAAGTTTTTCACTTAAGCAGGAGATAAAATTTCTCTTTGCTGGTATGAGCAACAGATCCTAGTAAGAATTTGTTAAAATGTCAAAAATGTCAAATATATTAAATAAGAGTCTTGTTAACCTGACCTAGAGTTGTGATTCTGAGTGAGGGAACACTTATCATAAACATGCAAAGTGTTTGGAGTATTTTTAAGGCCTCAGTGAAAATCTCCCAACTAAAGCAATGTAAACTGTGTTTTTGTGCTTTCTGTGGGGTTTGTGGAACAATGCTGGTGCTGTAATGTGAATTTCCTGTATGCAGGAATAAAAAGCCAGCTTAATGCATATGCATATGTTCATAAAGTAGCAGCTTCAAGCTGTTTTCATGATTAGAGTGAATGTTTAAAAGGAGCTTATGGAAAATCTTAGAAGCAAAGTCATATTTAAAGGAATCCTGTCCTACCCTCCAAAATCTTTCTTCCTTTGAGCTCATGGCTGGTTTCTTAGTATTAGTATTTATTAGACATATATACAGAAAACCTCAATATTTCTGCTAAAGTTACACATTGAATATAGCGCCATCTGCTGGTGGTCCACTGGTATGTATTTGTAGCATGGTTACTCAGTGCTGTACGTGTTATTTCAGCATTACGCAGCTCTGATTAATCTCTACAATAAGGATTAATAAGGACGTGTTAAGCATTATTATATTGGAGTATTTCTTGAAGAATCCATATCTGATTCATTTTGATGAATTAGATTTGGAATTGGATTCTTCTATTAATGCATACATGTGACTGAGTTATGACTTAAATGTGAGTTTGAGTTCATTAAAAATACAATTGTTTTGAATACCAAAACCTTTTGTTCTGTAAAAATGAAAAAATGTTTTCATGCATAAACAGCATGAAATAGATGACATGGTTTTCCTGTCACATGTTCAGGAAACCGAGTGTTTTACCCCACCCATCCCCCATACGTCACAACCAAGCCCATCCTACTTAGGGAATGTTGCCGCAAGTGCTCTATTATCATAACACAAGAGCTTGTGGGGATTTGCTATTCAGCTTTAAGTGTCTGACACTAATCCTGTCCACAGAAATATGACCTTATCTTCCTGTGAGTCGGCGCCTTCTGTTTAAAAGAAGAAGGGGAAAAAAAAAAAAAAAAAGCTGCTGCATTGGCCGGGAATCGAACCCGGGCCTCCCGCGTGGCAGGCGAGAATTCTACCACTGAACCACCAATGCTTCACATACTAGGCTGGAGGCTTAGCAATTTTTTGTGGTCTTCTCAGCACGTGTTCTTTGGATTTATCTAGGTGTGTATTGTTATGCAGTGGTACCTATACCTTCTTATCCTCTTCATTCTGTACTGTGTTTAGGAGGTTGTTTAATACATAGAGTCTCTCCTCTTCTTTTTGTACTAGTGGCAAGAAGTTTTGGAGCATATAGCTGACCAGCTGGTGGTCTAACCAGGGGCTGCTGAGAGGTTTGGAGTCCTCAGCCACATGGGGGTGGGCAGACAAGGACTGCTCTGCAGAAATCACCACCTAGAGACACAAATTGTACAAATTCTAATATGTCCTCATTTTAGCTATTCATTAATCAGTCACACAACATTTTCCCATCAACCATATTTGGAAATGCTTCTTTCACACACAGTAAGAGACAGAGCAAAACTGCACATTCACAAAACCAAATGCACACATACCTGTTCCAACATACAGTGCAGGATCAAAGGCACAGAGCAGGCCTCAGGAGCAACCAGGTCCAGCAGGTTGTTATAGTAACACATGTCCACATCTAGAGAGAGAGGAAGGAGCCTGTTCTCTGTCCACCAAGAAGAAACCATTAAAAAGAGAAAGGATTAGGAGGTTTTAATTCAAAATGCCAAACAAGACTATACCAAAATAGTCCAGATGAACATTAACAATAACAAAATTTCACCTTGGTCTCCTGGGGCTTCCTCCTGACCTGACTTCTTCTTGGAGAGTGGGGTTGGAGCTGCTGACACAACCTGGCACAAGGAACAGAAAAATCATCTCCATTCTGACAAATATCAACAAATAAAGAGAAAGAAAAACAATGATGTCAGTGTAGAGGTTCAGGACCAGTGCTGTGGGTCATATCTGGAGTGTTGTTTTTAGATAAAAAGCTATGTTGTCTGATTGTGAGAGGATTCATTTCAGACTAGATCTATCCTCCTCAATATACTCTTGAAAAAAACCCACACATTTACCAACCAGAATATCAACACTTTTATTTTGATAGTGTGATTGACAATCTTTTTTGTATTTTGTTTTGATAAAGCCAAAAACGGAGGGTTAAGTGCAGGTTAGGGAACACTGGTTTGTACCTAGTGGGTTAAAACCAGTGCATGAAGCCTAATGGATAGGCTTCTTAAGCCAGGGATTGTGGGTTTGAGTCACATCACAAGCGTAAGCAGAGTGGCGCAGCGGAAGCGTGCTGGGCCCATAACCCAGAGGTCGATGGATCGAAACCATCCTCTGCTACAAGCCTATTTTATAAAATAAATCCATTCAAGAAAACTACCGGTGTCTAACTGTATCTACATATATTTACCTCCACAGGCTCTGAGTGCTTCACAACAGCAGGCACACTGATGAATTTAACATTGTTCCGGTATTGCTGATACTGCCTTCTGACGTCTAGGCAGTCATAGATAAGACTGGCCACACCGTCAAAGATTTGGCTTCCCAACTCCAGCTGGACACACAGCATAGACACACAGACACGGATTTCAAGTAAAAAGCAGGTCACGTCATGTGATGCTTAAACAAAACAAAGCAGATATGTAATATATAATTCAAACTGGATAACAGAAAAACAAAATAATGTGCAATATTCTAATAAACTCAAAAATGAGACCAGATATGTTAAACACTTATCTACTCACCACAGTTTCAGGGTCCCGCGCGTCAAAGGGAAGCAAGAAGTGAGGAACAGTGTAGCTGAGCTGAACCACATCATGGAGCCTGGAGTCTGGTGGCCCGCTGTCCAAAACTGATCTCAGACCTGACCAGAATTCATTCAACTTCCTTTCCTGCACAGCTTTTGTACACGCAGAAAAAATGATGATGCAGTGTAAACATACATGTCTTATACTTCTCTTATAACAGACAATAAATCTACTATTTACTGAAGATAGCAAACAGAAGATTTACTGTTTACTCCTTACCTGCATCAAAAACCGGCGAAGCTCTGAGACTCTGTTCATTTCCCTCACAGCTGTCTTGGTGATCCTGCTGCTCCTCCATATTTTGGGAGAACTCCAAACACAATTTGATGACATTAGACACATGAACACCTATGGCATCAAGTCCCGCTATCAGTTGCGGCTGGTAGAATCCCAGGATTAGAATATAGTGCTGAGGACCCCACTCTGGCTCATCGTCTATGACCAAGACACAAAATCAGTGCGCACAAGATTTTAAAGCACGAAACAACCTGAACAAGTATATTAATCTTTACCACTTTAGCTTTTCATCAGCTTTTACCTTTGAAAGTAGGTGGCTCAACATCACCCCTGCGCTTCAGCTTGGTCTTCTTCTCCTTGGGTGGTATCACCGGTGTATGAGGACCCTTTCCCTTTTTATCAGAGACTGTTGTCTTTTCCTCCTCAGCCTTAAACATAAAACAGTTTTAAAAATATGACTCTGAGGAACATCTCAAATGTTTTGTGGGTTTTTTTGTACCTACAACTCAGAATTATATCACTGGTGGTACAAAAGCTGTCTTGAATGAAACAATACTTGACCATTAACCAAGTATAGGCCATGTACCCATGACATGTGAAACACAAACGAAGAATGTAATATTACAGGGGTATGATGAATACAAAAATACAAAGAATTTGGAGTTACAATAAATCTTTTTTAAAAACAACTAGATGTTAGTAGTGTTAGTAAGATAACACTGAAAGTGAAATTTCACGCCCTGTCAACACCTTAATTAATTATAAAGGAATAAGAATCACTTAAATAACAAGTCATTTACCTGGTTAGCATCTGACCTCTGCTGATAACAGGCTTTGATAAGTAGCAGCTGGAACTTCAATATTTTTGCCATCAGGTCACAGGGAATCCCCTCTCCTGCATCGAGCAGCAGTTTAGCTGGCTCTGTAACCTACACAAAACACAGACACTTGTAAATACACACACAACAATGACTGTTACACTGAAACACGTCACATAAAAACAACATTATTCTTTGGCATGGTGCACAAAGTCACTCCTGTAAAAATTTCCAAAGCATACCTGATAGAACATGGGGGCATCGTCGGGTTTTTTTGCTTTGGGATTCCCCAGCTCATGGATCTGCAAAGAGGAAGGATTTTACTTTACAATATATATCATGAATGGTACATTACTAAGCTATAAGCTATTAAGCAATATTAAACACAGCTCTGGAAGGTCCATCCCAGTTTTAAGCGCAACTGTCAAGTCAACTCTGTATAGGAGCCAGTCAAATACGACGACTACCACATGCTCACCTAAAAGGGATGCCCTTTGAAATGTGGGAGAAACCTTGAGCATCCAGAAAGAAAGCCAGGTAGGTTCAAACACCCACCCAAAGGGCTCATCCTGCTGATGGATTCGAACCACGACCTTCTTGCTGGTAGGCGTTAGTATCATGACGCAGTCACTAACACCGCCATGCATCATTTGAGACAAAGTAGGCTCATTTTTAAGTGTAAATGATGTAAAGCAAGTCTAGTAGAGTCAACAATAAAATATAAAATGTGTTATATCAACACCACAGGTCCCTTTAATATAAAGGAAGTAACAAAGTTAGAGTACCTTTGCAAGCGTGTCGTCCCAAGTTAGCAAGGTGAAAAGTTTGCGTTGCGGTTCCTGTACAGCCAAGGCCAGCGCCTGGATCAGTTCCTCCTCCTGCGGACCTCTCCCAACCACAAAAGACACACATGCCTGCCACGAATCCTGGGAAGGGCAATACGTTTTACGATATACCACTGCAATACACCCCAGTCACAGGCTACATTATTTCATATCATATTTATACATATTTGCTTTGCAGTATATGACAGCTCGCTTTAGGCTCAGTGATGGCGCAATTTATGCTAAGACAAATGAAAAAAAAATTACGTTAAAGAAAAAAAAAAGAATAAAAAGCTTTTAAGAAGCATAACAACGTTTACTAATAACATTTAGGGATGTCGAAATTATAACTTCCGGTCTGAAAAATCGAAGCTGCCTGATCTGGCTAATCGCGCGCGCGCACCCATTAACCTGCCCTTAGACTCGGCTAACGCCTTATGAGAAAACTGCGAGATTCACTCAGTGTGAAGAGGATATAAATGTTTCCAACAAACTATTTAAGTTCAGCCAAAAAAAAAGTGGTCAGTGAGACGACAAACCTCTTCAAACTCTGCTTTGATGAGACCAGTCTCCCAGTTCTTGTTTACTGCGCCTCCATCAGTACTGGACTTTTTAGCAGAGCCCTTTTTAGCTCCCTTTGGTGGCATTTCCGCTTAGTGGTAATTCAACAACACAGAGCAGTGAAAACAGTAATGCAATTTTCGAGTTAGAGATCAACTTTAGATTACTAACTGTGAGTTGTCATCTGGTGCTCATGTTGCCCCTGGTAACCGCAAGGGCACGAGTGTCAAGTAATGTTTTCAGAGTGGGACTTCCCGTAGACTTTCAGAACAAAAGCTTGACGGAACGCGCCTTCCTGTTTACAAATTCGCTGTTTCGTCGTGTTAGACTTTAGTAGTAAAAAGGTACGAAAACAAGAATTAGAATATAATAAAATCTGCTTCGTTTTTAAAGACACAACCTTTTAGTCCAATGTTGCTGTCGTTTGCTGTCTCCACTAGGTGGCCGTATTATACTTTGTCTGCAGCTGCGCTTTCACAGCAGAGTCACAACCCATCGTGAATCAAAACTTTACAAACCAAATCCAGGTCGTTGCTTACACAGTTTCAGTGATTGTTATATCTATAGTAGTACATGGTAATCAGTTCTTAAGTTCAAAGCATTTGGCTTTGTAAACCTAACCAAAAAAAGAGCTCCCATTTACCAGTTGAATAGATTCAAACCTGAGCAATATTGTCACTGTGCCCAGACAGTGAACACTGAAAACAGCTGATTAATTTCTGTGATAGAAACAGTGATCCAGAGCAACTGAGAATAGATAATGACGGCACATACACTTTTTAAAATCCCTATAAAGCAGTGGTTCCCAAACTTTTTTTGCTGGGCTCCCCTTTGTTTTACAAGAATGTTGTTCGCCCTGTTTCGTCCACACGTAAACGGCGTTTCCAATCACCGAAAACGGAGATTTTTTTAAAACTCCTTTTTCGTCTTTACGTGTCAAAGAGGAATACAGAGTTCATCACGCAACGTTAAAGGTATGTGCCTTTTTTCACGTCACGCTGTGCACCACGTTATTGTTTACATGAGAGGAATTGCAGAATGGCAGATTAACAGTATTTTGTCTCTATCTTCAGGTTTTACAGGCTTACACACGCAGTTACTGTCCCTCCATTTAGAAAGGCAGAGGCCTCACGGTGTAATTATTTTACATGTAGTTGTTTTTTCCCTGTGTAATAATATTCAACATTGCTATCAATACATTTAAAAAAAAAAGCCTCTCTGTGCAAAATGGGTTTAAAAACATAAACAGCTGTTGGATGCTGTTTGTCCGTGATTTGAACGGGGAACAAATCGTGGCAGGATCAGTCTGATATTATTTGTATCCAGCTGTAACTTTAGTGTATAAAGAGCCAACATCTCCAAAATGTCAGGAGTAGTTAGTCATTACAAGTGTTTGTGAACTAAAAATCAAGAATGTGGGATACTGTTTGTCCGTGATTTGGAGAGCCCAGCGCTGCTCCCGACGAAGGGAAAATTAATTTTGCAGGGGAGACCTACCTCAGCACATATGCAGGTGAAACCAAAGGGCAGATATGCTTCACCATATTTTCTAGTCTTTGGCTTAGAATGAAGTTGGTTTGGAAACATGTTCAGCTATGCTTCATCTCCTGCTTTGCGTTTGTGTGGGAGCCCCCTGCTAGCAGTGTCCAAGCATTGTTTTTTGTTTTTTTCCCTTTTCATACCGCCCCCCCCCCCCCCCCTAGGGGGCGGGGCCCACACTTTGGGAAGGTCTGCTATAAAGGATGGTGAAACAGTTGTTCTACAATATGAGCCAAGCAACAAGATAAAGGTTAAATATAGCAGCCATGGACAAGAGCCTTCAGTTCAACGTTCATATATTCATTATTTTCAATCGTAATGCAGTCAGTGTTGAAAAAAGAAACCAGCCTTGGCAAGGTTTTATTTTACAACAAGACTTTAAATGCTAATCAGGTGAATACACAGATTTAATAAATCTAAAGAGGTTGTGACCACTTTACCACCCCAACACACTCTCAGACAGTAATTAGCAATTCATGATAATATTATTTATATTCTTTTTAATCGGTCTGCTTGATGTTGATGTTCTTTTTAAAAAGAATAGGATACTCTCATCTGTTTTAAGTAAACCAGTGCATTCATATTATTGATTTTGTCCACTGAAACATCATTTAAACTACTTCTCATATACTTTGGCATAAACTTTGCTTTACTAATCTTTAACTTTATTTTTTTAAGGAAGGTGACAAAACATGAAAATCAGTGATGCCAAAAGCATTTCCTGTTTAATTTCAGCGCAACCCATCCATAACCCATAATTTCTAGTGAAAAACACGAGAGACGCTCCCCAACTCCTGTGGGTCAGACTGCCTGTTTAGTTCTGGTTTCCGAGGTATTTTTATTCTTGGCACATATCCTCACAAAATGTTTATATTGCACACATTACTCTGGCTTTGTATGTTAAAAGCAAAAAAAAAATGCTTTGTGTAAAATGAAGGCTTATATATCTACTGGGCATCTGTTAATGGGCACACATTCAGTTATTCAGTTGAATCTTCCTTGCTCTGTTCATATTACAAACAATTTCATGCATCTCTACATCTTTGTTCCCAAGCACATCCATTAGTTATGGAGGAACTGCCATCTCCAAACCTTCCAGAGGCAGTGTCCTACAAAGGTCACACATAGCCGCCACATAAACACTGTAGTGACACTTATATAACAGTCCGCATACTGAAAATAGCATAGCAACATCTCAAAATATCCATTTCTTTTAGTCCTGCACTGCTATTAAACTTGTTCATCATGTGCCTGCAGGGGCTATTTCATTACGTCCAAGACCAGTCATAAGAGTTTATTTAAAATCTCAGTTCACTCACTACTCAAAATAATGCACATTGCACAACTAAATATCAAATATCTCAGTAGGAAGGAAATATGACGTCACATGGGAAGGTACTACCTGTACGTTAGTTACAGTTTATTACACCCTCGAGGTACAAATTGTAAATCACGTATTTATAACCTGTTTAACATCATTCAGAGGCTAAGCTTTCGACACATATTCACTAGTTCAGCTGCAGCTCATAAGCACCTTCATGCAACTGTGGAAGGAGTGTTACAGACTCATGGCAATGGAGGAAAAGTGAGCATAAAATAACCCAAAACAGAAATGCATTCATTTTAATGCAACCCATCAAATCGGTCCTACCATACATACTGTCCTTAAAAGTTAAAATTACTTTTCTCACCAGGCATTTTCTACATTTAGATCTACATTACATGTCCAATAAATTTTTATGGCACAAGGTGCATGGAGAAGACAAAGATCTGATGACGTGAAGACAGTTTAAGTATTAGGGAAACTGTCGCTGGAGTCTTCACGTCATCCTACATTTGATACTGTGTCATGGATTGTAAGTTTCTTAAAATTGAAGCCCCTTCGGATACATCAGAAAAAGATGATTAGGATATTACGCTAGGCGGGACTCGTACTAAATAAACATATCTCATGCCACACAGCGCTGGTAAGAAATGTCTACTTTTAATCCAAAAAGAAAGCGCTGCAAACGTTGGTGTTTTTCCACGGTCACTGTACTATCTTCTTACTTTTAAGGCTAAATTAAGCTCGGCACAGCACATCCTACAGCCACTGAAACTTTGCAGGCCAAAGCAGATTTAACATCTCCCTCTTGAACATCACATGCTGCCTGCTCCAATGGCAGCAAGAGTCAAGTGTTTTAAAGATATGTATTTTGATACCCAAACATCATGTGATGAAACTCGTAAACATGAGCTTGAACACTCAACCACCTAACGCCTTCTTCTTCTTTCTTCGGATGGAGGGCTCATTTTTTCTCTTTTGTGCAAACAAAGCTGAACATAAAGTGACGTTTTTTTCAAATTAAGTTTTATCGTCTAACTTTCAAGAATTTTATTGTTTCCTGGTGTGAGATAAAGTGCAGTAGCATGACAAGGGCCTCAGTACTTTTCCATGAGGCAAGATATTATGGCAAAGCCTCCCTCAGTAGGAGGATTTGCCAACTCTGCCTTTTTAATGGACAAGGACCATAAATCAGGGGAAAATGCTAATGTTGCAAGGGACTTATTGACAAAGATCCTTGTAAGATGTAGTAGGTGGAATGAGAAGGCCTAAAGTAAATCTATATAACAATGGGGACAGGAGGAAATTAGACTGTAACTTGGGCTTCAATTTAACTTGTTTTTTCCGGCCATGAATAATCAAGTGTGGTACACTATCAATCTAAAATTTGGACACCTTTATTTTCATGACTATTTACATTGTAGATTCCCACTGAAGACATCATGAACATATTTAGTTATTTTCTTTGCTACATAAAAAATAAAGTAAAAAAATAAAATAAAGAAGAACAATTAAATGACAAAGTGTGTCCAAACCTGTGACTGATAGTGTATCTATAGAAATATTAGACATAGCGATGAATTGTATAGCACATATTCTTTGTGGATCTTTTGTGTTTATGGGCTTCGCAGTTCAGATCTGCGCCGCTGACCCACATTAGCACAGCAAAGCAACGGGATCAGAGGTCGTTACGTGTGACGCCAACCAGACGATCAGAGCTTCATTGTCCTGCACAAGGACTGTATGCAGCGCATCTTGCACAACATCATGTGACTCTGCCGTTAACCTGCTGTAACCCCTGCGGCCTGTTTCGCCACTTGAGCATGACCGGCGTGTTGCCATAACTAACTTTTACACTAATGTAAAAAGTTGTAAACAATTATGACAGTAATTCATTATTAAAGCAAAACTGGGAGGAATCTTGTCATGCACCACACGAGTCTCATAATCTTTTGCTCATCTCACAAGTTTATTAAAATCCCAACCATTCAAGACAATGAGAGAAATGTCACACAAACACTGCAGGTACACACAGCGGCAGCCAGTGAGCTTTATGAGCAGTCAGGAGAGTGGCGTGTGGAAGCCTGCAGAACAAATTACATTTTTAAGCTTTTAAGGATCAAGTAAGTGCCACATTCTTGTCAAGATCTTGTAATGCCTGTTGCTGTGTCTAAAAGGTGAATTATCCCCGTTTTGCAGGCTTTGCCATGACAGGATATCCATGGCAATATAAGAATGGAGAAAAGAGCACACGTGGAATCAAAAATGAACATTAAAGTGATTTTATTGTCCAAACAGACAACTCAGTTTGTTTCAACATCAAATTTGAAAAACAATGGAAAGTTAAAAAAATAAAAAGGGGGAGGGGGATTTGGGACTTTTTTTTTTAACAAGTTAATTGTTAAAACAAATACACATCACTTGGGCGAACCATCCTTTAATAATTTATAAAGTCTCTGCATTGAAAAGGTGCATCAGGCGGAGGAGGGGGGGTAAAAAAATAAAAATGCAATAAAACATTTGGAAAGAGACGCAGCTGTGACAAAGCTGTGTGAAAAAAAAAAAAAATGTGCATGAGATTTAAGGCATCCACATATTCCCCTATAGTGTGGGAAGTCCCACACCATGACAGCAGCATCTACGCAAGACATATAGTCTTAAAAACAATCACAGCCCTAAATACAGCATCACACAACCAGAATATGGCCCCCAAAAGACTAAATGTCAGACTCTTATTCAGCCCTCTGTGTGCTCGCTGTGGCTGAGCGTTCAACGTATCTGGAAACACACAGATGCCTCAAGAAAGTGTCTAGTGTCTTTAAGAAAAGTGTACCCGACAGTATGTCCCTCTCACACTTTGGGATCGGTTTACATTCATCTGCAAAAAGTACAACTTCAAATGGTGTTTGAGCAACTCATGTTAGAAAACACACAAACACCCAGAACATTACAATTTTGCTGATTTAAAAAAAAAAAAAAGAAAAAAAAAAAAAAAGACTTGAATGAGAACAATCAGGCTTTCTGATGCACAAGCTTCTGGCTTTACATCCAAAGCTGACTGGCTAATAGTTAACACTGCGCTGTACAAAAACACTGTAGAAAACGTGACACCACTGGAGTGTCATTTACATTTGGGCAGAAGTGCATTTCCCAACAGGAAACCCAATATCCAAATCCCCAATCCCTACAAAAGTTCAGCACTCCTCAATCACGGTACCTGCCGAGGAGGAGTACAGTTTTTTCTTAACGAGACGGAAACCTGGACTCAGTTTAAGTGCGTGCCTAAAGGTCGGCGCAAAGCAGGTTCCCATAAAAAGAAAGTCCCGCAGGCTGGGCCAGGCGGTGCCATCCTGCTTAAAAACAAGAGTCAGCTCAAATGTAGGCACCACGGTGGCATCGTACACGATGCGTTCGAGCTGCTTGCATCCCTTGTCCAACTCCAGGTGGACGTAGAGAACAGAGCCGCGCAGACCGCAGGGCTCGCAAGATGCCAGCCGCAGGACTTCACGCGCTATTCTCCGCGTTAGCTTCTCTGGTACCAGCACAGAGGAGCAGTGTAGCGTTGTCTTCTTAGCCCGCGAAAGGCAGTTTTCAAACATCTTTGCCAGCTGCTGACAGGTTCTGTCCTCAGTGGCATCTGCAGTCCTCTGGGTCTCGTCTAAGCAGTCTAACCAGACGTCCAGTCCTGGGAAAACAAGGCAAGATAAACATTTAAAGGTCAGATAATCCTGACTTAATCATATCAGCTGCAGTAAAATTGAAAGGTATTTTATTAGGTCAACTGGGACAAATCACAAGATTTCAACTCCACCAATGACTAAAGGAATGGGTCTGTGTTTGTATGCTTTTCAGCTGCCTTGTGTGAATGTGTCAACAGTCCCTTAAAAACGAAATACCATCTCAAGAGTCTGAGCTGCACACCCACAAAATATCATGTTTCTGTAGCACAATCTTGTAGCAATGTGCAGAGAAAGACAGCCTCAGACTTGCCTTCAATCGTGGGCTGCTGTTTCGCAAACAAACTGAAGGGATGACTTCATCTGTACCCGCCCCCTCCTCCTCCCCACTGCTGCAGCCATGCACCACACAGGGATAAACAAGCGCACAACTAGAAGTATCCAGCATCTAGCAGGTTAGCTACACAAACAAAAAGAAAACACTAGTAAGCTCACCTGCATCAATGCAACCGTGGTCATATCTTCTATCCGCCAGTTCTGAAACACACTCGCTGCTTTTGGGCTTTAACGTGCTCGTAGCAACCATGGTGATAGCCTGTTTCTCCTGGAGTCGGCCGTTTTCCCGTAGTTTTAGAAAAGCTGCCTGAAAATAGTAGCGTCATTGTGTCAGTCCAAGCGGATGGTTTGAGCTATATTTAAACAAATGACTAACTGAGGTAGCTACCTCAGGATGCTAAAACTTTCAAAATGTAGCACCTAAAAGACAAAAAGCCGTAAAAAAAACCTAAACAAATAAAAACTTAAACCCCTCAATTCTTAACTGCTAGCTTAAAAGACACTCATTCGCAGCATTAAACGACTCACCTTAAATATTATTTAATACAAAATAACTTAATTTAGACGGTTCCTCATGAATAAATTCGCGCACACACACATTGATATAGAAACACACACACACTGACAGTCAGACGTACTGCAACGGGGTGAAACTTCTGAGGGTTATTTATACCCTCGTCTACTCAGCTGACCAGAGGGCTTGACCAATCAGGCGCTGGACGCGGGACACAGCTCCTTTCCGATTGGCTGCGAAATAGCATTTAAATTAATTCATTGACCAATACTTGGGGGTGATTTCTTGTGTTGCTACGTGGGCAAGATAACACGCCGTAACGTTTTTGTATTCATTTTAAAGCGTTAACTTCGCCCGAAACGTGTTTTAATATGCACTCAACGCTTCAGCCACCTGTTTGGTAGATTATGGGTCACCAGCAAATGTTAATAAGCTATCTATGACTGTTTCATTATTATTATAGAGAGACCTCGAGCTATGTTTAAGCCTGTAATCAAGCCACGTGAGTTTTCATATTGCTGTTTGATCAGAAAACGCAAAATATTTTTGTAATCAATAAGGTAAACGAATAAAGAAAACGTAAACACATGAAAAAAATAAAAGTTAAACTACACACTTTAAAGAAGGGGTGGTTAATTAATATTCCCAATGTGTCACTTGATAGACTGGGACTGCACCAATAAGCTGAACTCATTACTGTTCAGTATCAAGTTTATCTCTTTGTGAACTTATTCTGGTGACCCTCCACAACAGTCCCAGATTCTCATGTGGGCCCTTTAAAAACTTTATTCATAATTTTATTAGCTGTATTGACACAACGGTACTATCTAGAAAATTTGAGGCAAAAGCTGAAAATAAATCCCTTTTTCATCTCAAATCCAATTTTTGTGAACCTCACCCCAAACACAGAGTGCACAATGTCCTCATCAAAAGGACACACTGCCATATGAAAGACATTCATCCTAACACAGAAGATCAGTAGACGAAGTCTGAGTGGGTTTCACTTCCCAAAAGTACAGTTATGAGTAAAGTGTGCAAACATTTCCCCAGATATTCTTTTAAACCAGATCAAAATGTGAATTTCAGGATTGTGAGGCAGGAGGAAGCCCTTTGACTATAGAGCCGCTGAGCCAAAAATGTCTTGTCTTACTGTATTGTGTGTATACATTTGGCAGGCAACGCGGCGAGCACAGTTGTTCAGTTCATCAGCGGTTTATCTCTCACCACTTACAGTCTCAACAGAGTTTTTCTCCCAGTAACTGGATCTGACCCTCTTACCCCCAGCAGCTCTGCTGGCTAAAGGGTAATGGAATCCAGTGGGCGAGGGAGAGACGGAGAGACCAAGCGTTTTCCACCGGTCACATGGGGGGAACTAGATATGCCCTGGAAAAAAAGTCACATTCTTTAATGTTGCTGCTTTTGTAGATGCAGAAATATACTGACAAGTGTTAGGTAAGCAAGGACTTTGGTAAAGTTCACATGTGTCAAAAACACAGCAAGGACAGAAAGAGCTGTCATTATGGAGGCGGTGGTAATGAGGTTTGGACTGACATTTATGAAAAATATGCAAGGTCGTTAGTAGCTGTCTAAGGGGTAGAAGTGGGTCAGGGGCTCTGAATAAGGAGTACTTGTACTTTAGGTAGATTACAAGTAGAAGTAAAATAATTTCCCAGCTCTTATGCAGCGCCTCTTAACATCATCAGTATTAGGGCACAGTCCAGCACATAAAACTCTGTATCTAATCGTTTCAAAGCCAGCAATCAACATTTTACACCCTGCAATTAAAATTTACAAGCAAGAAGAGATTCCTTTGAAAAGATATTTATCCAGGTCATCGAGTAAAGTTTAAAATAATCTAGACACTTCTATATTCTAAAGACTATCATCTCGAGTGTCAGCTGCATGACATATTGAAAATCTGCCATGAAGAGAACACTGTGTGTGATTTATTCCAGACACTGCCCGAGACCTGTCCTGCAAAGCTCTGGTTCTTATCTTGCAGGCGTTGTTGTAATTTGCAGCAGTGGGAGTTAGCTGCAGTAGCCTGGGCAGCAAACTGATTTGTGCAGTGTCTACAACACAAGCATTTCTTAAGCACTCGGAAATTGAGCTCAGGAGGTGCAGTGCGTTTGCACTTCTGCACAAGATCACATCCACTTCTGCTCGTTTTGCTTTGTGCGTCAAACATCTGCTCCACTGAAACAGCTGAGAGCAGGCCCCCAATGTGAGGCACTGCTGCGTTCGACCTTAACCTCCTGTCAGTAAGTCAAGTCAAATCCGAATCCGCTTGATAATTTTTCCCCAACTCCTGTTTCCCTGAATGAAGCAAAAGATGAAACATGTTGGGTCTCGGGTTACTAATCCATTCTGGTTCAGATGAGCCTTCTCTTATCCCCTTGAGGACACGTGGTATGCCGATCTGGGACTCGCCTCCATCCAGTAAAACGTGCCCCTCGTTGCCCCCGCTAGGAAACTGAATAACAAGAAGCTTTTTGCTGAGTTGCATTTCAGGAGAAAGCAGGTTGCATGTGCCGGGGTTCATATTGGTGTGTAGCTGCGTTTTGCTGGTTGTACATTTAAAAAAGGACTTGCACACACACAGAAAAAAGTTAAACCTATTCTTTAGAGTCTGTGGGTCACGAAGGCTTTAATTTATCACTTTATAAATTCAAACATAAAAGGCTTTTATGTGTCGCACAGTGAGCTCAAAATCTCTGTTTTCACAGGCAGCTTGAACAGTTTTAATTAACAAATGAAAAATGTTCTGAAAGGCATCGCTTACATCTCAGTAATATTAAAAAAGTCAACTTTTATCCCCAGTCCATGGTTTTGTAACTTTTTGGCTGGTCATCTGTGAAGCGCTGTGTCCGGGGCTGACACCCATTCAACTATTTCACGGCTTCAAACGATCTGAAATCCAGCAGCTTGGTTTTTAACAGCTGCTAAGAAAAGAAAGCACATCGCTCCCTTCCTAGCTTTTTAAAGGCTTTAGTGGTTTACATTTCTGATCTGCTCGCACTATTCTCTGCCCCAGGTCACTTAGGTCATTATCACAACTGCTCCTGTCAGACTTCTTTATTCATTTCTCAGATTTAAAGCTGTCTGCCTCCAGATTTGGATGAATCTCCTACTTCAGCTCAGATCGTGTCCCACAGCTGATGTAAATGTAAACTCGACCTTTTCTTAAACACTTTTACAGCTTTGATGCGTTGATAGTTTATTCATCTGTTTTTGTAATCCTTGCCAGTTACTTCCTCAGATGCACAGTTTTACTGTCCCCTCTAAATGCATCGACTGTAAAGCGCTTTGGGTCGAGTGCTGCTGTTATTAAATGTGCTTTTAAAATAAAATGACTCAACGTTAATGTGAATGTTTCAAATGGCAGTTAAAGAAGGCCCGCTATGCTCATTTCTATTCTGCAAAGCATGCACTTTTAGTTAAGAAGGCTTGTGCCTTAAAATGTAAAAAGACAGAAGGATTCAGGTTTGTAACAACAGGAACAAAAACATGTGGGAGAAAATAACAGGCAAAGATACATATTGATTATTTAGAGTCAAGAGAGGAGAAGGGGTCGAAAAGGGGTGACAAACACACTGAGCAGGAGAGCGCGAAGAAAGCTCCCCACGATGCCCTGAATGTCACAGCCCCGGCCACAGCTGTTAGCGCATTTTATTTGTGTGTGGAGGGTCTTCTGCCAACCTGCTCGCCGTGTCTTTGATGGAAACGTGCCCACAGTCCAAGCTGTCACCCGGTCTCATTTTACGAAGGCCACGGTCAGACCTAACAGGGCAGTGTGTGAATCAGAGCAAAATGAAGGTCATGAGAGATTTTATGTTTGATGTTATATACTCAAAACACCATCTGGGAGGGAGGCTCTTGAACTTATTTGTTACGCACTGCGTGGAAATATGAAGAAGAAGCTGAGAGGTGTGTTTGACTATCGTTGCTTATATCTCACTCCACTGTCAACAACCTCTTTGGAACCTGGCTGCAATAAACAGCAGCCAAAAACATTTCTTTGCTCTTTCATTCTGTAGTTACCTGTTGGCTCCCTCTAGTGGTGAATCACTTAACTCACACCATTGGTGTCCTACAGCTCGCTCACAAAGAACCACAATCAAATACAATAAATTAGAACTTTTAATTTATTTTAATGATTAAATTATCCATTTAGCACATCTCCTATATGCTATTTCAGATCTATCAGAAGATGCATATGTATATGTTAAAAAACAGGGCAGCACAAAAAAGACATTTTCTAGTGATTTATTGAGGAAATTGATGATGACAAATTCCAGCCACAAAGCATAAAGTAGTTCCAGTGTCTATAAATCCAAACAGCCTTTTGCATCTGCTTTAGTTATGTGTGCTTTGGTGCAACATTTGTAGAAGAAAACCCCACAAAAACATTTAACAGACCCTCTGTTGCAGCAAATTCCTATGTTGTTACACGCGCAAACAAGTCGTCCTAACAGCAAATATCTAGCGCACATCAAACAAACCCCAAACCTTCATAATTAGCAAAATGGCTCAAGGCAAGTAAAAAGTAAATGGCAGATAAGAAGGTAATGAAAGGATGATTACAGAGTTATAAAGCGTATGATAAGACTAACGTGAAGGATCTGGGGTCACTACACAGAAAACATGTTTGCGGCAGTAGTTTGCACCGAGTGCAAATAAAGGCTGCATAAATAATAAGTCACCACTGTCATTTAATAGGCGGCGTGTCAGCTTCTTTAGATGAGCTTTGCAGTCCTTACTTTTGAGATCAAGTTCATTTGTTTTAAGATTTATCATCGCAGTCACACGCCCTACTTCATAAAACTGCTCTCTGCATACAGAATCACACTTGAAAGCATCTTTTATTAAAAAAAAAAAAAAAATTAAAATATTTCATTACTGCTTAAAAAAAGGAGACCTAGGATCGAAACAGCTTTCTCAGACCATCAGTGTGTGGGCGGCGATGGTGACTCTTCTTATCTGGCTTCAGCTGAAACACACAAAAGAACAGGAGCAATTCATAAAACTGATTTTCCAACCTGAAAAGTCAAAAAGGCCGTTAAATTGTGATTTTCATCTTATTGCGTTTGCTGTTTTAAAGCTCCGCACCAGCAGCCTGCAACAAAACAAACCCTTCTTTTTTTTTCCTCATCAGAATTCCTGAAGCGTTATTCCATTTCCCTGCCAAAGGCATGCAGGCCTGACTGGGAAGGAAGGCATTGCATTCGTTGGCCAACTTGTGTTTTATAGTAGGTGGGGTGAAGGGGTAACTTAGGGTGTGTGCGCAAACTATGCTTGACATGCGCGCCCGTGGATGTGCTCGTGCCTTTACGCACGCACGCCTCCGTAGCATGTGGGGCCACGCTGACATTTACTCAGTGCACAATAGGTCGCGTCCAAAATAATCTGCGTTTATGTTAGGATGTCCCTATCTTTCAAGCCCTGCTGCTTGTTTGAGGGCGGGGGGCGCGAAATCACAGGAAACACCTTCTGCTGCCTAGCTAAAGCCCCAGAAGCCCATACAGTACAATGAGGATATTAAAAGCCCAGCACTTCCCTGGGATAATTGAAATTCGGTGTCTGGAGAAACAGTTTCACCAAGTGATGGAAGAATGCGCAAACAGAGGGAAGTCGGGAGGAACCCGCTGCAGGAAATAGAGGGAAGGCGGCTCACCGTTCTCTTCTCTTCCTGATGATTTAACTCCGAGGAGCATGACGCCATCCTTGCTGTTCTCAGCTCTCTGGAAAGATGCGCTGTGAAGGGTTTTAAAGAGATAAATGTTTGGCTTTTCTTCACACACCCTGAAAATGGCATAATCTGTCTGATCTTTTAATATCAAACTCACTTCTCAGTTCCAGTGTCGACGGTTTCTGTTCAGCAGAAGACAACAGAAGGCAATGATAAGCACACATGCTTGTTTGAATTAAAATAATTTTTCAAATCATAAATCCCAGTGTAAGCACTCGTGCATGGGCGTCCTGGCAGAGCATGTACCTGTGGGGTTGTGGACTTTCTTGGATTTGAATTTGAGGACGATGGCGATAGCAGCTGCGGCCAGGGTGGCGGGCAACGCAAGCCACCACAGCTTTTTATCTGGGGGAGGGGAACACGAAGGACACGGCCATCAGTATCCATCTGGTGTGACGTGCGTCTTCCACATTTGCGTCTAACCAAAGGGCAGAGCAGTGATGTAGCAGCTGCAGAACCACGCAGTTTGGACTTTCGACCTTTAACGGCCCTTCTACATGGACTCTGCATTGCAGTGCAGAGTTTTATCCCCCAAATCATTAAAAAGTAAAAAAAAATGTTTTAAAGTCTGTCAACATAATATGTGACCTTTTTTAAAACAAGATTTTATTGGATTGGGCTATTTTAAAGGTTTTGGAGCCCCGCAGTGGAATGATTCAGCCCTCTGAGGTGGCAGAGTCAGTGGGCTGGGCAAATGGGAATCTCAGTAATTACTGTGTATTTTTTTGCCCACACATCAGATATATGTAATCAGGAATCCCAAATTGCTTGCGGTGTTGCTGATAGCGTAATCCCCAGTAGGACACTAGTTTTCTGTTTTCCTTTTTTTTCTTTGCTCTGAAGCTTTTTGTGCTTTCAAGTTCAAGGTTTTTATTTAACAAACGATACTCACAGTCTATGCATTCATCTTCATCTCTAGATTACAAGTCAATCATATGGAGGACCAGAAGAGTTACATATCAAGATCATTCAATATGACTCAGTGAAAATGAAATGAATGAATGAATATCTACATTTACTTGTTGCTAGCGTTTAATCATATACCATTTATTTAGTGTCTATATTTTTATTGGCAGCTTTGGTCCTCCGTACAGATTCAGCTGTGAGAGGCTGCAGCTGCTGCATCGCTGGTGTGCAAAGTCAGACTGATTAGCTTTGTTACCTGCTGATTTCTCCTCTGTTTGACCCGCCTGAGAACCTTTCAACGACACACATTTTGATTTGATTAAACACGGTTGGGATGTCCATTCATGACCTCACGTTTAGCTCACTGTACACAGGATCACTTACCGGGACTGTTCTCCTGAGGGGTTCCTTTAGTGGGAGGTGATGATGTCCTTGAAGATCTGCTTTGAGAGTCAGCGGTGTTTTGTTGTCCTGTCACATTTAAATTCATTATTTATTTATATATTTCATAAATTAACTAAATTTTTTTTTTTTTACTCAAAGACGGTTCTGGTTTCAATTATAATGTGTGGAGCTGTTTGGGGATTTCTTTTAATTTCAACATTTTCAACAAGGAAGTGCTGAAGGATGGTTATCAATAAGAGAAGAGGGCACAGAAGGAAAAAGAAAGAGAGGGAGGCAAACAATCATGTCGATACAAACAGTACTGTACCTGGGGCAGGAGGAGTGGTACCTGTGGACAGTAAAGAGCAGCGTTGTTTCATTTGAAAAACAAACTGTTTTAGTTGTTTGATGTGTTTTTAATGCTTTAAAAAAAATCGCATGATCACATTTTTTTTTATTGTGTACCTAAGTCCTGGTCAGGATCGGTCTCATCTGTTAAGATAAGATAAGATAAGATAAGATAAGATAACTCTTTATTGTCATTGCACAGTCATACATAGTACAGTAGTACAATGAAATTGGAAAAACTGTCCTACGTCGGCACTACATATAACACAACACGACACGATATGACACATCACAACTTGTTCAGAAAACAAGTGAAGAAACCTATGCCTATCACTGAGGAGCTCACACGTGCCACACTTACCTTGACCTGCTCTGCTTTGGCCATCAGAATGCTCACTCTGAGAGACATTAGTGGGGGCTGATAAAAAAGAAAAAACCTCATGAAATATGTTAAAAGTATCTATGTCAAACTGCCTTCCATATACATTGTTACACTTTATTTCTGAATGCAAAATGAAGTTCATTTAAATCGTCTCTGTACTAAAGCACATGTAGAAACCCTTCAACAAACCACATATGTCATATAAAATTATACAGAGCCTTACTTCCAATGCTTGTCTTGTTCACTAGTTCAGTAGTCAAAGAGTCATTCTGGGCGGATGTGGATGTAGCAGCAGCAGCAGCAGCAGTAGTAGTAGTAGGTAACGTAGTACTGGCTTTAGGCGTGTCTCCTAGAAAACAGAATGTAATGAAGGTTTGTAGGAAAATCTGTTGGAGCTTGACGATAAAATAAACAAGCAGTCTTTAGCCCAAACTAGCTTGTTTTTAAAAGCACACCATCTTGTCCCTTTTTCCCCCCTTTACTACAGTATATTATTTATTACCTTTAAATCCACCGTATTTTAAATGTCTTTACAAGTACTCCAGTATGCAGTTTAAGGTCACAAACCGTGCTTCTACATCTACAGGTGTGTCCTAAAAATGGTTTTAAGGTGAGCTTTGAGAAACCGTTTTCGTGCTCAGGAGATGCATGTAAATTCCATGAAACAGGACAATAAAGCAAAGTGAAATGCAAAGAAATTTGGAAGAGGGCTTTAAGAAACACTCACCATCCAGAGGAGATGTGGTCGTATCTGTAGGAGGAGAGGGAGGTGCTGCTGTTATTGCCTTTGCTGTTGTCGTTTTTGTTGTTATTGTTGGAACTGTTGCCGGTCCTGGTGCTTTTGTTGTGGTTGAGGTTTGGTTTGACTCATTTTCTGTGTGGTATGAAGAAATCATGAAGGAAGTTAAGGAAAATGATTTGATTAGATCCACATAAAAGTCTTTTGGTGGTTATTTAAAGATATATGTGATTGTGGAGAGGTTACAAGAGAGATTAACACACTTTGTTATCTATCCAGAGAAAATCTACAACCGACACCAGCTCACTGTTGAACTCATTGCATCTAAAAACTCAAAATCTTTGTCTGCATGTCTGTCTTGTAACGTCCCTGAGTGCCTTCTTTGGTTGGATTGTTCTCTGCGATCCAGATTTAAGGTATTTCTGCATCCACGTCAGGGTATGAAACAGAAAGATGGCTCCAGCAGAAATGCTCAGCTTGAGGTTTCACAGCAGGATTTTACTGACTAACGGGTGGTGCAGCAGTGGCTACAGCTTATATTGTCCACCTGTATGGTCTCCATTGAAGATTTTGGGTTGTGGTTGCTTTGGTAACCCTGCATTTCTCATAATTACTCATGGGAATGGAATTCTTTGGCTCCATCTGAAGTCGCTTCCGTCACTTCCTCGATCGGAAGTGACGGAAGCGATGGTATTCTTTGTCTCTGCTGAACACCGTGCCGCCAACAATGAATTCACTTGTCATCGTTACAAGTCACAAAACTTAAGTGACATGTTGCTGTTCTTTTCCAATGTGCACAAACCTTTTTAAAAATACTCAACTGAGAAAGGAAATGGTTAATATTTCCTTTTTGTTATTACAGTAAGTTATTACTTGTGTATCCTTGGTTGAAACTGTAAAGATATTTATGCCCAGTTTTGCTCACTGAGTCACAGGCTTGCTTTACAAGCTCTGACCGCCATCCTGCGTCGTGGCTGTTTGGCGCTACTTTAAAGGCCAGCTTCTGAGACGACCGAGGGTCAAACATGTCAGACAGGGGGTGAAAAGTCTAGATAGAGAAGGAGATTACGGCATGTCGAGGTGGATATCCTCTGCCCCAAGTGTCGCAGCAGTGTGAAGCTGCATCCTGTCCCAGACATATACAATTGTTGCTCCCCGACCCGTGTTAAGCTTCCTGCTGTCGATCACGATTTCATTCAGTGCATTTCACTGCAGTCCGGCTGCTTGATGGCTAACAGGACGTTTCTGCTCTGACCGCACAAAGATCAGACTGTTTTTCATGAATCTGGTCAGGAAGGAAAATCAAGTCTCCCTGCCAGACATAACTCTAAAGTATTTAAGGCAAGTCTCAAGTCAGGTCATTGAGTTGTTAAAAGGAAGAGTACGAGGCGAGTCTTCGGTATGTTGGATCATTCAGAGAGTTGTTTAAGTTCCTGCTAGTAAATCGAGGTAAAGTTAAATGTTAAGTATGTGTAAATTGTTTGCGACGCATCGTGGCCTTTTCAGTCCTTTAATCATGTAAACAAATCCAAGTCAAGCCTCAAGTATTTCAAGCAAGTTTAAAGATCAAAAGCTAAAGATTTGCCAGCATCAGAGAGTTTCGGATCCTACCAGGCCCACACTTTTCCTTATGTGTCGCGGAACAAAATCTCACACAGATAATTCTAATGGCCCAGGCGTGGGCGTTTCCTCCAGCTTGTTTACCGCTTAAACCTTGGAAGAAGATTGGCTGTCACCTGGGATCTGTCAGGCTCAGGACAATAATCTGCTGTCTCTGTGATAGAGGGGGCGGTTTGGTTCTCACTGCCTATCTGCTGTTAGATCACCTATCTGCTCGGCACAGACAAGCTTTCAAGTTCTTTTGTTTCTGCAGAATGAAAAAAAAAAACAAGTCAGTAGCCATGTGGCACTCTGGTGCTTTTCATGCCAGAGGTTCTGACTTGTATCTAACATCTGTTCACTCGCAAAAATCAGAAACAAATTGTCAGACTTGTTAGTTTGAAGGTCTCCGTTAAGATTTGGAGGCATAGAAACACAATCACATAAAAATGTGCTCCAAGTTTATCTCCCTTGGATAAGCAAAAATAGTCTGAGTGGATGTCCTTAAAGTAACGTAAGTGACTTTTGACCATCGCTGTGATCTTTATCATTGCACACACCAAGGGGGAAACGCATGGGTTAAAGGGAAGAACCATTAACCAGTGCTCAAACCAAAACAGAACACAACTATGGAGGCGGTCATCTTGATAGAAAGCCTACTACGTTTAGTTTTACTATAAATCACAGAAACAAGGTTGTTGCTAACTATTAAAGAGTGCTGAAGACTTCTATCAGCATGTGATCAAGCTGTAGCCATTGTGAATGATCGCCCTACCTTGTGTGAAGACATGGGCAGATGCTAGAAGCAGGACAGCAAAAACCCTGACGGACTTCATGGCGATTCTGCAGCTGTGAACTCCTTAAACGTCTCCCTTCGAGTGGCCCGTGTGAAAGGTGTCCAAGCCTGGGTGCTCCGCTGCTGATGCTTATTTTGGCACTTCCTTTAGATAGAGAAGGGGAGGAAATACACTGGCTTCCCTTCCTGACGTAAACTGGGTGGATGTAGAGACTAACACAAGGCAGGCACTTGGCTCAATTCTGGGTCTATTTAACAATCATGTCAGTTTTGTATAATGTGGTGGAACCCAAAGGCAACTCCCATTGCTTATTTTTTCCTGCTCTGACACCACTTAACGAGGGTGAAGGAGACTGGAGAGACCTCACGGAGAGTGAATGGAGCAGAATCGGACAAAACAGATGAGATTAGATCTTTAAAAAAGTAGTTACACTGAGCCAGAGCTGTGCGTAAGTGAAGTAACTGTGGTAAATTTTGATAGTGGTGACATTGCAAGCCTTAATCCATTGGAAACCATTAACATACTACACAGTTCAACTGAGAGATAGAATCAGATTGGTAAATAATGACTGGAACTGATGACAAAGACCTGACAGCCCAGAGGAGCTGCTGAGAAGCCAGCCATTCTCCACTATTTGTTAAACAATGTCTTCACAAAACCTGTTGTCCAGGCGTGTTGGTGGTAACACACACTCGCACATCGACCGATGCATAAAGTCAAGACAGCTGTTTTTTTGCAAAAGCATCACAAAATGAGTTTGGATTTTTATACAGAGTGAGGTTATAATCAAAGACGAAATGAGTTCTTCACTTTTGAACACTGCCCGTTTTTACTTGAAACGTTTTACTTGAAAAAACTTTAAAAAAAAAAAAAAAATATTGTTATATCATATTGTTTCCTACCCTATCCCCACCCCCCCACCCCCAACAAAACCAAACTGCTGTTTTTTGGGCCCTCCCAAAAAACAGGATGCCAGACTTTACTTCCTTTCATTTAAACATTGTGTTTAATAACTGAAAGGAGGTCCAAAAGAAAGACACTTGAGACACGCACACGAGAAGTGGACTTCTTAGCTAAAATATAGAATGACTTAAATGTTTGTTTTACTAATTAGAAATTTTTTTTTCCACTGACAATAAAATAGAAATAGCTGTAACATATTTTCCCAACACATTTTCAGAAAGCCTGACATTTCCAAAATTAAATGCAAACTTCAACTGCAACCTAATGTACATGCACACACCGATCACTTCATTCGGTACACCTATTCAGTTCCTCGTCAATACAAATGTGTAATCAGCCAATCACGTGGCAGCAGCTCAGTGCGTTTAGACCTGTTGACATGCTCACAATGACTCACTGGACTTCAAATCAATCATCAGAATGAGGAAGAAAAGTGATTGAAGTGTTTGTTTAATTTAATGTGTTTGTCCTTGGCAGGCTGGTTGGTATGAGTATTTAAGAAACTGCTGTTTGGGACTTTCCCACACAACCATCTCTAGTGTTTAAGGAAAGTGGCCTAAAAAGAGAAAATATGCAGTTAGCAGTTGGGTGGAGATATCTTGTTGACTCCAGAGGTCAGAGGGGAATGACCAGGCTTCTTCTAGCTGATAGGAAGGCAGCACTATTGCTAATATATAACCACTTGTTACAAGAAAGGTATGCAGAACATCACTCCCATCAGCTAAGAACTGCTACTGCAAAGTGTCGTCTCGAGCTCATGCTGCATTTGGATGCAAGGATCAGAATTTGGCATAAGCAGCATAAAAGCATGGCTCCATCCTGACTTGTATGAGGAGTTCAGGTTGCTGGTGGTGTAATGTGTTTGAGATATTGACTTTGGGCCCCTTTGTATCAATTCCCTCACTGTTTAAAAGTCACAAGCCTACCTGTTGCTTACTAATTAAAGCGCACCCATCCTTTGACGGCTTCCTTCTCAGGTCATCTCAAACTTCTTTTGAACGTGACAGCGAGTTCGTTCGTTCTACTCGAATGGCCTCCAGTCACCAGATCTCAATCCAGAAGAGCACCTCTGAGATGTGGCGCAAACCAGAGAGCCGCATCATGGATGTGCAGCCATGCTGTCACATCAATCTGAGGAATGTTTTCAACACCTCAGGGTCCAACTCGGGCGTAGCTAATAAAGTGGCAGTTGCATGTATTTAAAAAAGAAACAAGGCTGCAGACCCCTATTCTCAAAAACAAGTGTGATTATGCACAGTCATTATGTTTGAGCTTAGCCTCCCGAGTTTAATCAAAGAAGTCACTGAGGTTGATAAAGAGGAAACACCTTTGCTGAGGAACTGCCAAGTAGCAATTTCCTATTTACATACTGCAGCGCTTTGAGCCAAGCTGTGTTTGACTGGAGCTGTAGAGGAGAATCACACTGAACTCATATGAAACCATATATGACGATGACTTCTATCGGTTTTCAGGCGCTCACGCACACATTCACCACACACACAGGGGATTCAGGTTCATTTCAAGTTGAAATTCATGCACATTTTTATTGAACAGTTATATAAAATACTTTTCATAGTTGCAAGTGCATGCCTCATCTGCCAACAGTTTTGAAGTTAAATTACAAAAGCAAGGCTTCATGTCGTGTAGTGAATTACTTGGGCACTTAAAGCAGTTCTTAAAAAAGATCTAAGTTTGTTTTTTCCTCGTTTCATCTTAAAGTATTGAGCAGTATCAAACCTGTAACTGATATACAAAGCAGAGGTCCAAATAATAGTCATAATAATAATAATAATAATCAAATTACACTTTCTGTGGCACATTTACAAAAACAAAACAAAACCGATTCACCTGTTATATGACACAAACAGCTAATCATGCATTTTGGAGTTCCACATGTAACCACACACCTCACAAGAATTGTCAAACATGCTTAATTGGACTGTGTGCACTTACAAGCGCAGGTTAAAAATTTCATTTCTCATCCATCATAGATAATTAAATGCTTCAATTACAAAAAAAGAAGGCATAGAGCATCGTGGTGTTAATTGAAAGTATGCAGTTATACGTTTCCAGTATATGTTCACTAAAGCGCAATATATTTCAAAACAGGCCTCCACAGCCAAAGTTTTCAGATGTTCTATTTCCTTTTGTTTGATTTTTTTTTTATAAAACATGCATAGGCAGACACTTTATTGTATTCTTTTTTCCTTTTCTTTTTTACACAATATAGTTTCTCTATTTTTACTTTGTTCGCAATACTTAAAAAGAGAAAAAAAAAATAACACTCATTTCCAGCAAGCCACAATAAATCTACCCTCCCCCCCTCCCCCCTTCCAAAAGAGACAAAAAATAAACATATCTGCAAATGATAGATAGGTTAAGTGTAAATTCCAGTTATGAAACTCAAGAAAATAGGTATTCATTACTGAGTTATTTAGCCATTATACAGAAAAATCAGGTCAAAGCACACACCAAAAGAACCTGAGGTAAGCATAATATGTACAAAACCATAAAACGTTCCATTATTTGGCATTTCCACAACATTGCAACATTCTTTTCTTTTTTTTAAGACTGCCTAATTAATTTCAGAGCTATTTTATAAGAGTAGCAAAACAAAAAGTTATCAATAAATAGTCCTTATTTAGTTTGTACACCCTTATATGTTAAAAACATTATCTCATGTTCTGTCCTTTTTAGTGCTGTATTTTTGTAAACGTACGATAGTTAGTAAGAAGTTAAACGACTTTCCGTTTCGGTGTAAATGAGCAAGGGTCTTTCAAGAAAGAAAAAAAAAAGAAAAACAAGAAACTGAATCACCTTTAAGATCTCGATCTCTCTTTCTCTCCCCCATCGTTCTCTCCCTCTCTGACATACTGTGGTGTGGAGGTGAATCAAGCGCGGTTACGGCCTGACCCTTCAGAAATGTGACCTGGCAATAACTTAGCAGATTTGACTATGAACTAATATTTTGAAGGCATATCCAAAGACTAGCAAGTGAGATGTCCCCCCGTTATGAGCCATAGATGCCTCCCCCCTCCACATTCCATCACTCCTTCTCCTCCTCCATCCCACACCTTCACCCTCTGCCCCTTTTCTGTGGTGGCGGGTCGCGATGAGGCTGGGGGGCGAGGCAGCCCCGTCGGCCAAGGTGGCGCCTTGCTGCTGGGCCTTCACTGGATGTTGCTGCCGCTGCTGGTGCTCCCCTTGGCATCTGTGCCGTTGGTCTCCGAGGACAGGGCCTTGTTGAGAGAGTTGAGGCTGGCGTCAGAAGGCAGGGCGTCTCGCCGCGGAGGCATCCTCTCGTTGATGCGGTCCAGGCCCTTGGCCTCTTCGAAGCTAGTGATCTTGTGCTGAGGCGAGAAGCCTTTGATTGCTGTTGAGATGCAGGAAATAAGGGTAGGGAGGGGGGGGGGGGGGAAGAGAGTTAGGAGTGATTTTATATGGTGTAGAGTTTAAATGATTAAAAGAATGGGGGTGGAAGGGGTGGGGGTCACGCTCACATTCACCCGTGAATCACCAAATTTGATTATATTTGCTTTGCTCTTGAAATTGTGAGAGAAAAAAAATTGTTTTACTGAGAAAGTGACAACAGAGGCTGCACCTGATCACCTGATGAGCTGCTGGCTAGTTCAGTTACATTTAATCCATGAAAACTGAATATCTAAAGGCGATCTCTGATATGATAAGTGCATGGCGTCGATCTCTCCAGACACACTTGTAGGTTTGGAAAACAGAAATACTTGCTTTCTTGGGTGGGGTCACATGAGAAGATTTAAAAAAAAAAAAAAAAAAAAATCCTGCCCATTAAATCTGGTTAGCTTAGCTTCTTTCTTTTGTTTCTTTTGGCTGCTACCTTGTTTGCAAAGTGTCAATATCCTCATATTTCTATCCAAGCTGTCCTTTTTGATACAACTCTTCAAGGGATTTTGATAATCTCCTCCTGACTAGAACCATGCATCTTTTGCATGTTTGGCAAATGTGTTAACCACTACACTATGGAGCCGACTGTAAAGCGTTAAACTTCCGCCCCTTGAGCGTGGAACCAAAAGCGAGGCAATCAAAGGAGCCTACCAAAGGAATGTTTACAGGCTAGTACAAAATATTGTTTTTTTGGCTTCTATTAATAATTTCTATGAGTTATAAGTGGATACCAGGCAGGTCAAAGTTTGTGCACATTAGTGCTTTGCTGGGTGTTAAGCTGAAGTAGCTAGCTGTGACTGAGAATCACGAGTGTTATGAATCTTCTCTTGTGACTCCACCCAGGAAATAAAAAAATTCTAAAAGTTGAACTTTCTTTGGGTTGAAGATGAATGAAGTGAGAAGAATCTTTGCTATTCATGAGGCCAGACAAAGTCTTCAACCACTGTTACTTGTTTGTGTTTTTCATGGAAAACAGTATTTGTCGTGCAGCATTTTAAACGATTAATGGTTTAATAAGGCATGAACGCAATATGAAAGTATTTAAGCAATTTGATAATGTGACAACACACGGATATAACTTATGTGATAATGCCGCTTGACAGATGAAACGATTACATATTCCTTCTAACTCTACAAAGGGCACTTCCTGACATCAGGGTCGACAGGTTTTCACTGTGCCAACAATATCCGTGATAGCAGACCATCTCGTGGCCATCTTGTCATGCTTTTTTGCGCATGTTAAAAGTTAAGAATGTGACCGATATTAACCAAAATCTCAACGCAGCCGTATCGCGGAACACCTGAAGACCCCAAACATCCAGGTCACCCCATCACAACACAGCTTTTGTAACGACAAAAGGGAAGGGGGAGAAATGATCAAAGAGACAAGAAAAGAATAAAGGGAGGAGAAAAAGAAACACTAGAGTGGAGCCCACTGAGACATTCACTTCCACAAAATAGAAACCACGTTGAGACTGAGCTCACGTACAAAGACACTATCAAAGGAACTTGGGGTGCTAACGACTTGTTTAGTCTGCTTGAAGCATGCAGCAATTGAAGGTTGACTGGAGGTTATGATGGGTGGAAGTTGCAATATGATACAAAACTGAGTGAACTAAACTGAATAATGAAGATAAAACCCTTTAAATATGCAAAGAAACACCAATGACATTAATAAAACCAGCAATTCAAGGCTGTTTCATTCAAGTCGATGGATACTTTAAGTATTACAAGAACGAATCGTTCCAATATTCAGCTTGAGTTCTATTTCAGCACTTTTTAAAAAACATTTTGTTACTTCCACCTTTCATACAGACTGAGGGTGATTAATACTATGGTTGTAAATAAGAAAACCCTTCTTACTAGAATGGGGGTGTGACAAGGGGAGGAGGGGATTTGATTTAAGAGGACAAATTGGGGATTGTGGAGAGGACGGTGTGATGGGTAGCGTAGTTGTGTTGCTGCATAGCACAGGTCAGACACAGGTTATTAGCAGCTCAGAGGAAAGAACACGACACAGCAGGGCCACAGAGGATCCACATGGAGAGAGAAGCAGAGAAGAGTCTGGACACTACAATGGACTGTCCTCTATGGGGCTAAAGAGGAAGTACTGGACAATTTCAATGTAAATAGCAGGTGGCATACTACTATTTAGCTCGCAGTTGAGGTTGTTCTTGCGCCAAAGGCGATGCAAGTAAAGCAGATTTTAGGGAGCGTCCAATTTGGATTTCAAAGCCTCCTGTGGAGCGTCTACCAATTCAGATTCAGCTCTAAGGAAGGTGTTACATAAATAAAACAGCAACAACAATGCACAACTGCTTCAGCTGTTTCAAAGGGGAAAACCATCAAGAGCTTTCATAGCAAGACTTCATTGTATTGTGTGAGGGCAGAGCAGAGGGGGAGCGTGCTGTCTGCTATGATAAGAGCATTGCATTAATCATTTAAACTATGATGAGTGATTTCATTGAAGTACCTTCCTCTGGAAAAGTTCATTCAATCCCCAGATAAGAGAACAAGTGCAGTTTACCACATAAAGTATTACCCTCGGTAACATTAGGAATATATTCCATTAGGAAATAAAGTGTTACTTCAAAATGATATTCAATATCCTGTCAAGGTGAACTCTACCGATAACTCGACAGGACCTACTTCCTCTTTAAGGTCGTGAAAACCTTAATCAGGAAGGTGGGGTTATTTTTCACTTACATGGTGCCTTATCTAGATCTGCTGCACACATTTGCTGTGGAAAAATACTGGTACCAGTACCACAACATTAGCACCTGTGCTTTTGGGAAAGGCCAAATTCAGAACCCATGATGGCGATATAACCTTTGTGCTTCTCCTATTGGTCTGAAGTAGTTAAGGCTTGTTTAGGAAAAGTTCATGCCAGATCTAATACTGTGCAAAAGTCTTGATTTACTGCTTGTTTGTCCAGTTTTATCAATTTTTTTAAGGGCAAACCATGTGAGAGATACCAAGTTGTTTGGATAACAGCTCTGAAACTCATCTCGTGTGTTTCTGTGATAAGCTGCTAGTAACAACGTGCCTAAAGATACAATTTAAAATAGGCTTTTAAATAAGTTGTCTGTTATGTGTAGACACAACACTGGTTCATCCCTTTCGTCGGGTGTCTTTTTACACTTGAAAGATTCATAGCTCAGCGGTACTAATTCTAAAAATGGAGTGCCTGGAAAAGTATCGCTCCAGACCACCTTAAAAATTGCCAAACATAGTCTGGCTCTTTGCCGAAACGATACAAAAACAATATAAAATGGGCCACGGCTCAAGACCTTTGCACAATACTGCACTTTTCAACATTAATTAAGAAGCAGCTTTCTATGAATTAAAAATGAAGGATTTTATTGGCTTGTGTGCATCACATAACCCCTCAAAACTTTAGGTTTTCAGGACCTTTAAGGATGCTGGTCCAGTCTATCCCTCTGGATAGGCTGAAGGCTTGGTAAAGCTGCCAGATGACCTGATGATACCCACCTCCTACATTATATACGTGTGAATGTGCATTTTCTCTTTATCTTGATGTTTCATGCAGATTATTTTAACTTCTAACAGAGAAGATCCTTAACGCAGGAGTTTTTGTGGATGAACCGATTGTGGCCTACATTAGCGCTGATTTCCGAGGAAGACCGCGAGGTGTAATTTGCTTTGCACTCACTCAAAATCACAGATGACCTTTGTGATTATAAAATCTGTGCTATGAAAGACATTCCCCTTTCAAACATGTGACCACAGGATTTCCTAATTTACTTACTTCTTTTTCTCCGTTAATACTATGCCACAATTTGTTAGCCCAAACACCCAACACACTCTATTCAAGCACCAGCGAGATGGATGAAAACCCAGCACAGCCCCCTGTCTATTGCCATGAGAAGCAACAGAAGAGGGCAGCCAGACCCATTTACCTTCGTCAGCCTCAATAGCTTCAATAGTAGCTGAAGAGAAGAAGAGGGAGGTTGCAAAATGAATGAGAGAAGTGAGCAGGAGAGTTCATTTTGTCCCAGGAACAAGTCAATGAGCAGCAAAGACAGCCAATGCCGACAACACAGGTTAAAAATCATCTCCACATTTTATGACAGAGGACATGTGGATGTTAGCAAACAGGGGAAACGGTGAAAGAGGGGGGAGGAGGGGAGAGGATGAGCCTTAGTTCCAGATCTGTAAAGGGAAGGCGATACACGTATGTAGCAGCAAACCTCATGGAGAGGATTGCATGTTTGAGGTACTTTGAATGTGTTTGACAAAAGGTCTGAATGTGTGACAGATAAAATGGAAACTGCAAGAATGAACATCGACAGCAATTTTAGCAAGTTGCAGATGCATTAGGTGTTCCTGTTACGCAAAGAAAAGAGTACATTTCGAAACGAGACAAATGGAAAACAGAGAGAGGACTTAAGTGCGCGTGCAGGTGTGAGCTTTCTGGCCGTGACTGAACTGTTAATGTAAAAGCTCGAAGTACAACAGAAACATGGAGCGTCGTTAGCGTTGTGTTGTGTGCAACATGAAGTAGCATCTGCAGCTGCGGGATTAGCATCTTTTGATAATAAATATCAAAAGTGCTGGCTTACTTCTGCGACGCGTGAGGGGAGGAAACCTTTCAGCCACTTACCAATCAATTACAGTCATCCTCGAGATAATAAGTGAACACACGATAAAACTTTGCAGAGTCAACTTTAACAAAGATGGGGGGTGGGGCGAGGGTGACAACAAAGTAATGACTAAATTCTACTAAAGACTACATACTTAAAAAAAGGGCACAATAGCATGAGACTTTAAAGAGTATGACTGATGGAGTCAACATTAGAGTAGAAGCACACTGATGTGCTAAGGGCAGCAGTGTGATTCTACCAATGTCGTAACAGGAATCTCTGAACATCGCTCTACCTTCACCGCAGTTCTCTTTAGTGTCAGCTGCTTCAAAAACAAATCCCTCTGAACTTATATAATGTATACACTAATCCTTAAGAGCACTATTGTCATGTAGGCCATCGGCAGAAACACCTGTTTGAAACTTAAAGGGGACCCATGATGCTTTCCCTTGTTTTCCAATGCTGGACGGGCATATCAGACATGGTCAAAGTTCCAAATAATGAGGTCAGAGTCAGATATTCCCCCGGCTAACAACACAGAAGCCCCACCCACCTGCTATTCAAGCAGCTCTTTTCAGACAGGGCATGTGCTAATGGGCAGCAACACGGCCCAGCATAAGATAAATGATGATAAAAATGAATCATGCAGAGCTACTTTAGTTGATTCCCAGATAACCCCCCCCCCCCTGAAAAAACCCATGATATTGGAAATGAGCATGATAGGTCCACTTTAATGTTGGTTTAAAAGCTCAGTAGAGATGCTGAAAATGACTGTGAAAGAATGCTATGCTTTCAGGATAATTGCATCCTTCCTAACAGAGATATGCAAAACTGACAGCTTTAGTCAGAGGCTCTTTGATTTCTGACAGACTCACGTCTAAGGACACGTGCGCACTAAGTTGATGAACACGGTGTTATGTAATATGTTCAAGTGGTTCTTTAGTAAAGTCTTCCACGATTTCAATAAGATTTTATACATTAGAAACGAAAAGGGGTGTTATTAAGCAATAAAACACAATCTTACTGAGATCCATAGACCTGCACGACTGCTGCTACCTTAGCGTGGTATGACCAGTAGCTAAGTAGGTAATGCTACACGAGGACCAAACAAACAGTTTGATGATTAAGTGTGCTAAAGTACTGTACACCATACTGTACAGCATGATTAAACCTTTATTATTATCATCATTATTTAAAGGTTACTAACACTATGCTACAGATGTTTTTGTGTATTCAGGAAAGTGCTAGCTGATGTAGGGTGAGAACCTGTGCGAGGAGAGGGAAGTCTACCGGATTTCTGCTTTACTTGGTGAATGACAAGGCAGATGGCAGCTATCCCTTTTTCTACACTTATTAGTGTCGATACAGTTTTATCCCTTGATTCACAGAGACCTGAGTCTATTCTGACAGAGCACTGCTGAGATTCTCTGCTAGCGCTCAGATCTGATCAGCGCTGTAAACGTTTGTATCCAATTAAAGCGTGCGTAAAGGTGATTCCAAAAAAGCCTTCATCTCCTTGCTGCGGCAGCTTGCCAAACTCATTGAGGGAGCATTTGAAATTTCACATGAGAAAGAGTGAACTGAACTCTTATCTTTTCCCACAAAGAAAAAAATAACAACACACAATGGAATACTTGCACAATTGATTATACCTGCAGTTTCTAGGGAGAAAGGAGAAAGAAAAAGATACAGGTAATATTTGAGATAAACCCAGTGGAATACAGTGAAAGAATAGGACGGGAAGAGAGCGTATTAATGCCAGATCTACGGAGCCCCCCAGGAGACATGGGAGAAAAAAAAAAATTAAGACGGACTTTTGCGAAATCTCGCAAAAGTTTTGCAAGATCTCGCAAAACAAACTCGGGATCTCGCAAAAGTTTTAGCCGCATTCTTCGGACGCCAGTTTGAAGCCGACCGGGAGGTCGAGGCACGATGTGCCGGGAAAGCAGTGTTCCTCCCGGCTGTAGTAGGTCTCGACCTCCCGTTAGCTTCGAGCTAACGAGATCCCGAGTTTGTTTTGCGAGATCCCGAGTTTGTTTTGCGAGATCCCGAGTTTGTTTTGCGAGATCCCGAGTTTGTTTTGCGAGATCCCGAGTTTGTTTTGCGAGATCCCGAGTTTGTTTTGCGAGATCCCGAGTTTGTTTTGCGAGATCTCGCAAAAGTCCGTCTTAATTTTTTTTTCTCCCATGTCCCCTGCGGGGCTCCATACAGATCAGAGGGGACACATGGACACAAAAAAATTTAAAAAATAAATAAAAATCTGCTGAATGTGTTTGTCATTGTTTAGGGAGATAAAAACTACAAGGAGCAACTGTTGCTGTTTAGTAACAATTAAACTAAACATAAAAAAAGACTGACACTCTCAGAAACATTTAACTATGCTAACATTTTGAAATTCCAGTACAGTTAATGAGGAGAAAAGTGAAGGAGTCTGTATTTGCAGTATTCTGTAAACACTAAGCTTGCACTTTGTTGAGAGTTCTGCTGTGTAAGGGGAAAACGTGTTGGTGTGAGAATCCACTGGTGGTGGGGGGTCTCTGTGACACACTTACCATTCTGCAGCTTCTCTTTGCCTCCGGACAGCACTCCGCTTGGTAGCATGCCTGTGGGCGTCAGACCCTTCAGCGTCAGCACGCTCTCACTCTCCTCTCTGAAATATTAACCGAGCAACATTTTATTTATTTAGAAAAACATCAAAAATATGGGTTTTGGGCAGTCACATAACTACATAACCATGTTACTAAGTTGGCAACAAAAAAAAAACAAAACAAAAAGAGTCAGAAATCAATTGTAACATGAAATATTAAAGTAACATATTTATTACTTTAATAAGTTATTAATAATATATTCAAGCGCAGATCTCTAAGGCTGTGTAAATGGAGCTTAACGCAACAACAACACTGTTTTTAAGTGTTTACCTGAGCACAGAGAATACCCTGGCCATCTTCCCAATGGCACGGATCTTGTTGCGGATGACCTCCTTACGTGCAGAAGCTGTGGCACCTGCATTGAGAAAGTGCAAAAAGTCTTACAACCCGTGACTCATCTGAACTCAACCACGTCCTGTGGAAGTCGAGCGTACAATGCACCGCATAGTCTATGTGCCGTTTGTTTTAATCCCCCAAATCCTCGTTAAAAGACCATCGAATTCAGTGAGTCTACTCAAAACAGAGCACGTCTCTCCACTATTAGTTTATCCAGCAGTGCAGGAGACGAATACAATGCAAACACATTGTTATTGGAGTCTTAAGTTCGGTTTACAGAAAATGGTTTGCATCTATAAACACATCACATCATCTGAGTAATTCTCAGCATTCAGTGCATTCATGCTGCGGCTGTGTTACGTACTGTGAGCTGCAGTCCCTTTGACTCTCACAGATTATTTTGCCCAGAGAGCACTTAAACCTTTTTAAAACAAGCCACTGTTCTCCATCACTGAATGGCTCTGACCTTGTCCAAAGTGTTTTCAGCATGTTTCGATAAGCACGCTCTTTAAATTTTCCTGTGCTGTGTTTTAGCGGTGGAGACTAACGGGATTTTTCCTGGACTGGAAACTTTGTTTTAAAGATCCCCTTTTGCAAAATAACAGTTTCAAGGTCCCAAAGGCCCAGTTTGGAAAATGTACGAGGGACAGAAATGAAGTCGATGCATGGAGTAAAGCTGGGTAAGGGACACAGCTGACAGTGTGAGGATCTGTTTCCTGCCATCCTCAGGTTGCTCATTCTTCAGAATATATTTATTGTGTACAACAAAGACTAATTTAGATAAAAGGCATGACTCTTCTGAACACTTTTTCCCCTTTCTGGGCCGGCCTCAAACAGGAGTGGGTAACTGTTAACACTTTTGACCCATTTTTCGGTTTAATTGAGAACCACAGTTAGCCTCAGCAGAAGTGTTAGCAGGTGCTTTAAACAGAGGTGTTAGTTTAGAGACTTCAGAAATGCAGAGAGCAAGCACTGAACAAAAGTCTGTCCATCTCTGCACACACCAGTACAGCTAGTGTTTGTACCTTTTTTGGGGGGATATATTAGCTGTCCTTCTCATGAAACACCCCCAGAAGAGAAGACAAGAGAAAGGACAGAGAGATCAGTGGATGGCTGCAGAATGAATGAGGTGGAAGAGAGGGAGCGCACGGCAAAATAAGAGGCAAGAAAGCACGAGTGTAAACAAAAGCGATGCCTTGAGCACAAAACTCTGGAAAACATAAAAAAGAGAAATTAGATGAGATAATCATGGGAAAGACAGAGAATGAGAGAGAGAAGAAAAGATGTGAAATATGTAGTGAGGTTGGAAACATCAACATAATGGCAACTGAAAACCATGGAAACCATAGCAGATAAAGAGCGGGTCATAGGAAGGATTATCTGAAATCATAACAGGGCACAAAAAAGGAGCTCATGAGCGAGAAAGAAAACATAACACAATTCAAATGTCAAAACAGTTAAAATAAATAAATAAAACAAGCATGGAAATGGCTGCGAAACTAAACAAGAAACAAGCAGTGGCAAGAAATGAGATCAGCTAAAATCAGCATGAATGAGTTGGTAGAAAATGAAGATGTTAAAGGACAGCTACTAATGTTTAGGAATGGCCGAGTGCATGAGTTGTGCTAATTTCCTCATCGATATAATCAGAATTTAGCTTTTCTCATATGAAATGCTTTTTAAATGAGCCACATGTAAAACCAGTTCATTCTATAATGATATTTACAATCACAACTTCAACAGCACAATGAAGCAAGAAAGGTTCTCTTTGTGAATTTGGAAAAAATAGTAACAAACCCCCCCCAAATATTTCTAAATCATTATAAACCACAACATTTGGTCTTGCACATGATCTGTGCAAATCTCAATCTACGCTCCCTGATCAGTAGATTAAAGGAAATGCTGCGTTTAGATGTGCAGGAGCTCAGACATGGTGGAAATCTGCTGAGATCCTGACACATATCCTGGGTTTACCGATGCACACTGTGACCATTAGTAAACACAAAGAAAGAGGAGGAAGAGAGGTGGGAGGAGGGGGTCTGGTGAGATCATTTCCTGTTTGGCAGTAAGAGGTGGGGCAGGCAGAGGAAAACTGGCCATCTCGTGTACATAAGCTGTAAGCTGGTATCAAACAGATGACTCAGATTCACCACTAGCGTAGATAAACCAAGCAACTTAGCAGAAAACAACACTTCAAAAAACTGTCCTCAAAGGATTTTTTGTTTTAATACTGACAGACATGTTGAGACTTTATAAGGGTCTTCATATTTCCTGGATTATCTAAGGTCATCATTTCCAAGCTGCCGAGTTCAGTCATTCAGACGTCACGTTCCTCTGTGTTTAATAGTTTAAAGCATATATAGTTTTTACATGTAAAATTCTGAACACCATACATGTAAAAACTAAGTAAGAGTCTGTGTGTGTGTGAGGTTTTGAATAATGAACGTCTGATACGCCCTCTAGTGGAGCAGGGGCAAAGTGCAGAGAAAACTGAACCACCGAGCTTACCGTCCAGCTCCTCTTCAGTTGACAGCTCATCATTGGAGCAAATGCTCAATACGTTCACTAGCATCTCCGTCACTGTACAAGAAAAGAGAAGCATACTTTAAAACATCTCACACATATTTAATAAAAAACTTTGCTGAGAAACTCTGGGCTGCTCCGGTTCACTCGATTGACTCTTCCACACACACACATGCAGTTAGCTGTGCTGATCAGTGACCTCGTGAGACTGCCAGGAATGGCATACTTATGTGTGATTAATTGACACAGATGTGTCACAGCTTAACCAGAGTAAATCTTCAAAGCAACCCAGACCTCGACAATGCCAAGCACAGCCAATGTCTGGCAGTTTCTAACTTTCATGGACTACTTATCTGCAATTTACTTTATATAGACATGTATATATATAGAGCTCACAACTGCTCATTATACTCCTGCTTTAACAAGGAGCTGCAGCTCATCAGCAAATAGAACAAAGAAAGACAAGAAAAGCTGGAGTTTATCTTCTGATCAAGAAAGCAGGGAGACAAACACTGGCTCCAAGAAGAATTTAGAAATCAATACATAATTTTGGTTGCTTATTGGGTGCTACATGGTGCAACGTTGGAGCATATTTCTGAATGATTCGTGTTTGCATTAGGACTTAAATCCAACCAGATTGGCTCTCCACTGTCTATCCTTTCACTTAAGATCAAAGAGATTGAGCATCTGCTGCCTTTGTCTCTGGAAAAGTTTCCTATTGCTATTAGATTATCCAGTCCGCTGGAAACTATCAAACAAAACATTCAAAACACACTTATTTTCCAACTTTCCTCCAATTTTCCCTTTTATGTATCCTTAAGTGTATGTGCCTCGTTAAAAAACAAACCCATTCGTCCCAACTTCTACCTCTAACTTATTTATAACGCTGCATACAAGCGCGTTTCTGGCTTGTAAATCTTTGGCTTTAAGTATCCCATGTATGAACCGCAAAGTGATTTTGCGGCACAAAGTGTACACGCTATATTTCTCAAGGCCGGGCTGTTTTCAATAGCAATTCATGAAAATCAGAAGGACAAGCGCCATTCAAGAATGAAAAGAAGAACTGCTTTCACTCATTACTAAAAGAAACTGAATGTAGTGCATGCACACTCACCTTTCTCACCAACAAAGGGCAAGGACCAGGTGAAAACATCCATGAAGTTGGGCAGCCAGTAGGGGTGAGGTGAGCAGTTGAACTGTCGTATGTTCATCACGTTGTTCTCGTACTTCAGCACTGCCGCTGGGGATGGGGAAAAAAAGGAAAGATGTTAAAGCAAATCCAGAGTATTAAACAGTCGTAGTTTCCAGAACGTCTCTGCCTACATGTAACAAGACAATGTAGAAATTGGGGATGTAGAAATTTTCAATACGGTCACAAAATAAAGAAAATCAGGGAGTATACATCTCTCTATAAATGAAATGGTATAGAGATGTATTGGGGTCATGGTAGGGCTGTTCGATATAATGATATATGTCGGATGACGATATAAAAACATCTATCGTTTCATTTTACGCTATCGTTTGTTTCGTGGTGTCGCAAAATAAGCTGTTTACGGCAATATTTTTCATCGTTCTGATGGTCACTGTAGTGGCTATATTAATTTCTTAAAGTTCTCTCTTTCTCTTATATTTAATATAACCACACTACGGACGGACAAGCGCCTGTTTTTATGAGTTGTTGTTAGCAACAACGACGGTAACACCATCGCGTGTCCGCTTGTTTATATTCCACATAAACCTTTCACAATAAAGCTCAAGATCCTGTTGAGACTTTTCAAAATAAACTGAATCACGTGAGAGAGTATGCAGAGTATTTACGGATGAGACGCAAAGGTGCTAAAAAATAAACCTTAGACTCAAACGTTAGAGCAGGCTTTTCCCCGCAGCACGCTGTGTAATAAATACAAAGAAAACGATGGGCGTTACAACTTGTGACTAAAAATGTATCGTTTCATGCATCGGTTAAAACACTTGACTCCAGGTACACGACGCCCAGCTGGAAACACTTCACGCAAGTCGAGCTGCCCGAGATTCACAGAATTTACAGAAAATTTATATCGTTTATATAGAGATGTTTTATATCGGCATATGAGATTTTGGTCATATCGCACAGCCCTAGGTCATGGATTGCAGTGCACAGAGCTCAGTCTCTACTGGTGGAACAAGGCAGCTGAGCTCAGCAAGCTGTGAAAGACAGAAAAAAAACCCAATGGAAGCATTTAGATTTAATCCTGTTGATAAAAATCTGTCCGCCAGCAAGGGCAAAGCTGCGTGTACCATCTGCCTCAAGAAAGTTGCGGTTGCTTCACCCAACAAATATAATATACTCCTATGAAATGTCAGCAAAGTATGAAAAAAGAGATACCACCCAAGCCTATAATGGAAGTTTTGATTTATGATTTTATGACACATTTGGGATTTATGTCGATAAAGAGGCCTCAGCTCTCGCTGTGGTCCAGGGTCCATTATTAGATTCTATCCTGTTCCCAACCACCACTTACAGCCTTCACTGTCATGATGGCTCTTACACTTGGTCTGAGGAGAATAGCCCTCAAAGTACTCAGCTGAAGAGCTAATGGTATACACACAGAAGAAACAAACATCCGAGCAATCGCTGGAAGAATACTGATGCATTCTTCACAAGTAACTTTTTTCCCCCCCTTTTAGTTGAAGTAAGAAAGCATTTCGGGACTGGCCTTAACATTTCTTCTTCAAACCTAAAACAACAAATTAATTCAGTCGCATTATGAAACACTTGATGTGGGATTCAATGTTAAAAGTCGCTTACTGTTCCTGGTTAATGATTCATTAGCTGCAGGTGCTGTGCGGAGGTGTGATTCAGCAAAACCACTGATAACTACAGAGTACCATTTGCCCGAAAAGAAAAAAGGAAAAGGTGGACAAAACTGTCGTCCACGTCCACACCGAAACCTGGACGTCGCTCAACATCTTGTCAAATGCTGTCAGTCAACCTCTGGAGATGATGGTGAATAAAACGGTTTAGAACAAAATACCTACACAAAGACTAAAAGGCGGATATTTTTTTTGCCACTTTAAGGTGATATCTACACAGTCAGCATGTGCCAATCTCTCACTTTGACAGAAGGACTCATTTAAATGCAAAAGTACAAACTGATTTCTGCAAATCAAAGTTAGCAAACTGCACAAGCATCTAAACGAGGGTAACCTGCTGTTTGGAGAAAATAAAAATCGATGCTCTGGAACATTTGGGCTCATGAGGGCGAGCACGTTTCACTGGTTAACAGAAAAGCAGTTCCTGGTGAGGAGGAAAGGAAGGAATAGATAGAAAAGTAAGGTACTAGACACAATAATGATCATTACTGTAATGAAAGTATGTATTCTTAGTTTCTAGGCAATCGATTTATGAACTCTTAAGTTACACCCACATGTTATTTTTTTTCTTATTTTTAGAGCAGTTTCAGTTTGCAAACTTAGAGAATATTTACAAAAATCTACATTTGCCTTAAAAAAAATCCATACACAGCGGTTTTCAATTACTCAGATGAATAATTTAAGAGGAGAGACTTGAGTGGGTGTGGTAGCTGGTGTTCACAGTAAGGGTGGAGGAAGAGCAGCAGAATAAAAGCACAAACATGCTGTGTGTTGGGTCTTTAACTTAAGCCTGCTTGACAGCACCTGCTTTTCCAAAAAGGATTACACAGCTGGCATGGTATGTGTCACTCCTTATGAACTTGCCAGGTAAATCTTAGGTATTAAAAAGAAGACACAGCATTTCACCAGTATACATTTCTGCTTGTGCCATATTTGGTATATTTTACAGTATATTTCTCAGTTTATTTTACTAAATGTCTCATTATAATCGTGATCTCCACGCACACAGAAACCAGCTGTCAAACACTGGCCACACAGTGTGCCCCGTGCGACCTCACCTATGATTAGACAGTGTTAACGTGGGTGTGGAGGAAAACATGAGAGCTGCCAAACATAAATATATCCATGCTGTATATAGCAGCCTCAGATTCTCTAATACACAAGGCCAGTCTGGTGGCCCAGATCTGAGGAAAGCGGATACTGTGGCAGGGTCACCATGGGGGACTTTCCTGCCTGAGCTCCTCTCAGATTCAAGAATAGCAAGTCATCAAACCTGGCATCCAGGCAGCTTTACCTCAGGAACAACACAATTCAGGTCAGTAAGCATTCTGATACAAATGTGTGTGTGTAGTATGCACTGAAAGTGGTGCTCAAGTAATACTTAAACACTTGTAAGTGCCAGGCAACACAATACAAACAGAAAACTTTCCTGCAGGGGAACATCCATACACTTGTATAATTAATGCAGGATTATTATCAATATCAGCAAAACACTACTACCCGCTCGAATAAGAACAGCGCTGCATTGCTACAACACGGTCCACTCAGACGGAGCTGTGGGTGTTTATCCCTGCGCGTTGGCGTGCATGAAAGCAATCGCACACGTGGGCAGCCATTGCATAAACATCACATACTGCATAAACATCGTTGAGGCACTTGATTGAATGCAGCCATGGAAGCCCAGAGGGAAAAAGGCAGAGCGGGGGAGAAGGTCAGCTCCCCTGTTGTCGCTCCTTCAAATCAGATTCCTTTTAAAGGAACAGAGACACCCAGCAACCTGCCTCGTACCAAACAAACACACTTGTTCAGGCTTTTTTTTTTCTTCTTTTTTTAAAATACAAGAGGCATTAGAGACAAATATGTATTCAGTGCCCTCATCTGTATTGTCAGGGCAGATGAGGGTGACATTAAAGCACTTTATTTTCCTCATCACTGCAAAACACAATTATATGCAGCTTTTTCATACGATGGAAGTCACTTAAGCTCGCACGGACCAGCTGAGAGTTCTGTGTCCACTGCCAGAGCATGCTGCATGACAGCCACTAGAGGGCTCTGCTGCTCCGACGGCAGATAATAGGGCAGCTGAGGCCAAGCCTGCTGCAACGGTAACACAGATATTGCAGAGAGACGCCTGCTCATTCATTATTCATAAGGGAGTGCCTCCAGCCGGTTTCCCTGGCAACGAAGACTGTTAAATCTGCTTTGAGACCAGGGGGAGATTCCCGCTGTCCTTCCGACACTCTGTGCTGACTACATATTTGCCTTTAATGCCTCGCGTATAAAGTTGCACTGGGTTAGCTTTTCACACCAGCCATTTAGAAGCTGACGCCACACGCGTGGACTGCAGGGACTGAAAAGATTTTAGAGCAGTCATTTTGGTATGAGATGGTGGGGAAAGAGGCGGTACTAATCACAAACAACTGAGGCTATTGAACTAAACAGAACACAACCTTCATCAATAACCTTTGCAATGTCCGCCTAACATTTCATATCAAAGTGACTGCTGCGTAATTGGTCTGTGCTGTCCGTGTACAGCTGAAGAACTCACGAATCACAGTGTGTCCTCACGATGTGCGACGTCTCGGTGAACTGGAGCCATACTGGATCTGCTCCACTTTGGCTCTAATCCATGCATGAACTGAACTGTCCTACAATACAATGCATCTGCTGATGTTACCACTCATTGTCCTACTTTCCAGTTTGTATTGTATGTAATTAATTGCAAGGAGATGTCAACAGGTACTTTCTGTTTAATTGAAAGGAAAACAGGAAGGAAGGAAAGCGACACGAGCGAGATGGATCAAACAACCTTTAACTGTCGTCGTGGACGAAGTAAATGTTTCATGTAAACAGCTCGTGCAGCACCACTGTCGTTTAGCTTTACTTCAATCTAAGAAACATAACCATTCGGGCTTAGTTGCTGATTTTCTGGACCGGTCAATAATGATGCAGCACAAAGCACTCCATTAATACAAAAGCACAAGTGTACAACTGCCAACTACACCCACTCCATCTACCCTACTCCATCACTCTCTCCCCCCACTGCAGTCACTTCTGGAGCCAAACCGAGAAAGATCAAACAGTGAAAACTGCAAAATCACTGCTGCTGAGTTTTCATTTCACACAGCCTCCCTCTGCCATGTTGCAACTGCCTGTGTCACTTTTTACTGAAGGGTTGAAGGGGTCAGAGCAGTGATGGACAGCTGGTCAGCATCTGACACTCAATGAAAAAAGGAGGACTGAGGGCTGGGGTGGCATCTAAAGCTGGAATTTATAGAATTAAGTCCTAATTCATGTGTTCGTCAGTCTAACTAGCCTTCAAGTGAGTTCAGTCTACTTTTGGGAAAGGAGTCAGTTTGTGTTGCTTCAGATATCGTCCACCTCTCTGATAGGAGGAGCACTTCTCTTCTTTTTTTACCCCCACGTGGAGAGGTATCATTGGTTAATCCATCCACCCCCTAACGCGGGATTGATGGGAGCTGCCGATGCCTCCTCCCTCCTCTTTAAAATTTATGCGCCCACTCGTTTGGCCATCAATCACAGGGCCATTGCTCAGTGTGCGTGGAGCTCCAGCATGAAGCTAAGAGCACAGCAATTCATTACAGGGGCTTTACTTCTACCAATGAACCCCACCCACAGCACTCGTTAAGAGCATCAACAGGAATGTGGGATTGTTTCACGGACTTGTGTAACTGTCAAGTGGATGCCAAGTGAATAGGAGCTAAGTAATTTGCTTTAGTGTTGATATGAAATCTCAGAGCCTTTAAGTTGGAGTGTTTTATTCTTTGTGGCTGGGAACTACTCCCTTTCCCCACTCATATTTGTGAAGTTTTAAAAACCCGACAGTGATTTATAACAGTCCCTTAATTTATCCAGGTCTCCATCCAACACCATCAGAGGTGGAGGTTAGAAGAGTGTTTATATAGAGACTTCTGAACAACAGCCGACGGCCAGTTTTTAGATACGAAACACTAAGATTCCTGAGATCAAGCAGAAAACTTCACGACACAGACTGTTAAACTGGTTTACACCCACTGAAGACTGAAAGGTCACAATTCATTTTTATTTTATTTTTTAAGGAGGAAACATTTTTACTAAAATTAACACAGATGGCCCAGCATCACGTTAGTTGTTGTACTGAAAATTTAGAAAGTGTTTGTTACAACCAAGCGAAAAACTAAAAAACGAAATAAAAACCAGCAAGTTGCAAAAAAATGGATTTAACCTAATATCTATAAGTAATTCTTGTGTCTGGTAACTTTCTGTAATGAGCAAAAAAGCATTTTTTATATCAGTGCTTACTGCTCAGCTTTTAACAGGATTAGATCACATTTCCATCGCGACTTTGCTCTACTGAACTGCACGGCTGCCTTCATTACTGCTTGTAGCTACATTAAGAAAATGGATTTAGTCAAAAAGTGTGCATCGTTTTGCAACGGAGAGTAAATGTTGAGAAATTGTATTTTATTTTATTATTTTTTTAAAGCATGTACTCTGGGGGAAGATATATTTTTATGTCTAAATGAAGTCAGTTCTGAAACAACACAAAGCAATCTTTTCTGTCTGATAACCACCAATGCCCTGGGTAGTATTTTAATCAGCTGAACATTCACCAGCTACGTCTAAAAGAAGCATTGAGACAAAATCGGGAAGAAAAATTGATATTTCGGCTGTTCCATTATGATCTCCAGAAGACTTAAACGATTCTCCGGGCAATTGGTTACCAGAATTAAAAAGCAAAACAAAACAAAAACCCAAACACGTGCTTCACATCACTTTGTTTGTTTGGATTGTGCTGTGTTGACTGTGAGTCCTAGGAAGATTAGTTGGCATGGAACAAATAGGTTTCTAATAATAAACAAAGGCACAGTGCCACACTTCTTCACCATCTTCACTGTGTAGGGAAGGAGGCAGCTCCAAAAAAAGTAAACAAACGTAACCTAATGTCTCACCAAAGATGGCACACACCTGCAAATAGGAAAGCCCTCACATGTGTAATAACCACTGCGGTGATGTGGCATTTCATCAAGAGAGGCATTGCAGAACAGCACGAACTAGCTCCCGTCACTCTTTCCTTCCCATTTCCTGTGGTTTTCCCACCGATGTCACCATTCCAAACGTGCCCCCACAGTTAAAGCAGATACTGTCTGTTCTCTCGGGGAAAAGTGCTGACTCACAGCACAAAGGCGAGCCCATCTCAGTGCAGGCACCGCAGCACAGCATCGGGCGTCACTAGGTGCCAAGTGATGCGGCACCAGGCCACTTCACACCAGCTCCCTCCCCAAAACTACCAGACTAAAATCAATGTTGCACAGGACAAATAGTGCAAACCAACTTTTGTGTACACCACTGACCCAAGGAAGAGTAGTTCTCTATTGGAATATATATCAATATAGATGTCGTGTGATGACCACTAGAATAGCTTCTGGGTTTTTCCAAGGATGGCCACATAGGCAGAGACCACCCTCACAAACTAAAAGTAGACCTGAAATAGGACAGAAACCACTCATTTCAGAAAAACCTCTAAGGTTAGTCAACTAGTCACGATTACGTCGACTATTAAAATCGTCGACGACTAATTTAATAGTCGAAGCATCGTTTCAAGCTTTGTAAGATCCCAAAAGACGCAGGAATAAGTAGCAGGATTTAAGAGTGTAATAACGGACTGAAACAGAAGATGGCAGCACTGCATGTACAAAGATGTCAGCTGCCGTTAAACCCCGAAGAAGAAGAAGCGGTGTCCGGTATCGTAGCTGTGTCCAAATTTAGGAACCGCATCCTCCTGTGCCCGCATTTGTAGGCAGATTACTTTACAGCGACACGTCGAAGACTGTCCAAATTCGAAGACTCCGACAAATGCGGCCGACAAACGCGCCCTTCATTTCCCCAGATTTGAAGGATGGGTCGCTTTGTGGCCCAACCTATCCCAGAATTCATAGCGCGGCCCTGCTCAGTTTCCAACAATGGCGGCAGCTAGTTAGTTTTAACTCTCTTATTATACTTTCTGGGTCACAAAATAAACGTTGAACATATTTTCTGGCGAGAATGTAGGTGTGTAAACCTCAAATATCTGCTCAGTTTATCAAGACACCACATATTTTCAAAAGCGCTCCGACGTTTTCGGAGACGTCTGTTACCCACTAGCTCGATAGCTAACCGGGGGCTAGGCTCACTAGAGCCGTGAGAACACCGGACTCCCGGCAAATCGTTTTCAAACCCCCCTGCTGTCTTTCGCTACTCAGGTTAAACATGATATATAAGTCACTTAGATAACTTAAAATGTTATCGTTTGGCTTTTTTTAGTATTTTATTTGTTCCTGAGTAAATCGGTTTGGCTGAGATTAAAGTTATAATTTTTACACAGCTGAATAAATGTCAGGCAGACAACTGATTATCAGAAGTGTGAGATGCTCGAGTGGTGCTGGTGCAATAAGCTGTACGTTTTACGTCCAATGGATGATGATCTGATTAGTCGACTAATCGCAAAAATAATCGGTGACTAGTCGACTATCAAAATAATCGTTTGTGGCAGCCCTATCAGATATAGAAGCTACGTCTGTCTTTTTATACAGTTTATGAATGTAGAGCAATTCTTCACAAATAACCTCCCCAAAAAAATCATAATATTAGTTATATCTACAATCATCCTGCAGTGATTTCGAAGCATTTTGAGACACTGCTGTCATTCATCTTTAACAAATCTGACACTAACAACTCTACAGCCTGGATCGACTTGACAGTGAATATTATGTCGCCTTAGGCAAGTCATAAAACGACATGTCACAATCTGGTATTCAAAAGCTACAAGCCGCAGTAGACTGATTACGACAAATTCCACGCTCTTACCTTTGTTGTTGTAGACATCTAGATAGTTAGGTGCTGAGAAGATGGTGATAAGGGACGGGAAGCCAGTGGTCTGACTCTTTCTGTACATGCGGTATCTGTGAAGTTCCAGGGAGAAGCATCAGTTAACATTTCAACTATTCATTCATGAATTACTCAACTGCATTTGACCCTTGAGATTGATTAGTAGTGATACTTTTTATTGCCTAATATTTCACTGTGCCTCCAGAGAGTAAATCCCTTTGCTAAAGTCCCAAGTTCTGAGTAGTCTGATGCAACTAACAGCTACTGATGATGGGGAATGCTACGTATTTATATCTGGAATGGACTAAAGCTTCATGTTTTAGCCTAGACGATTTATTAGACCACAGACTGCAGCCATAAAAAAAATATCTGCATATTCACTGGGCATTGCAAATTAAGTCTAAAAGGGAGCCATTAACTTAATGATGTGTGGTCTGAGGTGTCTTGGGGCAGCTATCTCAACTGAGGGCCAAGGTGTCCCATGTGACCACCCAGTGGGAGTGCAATGGTAAACAACTTTGCTGCTGTGCCTCCCACTGTCTTAACCTTGCTTAGAGGAAGATCGGCTTGACACATCCACCCACCTGGCAGTGTTAAAAAAACAAAAACATTTCAAAGAGGCTTTATATTTGTAGAAATCCTGATGAAATGCTTATCACACCTCCTGCTGTGCCAAAAAAATTTGCTGGGTAGTTAAAATTGTAAAGGTGTCTAAATGTGAAATGCGCAACACTTTTTAAACCGCACCGCGAGCTGCGTGAATCATTCCTGTCGCTTCACATCTGGCCAGCTCGCTCCTCACGGAGGTTTCTTTTTCATTTCTTGGATTAACGTGGCTCCTCTCAAAGATCAGGCTGCCCTGAACTTGCTCCCAGACAGACTGGAGCAAACCCCTAGGTACCAGGGGAAGGCTTTTCATTTAATACCCCAGTCTGAATCGCTCTGTGTGACAGTGGGATGAGAAAAGACAAAATACCACAGCACTCACCCAGCATCCTGTGCTTCATGGGCCCGGATGATAGATAATAAGTTATTGTGTTGTAGAAAGTCACAGACTGCAGGGTAGCTGTTGAATAAAAGAGGTATTTGGTTTACTCACATGTCAAGAAAAGACCAAGAAAGGACAATCAATAGAAAAACCAAATAAGTCATGGCTCTTTATTGATTGTGCCCAGGGAAACAGTGGCCAAGCTCTAAAACCAGCCGCACACTGAATAAAAATACATCAAGATTATTATGAAAGCCTTTAAAGGTGATCTTAACATCTAACCTGAAATTTAAAGCAGGCTCTTTCACTTCCTGAGCGAAGGCTTGATAACTCATACCTCATATAATCACCAATAATGCACTTAATTTCTCAAAAAAGGTTCAGAACATAAGAGGAGTGCGACCATTTTCAAATGCTGGATTTTATTTTACAGAGTGACACACGGCGAAATACTTTAAGGAATAAAAGCAGGGCATTGTTTCATGCCTGAGCTGATCTTTCAGTTTGTGAGCAGCATGACTAAAACCCTTACTGCCAGCATACTGCAGTACAATAAGGCTTCAGAGATCTTCTCTGCAGTTTGCCATCCTGCAGCGCCAGCTTCCACCGGTTATCCTTTCCTCGAGATTATTTATTTTTTTAAGAAAAAAAAAAAAGAACAAAAACAATGATCTCATTATAGGTTTTCTTGAAAAACAGCCTTCCCGTCAAACATTTGAGAGATGCTTCAACCCCGCGTGAATAAAAATTAAATAAATAAAATAAAACCCCAGTGGACGCCGAGGTTTTGTTCATTTCAAAGAAACCCACGATTCGCAAAGTGAGTGACAACTCGCAATAAATGAGTGGCACCGACGCGCAACATGTGAAACGCTTCAGTGTGGGAGGATTTATTCGACAGTAACAGGGGCGAAATTCAAGAGGTTTCTCTTTTTTCCTCTCCTCCCCTGGCATCTTGCGGCTATGCAGATGAAATTTCAAGCCACTTTACAGCCCTGTGCGAGCCGCAGAAGTTAATTAGATGAGAGCATTTGAAATATCATTCGTGATGTTAAAAGGACAGGGCCCTTTTGTGTGGAGCTCCAGCTTCCCCTGCCATCAAAAACTAGGCTGGATGTTCTGTCGTCGCGCCCTTGACCGAGGCTTACATCTGGAGCTGGTCCCCAGGCGCTGCGCAACAGCTGCCCGCTTCTTCTACTCTGGGTTACAACATCCTTCTCAATTTTTTTAAAATCACTGCTACAATTCGGTTACTTAGAAATGCTTTTTGTCAGTCTGCTTCAAATCCCCATCTCTCTGGGCCCCGTCTCTACACCCCAATTAGTTTTTCTCGCTTTTTATTCAACCCAGAAGTTAAAAACACAAAAGTGCACCAAGAAATGAACACCCCTGAATGCTCAAATCTCTTTGATTCACTGAAGTAATATTAAGTTCTTGAATAAAATACAGGCTGGATTTTAAACTAGGTTCTGTAATCCTAGCTCGACACCTCTGCCCGACAATGAACACCACCCACACGCTGCAATCAAAACCAAACGAGACATTTTCCTCAGCAACTGCTGCACGACGAAACCTGCTGATTTTAAAATAGCTTTTTAGACTTCTCTATAATCAACGCAAAGCACCGCTGAGGTTTCATAATGGCTCTGATAAGCTGTTGTGGAGTTCTGTTCAAGTGTGATCCGCAGAGAAGCGTTTTGCAGCTTTACATTTGCATTTCCTATTGTACAGTCCTTCTGGGACACGGTCATTATCAAGCAAATTTATACAAGCAAGCGTTAATCTGACTGGCTGTTTTTTTGGATGTCTTGCTCCACGCTCGCTGCAGAGATTAATTATTAAAAGTGAAGGCATTAGGAGAAATCTATCAACAATCGCGGCGCATGTAGACACAAGAACCCGTGCGTTCTGCTGGGAGTCGTGTGAAAGGAGAGAGCAGATGCCATGAAGGAATTAACGACGCAATGAGTTTGTTTTTCTTTACAAGGGACGAGAAATTAGAAATAAATGTTTGATTTCTCACTTGATTTCCTCCAGCAGATGTAGATACGTGCCATATGCTGCTGTTTGGTAGTCGAGACACATTTTGGCCTAATTTGTCTTTTGGCAGCTTGCGTTCTGAGATTAGATCGTCTCCCATCTGTCCAACAACGGGGCACAGATGTTAATGTGCTCCTTGGACAACAAGAAGAGATGTACAAGAAATTACTTCGCCATGTGCGATCCAAGAGGAACTCGTTCGCTAGGTTAAAATTAAAGCTTTAAAGTTGTTTATATGAACTGATTACAGATGTTTTTTGCTTTTTTAAACATCCACTGTAGGCTTATTCATACACACTACCGAGTGGAGGCGTTTGTAAAAAGCAGCCGTATCTCAAACATGTGCAATTTCACGCCTGAATACCGTTTGTAAAAGTGTTACGAGCGTGCCTGTGGCGATGGTGTGGGGGGTAAAAGAAGCCGATAGGTTTGGGGAGGAGTATTGAGGAATGGCTCTCTCCCGGTCTGGCTAAAACCGTCTCATAAATCCTGAAACTCAATGTGATGCCAATTAGCAGCAATCCCCTGGGCAGATGGAGTCGAGGGGACAACGATGAAAGAAAGACTCCAGAGGAATTCTGAGCGAAGTGGCAGAAGGTTAACTGGGATGCTGATACAACACAAACATGTGATCGGATCTGTCGATGAGGCAAAAAGGCCACAGAGCTTACATTTTTGGTGACTACACGCGTGGGCAAAATATTCTTTTAACGCAGAACCACTTGTTGATCTGCAATATCGAGACTCAGTCGTTCTCTGAGCATCATGGGCATTAAAATACTATTAAGTAAGTAGTTATGAAACACCTGGGGGGAAAAAAAGAAAATGAGAAAATGCTTATTAGGAGCCTGGGGACATCTCCAACGACTTCTGCTGCTCGCCAGAGGCACGCCAGGGCGAAGCAAGCATCACTCAGGCCGTAATGAGTGGAGGGAGTGCCGAGCGCATTTAGAAGCGGGACTGTGCCTCGTGGTAATGTGCCAGTTCATTACATTTTGTGACAGCGCGAGCCGCTCGCTCCGAGCATTTCCTCAGTTTGTTCAGTTACTCAGCTCAATTGAAGGTAATGTGGGTTACATAAATACTGGCGACAGTCTAGGGAGGAGTCTTTGTGATTTCTCAATTGCACAGCGCGCTCTAACAACCGTCTCACAGCTGAGATGCTGCAGAGGCGTGAGCATTGTGGGATGGGAGGAGAGAAGTTATTAACTCTTTTCCCCCTCCTTCACCCCTCCAAGTTCAAATATTTTGTTTAGAGAAAAAAAAACACAAAGTAAAACTAATCAGGTTATTTAGTTTTACTAAGCGGAATAAGAGCACCGAAAGTTTCTAAAATACCGGCAACAACATCTTGTTTTTAATTCCGATTCCAACAAAAACAATGTTGGCTTGCAGATGAATGTAACTCTAAACTAAAGCTGCTTTCCTTCTGACAGCTACTTGGAATCCAAAAAGAAAACAAACACACACACACACACACACACACACAAATGTCTTAAAAACAAATAAATAAATAAATCACATGACTGTGAATCAACGCAGAACACACTCACCTGTAGAAATAGGAACAGCCTCGCACTGTGTTGTGCGTGAAGTGCTCCTGGCTCTTCTCGTTCCCAAAATCCTCCAGGGGGTCGGACCACAGCAGATCACACATTGGACCGTATGCAGGGGGCTCTTTGAATCTGTCTAGCTGTGGAAGGGAAAAAGTCAAGACTCCCGTCAGTCTGCTCGAATGGAAATATGACACACGGAGTCTTCACACTGCTGCGGAGAAATTGCTTCTTCTGCGATAGCCGAACTGGCGACTACAGCTATGATCATAATTAAGTAACATGTCTGCTGAAGGGATTTTAAATCGCATTCGAGGTAACACAATATGGGTGACGCGTCAAAAGACACCACTTGTCTTTCAGGACATGGAAGGATCTTTCAAGGAAAGGCCTGAAAAAACTTGCAAAAACTGGCAGCCGTTCTTTACGAGCGCTGAACATAAATGGCTTTGCTTTCAGGCAAGAGTAGCTCTTTCTCCAACAAAAGCTCGTGGATTACTGGATGGGTAGCATGATGGACACTTCAATAGAGAAAATTCTATTATGCATGCCCTCTGATTGCAGCCACAAAATCCATTTAGAATTATTGAATTAGTCTGAAAGCTGGATCTGACTCGTCAACATTTTTTAATCAGAGGTAGGACCAGACTGCTGCTTACAATCCACCGTGTCCACGTCTGCACACAGATCCGGAGGAATAACTTCACTCATTGCAAGCAATGTTGTTATGGCATGCTAAAACACAGGACTGTAGCTTTATTAAAATTAAGGGGAAAAAAAAAAATAAAAAATCGGACACATACTTTCCTGATGTCATCGAGATTTGTGATTTCTGGAGATAGTCCTCCGTGTACACACAGGAACTGCTGGTTCATAAGTGCAGCCAGGGGAAGGCAGTCGAAGGCGTCCATACATGCGTCATACACCCTCTCTGAATACTTAATTCTACCTGTCATGGGGAGAAACGGGGCAGGGAGAACAGAGGATGCCAAGTCAAACAACGGCGCTCTCATACATCAGGGAAGTTCACTGGCCTCGGACGGAAAGGCTCTCCGCAGTTCCAAAAACTTCCCTTTTGTTGGGTTTCGTTGGGCTTTCCCCCCCCCCATCTCGTCCGAGTCCAACAGAAACAGTTTTGACATGTACAAATATAAAGGCTGAATCCTGTAACGGGCCAGAGTGTGCTTTTAAGCGAACGTTTGAGGTCAGTGGCTGAACTGCACACATAATAAACAGCTTTTTAGCAAGGATAACTCAATTTGCTCCCTCCCCGTGCAGAGCTTCAGAGGCTAACTCGCTTTATATCAAAAGGTTAAACATTAAGTGCACAAGCGTTACTTACATTCCTGCTTAAATGTGAAATACTCTGTTAAATGTCGACATTCGTGATTCCCACGCAGCAAAAACAGTGTTTTGGGGTAAAGGATCTTCAAGGCCCACAAGTACAGCACACACTGAAACAAAGCAGAACAAAAGAAAGCAGGAAACTGTTAGCTTGTCATATTTCTAAGAGGCTGGAAGCATAAAACCATCGAGTCACATCGTGTCACTTTTACAGAGTGGTACAATAAAAGTAGTTCTGCATTTTGTGCTCATGGCACACGCCAACACATTATTCTTTTATTAATAAAAGAATAATATTTCAGGCCATATACACATATAGGCAAATTCCCAGATTAAATATCTGTATATTGCTTTATTTTAAAATATCTCTCTCTCTCTATATATATAACTCCAAGCCTCACTCTGACATTTGCTTTCCAAGGCACATTTGAAATTATTACAAAAGCCTATTACCACTACAATATCTGCAGCCTGATTTGATCTACGCTGAGAGAAAGCTATTAATAAACACAGCTTCAGCCGAACACATGGCGTGTGTCACACTTGATTAGGCCCTGGTGAGGACAAAAACAAATATACAGACTCACTTCAATACTGAAATACCCTCTGTCAACGTAGTCCCCCAGGAAAAGGTAGCGCGTGGATGCTGGTGAGCCTCCTACTTCAAACAGCTTCATCAGGTCAAAGAACTGCCCGTGGATGTCTCCGCAAACTGGAAAAAGGTCAGAAAAAAGAAAATATGAATGATAAAAATGTAAACTATGTAAAAAAGAAGAAGTAAAACTAAAGTTCTTAGTGTGAAAAGTTACACACACACAATACAAACACACACAATACAAGTGGTGTTTTGCGGTGCATCGTGTGAGAATGAGTGTTTTGCTGAACACGCTCCTGTGGCTGATCAGCACAAGTAGTGGACGATGGAGAGGGCGTGAACGGTTGTTCAGTATTGACTGCAACTTGGATTGCATCCTTTCTGAAACCGCTGTCAGAGAGTCGGGCTCCACACCCACACCATTACCAGCTTTGCAGAGCACTTTGTTGACTCTGTTGGTTGTCCCTCAGCTCTACTAAATGCCAAAATGCCAAGGTAAAGACTACTGAAACATGGCAACTGTTTACAGGCTGATGGGCCAAGAACATTTCAGAGGTGTTGTGGAAAATGAACAGGGAGAAACTACTGCTGACAACATGTCCACAGTGATGAAAATGGTCACATTTAGATTTTTCTCCCTTTCGTTTTTCAAGCAGCCCACTGTTTGGCCAGCAGAAGCCTCAAAAATGACCAAATGAGGATCTTTGGACACATTTCGGAGGCCGAGCTGCTTCCAAATGGTTCAAGAAACCAACATACCACGTCATCGGTTTTATATACACACGCTGTATAAAATTGAGAATAAGGATGAGAGTTTGGAAAAAAATCTTCTCTGTAATTTATTATGTCCAGATAATATGCATAATTATATTCCTCCTAAAGATAACAAAACTCACTTTCATATTGTTAAACTTTGAGTTTGGATTGAGAGTATTACACAATAAAGTGAATCATGGGAATTATGACTTGCCTAATAACTCTGCACATAGCGTTTATCCCATTGCACAAAGTAAGGTAAATAAGAAATAATCCAAACAAGCTTTTCCTAAAAAGAGATTTTTAATCAAAGCCTGCAAAAATTGTTAACAGTGCATCTGCCATCTTCCTTCTAACATGCTGTAATACTTTGGAATCACAAGAACTGAGTGTCCCTTTCCACGCCTTGCTTTTCCATCCCATCCTCTTTCAATCTCTTTATAACCTTCAGGTGTTTCAGCTGGCTTGCGAGACTTAATTTGAACAAATAAACTAGCATTTGACTGAACTTAAACCACCACAAAGCTTCCAGCTGTGTTCATTTCTAAGTTTCCCCTGTTGATGCGACTAAAAACCTGGCTTTGTCACGACAAATATTAAAAGACAATTACAAAGTACGTGGCTTCGGTGCTATCTGGTCACTCTATCACTTACAAAAAAGTTATGAGCTTTTGGATTAACCAGGATTTCTGGATCAGACCACACAAAGACTGGACTCTTTAATTTAGTAATCCTGCAACAATCCATCAAACCCTTCCTGTATCTGCTTTTGAGACCACTTCAAAACCTGTTTCAGATCATCATAATTTTAGGTGGACATGCCAGAGGTTTACAGTGTAACTGTCCCTGAGACAGTTAAAATAAAGTTGGTTATTTCATGTTTCTGTGATAGATTCATGCTTAATTTAGTTCTTTTATTTACAAGATAAGATGATAAAAGTGTAACATTAATTAAAAAAACATGTCTAAAATATGTGATTACAAAATATGGGTTTGTTAAATATGTAAAGTGCTGTAAAGTTTGTATGAGGTAAAGTTTGTAATTGTCACATGACCAGAGTTTGGTTGAGAGCACAATCACGGCATTGTGGAGCTAGCATGGATACGTGGCTACAGATGCATCTACAGCCTCAGCGTTAATGTTATTCTGCATGTGGTCCAAGAGGCGCACACGGTATGGTTTCATGTATATTGTTTGTATAATGTTGCATACGTGTTCTACACTGGTAATGAGAGGACATTTTTGTGATATCCATTATTGTGCATTTTTCTGTTCTGCTTGCACAAGACTGTTTATGGACACTGATATGAGAGACTGAAAAGCTCAAAACATTTATGTTGTATACTTTGTGTTTCTTCAGTTTTCACGGTGTCTGAAGACAATAAGAGTGAGAGAGAGAGAGAGAAATAAATTTCCGAAGACATCAGTATGATGCGTGGCCATTCTTTGTTGGACCCCTGTAGTTACATACAGTTTGGGTTAAGATCAGCGTTTGGACTTTACAATCTTTTTTTTCCTCCATTTTGTGTACTCTGGATCATGGGCATTGCTGAATCACCCACCTCTCCTGAGCCATTGTCTTCTTTAAGACAGCCAAGCAGGGAAACATACTCAGCCAATGGTATTGCTGGACTGACGCAAGTGGTTGTGTAGTGGAATAAATAACTGCCCAAAATAACCTCCGGGGGGCGTTACCAAGATACAGAGTAGCAAGACTTCCTAGAAGGAGCGTGATTTTATACGTAAAGGTCAAAGGGGAACTTCATTTGACATCTTAATGTTCTGCTAAAACTATTCAGTCCATTAATCAACAACACAACATGGGAACAGAGGGGGAGATGGGACGCATTTCAACATTTGTCAGACACTGAAATGGTGACGTAAATCTTTGGTGCTCACATACTCATCTTTACTACATATATTAGGGAGTGCACTTATTCTTCAAATCATAGATCTGGTTAATACTTTACCCACACTTAGTCATCCTACCTCTTAAAATAATGAACCTATGAAAGAAATGAGGACAAAAAACAAACAGATGTCACAATAACATTTACTGGATCATCAACAAAAACAAACCTCATTCTGGTGCGTTTCCAGTTTATGCTTTAAAGCATGATTTAACCAACACAGCCCCACATGGCTTTTTAGCACAGGCAATGTGACGACATGATTGTCAGCAGCATATAGTTACATTCTTTATACATATGGTGTCCACACAAATGATAAGAGGCACTATCTCAAAAGTTGTTGTGAAATGGAACAGCTCAAGTGTGATATGAAACTCCATATTTTGGTCTCAGTTTCAGGACCATAACACTCATGATAAGTCTGGGCAGGAAAGCTTGTAAAACGCAACCTGACTGGTTGATAGAGGCATAGTTTTCGAGCACTGTGGATTCATTCTCGAGAAACTTCTTTAGAAACCTTGTAAACCACACAACCCAAAGGATCACTCGCCAACAATTCAGCGCCAGATGCCACAGGGTGCCAGCAGAGGTAGCTTGTAGCTTTGATGAACATCATACCACATTTTATTAGTAATCAATGACTTTATCTCGTAACTTTAAACTATAATCATATAGATTTGTTATTTTACAACAAGCACAGCAGGTATGAGATAAACCGACCGTCAGGTTTGGCTTCTTGGATGACATCTGTGTCAGGAATGAGCCAGCACACCGATTCAGTCTGAATTAGTTTCTTATCACTGTGATCCAATACTCTTTTCACTCCCCGAGGATACAGGATGAACAGAAGCAACAGGAGATTAGCTGCTTAGACAACATTGAGGGATGTCAGATAATGTGATTGAAAAGCCTCTGCTCAATTTGGTAGATACCATAAAGATCGATTCAAGAGTTGGTTAACTTTTGGATCATTTCTGCACAGAAACAAAAATGTGATTAAAACACATTTAAAATGTGAAGCTCCATTATGCCAAGTGGCAAAAACTGCAGTTCTCCTAGCGGCCACTTGAGGCAGAGTACTTGTTTCTTTCTATGTGAAACGACTTAGGAAACAGTTTGGTCAGAAAGTGAGGTCGATGCAAAAAGATGCTTTCCCACAGACTTCTAGAGGACTAGATGTCTTTTTGCAATCACAGTACTCGGTCTTTACACAGACTGCTGGTTTAAGGCAATTCAACATTGGCTTAATTGTTCCAATCTGGGAGCTACGCCAGTGTTTTATACAGTCTATGGTTGAAAGGCGATTTAATCTTTGCAGACTCCCATGTTAAAATGACCAACAAAAATAAACAAGTTTACAGCCTGATACAAGCAATGGCGTGTCCAGCGGGGTGGCCTGGGGGGGGCACAGGCCACCCCCCCAACCAGACTGGCCACCCCAGGTGCCACCCCAAAGGTAAAACAATAAAATTCAATCAAATATCAAATGTCCGATTATGTTTTCACGGTGAAGCTCAGATATCCGAGTGTAAGTGAATGCAGCATCGGCTTCTGCGCTATGTGCATCAGGTTAGCAAAGGTAGGAGAGCCAAGCACGGAAGACGGCACCGCAGGAAACAATTTTTCGGTGAAAGAAAATGAGGACAGAATAAATGTCCCGGTAAGTAATATTAAGTTTGTTGAGTTTAGTAAACTTCGGTGAAATTAGAATCCCAAGGAAAAAATAACACTTAAAGAATTATTGCAGCTGTGGAATATTTCAGACAGTATGCTACTGAGGGCAGCTAACATAAGAGTTATGAGTTATAAGATATAATCTAAGTCGTAACATTGCTGTATGGAGCTGCAGATTTGGTTGCAGGTTAACATAGCTGGACTGGCCATCGGGCATACCGGGCATATGCACACGGGCATGAACAATGAGAGGTGGTGGATTGGCCAGATGCAGGTCGATGTGTAAAAATAACTCAGTTGTTTGGTGGTGGCTATGGCGGAGCTTCCACAGAGGCCAGCAGGTGGATGAGGGAAGGGGAGGCAGGAGGAGAGCCCCGAGGCAGCCACCAGTCTGAGTGTCAGGTGAACTGAACTTCAGGTAAGAAGTTATGACCTGCAGTCTATCTGGGTCAGATATAAACCAAGTTTAGGTGGAGTTTATTTTCGTTGTGCTGACTTTTGTTTTTACCCTCAGTTACAATAACTCATACTGCGTTTTAGCCAGCTGGGTGGGTGCTATGATGTTACTGATAGTGAACTTTATTTTATTCATAAGGTTAGTAGAGTTGCCAATGGCTCCTTAAAAATGGAATGGTCCCTCATTCAGAGAAAATATTACACGTTTCGTATTGAGCTGAGAAGAGACGCAGTTTGTCCAGGACTTTCGCTATAATGAAAAAAAGACACAAAGCTGGAGTTATTCTGTCGTTACGCTGCACAGCTGCCTCTTCTTCTCTCATTCTCTCCCCCTGCCTCTTCTGTTGCTACTTCAATCATGAAACTGATCAATGATCAGCTGATCAGCTTTTCTCTCGTTTATTTATCGCCCACTTTGCGCCAGAAAGAGGAAACCAGCGGATGTCGCGCTAAACAACAGCAGCACGTTTAAGCTTGATCAGCTGTTGTTAGAATTTATTTAATATTAATTTCTACTATCAGCTGATGTTTGCTGGAGCCACAGCTGTAAAGCTGCTGGTCATGATGTGGGTTTGGATATGTGGTGAGAGGGAAACATGAAGATGAAACCAGGAGATGTCCTTACTGAATCATCAGAGCTGAACAGGTGATGGAGAAACAGGTTTACCTTTTAGGTGACATGAATGAGTTGAAGGGAAGTTATGAACTGTTTATGAGAGACAAATAACACCAGGATCCTTTTTTATGTAGCTGACAGCTGGTAACTGTGCAGGGGTGGATCTAGGAAAGTTTTGCCAGGGGCCAGGTAGGGCATTAACAGGGAAAGGGGGGCACAAAGAAATACTTTTCTTTCTTATTCTCATTTAAAATATCTAGCTTTTATTAAATAACTATCTGAATCTTTCAACCAAAGTTTTTATCTGACATAAAATGTATAGAAATCATACATATACCAACAAGACTGTACATCACTGTCACAACAGCGTTTGTTTTCATTCAAAGTCTTTATGGCTTTAATACCTGGTGGGTCGGCCTGTAGTGAAAATGCCCAATTTTCTGTCCCAGTCCAGCCCTGCAGGTTAATACTGGCAGTGTCACCATGCCAGCTGACTGGATTTCATCATCAGCCAGTGTTGTTCTTTATCAATATTACCAAAGTTTACCATAAGGCAGCATAGAAAGTATTTACTTGCTTTCAGGTTTTATTCAAATGTTAGTCTTTTCAGTTGTTTCCCCACTTTTTTCCTGTTTCAAAATCAAACACCAGTTTGTGAGAAGATTATCTTCTTTTTTTAATAGGCAGGTAAAGTTTTACATTGGAATTGGCTAATTTGTCAATTGTTTGTTACAAATGTTCGTATTTTAATATTCAAAAATGTTTTTGCCCAAAACATACGTATGTGCACTATATGTCAGTAAAAATACTATGCAAATATTGATGTCCTTGACTGCTGAGTAAACACTGACAAAGCACTGATTGTATCTCTTGTACTTTATCAACGCAGTATCTAAAAACTTTGCATCGTAGTGGTTAAAATCTCATTCTAATAAGAGTTAAAAGCGCATTCGGTTATTAGGTTTATAGGATTATTGAATTATGGTTAACGGTTGGTAGAAATTTTTTTTAAACATTATCTGCCAATTACATCTGCCACCCTTCTCCAAATTTGTGCCCCTACCTGGCCCCCCCAACAAAAATTTTCTAGACACGCCACTGGATACAAGAAACAGTCACAGTCTCCTCAGCTCATTTCAAGGGGTTGAAATCTTCTTTTTAAACGGTGTTTAGCGTGACGTCACACCTATTAAATAGTTCCATATATATTGGTGGAGATGTTCGTGGACAAATGTGTTATTAGGGCCTCAGATTTCAACAAATACAGTCAGATAAGTTTTTTAATTAAATTCACAGCTAGTGTTCAAAACAATAATTAATAAGTTTTTCCTCTTTTTTTTTTTTTTAATAAACTTAAAGCCTTTCCAGTTCAGTGAACATATTACAAAAGTTTATTCACCTGCAAAATGCAACACACAAATAACACCAAAGATACCAATTACCAGTATCCACTGAACACCATCACAGTAACTGTGATGATAAGCATGGCATTCGTAGCCAGCGCACCTCAATTCATCTATTCTTCAAGTAATCGGCTAATTGAGTAATTAACCACAGGGTGAATAGATTTAAATCTAATTTGAAAAGGACACAGACTTTCTTTTTGCGAGGCCGTTGCTTTATGAACTGTATCTAGGAGCAAGAAACACAATAAGAGCCAGTGAAAAACTCTTTCACAGAGATACCCAATTAGTGGAAGCTGGAGGACAGCGTTGGAGAGCAATTATCTCAGGTTACGAGCCTCGTGAGACAGCTCTGAGAATCAGCTCTGCGTGACTGTATCGTAAACCTCTACTTTACCATTTGTCTTTTATTAAACCCACACAGAGTAACTGTTTAAATCCACAGCGGGGACCAACTTAAAAGGAGCCTTGTAGTTGTAGTCCCATTTCTAAGGACGTCCTCACTCTCTCTTGCAATCAAGCTAAGTATACTTCAAAGGAGCGCTGGTCTGTTTTCAATTGTTGTAAAGTTCCTGTGAAAGTGATTTATTGAAACAAAAACACTCAAAAGGAGCTTTATTAAATATTAGTTGCACAAAACTTATTTATTGACACCAATTTTTTTAAATTGTATGTACTCAGAGAAAAATACTTCATTGCAGTCTGTTGGTGCTTTAATGCCACCAAGTTCCCACCTGATCCCAACTTTTCAGAAATTCCAAACTTTGGGATACATAAATTATATTTTGTCTATCAGATATGATAGATGATCATGATGCAGCACTTCTAATCACACCATCATCGTTAGAAAGGTTTAATTTTTTTCCTCACCAACAGAGAATGTATTGATTCATCCTGACAACGATGTATCATTGTTAAATCATTGTTAAAGGTTTATTGATTTGACTAAAATTACATTTCAAATTGTTTTCTTTGATGTTTTAAAATGCCCACATGTTGATTCCTTAGTTGTTTTCATTAGAGCTACACATATTTGTCTTATGCCCCAAAATAAGATAATTAAATGAAACTCATAATTCTCATTTCCATCGCCTCACTTTTATTCTTAGGCTCTACTAGAGTAGCTTTGCATGAACAACATTCTTGTTGGTGCAGCCCCTCAGCTCACCAAATTTCTTTTGACTGCCTTCTCAATTGTAAACAGAAGCTTTACAAACTGCAGTTGGGATATCTGATTATGGATGGTCATATCAGGCCGGCCCGCCCTGAGCCTGGTTCTGCTGGAGGTTTCTTCCTGTTAAAAGGGAGTTTTTCCTTCCCACTGTTGCCAAAGTGCTTGCTCATAGGGGGTCATATGATTGTTGGGTTTTTCTCTGTATGTGTTATTGTAGGATCGACCTTACAATAGAAAGCATCTTGAGGTGACTGTTGTTGTGATTTGACATTGTATTAAAAATTAAACTGAATATCAGGTTTGTGTATATGCAAAGCCAAGTCACAAGCATGAACTCATTATGTAAAATTGGAAAAAAAAAAAAATGACGGAAAATAAAAAATGTTGACCTTTTAAAACCTACATGACTACTGAATTCTTCGACAGTTTTATGCAGACTTAACTCTTGACTTGAAATATTCAAACTGCAGCATATGCATTAGGTGTTAATGGAATTTTTACACAACAAGAAATTAATATATTTCGAAAAAGGTCAACACAACTCTGAAATCCTAGTGATTCATAGCTTCATAGGCTGGTTATCACTATAGAAACACCCCCAAGACAGTAAATCCTCCAAACAATGGCAGTCAATATCTCTCAAGAAAATAAAAAGGCTAACCTAAGCTGCTCCTGACCTGATAGAGGACCTCTATGAGCATCACCAGAGGCAGCAATCCAATGCAGCTATTGTATAAAACCACACAGGCTGATGGCACAACATAAGTAACCATCTCATCAGTAGACTAAACGTTCTAATATTCACAATAAACTGTGCTCCTGAGAATACGATATTGCCTGAATGGATGACCACCACGAGTGTAATTACTATCAAAATTAAGCGTTCCCAGTTTTCACAGGAAAATTAATATACAATATGTTTTTAGAAGTCCATTTAGGGAGCCAGAGACAGCGATTTCACCTGAAGCTAATGGAAAACACACCGTGTGTGGGAGGACTCCAGCTGACCTTTTGGAAAGCTATCGCTTGCTGCTGAAGAAAACAGCGGGGCGATGCGGTGATGTTAAGAGTTCAATCGGTGGCCAAAAAGACCCGATGTGACGGTCACTGTGAACTGCGGCTGTCTCATGTGTGCAACCCCGGACGCCACTGGTCAGAGCAAATCAAACGGTAACACTACAGCAGCTCACTCCTCCAGCTCAGGGCTCTGCTTTATCGCAGCAAACACACAATCCACCCATCACTCTGTTCCAGTACACCTACAGACGTGCTTTGCCTCCCTCCCTCTTGTCATACAACACACAAAAAAGAGGTGAGAACCACAGCCCACATAAGAAGAGCAGGTGGGAGTACATTATCTGGAGTGAGAAACAATTCGTTCTGGCCATCTACTGCTTGTGTGCTAAAGTGATCTCCCTGAGTAGCAGCATATCAGCGGGCAGCAGTTATTGAGTGGGTGGCGGGCATTACACAACCTGGCTTCAGAACCTACACAAGCCACTCCAAAGGGCGCGCTCATTGAGCGAGTGAAATCCACTGTGATACAGACTGTGTCAGATCGTGTTTTGATTGAGATTGGATGATAACAATACCCCCGGTTTTAGCCCGCATTTATGAAAAACGCAATCTGTTCTAAACATCAATTTGAATGCAATATTGTGAAAGCTGCCATTAAAGTAAAGCAGCAAAACTAAATATTGAACATATTATATATATTTCAGTCAGATTTAGATTCATTTTGTCTGGATATAATACAAATAGTTCCCAACTATTAAAAAACATAACCCTTCACATCCATATCCATGGAGATTTGCTAATAATGGATTTTTTCTTGACAGTATTGACAAATATTATCAATGATGACCTCAGAAATCAAAGAAAGAAAAAAACCAAACCCTGAAAATGTCAATATTAATTTACTTCACATAGGGGAAAAAACAAAACACCTTTCCATGATCGGATTAGCCCCGACCAAAAGATCAGACAAAACTGTGGCTCCAAAACAGTCATCCCCACTGGATGACAGAGCAGGCTTTGGGGTGACCTTTGTAATGGTCTCACCACGATGGAAATAAATGTCCTAATCAAAACACATTCAAAAATAAATTACAGCTGACCCGTGTCAGAAGGACCCTTGTTTATACAATGTTTCTTCAAGCGGCTATCAGGATTGAGCTGAGGAGGACATCGAGGAATTCCAGCCTATGATTGAGTAGATCTTACAATGAAATGCACAGCATGGTTTCCCACACATATTCTACATGGGCAGGTGATGTATACCACTGGCTTTGTAATTTACGTCTTTAGTGGATGAATTAGTGGAGGTTCAGTCACTGCTAATTAACTAGTTCTTTTCTTTACTGCGTTTCCTACTGGCGGGCTGTTTAAGCTGCTACTGAAGCAGTCCTTAATGTCATTAAGCTGTCTCAGGTCTCCCAGGATCAGACTGATGCCAACTGCACTATCCTAAACTGGAGTCGGCCAGAGTAATCCCTGTTTTATGCCGAGATCCAAAGCTGCACAGCAAAGCAGGGACTATTGTGACCAGCTGCAGTTCAAGCATTCACTGGATGAGGAACTTCTGCTTTCCTCCTCCATTTAGAGGGTGGAATCTTACCAAAGCCCAGTATATGTATATCAGTACATATTGAAACCTCAGCCATACTTCTTTAACTCTGTCTCCAGACCACTGAACCTAAGCTGCCCCTCTGTTGCTCATTTGCAATAAACATATGAGCAGCTTCATCTCTGCTCGGCCTCCCGTCTTTTTGTCAGTGCCACAATCTCCTAACCATACATCATAGCAGGTCTCACTACCCCGACACTCATCTCCACCCGCTCCACCCCTTGTACTCTCTTCACCTCTCTCGTGCACTGTTCGTTACTTTGGATAGCTGACACATATTTAAACTCCTCCAACTTCACCTTCCCACCTGCCTTCCTGTCATTCACACACATGTATTCTCTGTCTTGCCTACACTGACTACACAAATTCTCTTTTCAATTTAAAAGCATTGGAGTGCACCCAATACCTACTACTGCCATAAATACTATGCAGCTCTCTGGGAAACACTGCACTGCATGGCTTGCAGTAAACTTGTAGGATTGCTAATCTACAAAGAAAATATCTTCTAATTGTTTTTCGTGTTTACATTGGCTGTCACATTTTACAAAATAAAGCAGGGCCCATACGTACAAATACCATACATGCTATCCACCTTGCTCTAATGTCCATACAAGTGCATTTCTCATTATAAGACTGTTGCATAAGAACCTATTGGAAATATTCAACAACCTTGTAATGCTGCACAGAGCAAACACTTCACATTATGCGCATAAAACTGCCACTCTCACCAGGGTCTAGGAGGAGGCTTTTTAAGCTCTATACAGGAAATTCCACAACCAAGGTCTTAATATTTCCTGACCAACTATGCTTTGCAGATTTCTCGAATTTATTTCTAATCTTATCAAACACGAACAGCTAAAGGAAGATGCAGGGAAACTTAGAGCATTTTATACTCAGCTATGTAGTGTTACATCAACACACAACAAAAAGAATTAAAAGATCATTTGTTCAAGGAAACCATGACAGAGCCCCTGCGCAAAGTGGAGCTCACACACTGCAAATGTGTATGAATAGTTTAAAAGCTGGCTGTTGCCTGGTGATGTGGCTGTAGGAGCTCTATTGATGGGTGACTTGTGTGAAGGCCATGAGAGCAGCTTGTACTCAGTACACTAAGCCAGCACCGTTCATCACACACACACACCCCTCCCTTTCATGAAATACCCCACCTGCCATCTGGCCCAACAAGGAAGTAACTATGAGAGAGAGAGGTAGCTGACATGTCGTGGTGCTTTGCATCCATGATAAATATTTACATACTAATTCACTGACCATGTGTCATGTGGGAATTGGGAGGCCTGCTAACGCGGAGAGAGGCAGAGAGAAACAGCTCCTGACCGTGACACAGACAGTCAAAACATGGCAGGCAGAGAGGGAATGGGAGCAAAAACAAAGAAATGCTTATAGCAAACAGGAGTGCGCACGGAGAGGGAAACACAGCAGGCGCATGAGCACGCGCAACAGAGAAATCCTTGTCCAAGCCTACTGAGTGGGAGAGGGGTTGAGGCAGAGGTGTTGAGTGGGAGGGAAAGAACCGGTTCATCGCTGCACTCGTGTACACAAGTGCACCGAACGCGCACCGCTCCTCGGGATCTGTGGCTTGCACACGGAGGAGAAGCTGTCCACTGTTTCCATGTAACACAACAAAGAGAGGAGGCTTTCCTGGCAAATCCCTTATTTGAAGTGCTGTAAAATCTGAAACCAAAACATGTTAACTTGCACCAGATTTTAAAAAGGCGACTTGACCAGGGAAGGTCACCACTGGAGCATGTTTACACACAGGAATCCACCCTGCGATCAGATTAAGCCAGAAAATCGAATAAGGTTTATCCATGCTAGTTATCCAATTTGTCCCAGCACCACATTTTGTGTTTTTTGTTTTTAAACACCTAGAGCGTCAGATTTAAAATGGGTTAGGGTTAACCCCTAACCCTCTAACCCCTATTTAGACGCCCAGAGAATGAACTTGTGTTTAATTTTCACAAACAGCTGAATATGCACTTAGTTAGTTTTAGCTCAAACTGGAGGAATCTAGCTGTGTTCAACAACACATCTGTTAACCTTACAGCTCTCAGGTGCCTGCAAACACAAAGACAGACGTGGAAAACATGCAGTCTGTTTGCATCTTTTTGTTTACCTCAACTCTCTCGAACAGCAAGGGTTATCATAACGGTCTACATCCATTAAGACAAAACAATGAACAGCTTTTAAAAAAAAAAGGGGGTATTTGCATTTATGAATTTAAGTAAGTGCCATGCCTGCTAAATATGAACACAGGCCTCTCTGGATGATATTGTGGGAATGATCTCACATTAGGAAATGTTTGGTTGCCATAGATCCTATGAGTGCGTCTCTGCCTCTGATTACGACATCAAAGAAGCCTCATCAGAAAGTCTAATGGAGGAACAGGGCACTTGACCAGGAAGAAAAGACGACAATAGACGCGCTGGATTTGTGCATATGCATCAGCGAACCTCCCGCAGCAGCGTGTGACGGGGGTGAATGAGCTAAGCTTCAGTTACTAGCAGCTTTGAATGTAAAAGCTGTTAGCTAAACCAAGCAAATGAAATGAAAATGACATTTTTTCAAAACTACAATGACTAATAAGCGATTTTAAAACAACAACGATCGATGTGTCATACTACCTCTCTCCAAAGTTAGCAGATGTTTTCAATAACGTCCCTCTGCATTGCTTTGAGACTCAGCCTAGTAACTGAATGCAACACTGCTCGTTAGCTTTGCCAAATTGGATGAACTGAAGCAGTGTTTCTTAAAAATACACTGCTCTAGTTATCGGCATGGCCCGCGTGTGGCTTGGTAAAACAGTGACTCAGTTAATTAGGAAAATTAAGTTTTATACTGCTGTAAACATTCAGCTCTCTCTTCCATTGTGTCGGTTTGATTTTAAAATCTTGTATCTGTATATTGTTTATACCTGCAAATAAATAAAACAAACAGTTATTGTAGGTTACTGTGAGCTGCCGTTTGTTTGGGAAGGTGGAATACTTGGAATACACAGTGCGAAACATGCTGGGAAGTGTCTGTAAGTGAATCATCATCTGTTGTTTGTTAAGGTAAATGATGATGAATGAGTCTGTTTCTTCTTATAGTTGTGGGCCGGTTCTAAGGTTTGCATTTTAGATATATGGAGCCTAAAAAAGACAAGAGAAAAAGTAAAAAGAAAAATGAATGTAGGTCATGATATGCAGGATTTTGTGGAATAAAGAGTATATGAGTGGTGTCCACCCAAGTGTTCCCTCTTGGAAAGGCTGTAGTTTGAGAGTCTAGACAAGCAGTTGCGTTTCGTCATTTCTGATCATCAATTAATCAATGATTCCCTTTTAAATTTCTATAAGTGCACAGTGACATCTTTGCATTAGACTATGAATATAAATCCTGAAAGTTTTGCAGACAAAAATAAATGGCTCAACAAATCTTCCATTATTGTCTAAAAATTATAACCCAAAAGACAAACTGGTGAGCCTTCTTCAGTAAATCTGCCGTTTCAAAAGATGTTGAAATGTGTTGCACACAACATAGCACACACCCATTTCAGTGCTGGCACAACCTACCTTGCCCACAGGTTAACTTTCACATGCACAATGTCGTTTTGCATTATTTACGTGACAGTCATGTCTTACTTTTCACTGTGCTTGGTTACAACTTCCTGTCACTTTTGCAGCAGTAGAGAACAAATGAGTGACATACACCCTGGTGTCCAGTTTGGTAAAGTCGTAGGGCTGCAGCACTGGCTAGTTGCGGGTGACTGCATACAATCTTAGACGCATCAGCTGACTACTGAATAATTACTCTGACTACTATTTCTGGAGTGAAACAAAATTATTCACTTTTTATTGGTCGATTACTGGTTTGCAGTAACACATGCAGTATTTGAACCCTGACCTGTCACAGGAGCCTCAATGTCCAGCAGGTTCTTCTCTGAACGCAAGATTGCGGCGCCCTCTCCTATGAGCCTGAGCGCCACCGCCTCATCCACACGGCCCTCCTTGGTTAGGTGAGCTTTCAGCACGTCCACTTTGGGCTTCCCATCGCTGTCAAACACCTCTTTAGCTGTCAGTCGGTGACTGGGGGGGAAGGGGACAGCTGCAAGGGTTTAAAAAAAAAAGTAGAAGAAGAAAATCATTAGAACTGATGTACTTTCATACCACGTTTACAGTGCTTTAATACACTTTTCATTGACAAAAGGCTTACAGCAATACACAGTTATTTCCACATCACTGAGAAAACTGCATTTAAGCTGTTTGATTAGAAGGTACTTTGTACCAGGGGATCGACTCCCTGCAGGAGAGGGAGTTTGCGCTCACTCCCATGCTTCCAGCCCACCCTCTGAGACAATTTACCTGATTGCTGCTATGATCTGTGAGTCATTCAATTTTCAATATTTATTACAGACACACACATTTTCTAGTTTACTTGGCAATATTCACGAGAAAAGAGACTGTATATTAAAAACGAGGCAGAGAACCAACACATCTTTATTTTATTAACATTAAAAGCTTGTGCTGCGAGGACAGAAACACCAGTGTATGCGGATGTGTGACGTGTAACCAACTCCATACTTCAGTGTGCTCTCTTTTATTGTGTTCGATTGAAACAACAGAGATATCATCTTCAGCCTGACAAGCATTTACTTATTTCTCAGCAACAGTTATTTATTTATTTTTAAAGAGTAAAATTGGGTTTATTCCTCAGAGTCTTGCAGCCACTGTGGAAATCAGACAATATTCAAATCCTCAACAAATCTCTGTAACTGTCAATTTCCATAATTAGTGGCTTATGAGGGATAGCTTTTCAGAGTAATTCAATGTTCCCCAGTAATTTGGAATCCTACTGATGCACTCGCAAGCTGCAATGCTATTTGCATGCATTTTAAATCAAAACAGGGATTTGCAGTCTAGGTCTAGTCTTCTTTTATTAAAAACGCTCTTCAAACTGGACTTCATATTATTGCGATGTTAGTAGCCTAATGCTTTTATTAAATGAAAGCTAAACATATTACTTACAATAAATGTACAAAATTACAGTTTTTTTCCTCCCCGCTTTTTTTCTTTTGCTCAATCGAACTGCTTCTAAGAGTTTAAAACATACATCATGCTCTTAGTCAGACTTCACATACAGCTTACAGGTGACTAATCCACAAAACCAGAAGAAAATACTGCTGAGCTAGTGTCTGTGTTTGTTGTATACATGTGTGGTGTGTACGTGTATTCCAGCATCCATCCTTCCTGAAGGTGACATCAGCGGTAATCAGGCCAGCACTTTATCTGTGTCACAGTGAGCTTTAGCAACAGATGACATTTGGGATCTCAGCTCCAGTTTCTAATGGGTCTATGTGGAAATTACAAATTTACTGGACTTGCACAGTTGCATCCTGGGTATTTTCAGCAATGCTATGTGTGTAAAAATGTAAAATCAGCAGGGTGAAAGAGACAGGATGTACAATTTCTGATAACTCACAACGCCACTTTAAAAATAGTAGTAAATTCAGAGGGGCACAACCCTGTGAGAGGGCGAATGTAAGAGTATTGTCTCTAATTGAAAAGATTCAGAGAAGGTTTAAATGTTTAGATATGGTTTGGTCTTGTCGCATCCACATATACATGTTAAAACTACACATGCATTTAACTCTTTCGTCTCATAACATCTGACGATCTCTCCTGGACCCCTAATTGACAACTTTTGACACCTGGGTATAGATCAATAAAGACATGGTTTGACGACCATTGGAATAGTTTCTGGGGTTTTCTGAGAGTAGCTGCAAGGAACGAGACAATCCTCACCAGCTACTGATGCAAATCCAGTCATTTCGGTCTATAAGCTAGCCTGAAACAGGAGGAGGCTCAGCTCAGAGCTTCAAGGTTTACTACTAGTAAGCTTTAACTCTTAACTAGTAAACAGCCAAACTGTTTTGGGGTATGATTAATCAGAATTTTAAATTGTTTTCAAAAATCATGGACAGTTCATCGTCACAATTCAAAAGCCAGCATTTGTGACGGCATGAGGGCATATTCGTTCACAAAGCATGGATATCTTGCACATCTGTGATGGCATCATCGACGTTTAACAATAAATACAGGTTTTCAGCAACATATGCAGACAAAGGAAGGTCTTCCCTATTTCAGCAAGACAACACCAAAGCACATCCAGCATGTTTAATGCCAGCATGGCTCCATCTAAACTGGCATGTTTGCAGTACAGACCTGCCAGCATTGGAAAGTATGATGGCAGGAAAATACCGCAAAGGAGGTCGGACCTATTGCAGATTAAATCCGACACGAAGGATTGGGAAACGTTTTGTTTATTTTGAGTTAACACTTAAGAGGGCTGCTATAGGATGAGGTCATGCACCGCGGCCGTAAACACGTCCACGTCCTTCCTTATAAAAAAGGATCCTGCAATGATAGGACAACATTCGATGTGCTGTCTTTGTACTCATTTCAATGCGTTCCATTTTTATTCACTTTTTTAAAGGCGTCCCAACTTGCTTTTAGAAACACGAGCTATAAAAGCCCCCCAAAAAAGAGAAAAGAAGTGAAGCTGAAAGCTGTTTCTGATATCTGAAAGTTATAATTATGATGCTGGCAAGCTACATGGAAATAAGCTTTGTTCTACCTACCTGGCAATTATTTTCCCCATAAATGCTATTTTGAGAATCTGCGTGACATAACACAAGTTTTCCAACATCAAACATTTTAATGCAACTCATTCAGTTTCCTTTGTAAATTCAAACACGTAAAACCAAAATGTCTGAAGGAGGTGGATACCACAAAGTCACTTTAAGCCAAATAAATAGTTACGATGCTTGAAATAAATCTTGAATAATACAATACGATGTCTTTGCTCAGGTGTCAGGGGCATTTAGAGATTCCCCCATCTGAGAGTGATTTACCAGAGCCCCAGGTGTGAGCACCTGCTACGCAACTCTAGCCTTACTGCTTTTTGACTCCATGGTGCAGAAAGCACAGCCCCTTGAGTTGTTGAACAAATTGAGTGTTTACATTCATGTGAAGTGTTCTGAACTTGATAGAGGGCATTTTTCAACTGAGCAGCAAGCTTTTAAAAATGACAGCTAGGCCACGAATCTGCGACATGATTAGCTCTCAGATAATGATTGAGAAGCAGCACGAAAAAGAGTTTTTTTATTTGAAAAGTGCTACAAAATTTAAACATCACACCCCGAAATTCTTTCGGATGTCAAATTTCATACACAGGTACACGTTTTCAACTTAGATTTCAGGTAAATACAGAAAAACCTTTTAGTTATAGCTGCCAATGTGACAACTTCTTATGCAAACTCTGTAAATTAAAGCCAGAAAAAGACAAAAGAATGACCAAAGCTGGCTTTCATGTTGGAGGGATACTTTTGGGGAATGAACCGCAGACTATAAGGATTAGGTGCTTTAATTGGCTAAACGTAATCCAACTGTCAAATGGGAGTAGAAAGTAAGGTGCTTAAATTATTTCCCTAATCCCACGCTGTTAGCCAATTAGGCAATGCAGGTAAACTCCCCAGGCTGTTTGCCACAACTGCGCTGCTGTTGAATTTGAACTGCATAAGAGGAAACAGAGCCATTTTTCTTTTTTCATTTGTGCAGGAAAAAAGAAAAACACTCTGATTATGAGGAATGACAGTTAGCGGCAGGACAAAGCCATAAATCATTCATGCGCAGAGTGACGTACGAAATCTGTGTAACAACATACCTGACGGTAAACATATTGAGCTTATGAGGAAACTACATGGGAAAACCCTGTACCTACCAGCTGCAATAGTTATTTGGTTCCTGTAGATAATAATTAATAGTAAGCCTGTCAGTGAAAGAAGTAGAACCCCCGACCCCCACCCCAAAATAACCAGTAACTGATGCAGTAACAATGGCAACCGGTGAGTTGATTTACAGACATTTTTGAGACTGATAGTCCCCAAACAGTGTAGCCACTGTGAATGTCGTGAGTGATCCCACTTCCCGCCGAAGTGACAGAACATGACGCACTCTAAAATCCAAACACCAAAGACATTATTCTGGAATAAAAATACGCTGTGTGAAAGCTGCAGGTGCTGGCATGCTAGCAGCCTCTTAACACATCACCCTTCCATTTCCTACAGTCGTGACAATGGAAACACTGTGAACTTTCCCCTTGTGGAATTTCTAACAGCTCCCTTATTAACAAGAGTAACACCCACATCTGCCAAAACACTACATGGCACGTTGCAATGATCAGTTCCACACTCTTAAGAAGAATGTGTTACTCCCATTTCTTTAGGACATGATTTTCAGACACTGTTCATCTGATGCACATTTTTCATCTTAAAAACGGCCCAGCACTTCTTCTTTTGCCCTCCACTTGTCCAGTATCCTCAAGCTTTTTCAAAAACATGAAATGAGACATCCCAGGTTTTTGGGATTCCCAACATTTTACGGCAACCAAATTGTTATCTGTGACATTTTTCGTAGATTCAGCTAAAGAAACTGGAACAAACGATACGATTTGAAATCCCACTTGTGTGTGAAGTAAAACAGTTTTATTTTACTATTTCCAAATCTTTATATATCCAGTAGCGGTGTGCATTTTTTAGTATGAGCACACTTTTTGCCAAATGCAACGGTCTGATTGGTCAGATCTATTTATTTGGAAATATCGAGCTGATTTAAAAATTAATTTGAAAAAAAATTGTAAAATAAAAACAATTACATTATGAACAGGTGACAAAAAATATTTGTAACGCATCCGGTGTGTAAAAGCATTAAGTCTGGCTCCTTGGAACCTAAACACAGAAATGAGGAGGGTCTCGAGGCTTTTGCACAGCAACGTATTAAAAAAAAAAAAATTAAATTGTCTAAAAAATAAATAAATAAAAAACAACTCCATAAAGAAATACATTAAAAAAAAAATCTAACATTTATTGTTCTTTCATGAAAAAGAAACAAGAATAAATAATGGTGTCAGATATTGCATTATATAATCATTATTTGAAGTAATTGGCTATTCCAAGTCTAAAAGAACCACACGGCAAAAATCTCTCTGATCCTTTTCCTCCCAAACCCAGCCTTCATCAGTGGTATCGGGGCTTTCCCCAGACAGCAGCTGTTGATTGTTGCAAATAATCTTGTGCATCTATTCTTCTTTTCTTACAATGCTTTATAGCCGTGAGAGCATAAACTGACCTGCGGCGATGTGCCTGAAACCCAAGTATGAGTCAGAAATGGTCTCCATTAGCCGTTCACTTTTGCCTTCATTAATTTTAACATTTCTCTGTTCTCTTCTGTTATGTAACAGGGAAATTGCACTGCAGCCTCAAATCTGGCATGAGAAAGAAAGGATGAGAGAGCGAGAGAGAGTCAGGTTTTATTTTTAATTTAAAAAATATAAAACGCAAAAAGAAATCTGGAGTCCGACTTCACTTTCCATGGTAATTTGTCTCAGATTAGTATTATAGTTTCATCAGGCATTTCATTGTAAGCCTAATAGACCTCTAAATGACTGAAGTGTGTATAAAATAAATTTAAAACTACAGTCAGGTTCACACAAACGGTATGATTTCATGTACCTCGGGTTTTAAAGTCATCCAGCTTTAGATCGTCGACCCCCGCAGCCACCTTCGTGCATGCAGCAATCATGATATAACTACACACCGCATAGCAGACATGCAGGTGTGAATTTTGAGAAAATCGGCACCACGGGGTGCAGTGCAGCATAAACTGCTGAGAAGCAGTGGGAAGATAGGCAGCTGGAAATTGTGAGGTTGGTGTAGTTCACCGCTAAGGCAGTCTTTTGGAGGAATGAGACAGCGGGAGGTGCGCAGTCATACGCTGTTGGACAGATCAGCTTAATTGGAGAAAGAGAGACAGACTGTTGCAGAGCTCACCAACCCCTGACTCCGTTTAATGAAGGACATGGAGTGCGACCGTTAGTCTGGACTGATCCGGCAGCTCAGGTCGCTACAATTGGTGCGCATCAATTTCCTTTTGGCCCCGGCAGCTTTGTGAAAGGTGTGTGCTAAACCTGCAAACAGACGTAACGACGATCACGTTCGGTCTTCTTTCAGAGCGATTTCTGCAAATCAGAAAACTGCTGAGGCTGCTCACACAATGCAGTCATTTGATATCCAACTTGTGCCACTTAGAGACACCAACTGAACGATAAAAAAAACAAACTAAAGTCATTTTCAAACACAAACTGAACAATTTCAAACAATTTTCTTTCTCACATGTATTCACATGCTACTGGGAGTACTTTGTGTGTGTTAGGTGAGGGGAGGACAGAGCAAGCAGGAGGCAGCACACACGATGCTCTGAGGAAAAGGCCACTTTCACTCAGTGCACATGAGAAAATGGCTTAATTTTAGCTGATGCAGAAAATCATGCAGCATAAGCCATTACCTACTACCTCTGTTGGACAAAAAAATATAAAGCTGGCACAGTCTGAGCTGGACTGGGATGGAGGCCAACGATCAGCCATTTATAAAAGCAAAAAAATCCATTAAAACCATAAAGACGCAGCAGACTGGTGGTAAAGAATCCCAGCAACCTGTGAGAAATTCTTCCAATTCCACGTCCACAACCACTTTGGCATAGCACAGCATCTTACCAGCCGATGCTAAACTGAACCCCACAGAAACAGCTGACATGGCACGATGCAGCAACGGCCCTCCCCGAGTGTGGGCGAGACTTGGGTTGTCATTTCCCACATCAAACCATCCGGGCCCCTTCCACCAGACAAGCCACAGCACCGGCATTTTCCCCTCCCTTAAGACTCAGTGGAAATCTCAGCATGACAAAAGAGAGCCAAGTCAGAACAAAGATTCAGGAAACTGTTTGTGAGTGCAACAGAAGGTCAGTTCATACAAAGTATAGAATAACAGAGTTCATTTGACTGCACAGCCAGACGTTATTATGCAAAAGGCGGTGTGGTGTCGGATCTAAAGCGCGATACCGATCTATAACTTTGCTTCCTTACCCGCACAAAGCAGCACTGACTACTTGCCAGATCCATTTGCCTTTTTGAATGACGGTACAGTGCTCTTTATCCTGAGGCAAGGTAAATAGCTGCCAGCGCGAGCAAGATCTCTGTGTAATGCATCAAGTGGAAACTCACTATCTGATCAAATGGTACATAAATACCAGCACCAGGTAAGACACAAAACCAAAGTGGAGTGCAGCAGTATGTTTAAAAAAGAAAAACAAAACAGAAATGCATCCAGCTGCACAACGTGAGATCACGCTTTGAATGCTACACTGCAGTTGCAATATCTGCATTTGAGATTAACCTGCTATCGACAGTGCAGATTTTTTGGTTTGTTACTATCCCCCAGTTGGAAGCCTGTTAGTGATGAAGGATCCACTGCGCGTCTTGTATGCATAGAGGACGACTGCCAAGTGTTGAAGGGGCACAGAGTGTGCAACTCACTCTCCACTGATAGTCAGGGTTTGTTAATTAAATTACGTAACAACACTGAATTAGAGTGGGGTAGGAGTCCAGGATGAACAGAATGCATGAGCTTCTGTAGGCGGTAGGAAACAAAGGACATACTGTACAGCAGAAAACACCTCAACTTCACGTCATTTAGAAGCTGTTTTATTACTCCGTTATTACACAGTTCGGCCCATTCGGAAGCTGGTTAACAGACATGCATACTGCACAAAGATTGAGACCCTGATTTACTAACAACAAAGAACTGCAGCACTTTAAGCACACCACAAATTACTTTCGCAAGGTGAGAAATGATCTACAATAACCCATCTTTCGCACACAGGTTGCAGTGTGATGTCTGCAAGTCACAGATGAGACTGCTGTATTTAACAGCTCCGTGTCTCTGTAACCCACCTGTAAAGCCTAAGACACAGTAAATCAATAATTCATAAGTCTGCGCTCCTAAGATTCGATATCTTTTATTAAGCTAACACAACATAGATTTTAGCTGCAGAATGACCCAAATGTCAGTCCACAGTAATAATGGAGTATATTTTTTTTTATTACAAAAAGGATTTCAAAAAGAATATTAAATCGGCTACTGGCAAGAAATATAAGGACATAATGACACTTGGCTGATCTAGGTAGCCTTTTAAAAATTCCTTAATGGAATCTGCTGCTATGTGGGTGATGAGAAGTTTCTAGACTGCAATTCTTCTTTTCTTACCAAAACATGGTCGTTTATCAGCTGCTTATGCTGAAAACTGCAAAAACTAAATCCAGAAGCCGGATATTTATACGCCGGTCGACTTTATCTACTACCACTATATTATAAATCTTAATATGATGCTATATAAAGATCATGTAATGTTAGAACTCTGTTCAGTGAGGACTTTAGAAGGCCCGTGGGCTTCAGGGTTAACGGTGGTGGAAAGTGGTGTGAACCTCTTTGCTACGTATGGCTATGAACCCAGACGAAACACAACATTTAGCACAGCATAGCTTTGAAGTTCAATGATACAAGTCTGCTGATTATATCTGTGTGTCATTATGGAGGTGTAGGCGTTACTTTTGGTTGGCTGAGGCAGGAAGGAGAGCAGGGCCAATAGCGCTCACTTTCCCAGAGAGGGAGAGTACGAGAAAGAGAAGCTGCATCAGATAAAATACTATACAGACCCATGCAACAACAAGAGGTGGGTGGGGCAAGCAGAGCAGTCAACAAAAACTCAGGGGGCTGGCATCTCATCCCATGGAGATCGCCCAGCAGGTATTAAAGATTTCTAATGTTAACAAATGAGCAATGACTCCATTAAATTAATAATTTGGACTCCCGTACTGCTTAATGTGTCCCCTGCAATTAATAACACATTTCCGAACATTAGCAAAATGGTGTCTTTGCTTCCCTCAATTCATTCATTTAAATTAACACAGCAGGTCAGCAGAATTAGGAGAAATTACACACAACTGTGTATAGAGTCCAGTCAGGGAGGAAAAGCACTCAAACTGTGCCTCGTTACAAACAGGTCCTGGAGCTGTGATCTTACTGCATTTAAATTAACATTAATTTCATGCGTTAATATGACCACTTTTCGCTGGTCATCCGTGGCGCACAAAAGCCACGGTTTGATCAATTTAAAAATAAACTGGGGCTGATTAGCAGCAATCTAAATCGAGCTCTTTGTTAAGTCGAGTCTGAACGCAGCAAGCAGACATGTCATGTTTTGGCTCTATTTTATCTTTGCATAACAAGCTTTTAAATCAACGAGATTATCCCGTACACATCTACTTCTCTTTCCTTCAGTCAGTAGCTACAGCATGGAGGTCAGTGTCATAACCAACCAAAGCTGCAAAGACCCCAACTTTGTGCTTTATTGCTTCCAGGGTGCCATTACTGCACTTTAAAGTGCTGCTGACCATCATCATCTGCTGCAGAGAAAAGAGCTTTTAAATCGCGTCGACAAACAGGAGAGATATTAGATAAAAGTGAGTAAAGGGGTTGCCAGGGAAACAGTGCTGTAGAGTCTCGGTATTAATCTTTCATCCATCAAAATATTGGCTTAAAAATGAATTGCTGGCAGCATGTTACGTTCTCCACAGAGTCGATAAAGCTCTGGAAATTATATATATATATATATTCATGCTTAAAAATGACATGCTAGAAAAATGCGGCGAACACAAACAGGAGCGCGACGGTGGATCTGACGGCCGTTCAATGCAGTGGCATGTTTGTCCATCTGCACAGGAGGTCTCATCAGCGACAGTTATCGAGGTATGCTCATTATTAAGACAGGTTGTGTACTAATAAGCCGGCCACACACCCCAAACCTGCATTCGTCCTGCCATTTCTGTCAGGGTTATCAAAGACCATCCAGCTCTGACAGAAAATAGCCCTGAGCAGTGTTTTAGAGACCTGGGCAACAGCGAAGTCCGCATGAGTGACAAGTGAACGTTGGTCCTGCTGTCGCCTCAACAGGTTTTAGATGAGAAATGCAGAAAACATTTGCAGAAGTAGGTGATCAAAATGCACCGGTACTCAGACAGCACTTAGTCAGCCTAAGTCTCTGATTAATTAGTGAGGTTGTGTGTGTGTATGTATGTATATATATATATATATATATATATATATATGTAAGGATGGATAGAAAGGAGCAGGCAGTAGATACTGAGATGGGGTGGGGGATGGGGGTCAACAGGCAGTTTGAGGGATCTCCTACTGCAGCTTTTTTTGGTAGTGGTTGGGTGTGTGGTAAGCCGTCAGTGGAGCAGTGGATCAATGACACAGTGAGAGGCCACCAGGGATCTAGATCATGGCTGGAAAATGACTTCAGTTATTTGGAGCTGGACTGGGGGAAGGGCATGAGTCAGGGAGAGTGAAAGATAAGTCAATGAAATAACAATGGATGAAAAAAAAGAAAAAGAAGAGCATTTGCCAATCTTTAAAAAAAAATCTATTCACCAAGTCACAGTCCAATAATGGGAGGTCCCTGTGTATTTGCACAATTTATTACCTACAGTAAATTATGAGCCGCACCCTGATAAAACAGTTCAACGTCTAGAAAGCTATACAGTCACAGTGAAAGAGCCAGCATTAAGCCAAGGGCCCAGGTGTAAGTAAAATGCTTTTAACACTTCTTACAGGGAATCTGAACATCATGGTTTTTGCTACAAGTATTATATCGGACAATATATTTAGAAATGTATTTTTTTATTTTGTCCTTGGTCTTCCTCCCTCTACCTTGGGATTTACATAATCGTATCAGATTATTTTGAACATCAAGCTAGAGCAGGATCTGCATAAACGTCTAATTTTTACATTTTCCAACTCATTTTTTTGAGTGATGTACTTAAGTTATTTATTTTTGATTCAAAACTTCTTGTTTCTGTTCAAATGTTCACATTTTGTAATCGTACGGTGTATATAATTACATTCATGTGTGTATTAGCAGGTAAATCCTACTTTTTTTTGCAATCACAACTAATCACAGCAATGACCTGTTTTTTTTAATTTGATAAGAAACCTACTGAGACAAATGTACTCAAATTTGAAAAATTTAAATCAAACTGCAGAGTTGTTCTTTATTTTAATAACACAATGTGCCTTTCTGTGCTGACATGGGGCTCAACATCAAGCCAGCAACCCACTGCACGCATGGACTCACTAATCTAACACGAAGGTAAATAAAACTTAACCTAAGCAACCCATATATCTTTAAACACAGCACATCTCAGTATGCCAGAAGTTGCTTAACATTAAGTTTGCTACTACAATCCTGCATAATGTAACATTATAACAGCCTATAGCACATAAATATGAGATTGTGTTGTGCTTTTATTCCAGGAGAGCACCTTGGTCCTGTGCTCCGTAGATAAAAGTCAAACTCAAAGGCGTTACAGCTCTTCCCATTTGAAATCGATTAAAACAAAGTCATTTAACAAGATCATTGTTTGTTGTGTGGGTGTATGTAAGAAGATTAGCTGGGATTATGTAAACACATCCTGTTAAGGAATAAAATGCGCAACGTCTTGTTTTGACTGAATGCAGATTCATTCAGACCTCAATCCTAACTTTGATATGATTCACACTGATTTCACTTGTACATCCCTGGACTTGTGTTACCTCCCATGATAAGTAGTTTATAGGTTTTATAGAAGCTTTACTTGGGAAGGGAAACGGCATAAGGATAATAATCTCTGTATATAACACTTTAAAGTGTACCCTATATTTTTCCTATAAATATTTTGAACAACTATTGTGAACATAGGGGGGAATTAATAGAGGATTTTAGAAATTGCTGCTGTTGTGTAGAAGTCACTAAGGGACAATGGGCCAGCGCAGAGGAAAAAAAACTCCATTTAAAACTCGGATTTGCAGGTTTGTGGAGACGTTAACACTTTCTGGCATTTCCTCTGAAAGCCACTCTGACAGGCCCTGAAGAAGACATTCCCTGCTAGCTTTGCTGGCTCAGGCCTGCCCCCTCCTCCTCCTACACAATGCCGTGACACAGGATTAGCTTTCATTAGAGAAGGTGCTGTAATCAGCTTTGGAGCATAGCAGAGACGGAACAATGGAGGAGGCTGAAAGGATCTGGAAGACAGGGCGCTAAGGGTGCATGCTTTGCTCTATGCAAGCTCCGAATGCAACCTGTGGCACAGCCAGATAGAGAAGTAATGCTGTGTGGCATCTATTCACCAGCTTAAAAACAAAAAGTTAACAAATTGAATGCAACATTGCTTCTCTTATGTTTTTAGGGCCTTGACACTGCATGCAAGGTACTCTTCTGCTCTTGAGCACTTCAGAGGCAGCCAACGCCTTTAATTTTTCCTGGTACGTTTAATATTTAATGGGCTTAATTATTCATCTACAGGCAATAAGAGAAAGCTACTAGATATGTTCACATGCTTTAATCTACAAAACACCTAAGGCTGCCTCCATAAAAAGAAAAACTAACAAAGGCAACTCAACACAACTTCATCTAATGATATGTGATTACCCTCAAGGTCTTTCGTGTCTATTCTTTGACATAATGACAAACTACAAGTTCAACCTTTTCTTCAGGTGGTAAAGGCAAAGGTCACGCATCTGAGAAGGGATTAGGTGGACATGTTTATATTCCGGTCTGGACAAAAATCTGGCCCCGTACATCGACAGAACCGCCTTTGTGTCAGTCTCGCGCCACTCTCCACCACGCTGTCAACTGGCGCTTGTATTGGGAAGGACTGACGACATAGGTCTATCGAGAACATGTGTCCCCACTAACCTTGGAGAGCTCTGCGAGCGCGCCGGCAGCCAGTCTACAAAGGGTTCTTGTTGGTGGCTTGTTCTATGAGTGCGCAGTGACAAGCAGACAGGTGGCTGGACAGGATACAGATTCAGTGTTGTCATATAAAATAAAATAAAAAACACGTGCTTGCTACCCCTCTATTCAAAGCACTGTCAACAGTGAAAAAACAAAAATAATCCGCCCCAAAGAAATTCTTAAATATATCAGATGCTTTCCGTGACTGACATTTCTGGATAGCAGGTAATTCCAGTTTGTTTACATGTTTGTTTTTTTAAGAGCCAAACTCTTACCACAACGTCATGCTACTTGGAAATTGTGGTTTGGCTGAAACATGCAAGACACTCCCTGAAAACCTGTACACAAGGTTCAAGCAAAATACTGAACACGTTATCTATAGTGATTTTAATTTAATCCCAATTTATTTTCTAATTACTGCATTCGTGCATTGCAGTTCATATACATTTTAAAACTTTTTCAAACTGGAAGATGTGTAAGAATAAAATGCATCATGTTAGCTCGACAAGCGACATGATATATTACTATTTACCCAGTATTAGTTTCTAAATAGAAAGTAAATAAATCACTATTTCACTGCTTGTCGATGTCAGCTGTAGAGATCATTATTGAAGCTGTTTTGCCAGACCTTTGTAAAAATTTCTAAACACATATGAACCTTTCGAAGAGAAGTCTGAAAAGTACACATTTGCTACACACATTAAGTCTCGTTAATAGAGTACATTCATGAATTCTTGAAAAATTGGGATCATATTTATATACAACACTGTGACATTTCATCTATCACCTGAGAAAGTTCTGGACCAAGACGCACAACAACATCAAACATCCAACTGCAAATCTATACATATGACACAGTGAAGAATCTAACTGGATACGGTGTTATGTAACGTGAAACAATATGGAGCGCAAATCAATAGCGAAATGCTTTTACGTTCCAGAAACTCCAACTGACTTCAGTGTTTTCTGTACTCATTCACAGCTTGCCTCAGAGATAATATGCCTCAACAGGCGTGATCGCACCTCCCAAGGAGGGCTTGTTGGCAGCCGCAATGTTGGCATTTCTAGAATGCAATTACTAGACACATACAGAGGGGTTGAGGCCAGTCTATATTTGCAACCACACTTGGTAAACGGAGCATACCAGACCTGAGGCTGACCCAAATAAAACAGAGCCTGAGCTGTAGATAATATTCCTCATCATTAATTAACCCCCACCCCCCCACTCTTCTCAGCTGGGGACGCTACCTGTTTGATTTAAAAATGAATGCCGCACTGCCAACTATTACAATGATGTGTGGACTGGGGAAAACCCTCCCCGCCACACAAGAATAGCTACATCTCATATGTGAAAAGCATTCCTCCATGCCATGTCAAAATAACTAGGATGGGTCAGAAATGGCAAACAAAATGATTCAACTTAAGTACTGAAAGTATTTATAGCAAAGAAATAATACTGAAAGTATAAAGTACTTATATTATAGCAAGGATTTTTGTGGGATCAAGCATTTGCATCCAAGAGGTCCATGGCAGAGTTTTTATTTCTGGCAGACTGACCGTGGTTTTTCAGGGGACAGGTGGTGAGGCAATGGGATGGCGCAGCCAGCCACCTCCTCCCGCCTCTTGCCAAGTCAACAAGGCCCCTAAGAGTTCCCTTCCTTTGCCATTGCTTCCTTCTCCCCCTTACCCACGCCCACCTCTCAAGCCTATCGCTGTTTCTAGGCCAAAATTGTGTGGGTGTGGTGGGTTCTCCTGCCAGCAGGGGTACCTGACTGCCAAGAAAGAAAAGCAAAAGCAGCACGTGGCTGGACTTGGAGAGAGGATGGGCAACAAAGGAATTACATCTCTAAAGACCAAAGGAATTCTGAGTCAGCAAGAGCAATAACTCCACACTAACCACGCACACGCATCTTGTCTCGCCATTGTTAGCACCCCAGAGGAGCTCTATATATCAGGAGAATCTGTGACGAAGCTCCTGAAGTAGCTGCTGTTATGCAACTCTTCTAGGCTAAAAGTGACTGTAAAGTAAATCATCCTTCCCTGCTGCCAGCCTGACCCCCATATAGCAGAGGAAGCACTTTCAAAACTCACTAAAGGAGTATTATGCTGAAGCACCATCTGTGCAGGCTTTGCTAGCAGCCGTGAGATTAAAGGCAGTTAAAGCATCGCATTGAAAAGCCATCCGCCAGCCAGCATCCAATCAAAGATGAGAGCATAAGCAATGGACAGCGCCTTTATAAGACTCCGAGCACTGCTGGGTTGTGTGGATCAAACAGCAGTGTGCGGCCTGGGTCATGCCCCTAATCCCTCTGGGATAAACAGGGCTGCTCCAAGGTTCATGTGTTCTTGAGGATCAGGTCACAGAGTATGTTCAGCTCACTTGACAGCTTGCGTGCCTGAAGGGAGTCTTGACTTTCTTCTATTGCACTTACATTTTCAGATCAGACACAGGAGGGTGGAGGGTCAGTTTTTTCCCCTCTAATTATTAAAAACAGTTTCTGGGTTTCCCCAGAACGGATCACGCTGCACTGTAAATGCTGAATAACGTCCATGTTTACATAAAGAAAGAGGAAAAACGCTGGAGTTAAATTTCAGGTAACCATTTCCTCCTCGAAAGACAAACAAGGACAAAACGCACTGTCACATACCCTGGGCAGGGTGTTTACGTTATCTGCTGCTCTAACACACTATATTTACTTTCATCAAAAGCAAACAGGCTTTATAGAGACATCCCATGCAGGGCTCCAGCCCAGTACTGTGGGACTGCATAAAACTGTACTGTGTTCGCACCATCTGTTGGGCTAAAATGAAGCCTCTGGCCCTCTTAACTGCTGGCTGCAAAACAGAAAGTACTCGACTTATGTTTAATTCAGCTTAAAACTATTGTCTTACATCCCTGCTGTCATGGAGTGTTTGAAATAAAATAATAACCATGAATTATGAGCAGTGGAGGCTAAATGCTAAATTGAGTCCACACTTCTAATTACTGCTCAAGTGTCGCTTAAAATTACTTTGAGATACACAATCTGCTGGATGACCAGCTGATTTGTACCTCGATTTGGCCGTCCCCTAGGCTTACCACATTCCTCCCGAGGGATCGGATTACGTTCTATACAGGGAGACGGGCCTGGAGCGTGGGTCTGCCACTTTTGAGCAGCAGCCTGAGCAAGCAAGTGCGCAAAAGGGAATGAAAGGAAATGCTGAATGAAATACAGACGGTGGCCTAGAAAAAAAACACTGCAGTCATAGCTGAAAGCAGGAATGGATGAAGTGCAGCTAAATAGAGGAAAAAGACAGTAATATAAAATATACTGCTGGAATACAAGGCAGAGACAAAAATAAGTGAGCAGGTAAAACAAGAAAATAATCGGTCTTGTACAGTATGTCTGACATTTCTACAAGAAACGGGGGGAAAAAGGCAAACTGTGAAACTGTCGAGCCTCGGCAGCAAAGCTGTCAAAGACATCGTACTCCTTAGTATTCTTGAGACTGTGTGACATGAATGTGGACATACCCAAACCTGCAGCGCAGCAGTAACTGTGCACCACTTAGCTGCTGTGTCACTCTGCAACCTTACCAGTTTATGTGGGGGCAGGCTAGTATGAAAGGCTTGCATGATATACAAAAGCAATAAATAGGCTGCCAAGAGCATGACAGCAAGGGAGCATATGTGTGTAGGACTGGGGTGCGACAACGGTATTAATTACCAACAAAAGATCACATCTTTGGCTCGGGAGTTCACATGGAGTGAAGATTAGCTGAAACAACACGTCTCCCACAGTTTCATGATTCAGTTTTCACTAAATTTAATACACACACACACACACACACACACACACGCACATATGCAGGCACGAGACACACACAAAAATGAGTGGAATGAGAGGTTCCTCCTCCATCCTCGCATCTGACGCTTTTCAGAGTCGTCACTACACGATCCTGAGAACACACAGGCACACGTATGAACACGCACAACGGTGACAGCTGACTAGTGCATCAGCAGCAGTTTGCTGAAAATCTCCCTGCATGCAAATCAATAAAGCAAAAATGGAACTGCTCCTGAGTGGCAAGCCCAAAAGAATATATATATTTATACCCTGAGTGCAACAGGGAATAGGATGCACAAGTGATTGGTCACTGTAATGTATGGCACTCTGGTGGTGTTTGGACAGGCACATAATCAGTCGGAGCCATGGGACACACTAACCTCGCCGCAATCTGGCTAGCCGAGGCATATTGTGAGTTCAGACTAATGGGATATCAGTTTGCCCTATGATTGGACTCGATTTGACGTGGCAACTGCCGAGGCCAAATTCTGCCTTGAGTTACTGCCAAAGCTAAGGTCTATCATGGAACTTAGAACAAGATACTTGCAATTACGTGGAGAGTAATCCCAGAGGAAATTTACTGGAGCTTTTCGAATTGTCTCTGGGGCCTAATTCAAAAGACGAAACAGCAAAGGCAGGGGAACATTATGTGTGTATATATATGCCACCTCTAGAGCTGGCCTAACCCCAAGCCCCTCCCTCACCAGCAGAGACACATCACAGTCACGACTCTGGCTTCGGTCAGCCTCTGCAATGTTTTGAGTGAGTGGGCCAGCCAGTGGTCCTCCTCCTGCTCCACTCTCCACGTGGGAGGAAGTGAGTGGCCTGAAATCATCAGCTCTTGGGCAAACTTAATGCCTCTTTGTCCTTTTTTGAGCACAAAAAAAAAAAACACAGCTTGGCAGTAAAACTGGAAAAACAAACAAAAAAAATGTTTCACAGGTTTGAAACATTTGCAGGTGAAACCTTGAAGTAATATCCTGAAGGCTGTATTGATAAAGCATTTCAGCCAAAATCATCATATCCCATTAGACAAATGCCAGTCTCACCAGACAACTTCCTCTCAGGTCAACTATAGAACACGGCAACAAGCAACGACAGATTTTTTTTTTCCAGAGGTAATCCAAGATAAGCACACGCCAAATTCACCAGCACATGGAATAAGAGGGTTAATTTTCAGCCAGGTGGTCTATAATTAACGCGTGTGAATGAGGGTAAATAAACCTTGGGGCCTCGACTCACCTCCAGCTGTATTTGTATAGCTGGAGTTTCTCTCTTGTCCACAAGCTGGGTACTTTAACTAGTAAGCTGATAACACCTGGAAGAACAAGGGGGGGAAAAGGTGCACCAGGATCTAACGCACCAAGATCCACCATGAACCTACACAGTACAGCCACGTAGCATGCAATGTGCTTAAACACCCATCCGTAATTGCTGGTCTTCTCAATGAATATAATTTTTGCAAAGCAAAAATGTGCAGAAAACGTGCAGAACCCTGGAATAGCTTTGACTTTTCTCAGCAAAGAGTGAAAATGAATTGTTTTCTTTGTTTAAATTCCTTAAAACGAAATCGCATTATCCAACACTCAGGCAGAAACATAAATAAATATTTCAGTGTGTGTGTGTTCTTGCTACAGCCTTACTGAAGTATATACATAAAATCTGATGATGATTAATTAAAGACGGAGTTTCTCGTCGTGTAAAAGAAATCTCGAGCGCTCGCTGAAATAAAAGGATTAATAAGAAGGTAAGGGAGGATGGTGAGTCCACTTGGATTCTTTCATTAATTTAGCCAGACAACTGGAAACTGCTACACACGGTATTTAATACGAGAGCCACAGATACTTTACTCTCCTGGTTCATAGCTATGGGTCCTGGCCTGGAAAATGTCAAACTGCATTTTTAAGGCCTGAAACTCGTCACTGGCCACAAACCACCGGGGCAACATGTCTAAATCCTGATGCCATGTTGGCTGATACTGCTCCCGGTGCTTCAGTAACGTGCCAAACCAGACCGCTGCCAAAACAAACACTACAGTGGAATGCTACACCCAGAAGGCAACGAGGAATTCTGCGTAAAATCCTGCTCTGCTACGACAGCATGATCAAAACACAATGAGAAAACAGGGAAATTAACAGGAAGCAACGGTTCTTCTCAGTCTTCCTGTGAAATTCGTCCCTTTTCACGGTGTCGAGCTGAAAAAAAAAAAGGCAAACTAGAGCCATCGTATCAGACTTCCTCATAGCTGAGGTTTACCTTTCCTCGATAAGTCATAATGATGGATAAAATATATGAGTTTTACATCTGCTGAGTTTATTGTGTGCTCCCTGGTGCAAACTCCAATGTGCTGGAAATGAAAAGAAAACAGCATATCCATCTCATCTTCAACAGGTCACATTTGCATCAGCCTCAGTATGTATACGTGTGTGGGTGTCAACCAGTGCAGATGCTACTATGATAACAGCGAGATGCAATTGCAAACAGGCATTAGCCATGAAACATTGTTTACCCTTCCCGTGTCATTCCCCTCCTGTGCATGCGCTGAGCTGATGAGCGGGCATAAAAGTTACAACATCCCTTTCTCCTGTGGATGGCTTTCTCCGCTTACTAATCTACCATTTACAGGCAACCAGCAGATGGCTTTACTCATTCTGCTCGTATTTAAATACAAACAACTGCCTGGCCCAGCACAGGAGAGTGTGCGACTGTGTTTGCATCTGTCACACAGCACCATGCAGGGGCTTGACCTAATCCAGGAAGTCGAGTCTCCCATTTAGCATGCAGGTATGTTTTCACCACAAGGAAACTCCTCTGCTAAATAGCATGGCATGAAAACTGAGGCCAAAATACTGTGTGCGTCTACACGCGGGATATTTGTCCTAGATAAACACATTACTGCAGAGAAATTGTATTTGGGCTCACAAAACATTACTCAGGGTAGTGAAAACTGTCTCATGCACAGAGCAGTTAAAGGTGGCCACGTGTGCACGTACATGCAGGTTCAAATATATTAAGAGACTGCGATTCTTTGTGCAGAGAATAAAGCTGGAGGTGTTAACATTTATCTGTAACTGATACATTCATTCACTTATGCAGATTCATTCACGCTGCAAAAGAAAATAGACTGTTCTGACTTTAGCAAACTCACATATGAAATAGATCAAACTGTTGGCAATTCTCAAACTGCTTTTGTATTGTCCCATTCCTTAAATTAATAAAAATAATGAACTTGATCAGCTGCTTCTCCCATGAGTCTCTCAATACTGAACTCCAACCTACAACGTCCTGGCCTGCAGTCCTTGTTCTGCAGCCTCTGTGAGTTTGGCATGAAATGGCAGGTCAGGCATTTGTCATCAGAAAACTGAAGAAATATATAGACGTAGCTACTGTGATGTCACCCACTGGTTTCTGAAGTCCCATTTTGAAGCTGTTACCACCTTGCTTTTTTGAAACCAGATGTGAGACGAGAGCGGGCGAACCTGAGAGCAAAAATGCACTCTTGTGATGGACAATGCTCCTTTTTCAAACGTAGAATGACCAAAATTCACAAAATGAACTTTAGGTTTTATTCAGTTTGACCCATAATGTGTGACTGAGCCCTTAAAGTTATCAGGAAAGTGTCTACTGAGGTCAAGCATGAGGGCTGTTTTCCCATAAACCTCCACAGGACCTGAAGTTTTGCTGCAGCCGCAGCCATCGCCTCCTGCTGGTTATTAAAAAGAGACAGGCTGTCTTCACTTTTCACACCCACATCTTCAACCAGAATTTATATTATCTATCGTTTTCCTTTAGCAGGATCTGGTTGGAGTGGTCATCCGGTGGGCTGCAGCTTGTTTCCACAGCAGAACAAAAACTAACGTTGCCACGACGATTTGAATTATTATAGGACGTGACCACAAGATAAGCCTCTCACTGAAGAAGCAGCTGAATGATATCTAAGACCACCAAAAGAGTAAAGTGGCTGGCGAGGCAGGCTGCAGGAATAATACAAGGCAGCTGGTTAGCAGATTTTCAAAATAGAGAATGCGGTGATTATCCAAAAGTAATCCAAATTCATCGTTCTCACACACACATCGTGCTCAAATAACTTGCCGAATACAGATGGGTGGCCATTAATTTATCTAAGAGGCACATCCGAGGTGAAGTTTATGAGTGGGAAACAGCTCAACATAGTTACATGGAATTAATTATACTTCAGTCTTTAGTGTTTCACAAACCCCCGAGCAATTACTTCATAGCCGAAATACAGACTCACTTGTTTTCCCAGCATAAGTTTGTCAAATGGAGTCATAATTTTAACTTACCAAACTGTTACTGACAAAATGCAAGAAAAAAAAAAAAAGCACAAAATTACTCCAGGATCAAGTCAAATAACGATTTAGCAGCTTGCTGATTGAACCGAGTGTTGTTCAGCCAATGACGCACGCTCTTTGACAAAACTTTTTCCCCAATTTTTGCTAAACATAAGCTACCAAACAACTGCACACAGATGTTTTTTTTTAATGTAAATTCTACCAAAATCTGCTTTCTCAATTAACTTTATGTGTCCAGTGTTGCAGCTAACGTGCATGCCTGTATACACGAGTGTGCACACGCGGATGCACAACTCCTATAAAAATTTAGTGTCTTCCTAGGCTGTCCATGCTCAGCCCTCCAAGTAGGAGTCAAAGTGAGAAAGCAGATTTACTGCTCTACTAGCCTCTAATATAACCCAGCCACCCGACTGCTCCCAGTTCACTGGGTTAGCTTCTCCTCCCCCACACTCATTGTACTGGGAGCGCAGCCTGTAGTTACATGTGTTGCAGACACTATATTGATTGATTTGTGACTGTTCTGCAACCAGGGATCCAATGACACATAACTCCTGCCTCTGCTGCAAATGGCTTTTGTTAGCCACTGTAGCTCACAGCAGCAGCAGCAACATGTGTCGGTGTGTACATGCCATGAAATGGGAAAAAACTGAGGATTTGTTTATGTAGAGGTTGATTTTTTTTTAACCCCAAAAAACAATAAAACAGTGTTATAGTCACTGGGTCACAGATGCTACTCTGGGTATTTTACATTTTTTACATTTGGTGATTAAAAGGCACCTTATGAAGAAAGCAGCTACATTAAAAAGCCAAAGTAAAACAGCTTCCATCAACGTATAAGCTACAGAACTGCTGCTTATGAATGTGTACTGGTTAGACAAGTGTATCAACAGCACAAGTTCAAAGGATTGAAAATCCCCAAAATCTACTCGCAGGCTTAGCAACAACCTGAAAATGCAAAGGTAGGTAAACACTTTTTCCCCTCGAAAACCAACATCCATTTGTTCACACGAATTAGCAAGAGCAGCAGCTAATGCATGGAGTCAGATTACAACCTCTGAGCAGAGCTGCCTTTATCCCCCTATATGGAGCTTAATCTGTCCAAATCCGCTGCTTTGCTGTGCCCCAAATCCACAACAGAGCCTAATTCCTCTTTAATCTAATGAGCAGTAAAGGTGCACTTACTCTGGTTTGGAATACCGCAGACCGTATATCTTACTGTTGTACCACAACAGAGATAGCTCAGGTCTTCCCTTTCAGGCCATGATGCAATGCATTGTTATCAGAACCATCAAATCTCAAAAAGAAAGAAAAAAAGGAAACCTCACAGGAGATCAGACAAGCACATACATGGCAGGCACCAATAGCTAGTTCGGTTATCTTGCTGCAGCTATGGGAGACATTTCAGGGTTGAGCTGAGTAAGTGGACTGCTGTCAGAAGATTCAAAAGGTGGAGGAGGTGGCCCACCCTCCCTCAGGCTCCTAACCCCAGACTTCTTCGCATGCGAAGGAGGTATGTCAAGGAATTGGAAAGTAGCGGCCCTGATGACTTATGAAACCTAGGAAAGTGACCTACTAACTTTTTTCTCAAGAGTTCAAAAGCAGAAAGCAAAAACTAAATCTTGCAAACTCATTGTCTGGAATAACTCGGGAAAGCTGGCACTGAAACGCAATGCAAGACAGCAGCTGGAGCCTCCCAAACTCCTTTTTGATCGTGCACAGTTAATATATTTTTTTAGATCAAGATGATATTTCCTTCCCAAGATAATTAAACTAGACTTGGTATGAAATTGACAATTTGACATTTAAGTGCCTGCTCTGGAGCATCGGCTCAAGCAACCCACGGGTCAGCTGTCTGACCAATCGCAGCCTTAGATTAACTGCTGCTCTCACACACTCACACGCGCACACAGGAGCAGCTACAATCTGTTTGCTGTCTCATGAGATGAAGAAATACAGACACTCACTGCAACTCTCCTTAAAAAAAAATTACTTGATCACAGAAATGTTGATTAATTACTCACAAACCTACTAACCCAACATTATGTTTAAGCTCCCAGAGAGTGTTTTTTGTATCCCACTACACTTAAGTGAAATAAAAATAATGGCCAAAAGTGCCCCTCTTCTTCTTTTAACGCTTTCAAACGGGTTCTTTCTATTCATTAGTAGCAGCACAACTTAACAGAGTGTAATGTATTTGTCTCATCACAACACATCTCTGCAACTCCAATTTAATTAAGACAATTTGATGCCATCTTTATTGCTTTGTCTCCGTCTCACAAAGCAACAAATCTACGTCCTTACTCCCTCTGAATAAAAATGACTGCTCGCAAGATGAAGAAATTATGTGCCAAACCAAAGTACGAGTGGAAGGTAACACAAATGTCACCGAAAAAAAAATTAAAAATCCCAGTTGAAATTTTAACATTACAAATTACAGACAGAGCAGACTGGCACAGGTTTAAAATTATAAACAACCTCGATGGTTATAAATCACCTGACTTTCTCACAGCAATCCTATTCCCATGCAAACAAACCTGATGACAAGGTTTATGAATTGTAATGAGGAAATATTACTCAGAATGACAACACCTCAAGGAAAATTACTCACGACTGGTAATTTTATAGCTCTGCAATACACAGCGCTTGTACTCGATTAGAAAGAAACACTGTGATGGCACACAGGTCGCTTTATGAGCACGATGCGGCGGGTCTGTGTGCAGGTAATCGCACGTAAGGCGAGGATCAAGTCTGTGGCATTACTTAATGTTCTGTTCTATAAATGACTCGGCTTTCCAGCTGGGATCAGTGGCTGGCATCGCGCCGCTGTCACCACCGCCGTCTCTCCAGCCCACGCATGTCTGAGCATGGGGGCCTCTTCTCAAAAGTCAAATGTCAGATGTTATCCATCCCCAACTCGCAGAGAAGCACCCAGCGCACCGCTGGGGGCTCGGAGGCCCAGTTTCTCGGTCGCTGATGGAAAAACACTATTAGTGCGCTTGCTTTACTTTGGCGTGCTGAGGTTGTCACGACTGCACCATGACAACCATATTACCAACTTTTTATGTGACATTGCTACATCTTTGCTTTATACAGTGCTGGACAGGGTTTTCAAAATAAAAGACTACATGACTCATTAGTTGATAATGAAAAAGCTTTGCTGTTAATTGTAGCAAAATAAAACAAAAAAATCATGACCACGAATTCTAATAATCAGGATTACCATAAGAGGATAATCCTTATTTAAACTCCACTTAATTAACCGAGCATTAAAAAAATGGTCATCCAGTGATGATCCACCAAGCATTATATACAATATTAAAAAAAACAGCTACAAACACAGTCAAGTCTGTTGAAATATATACTGGAAATTGCTCACGTGTTTATTCCTGCAAGTGATGAAAGCACAAGAAAAATTAAGCAACTTCTCTCGCCTTAGCTGATTAAACTCAATTACTATGCAGCGCTGGCTTTCAGGAGCATTATGATAATGCATTTTGAAAACAGGTGGATGCAAAGCACTTATGATAAGTTGGACTGACACCTTGTAGCACGGCAAGCTAGGCAGCTGAAAACAAATTACTTCACACCTATAGCCTGCAGTTATTTTGGAGGTGCTTTGTACACAGCTAGCGCCTGTGTTGTCATAATACTGATGCATTACCAAAACACTGAGTCCTCGAAACTTGATGAATGAAAAATGAGCAAAATTACTTTGTTGAGCTTGACACAAGGTTTAAAAGTGAGCTGGCCTCCGAGATTAACTGACAGGGCCCTCTAACGTTTAATTGATACATTTCAACCCGATTAATATCCACAGAGCCGAGCATGAAGATCTGGCATCTCCTCTGCATGACAGAGGAAGATGTAGCTTCAGATCCATGCAACAAGACCGGTCACCCAGTGATATTGTTGTCTCTTTAAAACTTATGCTTGTCCCATATATTTTTCATTAGCCTTCAAGTTGGTGGAGACTGTAGGGGTATGATCTCTTGAAATATTCATTACAAAAAGCACCCAAGACATGCAGTGACTCTTAACACTCAACCCCTTATTTTTTTGGAGCAAAATGTAGCTACAAAAAAATGGCTGCAGATATATTTGTGAAACGTTTTCTTCTGTTTCAAGTGTCAAGTCCTAAGTTCGAGATTGCAACACGGGAGAGCTGTATTCCTTACTGAGTTGAGCAACCAGGTGCACAACCTCGTCTTTTAACACAGAGTCAACAATCCCAGACCGATTCATTCCAACTTTCTTGCATAAATCTTGACGTTTAATGCTCTGAGATGATCCAATCATTTCAATCGACTGAACTCAACCAGCTAAACTTGAATAAAAATCACTCAACAGTCCCCTTGTGTGTGTGTGTGCGCACACTGTGATCCCTGCACATCCCTGTTGGGCTGGAGCTGCAGAGGATTTTTGGGGGGTTGTAACTAGTGCCAGCAAGCAGGAGTAAACACATTCTGTCATCTCACTTGTGTGGAAAAGCTTTTGTCTTCCAACAAGAGAAAGGAGGAGGGGGGTATTTTTCACTTTGAAGTGCCCACATGCTAACACAAAAATAGGCTTGAATGCTGCAACTTAAGTGTGCTGCCTTTAAGTACACATGAGACGTCAAGTGACACGAAACTGGGCAGGCTGCATTGCTCCTATTTCGAGGGAAGGCTGCCTCGATTATGATCTTTATTGCATTCTTATGGTAGACTGCAAAGGTGGAATGTCAGACGTGTAAACACAGAGTGCAGGAAGAACCACCGTGTGTGACACGAACAAAGCACACGATGAACACCCCCAAATGTGAGATTACAAAATAGACGACATCAAGCAGTATTATGCAATGGAGAGAGGGGAGAGAGAGAGAGAGAGAAGAGGAGCCTTGGTATAACTGTTTGACGATGCATGCAAAATGAGGGAAAATCGCCCTTGGGGTTGAATGCAACGGTTGTGCAACATCTGCATGCATACTGTAAACCTGTGCACTATATATGAATCGAAACGCTCATGCATCTGTCACACCGCTGGTAGCATGCTATTCACTAATAATAGGGGGGGGGGGGGAAACAGCAAAAAAAAACCCGAGTATTTACAGACGAGCGGCTGTACCGCGTCTAACGCCTCGCGCACAGACTGTGACACATTTCATGCTAAATTCTTGCTCTGGTCTACAAACTGGAGTTACCCTGACTTCCTAGTTTACTGCTGCTGTCATAGCTCGGCTAACACCCTTCTTCCTCCCTAGCCAGCAAACAATTTTTTTTCGACTACATTTGCCGCCCGCTGTTGCTGCGACCGTGAATTCTTCAAGTCTGCTTGTGCTGGTCAGACCCAGAGCTGTGGTAGCGTCTCGTTTCAATATGACACGAAAAGCAACACTTACATTTCACCACCCTGTCCGTCGTAGATAACTTCGGTTCATCATTCGGCTTGTTTTCGGACATTTCCAGTGTGATATAAAATTAAGATAGGGCAGAAATGAGACTTAAAACGGTCCCTGCGTTGCTCTGGCCGAACAACTCGTGAGTCTATCCGAGGAAAGAGACCGCAGTGATCTCACTCGGTCCTATCAGCGGCCAAAAATACTTGCAACAGGGTTACAATTTCACTGCTGGTGCTGTAGGAGCAGCTCTGTCTGATTTACTGTTACTCTGTATCAAGTTGTCTCAACGCAGTCTGCACTCAAACGTGCTGACTCGCAAGACCCGCCTCCTGGTGACAGCGGCTTCGCCCATTGGTCGAGAGTGACAGTTTGCCTATGCCCGTACATCCACTTTCATCAAAGGGCTGTTTCTGTGTCAGTCTGGTATTAATAACTGGTATGGATGAATATGAATGTATACACTGGTTAAAGTGCACAAATAAACAGTCCCTAACGATTTAAATTTTAAAAAAAGATAAAAACTGAAACATTCTGTCAACATATTGAAAAGATTGGTGAAACAGCTGGAAATTAGCTCTCAAAAGATTTACACCTGTTTAGCTAGCTTTAAAAATATATTAACAAGTCATTTACACACAAAACAAAACAAAGCAGATTTGAATAATAGTTAAAAAAAAGTCTCATTGCATATTGTGACGTAAGTAAAAATTCAGAAGTAAAATATGAGATTATATTATGAGATTATAGCAAAATATTCTCACAGTAACTGAGAAGTAAAGGATTCCTTAATGCTTATATATAAGAGGTCCCCCTGACCTTTCTACATTAGATTCTCCATGTGCATCCTCTTGCAGCAACCCTGGGACAATAAATCAATATTTGCAAAGATAGCATGTGACAAAGTGAAGACAAAGAATTCACCTTTGACCCTTAAAGTGAAAGGTTCTCATGACTTTGTTATGCTCCAGGGTAATGTGGTTGCCAGGTTTGGGTATACATGTTCCCCAGAGGGAACGATCAAAGGAAATCAATATAAAACTGCTCCTATTGATCATTTTAATCATATGAAGAATCTGTTTTATTCTGATGTCAGTAACCCCTCATACAGGTTATGAGGGGCAGTCTTCACAGCGACTGGATCTCAGCCCAGCTGAACACATACGGGAAAGACCTTTTTATACTGATTTTTCTTTATATTTTTCACCTGTCTGTACTTTGCCCTATCTAACAGACACATTTTCTGAAAATAAATAAATTAATTAATTAAAAGAAAATGATAGGAACATTCATTGTTCCATGAAGGTAAACCTTTTTTTTTAATTTCAACTACTCTATGTCTTTCCCACTGGCACCACCCTCAGGACAGGATCTGCAGCTTCACGTGTTTGTACACAGTGAGTCATTGATCTGAGGTCAGGTTTAAGGCCATTTTTATTTGACTACATGTTTTTAGGTGCTTGTCGCTTCATTGTCAACTATGTTCAGCTGGGCTTCCTCCAAATGCAGAATAGTTCATACAGAATACAATCGTTTTCTGTTTTATTGTTTTCATCAGTGTAGTTTGGCAACAAAAAAATAACGATAATAAAAACAAATGAATAAATCTGAGTGAACCAGTCTGGATCTGCGTGTACAGGAACAGGAAGATCTGTGGCCGGTGAGTCACCAGATAGACGGAGCCAGTGATTTGCATGAAGGAGACCTCAACTTTCACCTGCTCATTTTCTCGACTTGTACATTTCAGTCGCCCCTCTAACACTGAAAGGACATAAACGGCTGCAAACTGCTATTAATGAGACACCTGTGTGGTATGAGTCAGTTGTTTGGCAGGTGGAGGCAGTTAATGAAGCCCTAACTTTTACATTTCTCTCAATGAGAAGCTTTGCGCCTGGTAGGTCAGACAATCCTTTTCTTTTTTTAAACTTCTGGCTGTACGGGAGGCATTCACATCAGATCATTAATTTTAACACGCCTCGGGTTCTAACACTTTGTTTTGTACCCAGGCTTAATTAAACTCCGGTCAAGTCTGTGACTCAAGCTCTGCTTGACGATGACCTTTTGTTGGTTTCTGTTTTCCTCTTTCGCTTACCTGAATGCCTACTTTGTCTTTATAAGGGATACCATAAAATTTATTTGGCATGTCTACGATACAACGTGATAAGGTGATACTCAAAAACGCTCCACACAAATTAGATTTTTCAGCATGAAAGATGTAAACAAACACTGACAACAATCTTTTTCATCTTAATGTGCCGCCCTCTTTAGATAATGTTTACTCCATTACCTCAGCATCGTGTTTTATTTATTATTTTATGACTATAAATTTATAACTCCCTTTTACGCACAACACGCCAGCTTTTATGGTGTCAGCATCATTTTAAGAGCAAAACTAAACCTCTGATGTCCTTATCTCTTATGGTCTGTTGGGAAATTTCAAAGGACAAAAAGTAAAAAGTTGTGTAACTTCTCAATTAGACTAACTTCATAGCGTATATCAAGCAACTATTTATGTATATTTTAAGCAAAACATCAAAGCCTAACTTTTTCCTGGTCATCATAGCTGAGTCTTTGTCTGCTTTGGCACGGAAACAGCCTCTTATCTGCACGCCTCCTGACAATAGCCATCCAGTTACTGTGAAGTCAGCCTTGCACACAAGCAGCACCGCAGACATGAGCCACACAGGTAGGCTACTTTTTCATATTATTTATTAATTAGCCCATTATTACTATTTTATCTTGGATAGTGAAAAATGATTGTGTAGTATGTGATTTTTGTAGTTAATGCTTTTTGATTGATTTTGTTGTCATCACCAGATCAATAATTTCTGTATTTCACTTGTTTTTATATATTTAAATAAACAGGGATTACTTTGGCAGTTTACCTCTATGTGGCTCAGCTCCAGAAAAGTCTAGATAATGTTGTTTCATAAAATACTGAAACCATAACGTTTTTTCTTCATATAGCTGGGGATTTGCTGATCGTCTACGACACTGAGGCAAAGCAATGGGCTACCTACCTACAGTCAGTTTTCACTGGTCCCATCTCAGAGGCTGGGATCTGCTGCTATGACATTGCTGCAGCGACCAGTCCGAAGGGTGATTTCCTGAGGCTCGTCCAGTATACCTGCAAGCTCCTAATCCTTTCCAAGGGCTTGCTGGAGGGTCTTTGCCCGACGAAACGCTTCTTCCTGGGACGCCTGTTGAGTCCTGCGGCTCATGTGGTGGTTCTGCTATGTGGGGTGGAGAGCCTGAACCCCCTGCTAGAGCTGGTGCCTCTGAACGGTGATGAGTGCACGCAGATCTCTAGTGAACAAGACGCCTCTGAGTACCTGTCCACTGTGATGGACACTGTGAGAAAAGGTATGGAATCTTTTTAAAATCACTGACCATATATTGTGTTAGCACCATTGTCTTTAGCCTGGTAGAAGATTATAGGACTTGAGGAATGCTAATATTGGCTAAAGTGCAAAAGAATGGGTAAAAGCAAATCAACCACCTCCTGCAGAGTGGATAATGAGTAAAACTGAACTATTGGTATCTTTTATCATTGCCACCCCATGAGGTCTCTGATCTTATTTCATGAACCAGTCAGGTGTGAAATACCCCGCAACTCTGTCACATCTCATATTTTGAGCTCAACATCATTCCAACTGTTATTCCAGTCTTAACGCTACCTAGTGTTTCTCTAAAAATTATGTTTGAAGTTTAAGGTTTGAATTTGAATTCAAATAGCATGCAAAATATCTCAATGCATGACAGTTAAAAACAAACAGTTAAAAACATGTTTTTTGGCTCAGTGCTGATCTCAGCTTTGAAAACCCGGAACAGCTTTTTCAACCTGCCCTTCCTTTAGGACAAATGTCCTTGCTGTTCCCTTGTAATAAATGCGAGGAGAGACGAGTGCTCGTTATTTGCTAGAATGCCTGAGCAGCTTGGAAACCTGTTTACTCAGTTTTTTTTTTCATGAGAATTGTGCATTTTGAAGATCCAATATTTGTTAGGAGCAGCTGCAGAGACATCTTTGGTGAAACTGCGTGTATCACTACCATGTCCTCATCTGCCCCGCCAATTATCCTCTGCCTCCTTTCCCGTTTTTTTCCTAATTACACTATTTGTATAAAACCATAAAGTGGAGGAGTGGGCTTCTATTTAAACAGGTGTGGGAGCAGGAGGAACATTTGATGCAAATTCAGACACCACTGATTACTCATTGTGAGCCATGCAAATTCAATAGCACTTACAGCATTGCTTCATTGCAGCGGTACAGAGAAGTGGTTCAGAGCGGGAGCCTATAAACAGTTACACTTTAACCCAGAAGCACCTTCACTATTAATGCAGGATGAAGCTGTTTGTTTGTTGACACATGCAACAGACATGTGGGTGTTTGATAAGTGCGTACCCCACGTAAAGTAAGCGTACTTCTTTACTGGTTTCTGTACCTACATGCATCAGCGTCAGGCTGTTTCCAATGAAAAAGGAGAGTTTAGATTTTCTATTTCAAACACATGTGAAATCATCAAATTAAAAACTCTATTTACCATGCTAGGTTAGGTAAGTAAACGACAAGAGAACATCATGTAACCATGGCAGCAGGTCTATCAGTTTCTTCTGAGCACACCGATGTTTTGAGCAAAAGGCTAGCATTAGCATGCTAACATGCTCATACAGTATTTTTATCCCAGTATTATACCTGACAAAGTATACATGCAGCTGACCTGATAATTGAAGAACTGTCAACTTCTTTGCCATGAGAAAACCTTTGCAGTATGCTTTAGGTCATAAGCCATTCGGCTGAATCTGAGCAGAGAGCATAACCCTGTACACTTCACAAATCCTGCTACTTTTGTCAGCAGTCACATCATCAGTAAACATCATTGCCTTCATTCCCCTGGCAGCCATACAACCAATGTACAGCCTCTGCCAGTTTTTCCAGGTTTTACATGTTAGGACATGACAGCAAATCAACATCAAGTTCTCACCAGGTCTTAAAATTACACCCCAAGATTCAACAGCTTTTAGCACCACCTTTAGCAGCTATATTAACTGTTTGCTGTATGTATTTTTCAGTCTCTCAAGTCATTATAGAGGAATTTCGGCACCCTCTTCTTTATAACGTTGCTTCAATTCATTGTGGTTTGTGGGCATTTGTTATGCACAGCTCTCTTAAGGACTCAGCATTTCAATCAGATTTAAGTCTGGAGTGTGACTTGGCCCAGCAGATAGATCCTTTTCTTTATCAACTATTCTGCTGCTCTGCTGGGGATCATTATCCTGTTGTGTAGCTCAGTTTCAGCCAGTTTAGCTGCATGACAGATAGCCTCCTATTTAAGTAATATTTTGGTATACAGAGAAGTTCATGGTCAACTCAATGACTTCATGTTGCCCAGATCCCATGGCTACAAAATAAGCCCAAACCATTACCCCTCCACTACTGTGCTTGACAGTTAGCATGAGGTGTTGATACACTTGGTTTTCTCCAAACATGACGCATTATGGATGACGTATTACATGCACATTATGACCAAACACCTCCACGTCAGTCTCATCTGTTCAAAGGACCTTATTCAAGAACTCTTTTGTTTTGTTCAGATGCAACTTTGTAGACCTAAGCATTGCTGCCATGTTCCTTTAGAGACACGAGCCTTTCTCCTAACCACCCCACCAAACAACCACCAAACAAATCACACTTGCTCAGTTTTTTTTTTATAATTGCACTGTCATGACCTTTAACATTTAGCATGCTAACTGAGGCACATAGAATCTGAGATATAGCTCTTGGGTTTATTTACAGTTTCTCTCAGCATTGTCAGCAATTTGCCGCGATGTCCACTAGTCTTCTAGGAAGACTAGAAACTGCCTAAGATGCCAGAGAGGAGATTATCAGAATGAAGTTATGAGGATGGTCTGTGGGAAGCTGGTGGCAAAGCCAATGTAAGCAAGAGCAATAGGCAGATTGTGGGTTGGCTGGTGAGCAGGTTAGTTAGTGGGTTAGTGAGAACCAATGAGTAGGCAAGCTTGGCAGGAGGTTTCTAAAGGCAGCAGATGAGTGTGTTTCCAAGGTGGCAAGGTTTTTAAGAGTCGGGAGCATAATGGTGACAATGTGAACTGCTGCAACCTTCTGCCTTGCTATCTCCAGCACCTGATTATCAAATGTGAAGCAGATCTAGGAACAATGGTTGAAGAAACAAAGAAAAACAGTATGACCAGCAGACCTCATATTGAGAGTTCACATACTGAGAGATCCACTGTGGTGCTGTACAGAGTCAGTATAGGTACATGCTTAGACATTTCCACAAAATCGACTGCAAGAAACTTATCCTAATGCTACAGGAATTCATTCTCTGCTAACCACCAGTGGCTCTATAATGCTGTCGACAACCATGACAATGTCTTTGACTGTCGGCAAGATATTACAGCTCGGGCCAAAGTGGCAGAACAACCATCTGGGATCTTCCAGTAACTAAAACACATGTTTCAGATAGCTACTGCTATTTGAAAAATGTGTTTTGTAGAAATTCTCAGTGCATAGTTCAGCATGTTATTGAGTGTCTATCTTTTTCAGCCTCAGCAGCAAATATGAACCCCATGACACACAAACCATCAGCATCAGAGCTGAAGGGGGTGCAGATGCAGTTGTCTGGAGCTGACAGCGCCAGATCCAGCATTATGGTGGTTCCTTCCAGAGTTCCCTGTGGGGTGAGAAACTCATCTAGTCATTAGTAAACCTTTTTTTTTCACAAAGCACATGTAACGTGTGTACTGTCTGTTTGGTAGAGCTCTATGGAAGTGTTCATTCTTCTAAAAAATGAAGTGGCTGGCTCCGACACTGAAGTTGAGTTTACGGGTAAGAGTCGGACGCTAAGAGTGAAGCCTCTCCGCTGGAATGAAAGGATCCTATGTGTCAGCGCCCCAGGTGAACAAAACAATAAAATACTGTGATGACTGTATGATTAATGAAGCTTTATTCTGTCTTGTGTGAAGCCTCTAAAGTCCTACGAAGTGATCTTCTTTGAATGAGTCATTTATCTTTGTATACAAGGGACTAAATAGTTGAACCAAGATAATAGGCTGTTTGCTAAAGTAACTTCTTGGCACGTGATAACAACTTGGTCACACACTAAAATCTTAGTATCTTCTCTGACCATGCCTGTGTGTTATCTGTGTGTTTTTACTGAAGATTTTCCAGCAGGAAATGTAGGAGTGACTGTCTACAGCGGTGGAGCACCGCTGAATGATGCACAGCTGCAGTACTACAACAACATCGAAGAAATCGCGTGTCTGCTCTCGAGGGTAACAGACCCTGTAGATTTCATGTGTCAGGTAAAGCCATAAATGATATGTGGGTAAAGAATAAAGAATAAATGCCTTATCTGAGTTTTAAAATGGGAAATTCCACTACTTCCCCCAGAAAGGATTAGTGCTGAACTGGGAAATTTTCCTCATTATACATACATCAATGATCTCTGTTGTTTCTATTTCCGCATCCTTTCTTTAGAGTCTGTTTCTAACTATTTTTACAGAGGTGGACAATTAAATTGAGGAACCATTAAAACAAGAAAACATTTGGTTTTTGTACTAAATAATTGTACTAAAGACTGGCTCTTAGCTCACATTATATGTGTGCACAGAAACAGCAGTGGGACTTCAAACATATAACACTTGCAAATATATTTAAATACCTGCAGTCAATCATTAACTTACTCATGTTTAGAGCACTTTTAACTGCTGTTCCAGACACCCCCTTAACAATAGAAGTAACTCTTCTGAGGTACTGCGCAATGCTACTTAGTGACTCACGATTATGCAACTCACTCATCAAAATTAGTCAATCACTACCTCAGAACACAGCCTAAAAGTACAAAGATGTGGGAAAACATCCATTAGATTGAATCAGCATATTTCTTCTGGTGTTTTATGAACAACCATTCACCATCTCCTTTCTGAAATTAAAGGACAGCAGGTTTCAGCTGTCTTGGAGCCATGAACACTTGATTTGATTAGATCCCTTTTGCTGAAGAGGCACACTCGAGGCACGCCAGCAGAAGAATTTGCCAAGACAATCTCAAACTAAAGGCCCGGACACGCCTCTGATGTGTGTGTGGTTAAAAATCAACCTGGCACTTTTATGGTCTCTCTACTGTAAATTCAGTATAACATCAACAACAGTTCCATTGTACTTTTTTTTTAATCCATATGTTTAATTCGTTCATCAAATAAAAACAAAAAAGGCCTCCAGCCTGGTCATTAAGAGAAAAGGCTGCAAGCTTTTCTTTACAGCCATTACTCACTAGACTGTGTTTGCATTTCAGGCTTTTCAGGTGTCCTCTGTGAACACGCTGGATCAGAAACTGGCCTCCATGCTGTTGGAGAACATGCCCACGGGAGGCTTTCAAGGACTGCAGTGTGAAAACGCACCTGAAAGAGGTACAGCTCTCCATGGTGGATTGCTTAGTCTGAACTTTACATTAAAAAGCATCTGCTGAGTAATCGCAAAGACAGAAAAACCCAACCTGGTATATAAAATGTATAAAAACAAAACTCTTGTTTGATTGTCAGAAGATCCACAGTCCAAACCACAGTAGTTACACGATCCCTAATTGTGTGGAAAACATTTTTCCTTCAGACAGAAGCTACAAATCAATACGTCTAACGTGTAGCTGATACAAGCTGCGGCAGGTTATGACAACAGAAAGTGTCAGATCAGGCCATTTATATTAGGTGCCGCATTGCTGCACTATAATGTCTACCTAATTCTCTCTTTCCTGGCCATGTCTTGAAGCAATGACGTGAATTCAACATAATGCACACAGCTGAAATAGGTCCCACTTGCATCAAGCGCAGTATCCACTTTGAAAGGGGAAAAAAAGCCTTCCATTATTACTTGGCTCATTATGTGGCAGATTGATGGCTTCATCAGCCACTGAGATTGATTCTTAACTCTGTTGAAAAGGGCACAGGGAAATGTTGCCATGACAAACAGGTCAATAAGTACCTCCAAGCTGTCTTTCTTTGACGCTCCTGGATGTGTTAGATTACCCACATTGCACTAGATCGCCGTCAAGTTATCACAAGGCAGAGGTATCTGCTGCTATTACGTGATACAGCAGCTCATTTTCAATTTCAGCCTTAATGTAATGGATGGAAATTCCTTTCCAAGACCTAAACTCTCAAACATCCCCCGCAGAGCTCCACCGTGCAGAGGTGCCCTCGCTCCTCCACTTTGCCGCTCGGTACGGCTTCAGAAATGTCTCCAGCCTCCTCCTGCAGTGTCCAGGTGCTGTAAGAACACTCCGCACGGCCAATCGTCACGGACAGACTCCCGTTCAGATTGCCAAGAGTCACGGCCACACAGAGGTTCACGTCATACTGAAAGAGATGCTGGTAACTACGTCCTTATAAGACTTCTTTCACTCTCGCTGTGTGCGTTTCATCTTCTGGGCTCATATTGACTCTTATTCCATGTGGAATTGATCCTTGCAACAAGTTAGATCATGCTTCTGGCTTATTAAACTTCCATAGATGCAAGACATTCATAAGACATTATTAGAAAAATCACAATATCTGATTGCAGCTTTCCGGCTCAGTGATTTCTAATTTTAATAAAAAGCTGTGAATCCATTAATCATTGTTACAGAGCTGCTTGGATGTCATTTTAGGTAAGCTGAATTCCAGTTACTTGCTGACAGTTGAGGAAAATAGCAAGATAGACGTTTGTTCTTGAGATCTAAAAGCCGGGGTAAGCAGTGCAGCACTTAGGAATGCTCTTACTGAAATGAGTACGGCAGCAGGACAATAAGTGACTGGTCCCTTATCAATAATGAAAGGAATGGAGAGAATAGGAAGGATTGAAAGCGAGGAGGGGCGAACACACTCCCTCCTAACTTGCGTCTTTATATCCAGATCATGACTCAGTTAGCACATGGATGGTGGGCTCCCTCCTCCCATCTTCAATATATCTGGCCTGTGAGGTTCCTAATGGAACACCCCCACAGAGATTAGAAAGACGGTGTTTGTTCATGCGTGCACAATGGCTCCCAGCACAGGTCGTCTGCATACATTCAGACAATTAATGCGGCCGCTGATGTTAAAAATGTCCTTGCGTAACAGCTGCCATTTTGTCATGTTAATGCGGAGATCATCTTCCCGCTCAACCTTCCACTTCGCTGTGCAGACGCGCTCGCGCCTGAGCCGCAGGTTAGCCTCTCACGCGCTAATTAGAGGTAATCCATATTTAATAGATTCCTTGCGTGCACCTACCTCACTTTACTTGATAAACCTGTAGGATCACAATGTTCTTTCCGATACTAATTTCATTAGGCCGTGAGGACATTATTTATATATATATTTAAAAACAAAACAAAACCAAAAAACAAAGCAAAAACACACATCACGCACCCAGTGTTACAGAAAGGTCAGCGGGTCCTTTTTTTCCAGTGTGTAATGCAAATATTACACAACATTGCACATCTGCTGTCAGTGAACCTCAAAAGCTTTTCAGTGTATTCATTTTAGCCGGAGCGGTATATCTTTGGTACACTGTTGTGAGGTAGTCGAACATCAATTTTGAGCAAGGTTTGATTGCTCATGATACCCACAAGCTTCTTAAGTGAGGTTACCAAATCTTCCTACCTAAAGCTCTAAATAAAAGTGTTATTTTGTATCAGTAAGGATAAGTATGTTTTCCACAAATGTCCACAGAGGTACACTCATTCTTATGAAAACAAATAGTGTTTCAGAGAGAGACACACCTCAAAACCTGAATAGAAACATCAACATTTATGTATATATAGCGCCAAATCACAACAAGCCCTTTGTATAGTAAAGGTAAAGACCCCACAATAATACAGAGAAAATCCCAGCAATCAAAAAACAACAACCTTTGAGCAAGCACTTGGTAACAGCGGAAAGGAAAAACTCAATTTTAACAGGAAGTTGAACAGAACCAGGATTAGTTAAGGGCAGCACTGCGGGCGAGGGGAAGGAGACAGGACGTTCAACAGCATGTATTTTATCCTCTCTTCCTTCTCTCATCCCAAGCAGTCACAGCAGATGGCCCCGCCCCTCCCTGAGCCTGGCTCTGCCGGAGGTTTCTTCCTGTTAAAAGGGAGTTTTTCCTTTCCGCTGTCGCCAAAGTGCTTGCTCATAGGGGGTCATATGATTGTTGGGTTTTTCTCCATATGTATTATTATATATAGGTCTACCTTACAATATAAAGTGCCTTGAGGCAACTGTTTTTGTGACTTGGCGCTGTATAAATAAAACTGAATTGAAAAACACAAAAATCCCCACAAAAGGAATAAAAATAAAATCAGCTTAAGAGAAGATGATGAGCTTTGGGCTTATTCAGGTAACTTCAGGGCTAACTGTGTGTTTTCATATTGTTAACCTCTTAAGAGATTGCAGACATCACCTGCTCCAGAACAGGTTATGTTCCAGAGATCCTTATCCGTTTGTGACTGGTCAGATGTCACCCCCTTTTTATGTGAACACACTCATAGCTAGATCGATAAATTCTGGGTTATCTTATCAAGCAGATAACCAGCTTCATGTGACAGCACAAACTAAATACACTCTGTGGGGAAGAGGAATGAAGCACAGATATACCAAACAAAAGAACAACAACATAGAAAATATACTTCAAAATAAAAGAGGAGGTAAGAGACACAGACAGGGAGGCACAGAAGACAAAGAAAAAAGAAACAGAGGAAAAAATAAAAGCTACGGCAGCCAATCAGACAAATTACAATCAGGTTGTTTCAGACATACTTAATGCTCAGTCAGAAAATGTCAATTTCCCCTCATCTTTCCTTATGATGTCGAAAACATTTTTGCTTTATTAATGCCTCGGCCTAACCTATAGAAAGCCCTGGCACTCCAACAGCTGTTGCAAATGTATTTATCCCCCTGGCAACGCTGCTAATTGAGAGTGAGTGCATAGTGAGCGAGGTTCGATCAGAGCGGTCTAGCGGGTGCTCGCTGTGAGTGTACAATAAGTCGTTGGAGCGGAACTGACAGAGGAGCGGTCGAGTCATACGGAGGTCTATCAAAAAGGAGTCTATAGCTACAACCTAACAGACATCAGATACAGCACACAGACGAAAGTGTTATTTCTTGGCAGTTTTTATTGGAGGGTATTCATCTCGACAGCTAAAAACAACACATACTGTGCTTGCATGTGGCCTGGAGGAGAAATTATGAGAGCCATGATTGTGTTGTGGGTTTTGTTCCTTTTTTTTTGTCCTCGGTTCATTAAATCATCTGCAGTGTTTCCCCCCCACCACCTCCAATTAATCAACCCATGATGCATCAGTGATTTGGGCGTCAGCGTAGCAGCACTCTGTCAATAAATCCTAGATGGATTGGCCCCCTGCTTCATAGACGGGCCGAATCACTCACAGGGCCTGCGTTAGATCCACTAGTCTGCCCCGGCACCACACTTCTTTGTTAATTAGCTGTGAACTGCTCCAGAGGGGAAAGCTGAATTATTCAGGGAGAGCATAACTAGAATACAAATATAGAAAATGCTCCGCTGGTATCAACAATGTTTATGTCCTCAGACTGCAATGTGCTCACTCAATTACTTACACAAGCCAGCATATTCCTTATTTAATATTTCAGAACTGGGTCACAAATCTGGCTGAGTGTCACTTGGCATTTCGATGGACTCTGTGCTCATGCTGCAAGATTTCACTGTGTGCGCTTTGAGTGCAGAGCACAACTCGATAAATACAAATCAGCTAGCAACTTCACCACCCGAAGGCTACAAAGAACGTTTTATGTGTTGTTCGTGTATCCACCTATTCAAATTCACAAAATCCAAATTAGGTGACGTCCTAGACTCTGGTCGTGAGATTTGTTATATCAGCTGACCATATTTTGCATAAGGTGTTTGGTTTATTAGTAACTGCACGGTAATATGCGTCAGCTCCAGAGATTTGCTTAACATTTGCATATTCCTCAAGTAAAATGCTGTTTTACCACTCATTACCAGACTATATGTTGCATATCCATTGCACTTCACCAAGCACTTATTCCTCCGGACTAGCATAGCTGGTTTAGAAACACTTGAAATATATCAGCTACTGGATGGAGCTCCATCAAAAGCTTTTGCAGATATTAACAGGTTGAAGAAGCCTGAATTTAGCAATCCCCTGAATTCGTACATCGTTCAGTCAGCTTGACAAAGTTTCTAGTGAAACAGATTAGGTTGATGTTGTTTTATCTCACAGTCCTACATGATGAATCTCTCGACTTTGTTTCTAATTAGCAAATGTTGGCATGACGATGTTATTCAGCATAGTATGGTAAATATTGATAGAGACATATATGCGTAGATATGGCAGTGGCTATCCATTGAAGCACCTCTGCACTCTAATTTCTAATGCACGTCTGTGGAAACACAGATCTCTACACAGTGAAATCACAACTAGATTCAAACTTACTCAAACTGTATTTATGATATGGGGTATACTTGGTTAAAGTAATGTGGTTTGGTGGTTATCACTCTTGCCTCACAGCAAGAACGTCCTGAGTTTGAATCCACCATGTGGCCTAGGTCTTTCTGTGTGGAGTTTGCACGTTCTCCGTGTGTCTGTGTGGGTTCTCTCCGGGTACTCTGGCTTCCTCCCGAAGTCCAAAAACATGAAGTTAGTGGGGTTAGGTTAATTGGGCTTCCACCTGTTGGGCTGGTGATTCTAAATTGCCCATAGCTGTGAGCGTGAATCGCCACAACCCTGAATTGGGTAAGTAGAAGAAAATAGATGAATAGATGAGTTTTTGTACAATAACGCTTATGTTACAGTCGACTTATGTTGGTAGTAACATAAAAGTTCTAAAGTGTTAATGTTGTATAATGTTTTCAGTGAATATTACAACTCTAGTCAAGCTTTTACTTTGCATAGTCTCTTCTTCTCACTGTTCCTTAGTCCACATGCCTTCTAACTAACAGAAAACGAGTTCATCTGAACACCCACGTGCAGCTTTACACATTTCTTTAGCGGCGTTTCAGGTATACACTGAGATGCTAACTGTATGCCGTGCGAGTGCCATGGAAATCAATGAACAAATAATTAATAGTCTCATTCAGGACAAAGTAACACATATGATGAGCCATTAGAAAATGTCACTATCAGTATCTGTCTGATACGCACTTTCGCTAACATAAGCTAGTGCTAGCTTAATTTAGTTTTGGGGCAGTCACTTAGCATCAAGTCACCTTTAAAGAAGGATAAATTATTGATATATCAAAGTAGGCATTTTCTTTACAGTAAAATGCTGGTTTTAAAAAAAACCTTCTCCCTCTGGAACATTATTCCCAGTTGTTTGTTATTTAATATAAGAATAGGTCAACTATGGTAAACATGTAACCGACATCTTAGCATTGCCACTGACAGCAGATTGATGTAAGCACAACTGATTTATGCTTGCTGTGTTAGCCTTCAATAATACATGTTTGGCTTTGTGTGAAAAGAAAAGTGCGAAGGTAACACATTCCTGAGCAAAATTAGCTTTACAGAAGTGTGAAGTATTTATTCGCCAGCTCAACTAGCTGTTCTATGCCAAAAAAAACAACAAGTTGGACAGATTTTTAACTGCACAGCACTTGTGTGATGTTCAGCTTTACACTTTGCAATCTGCCACACATCAAACACTCCCATGCTGACACCAGTATGCAAAAAGATAGCGAGCACGCTAAAGCTGAGAGCCGAGCGAAGAGCAAGCTTGTGAATTGGCCATTTCAGCCGTTAAAGGCAGATTTACGGCCCTTATCCCATGTTAGATGTATACTGTCTGGACTGCGGCAGTTCATATTGAATTTGTCTGGAATGAATGGGGCTTCTGCAGTTTCAGGCATCTTTAAAATGATTTAGCATTTGTGGTTAGTAAACAAATACCCCTCCTCGGTCCAGAACTACCCCTGAAAATACCAAACTGTGCTTCGGCACAGCATCTGACTATTAAAATTCAATGATCGAGTGGTGGTAATTAACCCGTCCCTTCCACCTGTTGGGCTTGTTATGAACCTCTACTGTTAAGTAATGCATTCATGGCAGCCAATGTGTAATTTGCAGTACTCGGAACAGTGCAATATTCTAATTGAGTCATGATTTGCTGTGTTGCTTGGGAACGGCACACGCAGCAGGGCGGGTTATATGGTGGATGTTTTGATCCAAATGAGCTGTATCTCATGCATTCTGCAGATTTACATTGCTGCATTCACAATGTATCCTTGTAAAGCGGCAGCGGGGTCAGCTGTAATCAGTAGATATTATTGCATATTCACTCTTTCGATGGAAAAGCTACAATGCAGTAAAAGCTGTTTTTATTTAAAAATGTAGTGGTACTGTCTGTTTTTTTTCTGTTAGCCATATCAGAATGTGCATCTCTATCAGAAGTTGAAATATGGCAGCAAATCATTATCTGTTTCTCATCCTAATTATAGATGCGGTCTGATATGGAGCAAAGGGGTCTTGAATTGCTCACTAAATGATATGTTTAGACTGAAAAGGGAAGATAGTCTGATTTCATAATTACCCTGATCATACCCCTGTCTGTCCCTCAGCGTGCTATTAGCGAAGAGGCCTAGTCTGCTGCAGCTTTTGTTGTCAGAGAGAAAACGGGTTTCTGTTAGCCAGCAGGCGGGGTAACAAGCACACCTCTGTAATTCACATTATGGCCCCCTGAAATTGCTTTTCCACAAGTCCTAACAGATGCAGTGAGAAAGCTCGATTAATAATCTGGACGTTTGTCACAGCTGACATGAAATGCTGAATATCAAATCAGTGCACGGAAGAAGATATCAGCCTGTGGTGGTGTGTGGAGAGTCATCTGTGCTCTGAGCTTTCAATTTCTAAGCCTAAGAACGCAGGTGAGAAAAAGAGCCGGCGGGCAAAGTAGGGAGAGCGAGCTAAGGAGTAATCCACATTTTGCTGCACTGTATCACAATGCAAGACAAATATCCTTTAAAGTGGCCTCCTGGACGGGCGCAAGAAATGCATCTCGGTGTTCTGTTGTTGTTGCAGAATATGTCTGGCTCAGGCGGGGACAATGACGATACCAGCGTGTACGAAATGATGTGCAGTGCAGGTGAGTGAGCAACTGATGGGAAGTGGAGGGAGGGCAGAAGGCAAGCCAGTAATGGAATTGTTTTATGCCCCCCGGCATATGATTACACTGTGTTTCCTTTCATTTCCCCTCAATGATGGGGACATCATGTAGCATTGCTTCTGATCAGCTGTGAAATGACAAGTGGCCAAAAAAACAAAACAAAAACGGCATGTGCAGCATCCATTATGATTCTGAGGCTTTAGTGCAGTAAACACTCTGTGTGTCAGGGAATCTTTCCATCACAGACACACAGAAACTGCAACAGGTGGAGGAAAAAGAGGGGGAGGATGAAGATCTCTACGCACCGCTGGGGGTGAATGGTGAATACGACACCATCCTGAATTCAGCTAAAGCAAAAGCAGTGGTCATTGCCAACCGCCCACCAGCACCCACACCCCGGCCTGAAGGCACCCAGTTGATGGACAGCAAAACCCCTTACATCACTCAAGGTAACTTGAGACTCTTTTCTTGCATCACTCATTCAGACAGATACAATAGTGATGATTATGATTCTGAGTTATGCAGGATGGGGGGAGGAAGGGCCTGGAATGTGCATCGCCACCATCAGCAGAGCGCTGCAGAGCGCTGAATAGAGAAAAGAGAGCTTGCTTTGTGATGCAGTTTGTTTTGATTTCAGAAACCGCAAGAACATAGTCGCTCCCCGTCACAAAACAAACACGAGCGAGTCTGGAGAAAGACCCATTTGCCTGCCTTGAGAGCCCGCAGTCCCTAACTGTTCAATTACAGCTGTGTGAATATTTCATGAAGATGAAACATCCAAAAGTGACTGGTATTATCAAGGCTTATAAATCATTAAAACAGCTGTGGCTTCTCTTTTTTCCGTCTCGCAAATGCAAAAATGAACACGCGGGGCCGCAATTAATTATTACCGCAGACAATATTACGCCCGCCTCTCGCATTCACGTGCATTCAAATAGACGAAACTAATTAGAGCGGCTCAGTAAATAGCTCCCCTTTTTTTTTCTTTAGTGAGCTTGCTTGTATCTACTGAGCCGACCCCGTTCCCGGTGGGATTTACGAAGCAAAACAAGGAATTGAGTGCACCACTGAGTTCTCTGCACCCCAACCATCCTCTCAGTAATAGAGAGGGAACTACCGGGCTGCCATCTGCAACCAATCTTGGCCAGATCAAGGCCAAGTCAGCCAGAATAAGTCATTACACATGTTTTCCATCGTCCTTGTCCCCAGAGCGCACAAGAGAAAGGAGAGGGATTTTGAGGTTTCCATCTATTGAGACAGAGGAGCTTCAAACCACACAAGGATCACATTTTGCCCCTAACTCCCACCACCGCAGTCAAAGATGTGAGGGCAGAGATGAGGCTCGGTGGAGGATTAGGCGACGAGCCAGTTATTGGAGAACACGGCACAAGTGGAAACACTGAGGAGTCTTCTTTTTGTTAGCAGCGACATCTCGGGCTCAGTGAGACTGAAAACGTGAATGAAATTCAATCCCATGGGCAGGCAGTTCTGCATATGCAACATACATGGACACGCCGAGGCCGAATGAAGCCACAAAGCCGGGCTTGTATTATGAGCGAGGCAGGAAAGAGAGGTCGTGTTTGAGCGTGAAGTGGAAAAGAGGAGATGCTGTCACAGAGGACGGAGTCAGAGGCTGGGATTATCTTCCAGGGTGTGGATGCTGAATTTGAAATCCAGCGTTGGTCACACGGCCGCAGCTCCCCCGCCTCTGACAGCTAAAACAGTGCAGTCTTTCATTCAGAGCGCTGACAGGAAACCAAAAGCATCATTCAGAGTGTCTAACTCAATTCAGAGCTCAACTGTGTCTCTTTGCAAAGAGCCAAGATCCTGCATTTTTTATTTTGAGATTTTTAAACATATATTCAGATGTCACTACGTTTGTCATTTCTGAAACAGTGCTGGATGGTTTTTTTTAAACTAAGCTACGAACAAGCCACAAGCAGGGTGCTTTGAAATAAGATCATGGCTCCATCGTGTGGCAGGACAGTTAAAATGCAGGCACAAATTAGAAAAAATTTAAGATTCAGATCTGGTTTTCATCATTCTAGTAGTATTATCTAATAAGATAATTAGTGGAAAATTACAAAGATATTTACCACATTATTAGCACAATGTTACATAAAACTGTTGTGCATCAACAGTGTTCCAGAGGAAGAAAACACCAGGCGATGGAGATCTGTACTCACTTCCCTCTAAACAAGGTAGGTGTTGAGTAATATATAGTAATAAGAGCAATAAGTAACATGTGATCAATGTGTACAATAGTCATTTAGTACAATATTTAAGGTACGTGGACTTTACTTGAATATTTGTAACTTATATAACATCACTAGGAAACCAGTGCTAACCAGTCGTATGTGATCATTTACAAAAAGCAGCGCTAATCCTGTTTCATCATATACAATTTGCCCTTCAGTTGGTATCATTTAAATGCATACACACTTTATTAGGTACGCCCTGTCAGTACTGGGCTGGACTCTTAAATTGGTTGCACTAATGAACAGTTGAACAAGCGGACCAACAAAGTGGCTTCTGGGATATGTGTGTATAAACTGGACCAGAGGTCGGCAACCTTCAACATCAAAAGAGCCTCTTTAGCCGCAACACAGTCAGATGGATAACAGATGTAATCTTTTTTCCTATTGTTTCGTATAGTTTGCAATATTTTTTCGTTCAAAGCTCACATGAGCCACAGCTGAAGGGCGCGCGAGCCAGGTTGCGGACCCCTGAACTAGAGCTAGAACTCCATGAACTACTGCTGCATGAAGACATTCTTCCGATAGCGTTCCCTTATTTCTGCCTGTGTGCTGCTTTAAATAAGCTTTGACCACTGAGATATCCAAACATCTGCATCTTTCAAACTCCATGCCCTCAGTGATGCAGACTTCCTGCTAAAAATCTGCAGTCTCCAGACCCATGCTGAGATAATCCTGAAGATATATCAGGGTTTTATTCTCAGGCTTGACTAAGCAGTCGCCTGCATACTAATGCAAGTAGCTTTGATATGTTTTGCCGCTTTACTCTTTGCTTTGTTTGGGACAGACAGTCGCAGTTCATTAACTTTGAAACAAACAAGCCCTGCAGCTAGAATAAGCAGTTAATGCTTTTTTTCATGCTTGTGATGTCTTTAAACAGTTGCTTGTATTTCCCTCTTTGGCTACGACTGATATCATCACTTAAGATTAGATGTGCCAATCATTTTTTTAATAAATACTTTCCTCTAATTTTTTGTTGTAATTTTTTGTCTATTAAAATTACCTGCTGGATGATATAAGTTAATGGAGACGCTATGAAATAATTTGTAGTGTTCTGTTAAGCAGATTAATATTCCAGTAATCAGCATGGGGAAGGCAGTAATTAAAGCAGCAGTGTAATGGGTACACACGCAGTAAAAAAGGCAATAAAATGATTTAAGCAAAGCCACATGCTAAGAAGTTTAAAAAAAAGGATGAACTGCAATGGTGAGCACCTACAGAGAGATGAAGCCATTTGTCTGCCTCGCTGTTCCATTAGTGACACTGAATGACACGTCCACAGATCATCACACTCGCCACGAAAATTATTTACAATCTCGGTGACTCACAGACATCACAGATGTGCCGAGCGAACTCACATTACCCGACTATGGATACCAGCTGCTTTGGTATTATACTCGGGCTTTTCTTCCTTCTATCTTCTCCCAACTAGAAATCAGCTATTTAATTTATGGGTGGATATTTTAGGACTTACATTATGATTATTTTATAATCTACAGCAGTAAACATGTTGAAACGTTCCTGCTTATTGTTTTTATGGGCTTGTCGTTTACAGCAGCACGCGGGCGAGAAGGCAGTGTCTCTACCACCTACGACACCTTTGTGCCAAACCAGATAGACGGGCTTCAGCAGCTCATTGAGTTCCAGCAGCAGGTGAAGGCAGGCTCGCTTACTGTGGACGAGGCTCTCGAGCTCTTCAGCGACTGGCAGCACGTTCAGAAAGACTTGGATGCCAAGCAGCAGGTAGGATCGCTGCACGCTCTGACCGAACTCACATGAAGGGATCTGAAAGAAGCAAGCAGGTCCACACACGATACAATACAAATACTGAATAATCAGGCAAGTGTGGTATGCATCTGGGGAACCATGTGTCACAATAAAGAAAACAGTCCCTCGGGTTTTAAAGATCTCTGTAGGCCAGAAAAAAGAAAGAAGTGAAGAATCGCTGATTCAAAATAGGGTTTCTGTTATGAATTGTACAGGAAGCCAGAGGGGCCAAAAATATGACAAACTCACATTTGAAGGGAAGGGTTTCTTATTTTCAGCAGCATGTAAATTTTGACATGGTACTGTTTTCTAGTATTGTTACGCACCACAAAGTAGCAGAAATGATGTTTACAATATCTGGCTGTCGTTTTTTTCCTGTAGCTACTCTATTTCGTCAACACCTGCAACTCGAGGAGCCTCTACGCACACATTCTTCAAACACCAAACTGCACATATCACATGACCTGGGTGGTTTCAGCTGTTGTGCCTTAAAAAATAAGTCTGTCAAATCTAGAGCTTTCGGCAAGCTACCCTGCATCGGCGTCTTATGTTGTTAACCAAGAAGGCAATGATAGAGAGAGGGAGAGCAGTTTTTAATAGCTCCGCAGTCCAGTTTTGAGGGGTATTTTTATCTAGTATTTTTTTGGCATTCTTTATAAATTCATAAATAATAATGTGAAACTTGTGCAATCAAAATACTGTAACAGCTATAGTGAAGGATTTGAAGCACAACACAAGTTACTTGCTGTTAAGTTCCAGATAGGGGAATGATGGGAAGGTGTATCTGTTCGTTATCAGGTAGCTGTGCAACACTAGGACACCAGGGTAGGAAAGGAATGTAGTTTTCCACCAACAAGGTGATTCCCAAAGAGGTTTTAGCCGTAAACTTGGCATGCCTTGGCTTGATGTGCCATCCATCCATAAAAAACTTCAAAAAACTGGAGAAGTGGGGGGAAAAGAAGAAGTGACAGGCCTACAAAAAAAAAAACTATCTACAGAAAGTGAGCAGTACAGAAAGTTAAGTCCTTAAGAAATAGAAAAAAATAATCCACCAAAGACCTAACACAGGACATGAGATGCATCTGGACCTTCCATCTAATGGTTTCAGTGGAAGGATAGCTGTCAAGAAGTTTTATTTAGGGAAGGGAAACAGGAAGAGACTGTATGCCAATTTGGACGTAAAATCAGTGGCAAGACGTCTTATAGAGTAATGAATCCAAACTGTGAGAGTCTACAGCCATCTGTAAAACAGGGTGGAGGCTCTGTCATGGTTTTGGTCTGCATTTCAGCCAGTGGTGTTGTAGATCTTGTCAAAATTGGTGGAATTATGAACAAAGAAAAGTACCATCAGATTTTGATCCACCATACAATTCAACCTGAAAAGTGTTTGATTGAAAAGGGCTTAATTTTTTAGCATGACAGTGATCCCAAACACCCTGATAATAAAGTAAAAGCATAACTGGGTAAAGGAAAACACAAATAATGGAACATAATCAGTCATGTATTGGCCTCCCCAGAATCCAGACCTCAACATTACTGAAGCAGTGTGGGATCATCTTGACAGAGAACAAAAGGCAGAAAACATCCAAAGAAGAGCTTTGAATGTCCTTCAAGAAGCCTGGAGAACTATTCCTGATGACTACTTCACCCTTATGCGTTTGTGTTTTGACTTTTTGCTGCCATGATGCCAGGTCTCTCTTGGAAATTAGATTTGAATCTCAATGAGATTTTTACCTGGATAAAAAAAGGATTATTGACAAGACAGCTTGCCTCAGAGCGTTGTGTGTGTGCAGGAAAATAAAGGTGGTCATGCCAAATACTCACTTTCGAGCTCGTTAGAATTGCACAAACTCCTTATACACTTTCCAGTTATGTTTTCAGGTTTTTGAATAAATTGCTGCGAAATATAAAGACATGAAGGGTGGTTTGAGACTTTCGCACAGTACTGTAAATTTCATCAGGACTGCAGTTAATTTACAATGAAGTGCTCGGGCTCAATCTGCCTTAACAAACCTTTTTCACCTAATACTTTCTGGCACGTCAGAGTAGGAAATAATAAAACAGATGATGCGCTAATTCCATGTACCTGCTTTTATTTCAGGGTCCTGGTTTTGTTGGCGCGCCGTCTCATTTTTGAGACACATTTTTAATGTTATTAGTAACACCTGTGCTTTTCCTGTTGAGGCAAGTTATAAGGTCTGGTCTACGGTGCGCTGCTGTGCGTTACACAGACAGGTTATGAGGTTGTAAAACAGCGGTAGATGCCTTTGTAGAAGCTAAAGGAATTTGTTTCCCGCCTAACACTGAAGTCAAGTCACAATACCTGCAAAATGTAAGACTCGAGGAGAAGAATGAGTAGAGCAACAGAGATCACACTGTATCAAAGTCCGACTAAAGAGTCACCAGTTCTGCTACACAAATTTTCAATATTTGATATAAGGAGCTTTCACCTGGGCATTTCAGCACTAACTCTTACTACTTTTCACATCTTATAACAGACTTAGTGATAAATGATCAAGGTAGCACCTTAACATCAACATCATCAACAGTTAAAAGTATATTGCTCTCTGAAATGCAGCGCAGTACAGAGAGCAGATTTATTGGTCTGCGGACTAATATCGTCAGTAAAACTACCTCCACCCTTTTGTTCTGCTCTGTTGTTGCATACTTGGACTATATTTGCAGTATGTTTTCCACTGGACCTCCACGAAAGCACCGAAAGATTTATGATGAGTCTGTGAAACGCGCTCTTTTCTTTGTCTTAGCCAGTGTAAACATAACACGGATCCATCATGGAAATCTCAGAATGTATAAAGACCTGGATGCCTTCTGTACAGTCAGTCTAATACTGAAGCACTGATCTTTGTCTCTACAGCAGAAGCTGAGCCATCTGAGAGCCACTATCATAAACAACAGAGAGGCAGACGACAGCGTCTATGGTAAATATTCACATTCTATGTGGGCTAAACTGTGCTGTCATCGCAGAGACTTTTTGGTTTTCTTTAAAATATTAAGTATATGGAATAAATAACCCCGGTACAAATGAGTGTATTAAACTGTATACTGTAAATGGCTTAAAAAGTCTTCTCTCCCTACAGATAAAATCAACATCGTTCATCACACGGCAAGTAAGTCTTTAAAAACTTATCTCAGCGCGCGCAGAGGAAATCTGTGTTTGCATGCCTTTGTAGTTTCTCGAGCTCCAGTCGCAGTGCTGGGAAATTAATCCTCCGGGAAGTGTTATTAAATCAAATCCCCAGTGCCTTGTGTTTTGATCTAGTGAGTTTCACCAGCGCTAAATGAGAGTCCTTTATTTTCTTTTACCGAATGATTCTCTGTTCAGCAGTGCATATTGGATAATTTCTCCCCCAGGTGTTGCGGTGAATGGAAGTCAAAGAGGAAACCAACCAGCAGAGTCTGATTTTTACAGCAAGCCGCTTAAAGCACAGCAGGTACGTTTACCTCACTTGCAGTAGGACAGTTTGGCTCAGCTGCATTAATATATCATTTAATCACATCTGTTGATTATTCTGCTTGAAACAAAAAAAATACTGTACACTGACGTCCCAGTAAGCAAATATAATAATGCAGCAATTCACCAAATTCTTTTGCAGACGGCTTTTTTCCGAAAATCCGAAAAACGGTGAATGCAAGTCCTATATCGATTGTGAGTATGAAATCCACTTCTTTGATTATTTAAGCCAGAATCATATTTTCTGTTTGGCTCCAAAGACACTATTAATATTCTGTTCAATTATGACTTTTAGCTGCTGTGATCTGTTGTAATACATAAACACGTTTGTTTCTTTGTTTTCTCTTTCAGAGAAATAAGAAGTAAAAAGGATGTTACACAGTCCACATCCAGCTTAACCCTCCTCTTATAGGATAACTTGTATCAGTGCATTAGTTTGAATAATTATATGTAATATACAATACAATGAAAGGTTTTTAGCATCATATAGTTTTGCTTTGTGAAAACTTAGATGTTAGTATTCCTGTAATTTTGTAGATTAAACTGCTTCTAACAGTTTTTTTGTTACTGAATTTGCAGCAATTCGCTCACAATTGTAAATGTTTAAACTAAACCACAATTTTAATAATTAGTGAGGAAATTATGTGTTTCTCATTTTTATGAGCTTCTTCTCTAGAGAAAGGCAGCGCTCACGCCAGCAAGTCTCGGCCTGTAAAACCTCCAAATGTTTCCCTCTAGAGGGCGTCATATCTCTAGATATGGCTATCGCACCCACAGTCTGAAGACATCTGTAAGTACAGATGCACCTGTGACCTCCTATTGACTGGGTGGCAAGCTTTGGAAAAATGTATCCATACATGTTGATGTATGTAATCAGAAGATGAGCACATCAATTAATTACGTCTTGCTGTGGCTGCAAACACGAAGCATGTGTTCGATCTTCGCGTCAGCCAAGAAATGTCAATATGAATCTGAAGGAAAGAAAATGAAAGCTGTAAGCCGGCTTACTGCGAAGAGCAGAAATATTAGTCATGTTAGGGTAAAAGAAGGCTTGATGTTGCCGGGAAAATCATTTTGTTTAGCTGCCACAATGCAGCCATCTCTGTGTTTTACAAATTTAATAAATACCCTCTTAGAACGGCGCTTTTAAATCACGTCAATCACATTTGTGAACAGCAAATATTTACGGTACATAGTTGTCAAAAATCTAAATTTGCTGTGATTTACACACCCATTCAGGAACTGGCACATATGAGCACACTCTTTCTCACACTCACAGACACCAGTTTGTTGGTATAGCCCTGCCTGTGCTTGAATGAATGAATAAGATCTGCATGGGGAATTCAGTGAATGCATGGCTAAATCCAAGCTCAGTCTTGAAACCCAGGCAGAGGCTGAGCTGTGTGCCAACAAAGCAGCTGGGTACACGCCGGGCACATTTTTCTGTTCAATCATGCTCTTTGTGAATAATATGTATTAATGCCGTCTCTACTTAGACCTGCCAGTTAGCCTTTGGAGATGATCCGGCTTCGGGACCCCATGGCATTCGAGGCATATGTTTGCCTGTCACCTGCTGCGTTTATTTCAGTCCGTGCATCGGGCACGGCCATCGAGAGAGGCCTCAAATCATTGTGTATGCAAATTTCTGAGCGCCACCACATGGAATAATTCCCTAGTCAGAGAGACAAGGAGATAGGGAACTTCAGTGTCATGCGTTGCCCACACAAAGCATGCTTCTGTATGTGGGCAGCAATACATCAAACACACGATCAAAGACTGACAAACCCTGTACTCTGCATCCACTTTGAAAAAAGAAATTCTTGTGATGTTTCTGAAACATAAATCTACACACACACTTCCTACATTGATCGTATATGTTATTTAACTGACCGAAATGACACTTTCTGTATTTCTCTATTCTGTAACTTTGTTTCTTTTTGGTCACAAAAGTGGTCACACTTCATACAATTGTGAGTTGGAGGTTTGTTTTTTTTTTACCAAATGTGTATTTTACTATAAACATTTGAAATCTCTAAAACATTTAATTGCATAAATGTATATGTATGAACATGACTTCCAAAGAGCTATACTACTGTGCTGTGCAAATTTTAGTAAAAGTATAGACATTTAAACAATAAATCCACAATACATGTAAAATGGCCTCCAAAGTTTTTGCTAGTACATTGTCTACTTTTTGCAGAAGTTTTTGGGAATTTCCATAAATAGTAAAATTCAATGCATTGTTAAAAAAAATCCATAAATATACAATAAAAATCTAATTACATTTCAAATAGTACTAAATAGTAATGCACTTTATTTTGTTTTTTTTAGGATATATTTTCAAGCACTCTATGTATAAATCATAGACTAGGCTAAATAAAAGATACTATAGCATCGCACATTGCTTTGTAAAGTCTGATTTAAAAACTCAAATTTAACACAATGGCAAACTTGCCAGAAGTGACCATGTTTAGAAAAGATGGTGTAAAGTTTTCCACTAATGCTAGCAAGTTTGGCTAGCAAGGCTAAGTAGCTCAGTAAAATACTAGAGCTCCACTTACCAAAAATAGAGTATGGACTTTTTGAATGGGCCGTGCCACATGGCAAACCATGCTATTTGTTAGCTAACTCCATTAAAAAAGGTCCAGAAGGCACCAGCACCACAAAAACTGTAAAGAGGTCCAGTTCAGTAACTAGCAGAGTAATTAGCAAACAGTTAGCAGCTTCCACTTGCTATATAATGCCTAACAGTAAGCCTAAATTTAATTATTAACTATAAAAAGAAATCACCTAGCTGTCATTAAGAGGAAAATTAAAAACAGAGATTAAAACTCTTTTTTTCACCTGTGAATATCTTTACTGCCATAAAGTCAGGAGGCTATGGGTGAGAGGAACATTTTGGCTCGTTCTAAGGAAAATATCCCGCTTTGTAGTTGCTCCATGCTCCATGACTGAGTTGCTAATTGTCTGCCTCCCAGTTGCTGCTGGGCCTTTTGCATATCTGAGCATTTTTTCAAAAGAGCTAAAACAGTAAACTGAGCACAACACCACAGAGTTTAGTGACATTCAAATGCCCCATGCAAATTGTCTGCTCAAATAGGTGGGCAGGAAGTTGTAGAACCTGGTTCTTCCGGACGTTTCTTCATGTTGAAAGGAAATTTTTCTTTCCCAATGTCACCACATGCCTGCTCAGAGGGGGTTGTCTGTGTTTTCTCTGTATTACCGTAGGATCTTTACCTTACAATATTGAGTGTCTTGAGGTGACTGTTGTTGTGACTCAGTGCTAAGTCAAACTGAATTTAATTTAATATGAAACTTTGTAGACAGAATACAGTTTTATGGATTCACTATTATGCAACATGAACTTTAATTAGATTTCCTCTCTATCCTTATTCCAGGACTAGACTTGGTTAGATAGTGGAGAGACAGGATTATACAGTCAATGCATCAATAATATTATTATGACATATCTTTTTACTGGCCTTTACCAACTGAAACAGAAAAAGCCAAGCTGTCGCCACAGTCATCTACTGAATCCTGCATCCCTGTAGCACCACCGATTTTGGGACAACACTGGGATAACTTATCAGGGATAACTAGTCTTCTGAAGGATCATGCATAAACACAACCATTCAGAACCTTTCCAACATTGGCATGCACGCAACACTCTCTCTCTCACACACACACACACATGCAGGGAGACAAAAACACACACAAACACCTCCCCTCCTTGCCCAGTCCCCTCTCCAGCCCCGAGATTAGGGCAGAGGATTGTGCACAGCTGCTCACCAACATCCCCGATAAAAATCAGGCAATTTCACAGTCAGTGGCATTCTTTCATCCCCTAATCCACAAACCGCATATAGTTATAGATGAACCTCACTGTGATGAGAACAAGCTGCTCAGAGCTGACCTCAACAGTAAATGTAGACAGCATTGATTATAAAGAAAAAGCTGAGCAGCTAGAGTGTATGGCACAGGAGCAAAAACAAAGCGTCCAATCCAGGAGTTCATGCTGACTTTCTTTTTTTAGCTTCCAGTTAGATGAGTTTGTGTCGCGGGCCAGCTGCCATCACTCTTGTGAGCACGTGTTACTGCTAATAAAGAAGAACATTAATAATAAAACAATGTTTTTAAAGCGTAACAGTTTCTGAGCTCCTTCTTCTTCACAGGTCGGATTGGTTGAACTTTGGATATTCATCACCATTACTTCTTTCAACTGAATTCCCATTAACGCTTATACAAACAGCCCACTTCCACTAATCGCATTAACAGAGGAAGCCATCACTTGCAGACCTTATTTAATCTTATTCATTGTCAATGCATGCCACCATTCCTCATATTTTTCCCTTTCCGTCGCTCCTTAAGTCATTCAGTTCGCCCATTTTGTCTGACCTCCAACCTCCACTTGCAGATGAATTCTTCACCCAAGTTCAAACAGGGGACAAAAAGGTACTTCACAGGGGGAAAGGAGGAGGAAAAAAGAAGTATGAATCAAAAGGCACGGAAATGGAATTCACTGTACAAACGTCGGGGGAATTTCAATGTCCGCCGAGGCACAGTAGAGCTCTGTTCAGTCCTCGCAGGCTGTGGGGGGAAAAGAGCAGCAGCCACAGCAGGGTACATCTATTCTGACAAGTCCTTACAAACACTGAAAAGCCTGAGCAAGGTCTATTTGTTTAAGAGGCATTAGGCCCAGCTGAAGGATAGTGAAGCATTAAGGCAATAACAGGATAATTTTAGGGTTTTGCTTTTCGTAGATTTACTTGACAGAAATCAAATTAAATGTTTCCTCTTTATTGTTTGTGCATTTAGAGCTCAGGAAACTTGATTACAGACTGTTTATTTAAGGAAAAATCATCATTTGGTTTCTACCTCAGCCCCTCCACAAATATGCTGAATTCAAAACTACACCCCTAGGGATCAAACAGTCAAACAGCAGGAAATAATCGGAATTTATTAGTTTTATCTTACTGATTATGAATCTCTGCGCTCTAAAATGTGATGAAAGTTAAATTTTTATCATTTAAATGTACCAGAATAAATCACTGGACTGTAATAAAATGATGATTTGGAGGTAGATTCTGCATGAATTGTGTCCATGGTAGACAGACTTGCTGTGCAGAGAACTGGTGTTTTGTTTGCTTTTTTTCCCTCCATGATGCCATCTGTGCAAATTCCACATGTATAATTCTTTTAAAAGAATGCAGATGCTGGAAAAGTGAAGCCTAAAGAGGAGTGCCTTGAACCTGCATTCTTTCTGATTGCCAACCGGTGGCAAAAAGAAGTCGCTATTGTCTAGGCCATAAAAAACAGCCCCTGTTTCCCTTGATCTTTGACCTCAGTAGGTTCCTCATAAATTTATGCTGTAAAATATCAATTCCAAGTCTCATTTAATCCAACTAGATGCTTATTTTGCAAATTACAGTCTTCAATTGTCACGGTCTGCAGAGACAGGCCGTGCGGTGGTGTGTGTGATGGACCCAGGTGCATACACAAGTGAGTAGACGGGGGTGGACTTAACAGAAAGCGAGCCTTTATTATGGCTGAAGACAAAGTGCACAAACAAAGCAGGGATGGCGTGACTAGACTATAACTAAACTGGGAAAACTAATACTGCGACAAACTAAGAAAACTCAGACTATGATGATCACTGCAAGGACTGACCGTGAAAACATGGAGGTGAGAACACAGACGACGCGACACAGACTACATGAAACACAGAGACTAAATACACAAGAGGGATGATCAGGGGAAGTGGCCACACATGGGAACACAGCTGACACAGATAAACATAACAAGACATGGCAGGAGTAAACAACACTGACGGGAGACTGTCAAAGTAAAACAGGAAGTACACAGAGGTGCAAACAGGAGGAGAGAGAGAGCACGGGCATAGTGGGCTGGGGAAACATGGAATGAAACACGAGGGGAGATGAGGGCTCACAGATACATAGAGGGGCACACAGGGGAGAAGAGTCACAAGGGGAAGTCAAATAAGGAACAACATAACAGGACAACTCAGGAAACATGACCTAAATAAGGAACGAAATACAAAAACACAAGGAACTGAGAATACTGGGCCCGCATGGCCCAGGACCATGACATCAATAGCTCCTCGGTCAGACGTGCCTCTGGCTTGACGACGGCGATAGTGAAAACAGCTCGAGGCTTCACAACTGTAACCTTATTTAATGGCTTTGGATTTATTTTTGGTCTCATTCATTTATGTTGTATATTGAGATGAGCAATATTAATTTATGGTTTTGCATAATTGAGTTTATTGAGTAATGAATTCATTTTTAATTACACCACTTTATATTTGTATGTTTCCCTTATAAAAGATTATTTCAGTGCCTAACTTTTAACGTTTGCGACAGACTGTTACACCCTCTGAGTAACACTGGGTTTGGTGCACGCTGTTGACAATACACACACACTTAAATGCATGTATGTATATTTAAGACATGACAGTGAATGACTAGAAGCTCTACTTTTTTAACACCGGGTGTGCCTGTAAAGGATTTACAGGAAGTAACTGAAGGTTGCTGGCACTGGGTTATTTAGGGCTTACCTTAAGTCAGGTTAGCTTAAGTAGATTTCTCAGCACCAGCAGCCGGCCTAAATAGTACCTAATACAGAGATTCTTGTTAAGATTTGCTGCTTGCGACCAGTCCCAAAAAGGTAAACTAAGCTAAAGGCAGGTGTTGGCTCAGTTAAAGGAAAAAAAAAAGGAAAAAGATCCCCTCCCTTCATGCCTTCTTGCACCTGGGCCTCTGATTTAATTTAAAAGCCCCACCCACTAGAAGCCAGCAAATTTTACAACCTTTCCTCTTTCCTTTCACATCTTTCTGAAGGAATATATCATCCATTGCAACAGTATGTGTAATGTGTTTCAGCAGATGTTTGTAGGGAACTACTAAATACTTATATTTTTAAAGATTTAACGATCATTTCTTGCTATTTTTACATGCCGCAAAAGGCTCAAAATACAGAACGGGCCTATTTTGCTTCAATATTTACTCAGAGTGCAGGCAAATAATTACTCACACTCGCAATCTGCATGTTGTACTGTCAGCTGTTATCGCTTCATGTATCAGAAGATTAAACTCCTAATAAAATATTTCTCTCCGTAATGCAGTGGCGGCATCACAGGTGTCACTCGCTCTCTTCAGTCGCACTCCGGGCCCTTAAATATCAGACGGAGAAGCTGCAGCGCTTTCAGATTACCCTCTTTCTATCTCCTCTTTAATGATGGAGGAAGAACAGCTACATCCTGATTGATGTTTGTGAAGGCCAGCAGCACCAGGAATGATCCTTTCCCCTCTCCCCGGAGCCAGCCTCAGCCTGGCATCTGTTAAAGGGCACAGGTACACCATCCTGTGCCCTTGTCCCACCCCCACCTATTTGATCCAGGGCCAAGACTGACCCCACAGAGCCTGCCAAGGACCCCCGTTCTGCGGGCCCCGGGCACCAGACTTAGGGGCCCACACTGACTCTTGCTTTTTTGAGGCTTTGGGAAGATTAATAGGCCTCCTCCATAGAGCGCCTTTGTGAGGCAGCGCCCAGGCGTGTTCAAGCTGTTGGGTTTGCAGGAGACGAAAGGAGCAGCGGCTAATTCCTCTGCAGGTCAGTTTGTCTGTAGCTACTCTGCATTTTCAATGACTCGGAAAGGTCACTTCCGCACCGGCTAAGCTGGCGCAGGAGTCTCATAAACAACACCAACTTGAGAAGTATAGAAAACGCTGCTGAGGGTTTCTGTGCAGAGAAAACGGCAGGTTTTTTTTTTTTTATCTGTTTCTATCTGTGCTGTGATCTTGACCCAAAGCCCCATTTTGCATGTATCACTGGATGATCCTGGAGCCACAGCTGAACAACCAAACACCTCCCCCCGCAATGCTGTTTACCGCCAGTTTAGTTTGGATTATGGATTAATGGTGAAATGAATGACAACAAACATGCAAATATACATATCGTATTTGCACAGCCGTTTTCAGACGGGGGTTGCCAATCATAAACAAATACGTGGGTCACCACTGAGTGTTGCGGGCAGCGCTGCAGCTTTGTCTTTTTAATACAAACTCGAACGCAGACAGTTTTAGTCAGGAAGGTTTTTCTCCTCACGTATTCCCTCACACCTGCTGCAAATACCAAAACCTAAGCCAAGAATTTCCTTGAATGCACTTTGAACTTTGAATTTAAAACCAAGAGAAAATGTTTTTTTCTCCTCTCCCAAACTAAAAGTTTTCGGATTTTATGCAAAGGCTTTTGGCCTGAAACCATTTTAATGATTTTTCTTCTCACTTGGTTGCAGGTGACGGCCTTTGATTCTCGTCGTGTCACGCCTCCAATAGTGCAGCCACCAATGACAGCCTCTTTCACCCTCTCCCTCTCCCACTCACACATACAGACACACACATACATATACTTCAGGCTTGCTCCAGGTGCCAGAGTGTGAAGGGATCAGCCAATCCCAGGACTCGTCTGAAGCTGGATGGTGGCCATCGTGTTATTAAAAGCTACGGGTGAGCTTTGCTGCTCGGCTTTCCTCTGCACTCCAAACAAATTTATAAAAAAACAAAATAATTTTTTTTTTTAAAAAGCTAACTTTTGAAACAAAACAGTGCTGGTAGTGGGGAGGGAGAAAAAATTGAGTTTTCTATTTAATAAACCAAAGCACTGAATCACTCTTTCCATCCATTTACACGAGCTGATAAGGAATCAATTTATGGGTCATCATTGCATGATTGATGTCTCCATCTCGCTGCTCTTTGTGTCCAGTGATAACTTTCAGTCATATTATTTCCATAAACATCATTATCACATAGAGCCGTACTATCTGCTCACTCAGGACTACTGGGAAAGCTGAAGTGCCTTTGATGAGATGAGATCACATTTTAGAGGGAGCTGTCTTCTCTTTGCCTGTAGCCAAAAGCAGCCTAATTGTGTTTTGTCCCATATGTGAATTATTATTAACGCCGATTCATTTACTACACTTCCTTTGCCAATTTCCTAAATTAAAAAAATACCATGTTGAGATTTACAGCACACCCCCCCTATTTTCAGCTCCGGCTTCCAGCATCACCATGGCAACTTCCAATCAGCGAGGATGGTGGAGCCTGCCGGCCGTGTGTTTGGCGCGAGGCTCTGAGAGGCGCAGGTGGAGCACATATGGAACAATGGCCTAGCTAAAAAAAAAGAAAGAAACACCCTGCCCGCCTGTATGTGCCAGCAGTGCCCATTTTAATCCCACCGTTACCTTCTAGTGCTCTCTGATGGAGACGTTCGGCTGCAATCACAGCCTCAGACTGCTGCTGGGCCCATGCCAGACTTCACTTGACAAAGCCAGACCTGGTGTGCTTTTATAAAACAATGTCTCTAAAAGTCGTGAATTCAACATCTCTCCATCATTTCCTGTCCTCGCTGTTATTTACTGGAACATCAGTGACCTTGGCTGATCTTCAAGCCAAAATTTCCCATCCATTTGCTGCATTTTTATTAGCTTACCTCCACCTGAAAGCAGGTTTTACTGTATGTTGTATACATTGACGGCCATATTGAGCATTAATGACTTTTGTGCCTCATATGGCTTGTAATGTTATGGAAATCACTAGCATGTGCAGTAAATAAATCAATCATCCAAGGGGCCTTATCTATCATTGCACATTTAAGCAGTCAGCTCCTATGTAGGTTAATTAAAGCACAATGGCCGAGGAGAGGACCTGGCACCCGTCCTGCTTATGTTTAAGCCTTCTCTAGGCCCGCTGGGCTGGAGCTTTCTACAGCCAGATGAAATTTGCCCATTTTATCCTCCCCCATCCCCAGCTGAATACATAAATCATCTGTAAGGGCCTCGGCTTCGACCCTAAATTCCATGAACAATGGTGTTTGTCCGCAAATACCACATATAATTGTTGGATACTCTTCAAAGCAGAAATCTTGTTTTTTTTGCACTTATCTGAGGGCATATAGTACAGATTTTTGTGAGTCACTTCATCTGGTTTTGGAACAAATCAATTAAGATGTTGTGCTATATCCAGCAAGGATATTGGGTGAAGGGTTCTACTACTGATTCGCTTTTATGTTTGGTCTGAGCACTGAGATAAGAATGAATGGCATCTGTGATTAGAGTGAGGCTGGGTGAGTAAAAGATATGTCAAAGTTCAAACTAAGGTATATTTTAGATCAAAACGTCTTAATTCTAAATCAGACCTCTGTCAGCCGAATAGTATGCCAGTTTACAAAGTAATGCTTGAATACTTTCCATTATATTAATATGCACAGGCCTACTCAGTGGGAAACATTAGTTTAGCCCAGGGCTCTAGTATTTATTGTGCCTATATAAAAATGTCCCTGTGAAATCATTTAGCAGACAGCTAGTAGCTAGCACTGCATGTACCGAAAACCTACGTGCCAGCTGCCATGCTCCTAATATGCATAACTTAAAGTCTTAATTCAGTTTAAAGGAGTCTTTCAACATTTTTGTCCTTGCACCATGTAAAACAGTCTGGCAATGCTTTCCCAGAGATGAGCAGTTTATTTAAAGTGTTCTACAGGATGTGCAAAAGTCAAACCAAAAACTCCCCAAATCTATTGTGGCCCTGAAGGGTCAAAAGCACCACTGCTTAAGGAAATACCCAGAAAAAGAAAAACACAAAATACAACAGAAGTTGAATAAAACACAACAGAGATAGAAAATAACAAAATGTCATAAAACACAAAGGTAGAAAAAGATGCAGGTAATATGTGATTTAATCTCATGAGTCATATGATTTTATATATATATGTTAGCCAGTAGCCGTTAGCTGTTAGCTTGTCACTGTTAGCTTGTCACTGTTAGCTTGTCACAGCTGTTTCATTGTGTTAATGTCTCCACAAAAATACTTCTGTTTTTTTGTGTGTTTCTTATGTGTTTTACTGAACTTCAATTGTAACTCAATAACTTGCTAATCTACACAGCTAAATAGCTCCCAATAAGACAAATACTCTTGACTAGTGATTCCGTGATCCAGACAAGAAAAAACTCACACAAAAGAAAACATTCCTACTGAAAGAAAAACCCTCGTCTTGATGTAACCCAGTCATATCGACCATGAAATCACCAGCACTATAAAAGTCAGGAGATGTGGAGGAGCCTCCTTCCCAAACACTTTACCTCCACTACGGCTCAGAACAAAGAAACAATAGTAAAGTATGAACAAAAGAATAAATGACAGGAAACATCTACAACACAATAAAAGATAGACTGTATTTGCCTTCATCTGTGCAATTGCTTTGATGTTAACTGCAACATAATGCTAACACAAATAAACCCAGAATAGTAAGTGAAGCAGTGTTACCTTGGCAATGGCAAAACATAGCAAATAAGCACATGTAGAAAATAATATACTGTGGTGTATAAAATTCATATTTATGAGACAAGTGGTGAGGATGAAAGTGTTCCACTGCTCATTCACTTTATCACATACCACAGTACCCCTTTTTACACCAGGCTTTCATACCCTTTTTTTTTTTCTGCTGCTAAGTTGGGAAATTTAACATGAGTCACTAAGATGAGAGGGATTTCAATGCAGACTTCCACAGAGGTTATATGTTGACCAACAGAACTACACCTCTAAGCAACTTTTTACTAGCCTTGTGTATCTTTAGCTAAATTTAGACTTATCAAAAGTTATTCAAGAGTCTAACACTAGCTGTGGTCAATTAAAATGCAAATTATGCAACTTACTAATGAGCAAAATAGTGCAAAAATGACCAGTCGGACCAGCTTATTAACTATATGCTAAATTTCATGTCACATCTCTCCAGTTAAAGATGTGCAGTTCCCACTAAGAAGTAATTAGAAAGGCTTTCAAGTGAACATTAGCATCATTCCAATCTTGCCTCCCACTCTGGGAGGATCAGAGTCGAGGCACCGGGCCGATACAACTCCTCGTGGCCCTCGGCTGTCACTGATAACAACTGTATCTCATTATCCTCCTTGCGGGGGCCATGGAGGTAGTGGCGACCGTAAACACCATCCTCCTATCCACCCACAATAGACCGTTCACCGACAAAAGGCACTCTCGGAGCCTTGAACCCAAGCCAAAAGCTCTATTCATGTTGCCATGTACAGCAGATGTCTCGGTGAGCCTATGGAAGGTTACAGATCTGTTTCTCATGCAGACAACAGCAACACAACTTAGCGTCATAAAGAGAAAGTTTGCTAACCATTTGGGATTACCGGGATTTCCAAACTGGCTCTTTACAACCAAACTGAAGACAAACACAATCTGACTTGGGTATTAACACACGAGCAGATATAGGGTCATTGTCTTGTTGCATCACCAACCCTCTCCATTTATATTCTCACCTAAAATTTACTAAATATAATTTTGATTCCCTTAGCAGCAAAGCCTCCAGCCCCAGAAGCCATCCGCCAATCGCCACAGGTTTGATGATGTTGTGTAGTTTGTTTGTTTTTTAGCTACATATAGTGTTCAGCATTTTGTCTCTCATTTGTTCCAGATGTGTTGTGGAAAATCTGTTTAGTCTTTAAAAACTTCAATTCTTTTATTTTGAAGTTGGTTTGGTGCTGCTTGGTGATCACACCGAGAATCATGTCAAGAGTTCCCCTGCTTGTAAACAAAGTGTCCGAATGTGGATCGGTGAACACTCGCGTCCTCTTGAATTGTTTTCCAGCTTCCACTCTTGTGATCAGGACACAAACTGAATCACTTTTATGAAGTCCAGACTTTTGTGTCAGTAACAAGACTTTTAATGCATTTATTTATAGGAATAACACGAGAACAACCCCCACTTCTAGTCTCTTCTCTTTAATTGGACCACCTGACTCCCTGTATTTTTAGAGACGTCGTTAGCGCAGAGGTCGAGCTTCGGTTGAATTTTCCAGCCTGTACTGCGAAAGATTACCGACTGTGTTCAATAAAAGTGAGTCTGATTGTGTTAGTTGAATTGTACTTGTGAATTAGACCATACTTTAATCACTGCAACTTGAAGAGTATAATTTATTTGTTTTGCTCTTCAGTAAAAAAAAAAAGTGCTGGATGTTTAACACATTATTAAATATACTATTGTTTAGCATCCCATTGATTTCTTTTGGTAAATCAATGACAAATAAATGTTGATGTTTGAGCTCAGCTTAAGACTCTCTTCAGCTTTTCTGTGTTTAATGCTGTTTTAAATTTAACCAAAGAAGTTATTCAGACAGATACCGCTTTGGGATCTGGGAAATTTCCATGTGTAGCTTTAGTTTGTTGTAGATGGTAAAACTGAAGTTAAGCAGTCTCCCAGGGGATTATGATAATGCAGTTCTGGTTTTCTGCGGTGTAATCTTACTGCAGTTCTTTTCCTCGCTGCTCTGCACATATGGCACCTATATATGCAGCCTGTTCTTTTTTCCTCTACCTGTTTTGTTCCCTGTTCTCCTGTTACAGTTGTTCTTTATGTGAATTTCGAATACAGATTGCAAAACAGATCAAATGCGACTTTGACCTCATACTTGCTTTGTTTCTTTATTATGTGACCGACTCATCTTAATTACTTACTAAAACCTAGTCGTTTTTATTCTGCACTTGTACGACCTGCAGAGAAATACTAGACAGACTCTCCAAATCTGTTTTAATATCGATCAAACGCACAGTGTGTGTGAACTTTCGGTTCACTGAAAACCTTAAGCCTTTTGATGGCCCTCGGAAAATTGACATGTCACAAGCTGAACTACAAAAAAACACAAAACAGCACTTCATGCATGAGTGACAGCGTTTTCATTCCCCCTGCGACGTGCACAATGACAACTTCAGAAAAAACACAATAAGGAAATTCAGATTAAGAAGCAGCACTTTATGAAATTAAGAAAACAATGGCACCATAATCAGCACACAGTGAAACATCTTCTCCAACAACTCGAGCCATTATTAAAAAAGCGAAACAAATCAATCATTACCGAGTGCGGTACCCCTGCTTTCATTAGAAAATCATATAGATTAAATGTTAATCATAGCTAACTCTATACCAGTGGGCTTCTGCCAAGATGACAGATGGACCATTAATGAGAATAATGAGGGGATCTTAGTCTATACACAGATATGGAGATGTGACAACAAGCATAACACCACACTTGGCTTCCAAAAAACTGTTATTTCGACAGAAATAGAGGCAGATAATCAGTATGCACATACAGGGCTGCTTCTTTCCCAAAGTCAAAGAGTATGTGTCAAAAAATGTGAGATCACTGCAACGTGAATGCAGACATGTTTTAAGATGTTTGCGTAGTGGTGGCTGCCACGAGAGACTGAGGGAAATTGTTGGTAACACCTGTCACACACATTCAGCATCAGATATTAGCATCCGTCTCTTTTACTGGTCTGCGAACGATGAATAATTACTCGTTTAAAAATCTGCCTATTAGCGCTAACCAGGTTATATTGGACATCTGTCTCCGAAAGCTGACTGATATATAATTGGCCGCCATCATATTGTGCTTCGGTCTACGGCGAAGCACGCTGGCACGACAGGCACCGCGAAGCGCCGCCGCACCTCGCTCCGGCCTTGTGACGTAGCTCCCACATGTCGGCTCCGCCAGCGAGTCGAATGAAATTGTACGAGATGAAAGTTGCAGCTGAAACAGAACACATATGTCCATACGTGGCGCTCGGTGGCACATTATTGGCACGGTGTTTTCATCGGGTCTGATAACATATGTTTCGAACTCGGGAGGTTTTGGGCAGGAGGGAATAGCGCTGCGTTTGAAGTCAACTGCCGCATTAAGCAGAGAAGCGGCACAGTTGTGTGGAGATGCTCTCTTGTTCAAAGGGATGGAAGGAACCGCTCCGGGGAGCGTCCAACATCAAGAGCTGACCCCGGCACTGTTTCCCGCTACCTTCTGCCATGCATCCCGCCGCCGTATGCTGTGATTCCCAAAGACCGGCAGGCCTGTGCCATCTGGCCTCACTTCGGATTCCCTGGACACATATTGGGAATCCAAACTATGCCACCTCCCCGTCTCTCCCTTCCCTCTGCGCTCTTTCCCTCTGGGTTGCCTCTACGCCTCCACTTCATCCCTGCTTGAGTGTTGGCTCAAGTGGAAGGGGTCTGCTCTCCAAGTGATCCCAGTTGCCCTTTTCCTTTTTAATCCCCTTGTGATGGGATCCAGTAGGAGCCCTTTAAATTCAGAGGGAAACCGTCAATAGTTTTTAAGATGAAGCAAAATCCCCTGAGGGTTATCCACCTAGTTTACTCCATCTCTGTTATAGGAGGTTTGTTTCATTACGTGACCTTCAGAGGACGTGCTGCTCTTCAAACTGAGTGACTTCCTCTCCGCCTGTGTGAAAAGTGAAGAGCCCTAGATCATGCCTGACAATGAATTGCTGCTGCAAATCTTTACATTTTGGAGCAGTGGCTCTGGTGCAAATGTGTTTACAGACTAACACAAAGAGAGAAGAGGCTCCAGGAAGAGAGCAGTGGTGGGCTGTGCAGCATATTCTGTAGCACTGCCACAGATTTCACACTCCTTTTGTGTGTCTCTTTCTCTTCCTCTCCTCTGGGCGTCGCCTCAGTGGGGAATTCAATTCCCTAATAACTGGGGAATCAAAGTTGGACAGCACCACTGCTGAGAATCATAAAGGAAGCAGTGGAGTGGCTGGCCATTCATTCATCCAGGCCCATTACATCGTATACCAGATGGACACTGCACGTCACCGGGTGACATCTCAAGACAGCCGCGGCCGCCTGCCTGCCCGGCATGGAAAAGATGAAAGTTACGAGGGAGACGGGAGGCAGGTTGTGTCAAACAGAGACAGATCTGATCAACAACTGCACAGAGATGAAATCAAAGTGGCTGAAGCATGTGGCGTGAGGCATCTGGTATTCTAGAAAACAGAAGCTAGCGTAGCTGCCAATGCTTTCAGGGGAGAGAAGCCTCCCCCCGCTCAGCGGCCTCAAGCCAGTGGAAGTGCTGCTGGCGAAGGCTGTGTTTTAAATCCACAAGAGGTGTGTTTGTTGGCCGCGTCGTCCAAAGGCTGCTTTGAGGGGAGTGGGCATGGTATTTTTTGCAGGTGGAACAGACACAACACAGACAAGTGACAAAGGTCCTGGCCTGGATTCAGACCAGGAAGTCATGTTTACAAGGCACACACTTTATACCGCAGAGCTGCCAGGACACCCCTGTGCAATGTTCTTAACACAACAAGTATAAACACTAGCTTATTTACTCCGAGTAAATCAATAGGTAAGGTGACGGCAGGAATTTGCGTCTATTGGAAACGTGCCAGAATATTTTCTCAAATGTCTTATCTGCAGGACGAGCCAAGATCGGATAGCAGATTTCTGAAATGCTCATTTTCGGATTTACATCACCAGATAATAAATTTCTCTTTCCAAAAAGCAAATTACAGTGTACAGCAAACTAAAACATGCGGGCTCATGCGCTGTGTAACAACATTATGTATGGCGTATCTGTGTACATCTGCACGTCAAGTGTAAAGGACCTGTCAAGCCCTCCTGGCATTGATTTTTACATTTCATCCTACTTCCTGCATAGAGCACTGTGAGCATCTGATCCCCTAATCTCAGAATGCCAGCTTTCACTCAATGTCATCTGCCAATGAGCTGCAACCAGGCGCCCATCCTGCCTCTGGCACCAGAACTGCACCCATCCAGCCTGTGTGCGTTAATACCCACCGTTGCTAGGCTACAACGAGAGGAATCAAATTTAGGTGGCTTCCACAGCTGCGTTGTACTGTTGTGCACCGAGGGATATACATGGCAGCGTTCCCAGTATGCACCTGGATGGAATGAAACAGGAAGAACTGGAGAAGTCTAATCTACTAGGCACAGTGGCTGTCTGCCCCGAGTTTGCCCCGAAACAAGAAGTATGTCCGGAAACAAGAAGAAATCACATTTCACATTATGGATTTTCAGCTTTCCTTTAAGGAGCCTCGCACTGTTGACGAGGTAAATGTGTATTCTTCTGACAGGAGGAAGGTCAGCAGGGGAACTGCAAGTGCTGAGAAAAGTGGAATCTTATCTGGAAACTGTTAGCTTCTGGCCTTTTTTTCCAAATCCCTTTTAAAATAGTTCCATCAGGCGTTTAACACTGGCATGTAATAAAAATATGTGTTTCGGCAAAACTTCTCAGAATAACACAAATCTAAAACACTCTCTATAAAGTCCTAATATTCTCATTTTCACTTCACAAATGCACATTCAAGTGCTGTGATGTCCTCTTTTAATCAGTTTGCTGTATCACTGCATGCTCTTTTGCTCAGATCTGTAAAACAACAGAGACTCGAACAATTGGCTGCAAATAGTGGCTCCAACATGCCAAAAACCATAGAGGGCTTCTCCACAGCTGGCTTCCTGCATCCTAGTTTCAATGTAATCAGTGAGCCGCGCTGCTCAGATATTGTTAATTTCGCAGCATTTGCACATCTGTAACAACATCTTAACAATCAGTTTCAAAAGAGCTGTGAGCCAAAGGCTGAATTATTAGATCTTGGAAAACATGTTGGCAACATAACACTTGTCAGGCAGTCATTAAAAAGAGAGAAGTTTTAAATCTCTTTAGAGATGAGTTTGGGGGCTACATTACAGTGATGGCCATGTTGCGTACCATAAAACATTTCTACAGATTTTTGCATTTGGCAAAGGGTTTGGGTGGGTGGAGGGTGGGGGCTGTTGATGGATCACCAAGGGGGGGAAAAAGTAGTTATTGAAGCTAAGTTAAATGAATATTATTGATTATATATAATGATGTTAATTTCAATTAAATTCCACCTTGATAGTTGAGAAAAGATTTGACAACCAAAAACATGTGAAATAAGTTTATTAGTTTATTAGTCTTAAGAAACCAAGATAGCTTTTTTTTTAGACTAAGCTAAGCCTGTCAGGATTTTAATGTTTAAGCTTTTTTAATGGACCCACGTGTAGGATGTGAAGGAAGGCTGGCAATCAGGAACTAAAATAAGTGTCTTTACATTATGAAGAAATAAGACAAAAGTTGCTGCAAGAGGAAAAGAAGCAGGTTAGGTGGGAGCTGCAATGATCCAACAAAAACTGAGAAAAGACTAAATTTGCAGCAGGGAGACGAGTAAAGAAACATAGTTAAGGCCAAGTCTATAGTGACTTGGGGGATAAATAATCTACAAGCAGACCAATCCTGTGTGAGTTGATCAAGCCCATCCAAAGTTACTTCCTGTCATTGTCAAAATGTTGTCCAGCCAACCCGTTGCTGGTCTTCCTCTGCACCCTGTTGCTTCTGTTCTTCCAATCATGATGTCCCTTTGTAATTTTGTTTTTTAATGATGTGTCTAAAATTCAGCAGGTTGTAGTTACCTTATTTGTCCTTCCAGTGACATTATTGGCTTGATTTCTTCCACAGCTGAATGGCTGTCCCGCTGGTTGTCCACAGTACTAATAAAACCTGTCTCCAACACAGGAGACACTCAAAAGCACTGACTTCTCATTGAGTCCTGGTTTCTTATTGTCCAACTGTCACAAGTATTTATAACCATGAAAAAAATCTGACCATGTGTAAGTCTTCTTTTAATCAACAGAGAAATGTCCTTGGATTTGAAGACCTTATGCAGCGATTTCCTCGTTGCTCCTTTTGATTTCCAACGTAGACGTGGCCTCATTATTAAAGTTCTTGAATATTTCTATTTTCTTGTTGTCTGTGTTGAAGGTGTAGTTTTTAGCTGCTAGGATTTGGGGGTTTAGACATATTGAGCAGCAGTCCCCAATCCCCGGGCCAGAGTCATTTGGTGCCAGGCCCTGAGAGTTGAGAATCGGGTGTGAAATTTATGGTTTTCAGGGTTTTTATCGTTAACTCGCTTTCCCTAGGTCTTTTTCTGTGTTGTAGTTGCATGTCTTATTTTGAAAGAAATATTTACACGTTACCATAGCGACCAGAGAGCATTTAAGGGCAGAGAGGAGGATGTTACTCTCAATGTTGCTGGCGCATTTCAGGAGGACGCTGCTAATAGAGTTACACAATTACACAATGAATTTGCATTTATTACTATATTTACAAAATACCACAGTTTTTGTCTCGGTCGTATCATTTTATTTTGTTGTATTTATCCGCGACACCTTAAAGGCCGGTCCGTGGGGGAAAAAAGGTTGGAGACCACTGATACTGAGTAGTAGTGCCATGTTATAGCTTTCTCAGTAGGTTATTCATGCATCGGGTGCTGGTTGCTATTAAAAGCGTGTCATCTGCATATCTGAGGTTGTTCGTATTTTGGCCCCCAACAACACAAAATCCTTATTCACAATCAGCAAGCCCAGCATTCCAAAAGATCTCTTTGGCATATAGGTTGAACAGGAGCAGGGATAGGATGCTGACTCCATACTCAGTCCCAGCTCCATTGTGTTCATTCAGAGGCACAGGCGGCCTCAGTGGGACACTAATGAGGATGGAATGAGAACAAAGGCAAGACGGGAAAAATTCTTCAAAATTAAATTGGAAGCAAGAGAAAGCAACAGAAACAGACAAACACAAGGGTGACGCCAGTATAACCTTTGACAACACAAGACAAATCCAAATAGCTGCTGAGTTTGTCTGAATTTAGCTCGATGTCCCAACTCTGTGTTTCAATCCTAACGCTCATTTTCATCGACTGTGCTGTCAAAGCCAACATAACTCAAGTCACTCCTTCGACTCTGAGAAATAATTAAAAAGAATCCAGAGTATATTCCTTTTTTTTTAACCCCTGCCTTGGCATGTATAGATTGGTAATCCTTCCACATGTGACTTCAAAGCTGGACTTAACCAGTGGGTGGAAAGAAGTCTTTTAACACAGGATGTCAGTGCTGACTGATAAATGCACAAATACACTTTGATTTGAAAAAGAGCCAAGTTTCTGGACTTTGGGATCCACCCCCTCTTGGATAGATTTAAGCACCCTCAGCTTCATTCAGCACATCTGCACACTTCTCTTACTAAGCAACAAACCTCCACTGCAGCACCAAACAAAGGCACACTTTGCCGTCATCCCCGCGAGACATTAAGAGCCATTAGACACTTCATATTTGACCAGGATTTTTTAAGTTTTCTCCCAAAAGTAAAAAATAAATCCATTCCCTACTCCAGCTTCTCAATGCCACTGTGAGTCAGAAACAGATGCTGGTACCACTATACTGCCAAGATGACAGGAGCTGCCAAATTCAGTCTCCTTCACCAGCGGAGGCTCAAGTGATGTTCAAGTGCGCACTCTAAAGGAAACTGTGTTTGTCTCATATGTTAAATGACTTCAGTATCAATGTGGACGTGATGCATATGAAATAATACTTAAACATTTTTTGAAGTCAAATGAAGTCCTTGATATGAAAAGAAAGCACAGATGCGATTCATTTCCTGCTCTGTGTTTCTTCCATCCTCGCCTCCCTCCTTTCCTTGCCGCTCCGTTCCAACTCACTTCCAGGTAGAAGATGAGTGCTGTGACCAAGAGGAAGAAAGTAGGAGATTATTTCAGACCTATGTGTGACCTTGCACTCATCAGTGGGAGTGGGTTCTCTCTTTTTTTTTTTTTTTTTGAGTGTTTTTGATATGATGGGTGAAAAGGGCAAAGAAGAAGGTGAAGAAGAGCTGGCAGATGGAAGCAGTGGGATGGTGTTTTTTGTAGTGAAATGTGGCAAAAATGGGATAGGCCTTATGTACTGTAGGTGTAATAGATAACAGATAGCATGTTTGAAATTACGCGCATTATTTAAATACCAATAAGTATGGGAGAAAACAATCATGTACACTATATTTTATAAATAATGAAAATACTCTATTATGTTTCCATCAGTTTTTGTTTTGTTTATGGTCATTTTCTTAAATGGTGAATCACAATATGCATTGAAAAACATCCATGGAAAATTCCTTTCCTTTACGATTCCCCAATTGAAACAGCAATTGTACTGTATATTTACATAATATTTTTCAGTGACAGTCAGACAAAAAAAAAAGAGAATATTTAATGAAATTGTAGTTTTGTGTAACTTCATCAATACTACTTTACACCTTTATTTAACTACAAAAATAAAAAAATCCTACAAATACTCCACAGCAGCTTTCTCTGACATAAATTTTTATACACAACACAGATAGATAAGAATATATAACATTTTGACTGTTTTTAATGCAGCATTTCTGCATGTTTTTCTACACTTTATTAAAGTCTGACTTGTTCCAAATTCACGGGGATCACACACGGGACGAGGAGACTTAAAGGACATCAAGAAAACAGGTGACGTTCTTCAACCTACTTTAAAAATGTACTATTGGGGTTTTAAATGAAGTTAAAATAAGATTTGTACACCTGTCTTTTGTTTCTGAATGAAGATTGTCTGAACATCAAATTTAACTCCAGTGAGAACAGTTTGACATCAGAGCTTGTTCCCTGTTAGTCAATCAATATTTGCTCAAATGCTAGAAAGAATGAAAATACAACATGGCAACAATTCAGCTTCTATTTAAGCTTCTCTAAATTTAACATATAGTATAATAGTATCTGTTTTTTATAACTTAAAAAAAGGCCCTCATATTGGCATTTTATAAATGTGACAAATAGTTTCTAAAATATAGTATATTCTAGAAAAAAACATTTAAAACTGATAAGTGCCAGATGGTGCTGGAGTACATACTTAAATATATATAATTATTATATATAATTATATGACAAAGAGAGAGAGATTAATGTAGGCTCAATATGATTGTCATAGGCTGGAGGAGTCTTTAACACTAAAGACACTAATGGCCTATCAAAAGCCACATATTGCCTGTGGGAACTGGCATATCCTTGGACCTACAAGCGTCACTTTCTCCCTGAGTCACACATACCCGCTCTGTCTCACGCCCCGTGTGAACACTCATCTTTAACGAGGGGAGAGCTGAAACCATGCGTGATTGTTTTAGAGAGGCTGCCCTAAAGGCACGATATCGCTCAGTGTGGGACTGCTTCTCCAGTCATACGTCCTCTCTTGTTGATTGTGCGCTGCAGATCAGCGGCAACAAAGGCGTCATTAGTGGGGCTTTAGTCTCCACCAGGCCCGGGCTAATTATGAATGGGGGGCCCGGTAATAATTCAAGGGCCCATCGGTGCAGCTTGAAACTGAAGAGAGAACTTCACAGATTCAGTGGTGGCGTGCTCAGCCCATCTGCCTCTGTTTCCCAGCCACCTGCCTGAAGATCTGACCCACGTCAGCCACAAGATTGGAGCACCGTCACACACAAGAGCGAGGCAGAGGAAACATATGGGATTTATACCTCGCTGTAATGAATGATTTGCAGTGGTCATTAAAAGCTTTGGACAGTTACCTGGTTGGAGCCCGATGGCCTGCCCTCCAAAGTCTTATGTGAATTGTAAAAACAATCTCTGTGTAATCAGATAAAACTATGGAGAAACAACACTAACAGTTACATTTCACTATCAGTCAGTACTACAAATGCTCAAATAAGTAGTTTAACATCCCCATTTGTTCGCTGGTGATTCGTTCTGCACTGCACTGATCATTGCTGTAATTATAAGATGCAACTTTAATGCCAGCTTACACTGATATTCAATAAAATTACTATTCTCTCTAGAAGTGATCACTGCTGCTGCCAGAAGAGGGCAGTATCCATTTTCTTAATCACATCTCAAGTGATTTCCCCCTTGGCCAGTGCAAGCACAAACATTGCTCTAATTCCAAACCCACAAAAGAGGGAATTTAAAAGTAAACAAATGAGCCCGATGGGATGATCAGCATTCTCAGATTCGCAGCATAAACTCTTTTCCCATGGAGCTGGCTCATAATTTAAGCACAGGACTTGGATTTATCTCAGCTCTCGTCTCGTTTGGTGACGAAGCTCTGATTTATAACAGCTCTCAACTCTGACGTCTTTTTTTAGAGGTTTCAAAGAGGGGATGAGTTTAAAATGCAATTTATGGAGTGGCTGCAGGGCTCAAGTACCATTATCGAGTCCATACTGTTTTGTTTTGCTGTCAGGCAACTTAAAATACGGCCTTAAAGTTCTGATGAAAACGGCTCTAATGCCAGTCAAGGATGCCGATCTCCTTCACAGTCTCGAGCACGCTCATGTGAGAGAAGGTGAAAGTTAAAATATTAGCTCTAAGAACATCCTTGAGTCGATTCCCAGGATGTTTGGTGATTGTGAGTGTTATCTCTAATCTCCAAATGAAAAGTGAATATGTTAAGCATTACCAGTCTTTCCAGGTCAGTCATTAATATGTGAGTTCTAATTTGGGCCTCCACGTATAAGTCCTTTCTGAATGGAGGAGCTAATTTGAAAATAATCTAAAGTGGCACACAGCTTTTTGTCGGCAATGACATCATCCCGTCGATTATTCACGCCGCTTCTAAAGACTGTTTCCCAGTGATGGCTTTGCTACCAGTTATAAGTGCCGCCTCGGGGCAACAAGCTCTTTCTCTTTGGTTTTCTCTGTGTCCTTTCCCCGTCCAAAATACTTACATCGAACCGCAGGGTGCAGAATTCCCCCTCGCTTTCCCACCGCGTCTGAAATTTACTGCCAAAAACAACATATTTAGAAAAACTTTCACAATTACATGTTTTGCATGACAAGTCGACCCAAGAGAGGTGGTCATATTTGTGGCCTCGCTATACCGAGCCGGGGAAGAAGCAGCGAAGAAGTGATAGAAAAGAAAAGAGGAGCTGAAAACAGAGTCCCCCCCACCCCAAAAAAAGGAAAAATTCAGGGCTGGTTTTGATCTGGATTCAATGGCCTGGAATAACTGGCCCCTGAAGAGCTCTTGTATCAAATGGTATCTGTGACAGGGAACAGGGAAGGGGGATAAACATGCTGCATTTAACATGTGGACATAACACCTCCCCCTAACACCATCTGGGAAGGAAAACAATCTCATCCGCAGCTACCAAAGAAAGATCCTGTTTTTGGTTGCATTTCATCAACCTCAATTTGCTTTTAATTCTGAAGCAACAACTCAACTGGCGCTCGAGTTGTGTCTGAATAAATCGATTTTGTGAAGGGGGAAAAAAATAGCAACAGTGTGAGAGTCAAAATTTTTATTTTAACAAAAGACGGGCTAGCGTGATAGCAGGGAAGGCGCATCGACAAGTTGGCTGACTCCCCTCTCCCTTTGAATCGTCCTCTGCTTTGTAATGTGAGGGTGTTTGGAGGCAGGTCAAAAGGCCCTTTCAACCCAAGGCCTCACCTACTTCCTAATGAATTCCCAGGGTCCATCAACCTGCAGGCGCTCCCATACAAGCTAACCAATGATTACACCTAGAGGGGGAGAGGGGGCGGGTGGAAGAGGAGTGGAGGCTGGTGAGATAGAGCATCCCCAGTATACACACACACACACTCATACAAAACCTCACACTCAACCACCACCACTACCATCGCCCCCCAGATTGGAGGCAGGTGCAGCAGCAAATCAAGCCTCATTAGCTGCACCTTCTGCTAGCGTATACCGTGGACAGATGGAAGCTCGCCCTCACATGTTACCTCACATCAGATGGCAGTTGGAGGAGGGTGGCTAGGGGGTAACGGGGAGGAACACTCGCCCCCTTCTGCCGACACTACTCCTTCCGAGCTACAAGACGCCCCTAAGCGGAGATCTAGCACCAGAATGCTCCTTAACCTTAATCCTGCTGGCAACAGCTAGTTTCCAGAGAATATATAACATCACATCAGCTGTAACTTTTTCTCTCCCCCCTCCCACCTCCTGTTAGGCCTGGTTAGAGAAGTACATTCCTGACCTAAGGAGGAGTCGAGGACCTGCAGAGGCCTCCCCCACCACCCACCGCCTCACCCGCCGTGGTCACATTTCTGCCGGATCCATGTAAAAAGAGATGAGAGCATGTATGTGTTAGCATGTTGCGGGCACATGATATGTTAAGGCACACTATGAAGCAACCAGGTAAGTGACAGAGCTTCAGCTGCAGGGTATCACATCACCGCTCTTGTCCTCATGGCTCTGACACAAGATCCTGAGCGGCTAATTGAGGCAGCAGCGCAATTCACTGGTGCTGGGCCCAGTGTCAACACCTTCAAGGTAACAGCAGATTTATGCCCATCCCTCTCAGGACGTAGGCAAAAAGGGTCAAGGCGGGGTGAGGGGGAGGGGGCATGTGCAAACCGACACCGTCTACTGGAGAAAAAAATCATGCCTTTTTGCACAGAAAATGCTGTCATAACCGAATGAGTTTAGGAAACTGGAATTTCCTGTCGGGCCTCTGAAGCTGTCATAGGTCTAAGTGAGTGAAACATCTGTGAATAAAGATGCCCACATGATGACGGCAGCAAGCAACCCACCTAATTTCCTCAAATGTCAAGTGAGAGCTTCTGCTTTCCAAAAAAAAGGGCCCAAAATAAAAAGTTTACAGCAGCTTCAGCAACTGAAAGTCAAAATAGAAAAACTCAGAGGACAAAATGCAATAACAGCACAGGTAACTTTTAAGTGCTGTGTGCAGATAATAAGGTCAAATGCAATTTTACGACTTAGATAAGTGGTGTTTGGCAGGTAAAATAAATCCATATATACGCTGATTTTCAGTTACGGCTGGATGTGACTAATTTAACGTTGCGGTTAGAAGGGGTTGGGATAGGAAAATCCTTATGAGGGTGTTGGTTTTGCAGGGAGAATGAGGGCATTGGTACAATGGGTACTTTGTTTCAGGCTAACAGAGGGAGGGGTCACTGCGGTGGGAATAGAGCTGTGGGATTAATGGATTGAACCTAAGTAGCTGAATCCTAAAGTTTTGGGGACTTCTACCTTATAAACCACAGCAGGAAATGTATTCCTCAAAATCTTCGGAATAATTGTACTTTAAAAAGCTACAAGTACACAGCAAAATCTCCAGTGTTAAATTAACACTGTTGACAGTGTTATATGTTTAAAAGTAACCTAGTCAGTTTTGAAGATTAACAAAGACTAACACTGAGCAGTGCTGATTTTCTAACACTGGAATATTTCTAACATTTTGAGTTATTTTCCAGTGTTAGAAAATCAGCACTGCTCAATGTTAGCCATTGTTAATCTTCAAAACTGACTAGGTTACTTTTAAGCATATAACACTGTCAAAAGTGTTAATTTAACACTCAACAGTGTTGTATTTAACCCTCAGAGGTGTGGACCCATATAGAGACTCTCCAGTGTTAATTTAACACTGGAGATTTTGCTGTGTATTAACACGTAATGTCTCTCAAAGCTGCTTAGTTTCATATTCTTAGGTAAACAATGGCTCAAATGACATTGAGCCATTGTGTAATGTGTAACGTAAAAACATGTAACGGAGGTGAAGAAGAGAAGATCATCCCTAAGGTATACCTAGCATTTTTTTCATTTTTCCCTCTTTCTGCTTATTGTTGTGGTTTTAAAAGATGCCGCCACAGATGTCATCAATTAGCTTGGTAAAATAGAGCTTGACGGTGAAGTTCGGGTAGTAAAATTCCTCTCATAAAAAGCTGTAACCATCCAAAGAAGACTTACTTCGAGCTATAGCATTTTATTCATTTTATTTGTGGAGTTGTAGAAAATAATTACTCTATCTTACTGTCCTGAGTTGAAACAGCGATTTCTCTGATTGGTGGAGGTCATAAATGTTTAAACTTGCAAATGTCAGGTTTGCTCAAAACTTCAGAAACCACCTAAGTGGCGATTTCAGTCAGCAACAAAACATCCAACCATATCAACAACTAGGCTGTAGTTTACAATACACACACAGCACAAACTACAAAATATATTCATATATATATATATAAATATATATTTAAAAAATATATATACACATTCTTTTCTCGTTTTCTTTTCTTCTTCTTGTTTGACCGAAATGACCGAAAATGAGTGACTGAACCCATAAGCTAGAAAACTGTTCACAGAGGTCAAGACTGAAAGCTGCATTTACACCAAACTTCAATAGGACCTGAAGTCTTTCTGTAACCCTTGCTATCACCATCCTATTTTAGCTAGGCATGACTATATGAAGAGGTAAGAGTTGCCTGGGGAACTGTCACCTAACACTAGCAATAGCTAGCTAGTTAGCCGCTAATAAGCGGAATGCTAATTTTGGCTAACGAAAGATGCTTGCTACAAAAACTGAACAGCAGACTCATTTAGAGTGTCTTTAAGTGCAGCTGAGTGATTAACATTACAAAATATTGTCTACCTGTCACTCAAAGCTCCCTCATCCTTAATAAAATATATCTTTGTAATACATATTAGAATATAAATGTAGAGTATAAAATTACCTCTCCTTACAGAGTGTAGGGGGGAATATTAGCATCACCAGAAGCAGCTGCTTGGTTTAGACTTAGCATTTTCTTTCCATTATCGAGCTACAGCAGGAAGCTGTTTCCACAGAGATAAAACAACCATACACTGTACCTGCTTCAAATAAGAGATACTCAAATAATACAGTGAAGCCTGTAGTTGTCAAGGAGTGAGGAATGTCCCCCAGGTATCGATGTACCAGAAATTATTCTTACTGTTTTTACTGTGTGAAATTCACTTGAAGCAGGTTTAAGGTGGCATGCTTCATATAAATATGTAAATAAACATGGTTCAATTCATAGTACATTCTCAGAATTTAATATAGGGTGTAAAGAGCATCTTCACTTCTTAGTTTCATGTCAGGTTAGTTCGACATGGAGATTTCTTCCACCCCGTAGGGCTCGTTCTTAAGCGCAGAGGGGTGACAGGTCCTGCCTTCACTTTTACCAAAAGCAGTGAGAGGAAGAAAGAATGGCAACTTAAACATGCCATTTATTCCACATATTCAAATCTGTTCGCAGCGCAATGTCAAACTCTCTGTGATGTCAGGTCCTCGAGTGAATGAGCTGCGTCCGTATTGACATTTTTAACAACATTAATTTCAATCAAGCTGCTGAGGAAGTACTTCTGTTTAGCTGGGAGCTAATGAAGAGAAAAAGACACACATATGGGACTCTTTTTCTTTTTTTGTGTGTGTCTCATCCTTCGATCTGCGCCCAGATCCATATGCCATATGGGAAAGCACGGATGACAAGATCCAAGAGTTCAATGCATTTCCAGTCTTTCTCCAAATGCAGCTGAAGAATCAAAAAAGGACTCCCTCTCTTGTCTCATATAGTCCCCTGGGCACATGAAAGTGAAGGTTGCTCTTGCAGCCCTTTTAATGACGGGCCTTTTTTTGAGAGAGAGAGAGGTTTTTGTTTCATTTAGAGCAAATCTTCATTGTTAATCCATTGCCTGTTGCCAGGTTTGGACGCGCGGCGCCATATGTTGCACGCTGCCTCACTACCTTTCTTCTAAACCAAGGATTTCAAATTTGTCATTTTGATATGTTTCATAACGAGACAGCACGTTTCACGTGGGCTGACGGTCCTTATTAATGTAAAGCTGCAAACAGCTTCAGAGCTAATACAATTTATGACAAGAATACACAGCTGAAGGCTGTCAGGGCCATTTTACACGCGACACTCTGGGAAAGTTTTAAAGCCTTAAAAAGTTCAGGCCCGTTTTGTGGATCTACCTGACCCTGGTGGTGTTCAGATCGTATGAAAACCAAGAACATCTATATTCACTCTCGACTAAAGTATACAAACATTTCTAAGTCAGTCACAGTTTTGAGAGATCTGGCTGAGTCACAACAATGTGCTTCAGCCAAGACCAAGTCTGGAAACCATTAACATAGAATATAACCCGGCTTGAGCAGAAAGCACAGTAAATGTTAAGCAGGTGAGAGACTCTGAAGCTATAGTAACACAAAACTATTTTGTTACGCCTGAAACATTTTTACATTTGAATCCACAGATTTCGTGTTCGTGAGGCAGAAGTTTGTGGACACCATTTTTAAGGTATTAGCAGTGGGTTTTTTTTAAAAAGTAGCCAGCCCACAACATAAACAGTTTTTCCAGCTAGCACGTTCACAGGTGGGAGTACAATATTACCGTGCCACAGTCTATACATTGCACCATTCATCACATAATTAGATTTTCATGAAGTAGATTGCCTCCTTATTGGCTGTCACGTTGACTCTGTGCCATCAATGCGAGAAGCCCCTTCTGCAGTCCGCTCCATCAGGCCCGTTTTTGCTTTGCATACCTGCCAACAAAGCCATAAAGAAATTACCCTAATCATCACGGTAATTAACATCAATAATTATTGACAGTGGCATGAACGAGGAGGGATGGATGGACGAAACGGACGCTTCTCTTTCCTGAGCACTTTGAAGCCAGTTTCCTGGAAGAAGTTTAAAAAAAAAAAGTCCAGTAAGCGTGCAATGTACACGAGGTATAGGAGCCAAGTTGACGTCATATATTTGCTAATGTTGTGTGCCAACCAACAACAGCAGGTGACCCAGCTTCCCCCCCACCCCCTCCAGCACACACTCACACAAACACTCCAGCAGTGCCACCCACCCCCCTACCACCATCCACAACCCCATCATCTCCTCCCTGGTTGCCAGGAGTGCACCTGCAGCTTATTATCCAAGCCTTTAGGTTTATAATGTAGCGCAGGTGCCAAAGTGCCAAAGCACCATTGTTGCACACACACACACACAAGTCAACAAACTAACAGGCACAGAAATGGGCATACACGCTTACAGATGTGCAATGATTAATTAATACTATGGTAGGTAAAGCCTTAACATTGTTCCCTGTGAGTGTTGGGTAACACATATGGGAAGAAGAAAATAATTTGCCTTGAGTTGTTCATTTGGTTTTTGCATAAATAGTTATTAGTGACTTTGTTCTCAGGAATGAAAACACCTGACAACATACGATGTGTTCATTCCTCGGAAAAAGCATTGTGCTGTATTATTGGTGGGATGTGACATAAGATAGCAGTTGTTTAGAGTGCTTTGGTCTGATTGGCCTGGTTCCTGAGATAGACATGTAGACATGTTTGCCTTCTATCAAAGATAAAAAATAAAAATAAATGGGCCTTACTCTAAAAGAATAATTCTGAAAAAACTCATCAGCAATGACTTTTTACAGAAATCAGTACCTGGTTACTCAAAAAAAATATTTTCCACCAAAATACACCCACCATAACTGTCTCACCAAAACAGACATGATATAAAAGGTGAAGCAGTATCCAGATCCAAAAAGTATGGAAGCCCGTTTCTGCCACTATAAAACAAAAAGAAATAACTTGACATTTTGAGTTATCTTTCTCAAAATTATTATTATTTTTATTAAGTCATATTTTGACAAAAATAACTAAAAATGTTGAGAAAAGTAACTCGAAATTTCGAGTTAGCACTGCCAATAAGTAATCTACGTGAATGACGTCATTTCCTTGTTACCCGTAAGCTGAGGCCCTCAGCCACAAATGCTACAGCTAAGCTACCGGTATTACAGCCAGTCATGAATGCGTAAATTGCTGAGTATTTTCAACGTGGCTTCACAAATGATGAAATCCTTGTGTTATTAGCTGAATCACATGGCGTTACTATCAAATCAAATCAAATCAAATCACTTTTATTGTCACATCACATGTGCAGGTACATTGGTACAGCACATGTGAGTGAAATTCTTGTGTGCGAGCTTCACAAGCAACAGAGTTGTGCAAATACAATAATGTAAACAAGCAAAATACAAGAATGGCTACATCTGAAACTAATAAATATATGTACAATATATAATAGTATATGCATTTCTGGATGTGTATACCGTATTTTCACGACCATAAGGCGCACTTAAAAGTCTTAGATTTTCTTCAAAAAGTGCGGCGCGCCCTATAGCGCGGTGCGCCCTATGTGTTGTAAGGAGGACGTAGTAGAGAACACCATGAGAACGTTAAAGGGTGAAGTGTGGGCATTGATCGTATATACCGGGACAATCGCACATACCTGTATAAAAGAACAGGTATGTGCATTATGCAGGACATCGTTGTTTTAACAACCCTGAAAATGGCAAAGAGACACGCTTACGAAGCACAGTTTAAACTGAAGGCCATCAGCTACGCGGAGGAACATGGAAATCGAGCAGCGGCGAGAGAATTTAAGATTAACGAATCGATGGTTCGCAAATGGAGGAAGCTGGAAAACAAGCTCCGGCAGGTCAAGAAAACGCAGCTGAGTTTCCGCGGACATAAGGCGAGGTGGCCCGAGTTGGATGAAAGACTCGAACGGTGGATCATCGAGCAAAGAGCGAGCGTGAGAAGCGTTTCGACGGTCACCATTCGGCTAAAAGCAGTTTCACTAGCTGAAGAGATGAACATTGAACATTTCCAAGGAGGTCCGTCTTGGTGCTTTCGTTTTATGAAACGGTGCCATTTTTCCATCCGGACCAGGACTACGGTAGCGCAGCAACTTCCAGCGGATTATAAGGAAAAGCTGGCAATCTTCCGCTCCTACTGCAGCAAACACATCGGCGACAAAAACATCCAGCCCAGCCACATCACAAACATGGACGAGGTCCCGCTCACTTTTGACATCCCGGTGAGTCACACTGTGGAGAAGAAGGGGACCAGCACGGTAGCGATACGCACAACGGGGTATGAAAAGTCTTCTTTTACTGTTGTGCTTGGCTGCCATGCTAATGGACAGAAACTGCCGCCTATGGTGATTTTTAAGCGAAAGACTTTGCCTAAAGAGAAGTTTCCAGCAGAAATCATCATTAAGGCAAATGAAAAGGGCTGGATGGATGAGGAATTGATGAAAGACTGGCTGAGGGAGGTGTATGTAAGGAGACCAGGTGGTTTTTTCCACGCAGTTTCACTAAGAGTGGAAGGCAGCGCCGGGCGAGTTACGCCACAATTTGCCAATGGATTGTAGATGCTTGGGCTAACATGTCTGCTGGCACTGTTGTTCGAGCTTTCGCAAAAGCCGGCATCGTTTCCGAGGAGCCGCACGGCATGGAAAGTGACTCTGACAGTGAAGACAGTGAACCTGGCATGTTTGATGGAGATTTAGCGCAGCTGTTCAATTCAGACACAGAGGATGAGGACTTCGATGGGTTTGATTGATGATAAAAATGTGAGTACCAAACTTTGTTTTGCTCCTGCTTTATTTTTAAATACGCACACTTGTATGCTTGTGTGTTGTTGATGATGACGATTACCGGCAATAGAAATGTGAGTACCAAACTCAGTTTTGCTCCTGCTTTATTTTTAAATATGCACACTTGTATGCTTGTGTGTTGTTGATGATGACGATTACCGGCAATAGAAATGTGAGTAAGGTACCGAATTCAGGTTTGCTCCCGCTTTATTTTTAAATACGCATACGGTACTTGTATGCGCCCTATGGTCCAGTGCGCCTTATGTGTGTGTTAAATACAGTAAGGGCACACATAACTGAGACTGCGCCTTTTAGTACAGTGCGCCTTATGGTCGTGAAAATACGGTACTAAATATTTTTCTACGTGTGTGTGTGTGTGTGTGTGTGTGTGCGTGCGTGTGTGTGTGTGTGTGTGTGTACACATATTTTACAAATTAAATAGAGTAAACAATAAATAAAATATATAAAATAAATAAAATAAAATATACAGAGTGAGACATGTGCAAAACAGTGGCGTTACTGTACAGTATGGAGTGCATAATGTTGAAGTTCCAGTAGTGAAGCTGAGGTGTCTATGAAGTGTTCAGCAGTCTGATGGCCTGGTGGAAAAAGCTGTCTCTCAGTCTGCTGGTACGGGACCGGATGCTGCAGAACCTCCTTCCTGATGGAAGTAGTCTGAACAGTTTATGGCTGGGGTGACTGGAGTCCTTGATGATCCTCCCCGCTTTCCTCAGGCACCGCTTCCTGTAGATGTCTTGGAGGGAGGGAAGCTCACCTCCAATTATCCGTTCAGAGCACCGCACTACTCGCTGGAGAGCTTTGCAGTTGTAGGCGGTGCTGTTGCCATACCAGGTGGTGATGCATCCAGTGAGGATGCTCTCAATGGCACAGTGATAGAAGGTCCTGAGGATGCGGGGGCTCATGCCGAATCTTTTCAGTCTCCTGAGAAAGAAGAGGCGCTGCTGCGCCTTCTTCACTGTTTTGTTTGTGTGTACTGACCACGTAAGATCCTCAGCCAGGTGTACGCCAAGGAACCGGAAGCTGCTCACTCTCTCCACAGCAGCGCCGTTGATGGTGATGGGGGTGTGTACTTCTCTGCACCTCCGGAAGTCCACTATCAACTCCTTTGTCTTTGCGACGTTGAGGGTGAGATGGTTGTCTTGACACCAGTGGGTCAGGGCGCTGACCTCCTCCCTGTAAGCTGTCTCATCACTGTTGGTGATAAGACCCACCACTGTAGTGTCGTCCGCAAACTTCACAATGATGTTGGAGCTGTTAGTGGCTGTGCAGTCGTAGGTGTAGAGTGAGTATAGGAGAGGGCTCAGTACACACCCCTGTGGAGCACCAGTGTTCAGTGTGACGGGGGATGAGGTGATGCTGCCCAGTCTGACCACTTGGCGTCTGTCAGACAGGAAGCTAAGGATCCAGCTGCAGAGGGAGCTGCTCAGTCCTAGATCCTGCAGTTTACTGTCCAGCTTCGAGGGAACGATGGTATCAGTAAACGTACTTGCGAAAGAGCCAATTTGTTGCTATACATTGGTAGCTCATGATCCGGTTTTGAGATCCATATCCTTCCGGGTAACAAGAAAATAACGTCATTCACGTAGTTTACTGACTAGCAATGGTAACTCAAAATTTTGAGTTATTATTGTCAAATTAATAAGTTAAAATTTTGAGAAAGATAACTCAAAATTTGATGGATAGTTTTTTTTGTTTTGTTTTTTTTTAGTGGCAGAAATGGGCTTCCATAGAAAGTGAAACCTGTATAAAAATGACTGCATTTTTTTTTTGTCCAGCAGGAGGCCACTCCTCTGGTTGTATAGATCAGTGTTTCTCCTTTTGGAGCCATGGCACATATTTCACATTAGACAAATCACACGGCACACCACCAAACCAAAATGTCACAAAAAGCATGTTGATCATTTTTCCCAGCGCACCAGGCACAGGGAATTGGGTCGGTTTGTCCCCAGTATACTTTTGTTTTCTTTCTTCTGACCACTATTCATGCTAGGGCCTTCATCTGGGTCGAAACTGGCTACTTTTTTCTTTTCAAATATTTATGTATTGCTATTACGCGCTCTGTCGTCTGACAGCGTGACTATTATGTAATTTCTTCTTCATCTTCTTCTGTTCTACTGGCAGTTGGCAAACCATTTAATTAGAGCAGGTAGTTGTACGGCCCTCTAGTGGAAGAGAATTTAATTGTTCTGCCCGTTAATCACGCTTGTAGCTTAGAGTACTAATCGGGTGGAACCAGATAATCCTCCACGGCACACTTGATCATTTCTCACGGCACACCTATGTGCCGCAACACAGTGGTTGGAAAACACTGGTATAGATGCTTACAGGGAACAGATTTGTCTCCTTTGACGCACGCCCTCAGTACACACGTTCATAAGGAGTTAATAGCGTCAGTCGCCAGTTTCAAATCATACCGAATACAGCATGATGTTGATTTTGCTCATTACGATTTCCATTAAAGTAAAAAAGAAGAAAAAAAGCACGGTATGCTCTGCCGTTTGATTAACAGCTCTGCTTGTTAGGTCCACTTTCAAAACACGGAGATGACATCGGAAGAAGAAAACAAAAAACAAAAGAAAAAGGAACAATATTTTAATAACCATACAGCGGCTGCATCTATCTTTTATTTACAGTCTGTTTTGACAGGTTGTAAACACCAGCTGAGCTGTAATGTTAACTAGCTGCGCAACTCTTTTGGTTGACAGATGCAGACAGCAGAAAGATAATAGCTCCCACTTTAAATTCTCCACAGCACGGCTGCCGGACGTTTTTAAGTAACCTACTTGTGGTTTGTAGAAAGAGACTGCCGAGTTTTTCAAATGCATTTTTTAGCACAAAGTAAGAGCCCTTCACTCCAAAACACTCCAAAACTGGACAACTCCCACAATCGAGACAATCGAGATGGATGACAACCTATGTGTTTTAAAACAACTACATCATTTTAGTGCGATCTGTCCCTTTGAAATGGCAAACTTAGGCCTATTGCTAGGCCTAACGTAGTAAAATGTACTGTAATATTATGCTTAATAGTGCAGTGTTAGAGAAAGACACTTAAGGAAAAAAGGAAAAAACAATTCTGGGGGAGAAATATCAAAATTTCTGCCAAAAGTCTTCTTGTAGCTGGAATAAATGGCTAGACATCATTAATAAAATCAATCAACTGATCAACTGAAGGGGGCAGGAAAAGTCAGACACTTCAACATTAGCAAGAAAAGAAACAGGAGGTACAGTGCTCAGCATAAATGAGTACACCCCACTACATTTGTCAAAAACCCTTTAGTCAACATTTTCTATGATCAAATCTTGTTTGCAATCTTGCAAACAAGATTTGTGAATTTGCACACACAAAAAAGTGATTTCCCTAACAAATTCATTCGAGCACATTCAAGCCCATGTCGCAAAAATGAGTACACCCCAATTATAGTCTTAGGAGAAAAGCCACACTTAAGACTACAAAATTCAAATTAACAGGCATTCAACCACAGGTGAGTCTAATGATTCATTTAAGAGGTGTCCAGCTGACAGGTGACTATAAAAGGGCATTACTTAACAAAGAAAAGCCCTTCCCATTTCATGCTGTCAGCAATGGCTCCACATGGAAAAGAAATATGGGCAGAAGTCTGTGCCATCAGAAACTGAATTTGAATAAGTTAAATTCAAATTTGAATTGCTCGGATTGAATCTGAATTGTAACTTGAATAAATGCTTTTAAAAACTGAATATGAATTATCCTAATTTGAAATTCAATTTATTGGTTTGAAAATGATCATCACTAAATTGACATTGAATTTTATATTTTGAAAATGAATTAATTTGCTTTGAAACCGTATTTTATCCTTTAAAAGTTTAGCTCTCGAATAATTTCAGATTCACTTGTCACCATCCAGTTTCAGTTCTACAATTCAATTTCAGTTCCAAATTTCAGTTTTTTTGGGACTTACATCCGGTTCCGGTTCAAGAGTAATCGAGCGCAGATTAATAGAACTACGTTTTACTAGCGGACCGAAAGTGTAGCTAACTGCAGTGAAAGTTCACTGCAGTTAGCTAAAGCAGTATAAAGCCAAACTGGAGTGACCGTTTCCTGTGACACCATACAGCGCAAACTGCAGAGGAATGGCATGCATGGGTATTGTACACGAAGGAAGCCTCTCCTAAAGCCCATGCACAAAAAAGCATGCCTAGAATTTCCTAGGGCCCATGCTGAAAAAGATGAAGACTACTGGGACTCCAAAAAAAAGATCCACACATCTAAAGCTACTGTTGCATTTCTGAAGAAGAACAGGGTGATTGAATGGTTCATTTAAGTATGTCTCCTGATCTGAACCGAATCGAACACCTGTGAGGAATTCTGAAGCGATAAGTTGAGCATCACTCTCCATCCACCATCCGGGCTCTAAAAGAGGTTATTCTTGAAGGATGGAAAAAAATAGATGTTGCAATATGTCGCCAACTTGTTCATTCCATGCCTAGAAGACTTGGTGCTGTCCTAGAAAATCATGGTGGTCATACAAAATACTAGATGTAGTAGTTTTTGTTGTGGGGTGTATTCATATTTGCTTCAACCAATTTGAGTAAAACTGAAGATTTTGTGATCTAAGTTATATTATTAACCTTAATTTCATGTTATGGAGTTAAACAAGTCTTCAATAAAACTCAGCCTTGTGAAGATTTTGGAAATTGTTCTTTCATTCATTGAGCTGCTGATTAAATCTGTACTTTTTAAAGGGGGTGTACTCATTTATGCTGAGCATTGTAAGTCACAGGACGAGACTTCTAGGCAAAGCAAAGCGAGCTAATCTAATTATCTGAGCTTTCATAAAGTAAGAAGAGGGCTATTGTTATTCTCTCTTGGTTTATTTATCTGTTTACTAACTGAGTGTGTGAAGCGATATGCTCTCCTTCAAAAAGAGGTCAAAGGTCAGCCCTGTGTACCGAATAGCAGCTTGTGGCAGAAGCTGATATGGATGCAGCGTGCTGTTCAAGGACGCTTCAGCGAGCGTGAGCGTGCGTGACAACGCAAGGGCAACGTGGACGGTTACCGTACTCTCTCCCTGCCAACGGCAAACAGCAAAACTCGTGTTTTTCTTGCTGAACTGGGTCTGCAGCGGCACCGCCGGCACGTGCGCATCACGCTTCTAAAGCAACACGAATCGGTTCCTGGTTCAGCAGAAATTCGCTTAACTTGCAAGCTTTTCATAACAGGCCAGATTATTGTGCAGCGGGCGAACATCTGTCTTTCCCCTCATATCGTTTGTTTGAACAGTTGTTTAATTCCTAACATCCTGTATATTGATATTGTATTATGCTCGGAGAAATAGAAACATACAGTGAGGTTTTTTGTTGTTGTTTTTTTTCTAAAAAGCCCTTTGTTGTTCTGTCTTTTTTCACCAACTTTGTTTGGCGATGATTTTGCGAGCTGAATTGATGGCAAACCGCAGGGAGCTCCGGGCGGGCTGAGACACTGACCACAGGCACCCCGATCCAGACTCAGTGACAGAACTTGCGGTGACATCTGCTTTTACTCAGGGAGAGCACTTCAGCACTTAATAAAGCATGTAATCGCAGTGTTGTAACTTGGGAGCAGACGAAGCAAAGCAGGCGCGGCAGTGAACTCATCATATACGGACTCGTCCCCGTTCACAAATGTCTGCTTTTGCTTATCTCGTTCGAGTTTATCGGCAATTTTACATTAAGACCCAAATGAAGACAAAGTGCCCCTTAAAGCCTTTTTGATTGATTACAGCTCTTTGCAGCGAAAGCAAAAAAAAGCCATTTAACAAAAAGAAGAAAAAGAATACGACTTAAAAGGTGTTGCTCTCTGTTCTTATATACATCTGCATGCAATTTTCTGCATGTAAGTAGACAGGGGAAGGTTGTAGTTTTTAATGCCAGTGTAATTTGGGAGGCTGAAAGCTGCACGCTGCAACCAACAACAAAAGGGGGTTTTGTAAGCTTTATGACATCTGGGATACAGGTCACTTTTATTGTTTCCCAACGCAACATGCTGAAGAGGCAGACGGGCCACATTGCCGAAATATTTAGAAAAGAAACGGGGGAAAAAATCCCTCAGGTTGCTAAAATGTGAAGGCTTGCAGCAGCGTTGCAGTATGGAGGCAGGCTGGAATGAAATTCACTTTGAGTGTGTTCTTTGCATCTCGTCTCATATTTCAGCTAAACTGCCTGCTCGCCAGGGCCAAGGAATGCATCAAGCGCCATAAATCAGGGGCTTGATAGGAACTTGGCGGCCAGACAGCGGTGCAGAGTGCAGTGTTATGTAGCTACAGTACAGTAAAGATGTTTTAAGGTGAACATTACCATCTTGGAGGAAGAGGGAAAAACGAGGGGGAGGATACTTTGATTCAGGGGGAATTTTGTCCAAATGACAGAGCAACGAAAGCTCTTCTCACCTCCTTGAGCCGCTCACATTCCTGCACTTGTGAATCACTATGATCACCCGGAGGAATACAGGCCTCAAACTGCAGTCTGGCACTGCTTTTAATTTTATTTATGCAGCAGAGTTTGGACTCAGGAAACACATCTTTATCCCGAGGAGCACACATGCAGGTGGGCTCGCTTGAGCTATCTTGTGTGTTTTGTTCTTGTCAAGGCGAGAAAGAGGCAAAAGAGTTCACGTACGAGAGGCAGCCGGCACTGTGTGTGCCAGGTTTGTTTGTCACATCTCCGCCTGTCTGCGCCTTATGCAAATGGGCAGGGGGGCTGGGAGGGACGGCTCCATGGGAAACTGCTGGTGCTAATCCAGCATGTTGAACAGGGGAGGAGAGGAGTACTTTTCAATAAAGCACCCCCCACCCCTCTGTCAAGTCAAACACACACAAACACAAATGCACGCACACACGCACACATGAATGATGGGTTCTCATCCCATGTGCGTGCGCGCTTTCGAACAAACATCAGAAGGAAAACACAAAGACACACAGGCGCTCTCCCGCTTTCTCCCTCTCACACACACATAAACACTGAACACCTGTTTCTTTTCCGCGCATCCAAACAGACATGCTTTAATATGTGAACAAATCCCACGATCTTAAGAACCCACTCTCAATCCGCAGGGTGTAATACCGGGGTGCTTTCAGTGAGATAACAACAAGGCTCAGTGTGATCGGTCTGTACTACCACCTATAGATAGACTAATAACACGCTCCAGCCACAGTCCATGACTTAGACTATGAAATTTATGCAAATTTGTGTGGGAATACACAGAGCCGAGAGCACTATTTAGGACTAGTGCATTTTTAGACAGCCCTCTTTTATTCCCAGAGCTCTCTTCAACTACACTTTTGCAAACAAACGCGGGCTGTTGCCTGAGATCTTGAGGGTCCCTTCACGAAGGCTGAAGTTGTTCACTGAAAGAGGTTGTCTTTTGTGAAATTCCTAAAACGCTAGAAGTCTCTAATATTTTTAGCGAACCAAGCCCTGCTGTCGTTAATTAGTTAAAATAACTGTTTTGGGGGGAAATATTTAAATAGATATTCACGTCTCTGAGTGAATTCTCACAGACAACAGATAGTTAAAATACCCAGCTTTATAGAACAAATGCAGCTGTCTACAGCCTGGTGCAAAAAAAAAAGAATTGTTTATAGCGTATTTTCCCTTTTATAGCAGCTGCAAACTCAGTGGTCTTTGTATAACTTATAAATTTACACTGTATTCGTTTTTTAAGATAAAGCAAGTCATTTTTTTAGCTTATTTAATAAAAAAATATGTTAAATTCACAAATATGCATTGATTAGCATGTATAATTTACAAATTGATGCGCTATCAAAATGTTGTCATTAATCTATCAAAAATAGATAGGGATGGGCTCTATCCGGTTGTTCAGTGATGACGCGACGAATCCTACTTCCGGGTCTAAAGTAGTCTGCGTTTAATATGGATTTTGTGTTGTTAACATGTTTAATGTTTTGTATTTTCTTATATTTGATCTCAAAAAGCTCCTAAAACAGTCAGTGATCACTGCTGACCTCCCTCGGCTTTTATTACCACTAATCATTTATTTAAGCTCAGTTTTTAAAACCTTAGGATGTAACTACAGCCCAGCCCATGCAGCAGTATATGAATGACTAACCTCGTATTGTGGATGGATTATCTCAGTTGTTCTCCTGGCTGAAGTTTTGTCCTTTTACAGCACCCTGCCATGCGATTACATTTGTTCCTGACCACCGAGAACACTCACGGTAACTTTTATCGAGTGGAAAAAAAGTTAGCTTGTTCATATTATGCTAGCATAGCTGTGTCGCTAGCGGTCACGTAGCACATCATTATATACCAGCTAGCCAAACTTCAGTAACCCTACAAACGTCACTGCTGTTTCGTTTTCTGTCTTCATTTATGTTGGAAGTGATAACAGAGATGTACGTTTTAATTTGTTTCCAAAACCCCGCAGTCAGGACATGCTATATTGTATTTAGATAGAAGCTAGCGAGCTAACTCCCTGCTAACTTCTAACTCCGTTAAATGTCATAAATTCCATTTTCATGGATGCCTGGATGTTAAACTCAATTGTTACACCTGGTAGAGCAGAACGCTGATCATTTTATTAAAGATGAAAGACTTTAGACTGTTTTTCCAACTCTCAGTAATGCCATAGTGATCGTTGGATATATGGACCTGCAGCGGAGTTTAGACCCAGACACGGCTAGTGACGTCAGACTGAACAACCGGATTATTGTTAGCAGATTAAAAATGCAACCCTCCCATCTCCAGAAAGCTGACAATGAGCTGACTAAACAACTGATGTTTCTAAGATAGCATTATGCTAGCTAATGTTAGGCTCGAGTGTCCTAAAAAATCCCACTTTCCCTCTGATTAAGTTTCAGTTTATTACCTTCTCACTTCATATGAGAGTTTACTTGTGTCTAAGTCTAACCATTTTAGATCCACTTAAAAGACAGTTTCAGTAACACCAACACATAGGCTAATACCGGCTAACAGCGGCAAAAACACAGAACAGTTCATTGGTCAGAAGTGACTCATTAGCTGATATCTAAGTCCTTCAACAAAGTTTTACAGCCTTCTCCAGAGTAAATAAACGTGGACACATATTGACAGTTGAGGTAAACAACACAGACAAACGGCGGCAAGACTTTTTTGTCCTACAGCGACCACCTGATGCGTTTGAATTAGGAGGGGCAAGAATGCAGGACTCAGTTGATGGCAGTTTGCAACCTGCTGACATTTACTGGTGAGATTTTACACACTGCAAGTTTAAGTTAGATACCAATACATGCTAGGTGTCACCTCAGCTAATTTTAATCACAGAACTGGACTTCTCAACCATGCTTGTGGCATTGGTGCCTGTTCAAGCACTGTGTGATGAAATTCAAGTATAATTTTATCAGCGCTAATAGCAAATATGTGTATTTTTGTAACACGCTCATTCAGTCTGTGCCTGAGCCTTGCTAATGAAGCTAGATAGCATTAGCTGCTAACTTAGCACTCCAAAAACTCAACCTGTTACATGTAGTGAGCTACTCTGATAAGGCTTTGAGAACCTGTAGAGCTACAGCCACCTCTTGAATCCCTTCAGCAGTAGTCCAGTGTTTATTCATGGTCTTCAGAGGTATAGCCAGAAGGCAATCTTTTCTGGCTGCAGCTTTACATTCAGCAGACAAATATGAAAGAGTATCAGTCCAATATTTCCACAAAACAATTCATTTAAGCAAAATATTGACTCCTGAAATCTCTCCCTTGTGGGTTTTATTTGCAGAGAGAGCAGCGCTGACAGTTTGCAATCTATTTTATAGTTTCCCTTTTGTATTGAAATCATAAGCAGTGTCAACAGTGTCTGCGCCAAACTCTAGTAATATCAATCACTGCAAAGTTTGCCTTAATTACTTCCTGCTAGATAAAGTACATTACACTCGTACTTTGATGCCAAACGACGACAGGATCAGATTCATTCATTACCTGATTCCAACAGCACACAAGATTATATTCCTCCCATAAAACTTGGGGATGTGACAGAGTTCTTTGTGCCGGCCTTGGCTTGAATCCAGCGGTTCAGTCCAGCCCCTGCACTCACAGGTTTGTGTGAGAGTACTCTCTGTGCTTTTCCCCTCTCCATCCTCTTTTCGGTACACAGTCAGACACACGTTGGAGAGCCACAAGACGCCGTTACCTCTCCTGGATCTATATGGGTAGAAAGAGAAAAGGGCGGGAAAAAAAAGGACAAACACAAAAGCAATCAACAAATCCTGTTTGCTTGAGTCCTGCGAAACATAATAGGGCCAAATCATCATCTATTTAGCTTCGTCAAATCACTGACAGCAGGCCTTGATAAAAGAGAGTGGAAAATATGTAGGGTACAAGACTGTGCCAAGACCCTCACCGACAAGAGCCCCCTATTGAAGCCAGATGTTGACTCAACTGGCCAATTTTGATAAATGGCATAATGATTACCATTATAGATCGGGTAATTTTATATCAGCGTGCCACATTGTTGGTCCTCTTTAATGATAGCCAAATGAACTCTGGTTTGTGCCTGAGGCCAGGTGGGCTTTTCTGCTGTTGGTATGCAACATGCAGCGCTTTAACCACCATTCGGAGGGCGCCTGTGCTGAAGTCAGCGCACCTGGTCTTGTGGGCACCAACTGACAGTTCCTGTTGTTGCCATCAAGTGTCCAGCTGAGCCCTGAGCACATCACACAGGTCCGTAATGAGACTTAATTGGCGCTTTAGCCTGACTTTTGCCTCTTTCAATGTCCTCAATCCCATTGGAAAAGCTTATTCGATCAGAGCTTCATGTGCTTGACACAGTGACCCAGATGGATCTTACCTTGTGTGACCCGTGAGGTCCCAGCAGACCAATTGTGCTCTGGTCCGAGCACTGAAGTCTGTCTCCCATCCCTTGGGGATTGGCGCATTACAGCAGATTAGCTGGAGTAATACCTTTATGGAGCATGGGTATGCGGGGTCATGGGATCTTTCCAGGACATGAAAACTAATGTTTGCTTTCGGAGCAAACTGTCACAGACACACTTCTAAGAATCAAGGAAATCCAATTAGTTTAATACTTAAAGTCAAATAGTCGTCTTTCCTCTGATCTGACACTGTCCTTATTCCACCCCTGCAACAGCTTCTATCCCTGTTTTCCTCTTCTTGCTTTCAGGAATGTGATGCAATGAATTTTTATTGAATGCATACTGTGGACCCTTCGACACATTCACATTACCTACGTGAGGTTAAGGTCTATAAGATCCAAGTGACCCCCCCATCATACCTACTGATAGTGTATTGTCTTCTTTTATGGTAATTGTAGATTCGATTAGACTGCCACTCTGGATTGTAGGAGAGAGAAGCTTTAGGTGATGACGTGTGTGTTTACCAAAGGGGTACAGACACAGCAAAAACTCACACTAGCATTAGTATGGGTTCAGTGAAGCTCTTTTATTATTTCCAAGATTTTTTTCTCAGTGAGTTCACTTTAAAGGAGCAATCATTTTTTTAAATGTCTGTTCCAGGTAAACACGATTCCTTCTCCCATATCTATATTATATTTGAATAGCAGTTTTATGGATGCTTGTGATCGAACACTAAATGACAAACATTATCCATAATGATATGGTCAGTGCCCTCACTGAGCTGATGGCATTTTGCAAATACTTCTATTGATGCATTGTTCCAAAAACACCTCACCGATGCACATGTGTGTGGGTATTCTGAAATCTTTTTACACACTCACATTGTGTAGCCCTGTCTTAATTAGGTAAAGAACTCATAATGTTAATTGTCTTCTTTTACCTTGCTTCACTCATACACTCACTTCATTAGGTGTGCCTACATGAAGTGTAGGTGTACAGAATCCCACCGTTGCTGCAGATTTATTGGCTCGATATCCATGATGAGAATCTCCCATTTGACCACATCTTAAAGGTGCCTAACCTAATAGTTGCAACCTAAGTTGTAACAATCGACTTACTGCTGTCTTCCTATGAGCTTGCAGTAGTCTGACCAGTCTCCTCAAGCATCAATAAGACATTTTTTTTACCCTACCACTGGGTATTTTCTGTTTTTGGACCATTATTTCCAAACCCTAGAGTGGGAAAAATGTGGGAAAATCCCAGCAGATCAGCAGTTTCTGAAATACTAAAAGCAGCTCATCTAAATGATCTTTTCTTCCCCATTCTGATGCTTGGTTTGACCTTCAAAAGCTCTTCTTGACCATGTTCTTAAATGCATTGAGTTGCTGCCATTTGATTGGCTGATGAGATATTTGTCTTAATGAGGAGTTGAACAGGTATTCCTAATAAAAAGGGCAGTGAGAGTAGATGCTCTTATTAAACATGGCCAAAGTTTCAGATAACAAGGTGAGCATATATACAAAGAATAGCTGTAAGGCAAAAACTCAGTTTCCTCTCGAGCACGCAGGTCTAAATGTGAATAAAGAAATCATTGGCTTGAACTGTGCGACATGCAAAGCCCCCTTTAAATTTAAGGTGGCTTTGCGGCCAGCTGTCTTCAATACAGACATCAGCTGTGTCACTTTACTTGTTCATCAGTTAATGTCACCAGATATCGAACTGGGACTTTTATGTGCCAAATTGCAATCATTCACAATCAGCAAGGACCAAATGCAATAAATAAACACAAGAAAGAGCCACAGTAATGAAGTCATTTTTGTAGCATAGCTCATTTTATTGTTTAAACAGTTTTGCATAGGAAATATATCCACTTCCAGTAATTGACTGCAGTAAAAACAGCTGCTAGCAGTATAGGCTGGATATAACAGTAACAATCACAAAAAGTTGAGCCTTATTTACACTGATTTTAATCTTGTGGCAATTTTAGCCCCTGCACCAAATGTAACTAGCTTGAAGGCATCGCCTATTGGGTGGCGTTGATAAAAATCAATAAAAGAAGGGATATCAAGGCCTTTGCTATACAGTTCACAATGGACACCTGTGGCTCCTAAACTGTAAATGAAAAGATGAAAAGAACAAAAAAAAAAAAAAAAAAAAAAAGGTTTTCCAAAAGTCCTCTAAAACATACATTCAGATACATACATAGACCTTTGCACACACTTGCAGTGTAACTACGATCACTACTGGAGACTGTTTACATATTGTTTTGTTGGTGTTGTTGTTGTTGTTCCTTTTATATATTTATTTAAATATAGATTCCACCGTGATTCCTAAAATAGAAATGTGTGCGCAGCAGGAAGTAAAAGTGCCACAAGACCCAAAAAGAAATCAGCCCTGCAGAGAAAAATGGTGACTAAAGAAATTCCGTCATTGCGCTTAATGAAGCACTGACCCTCCCGCCCAACTCCCCCTCCCTCCCTGAAAAAAAAAAGAAAAAAGAAGAATTTCCTATTATTATTATTTTTTAACAAATCCGACGTGGGCATCGTGTGCTGACGTAATTCGAAAATGAATAAATCACAAAAAAAAAAAAAAAAACACCAAAAGAAGTGATAAAGAGCATATTTTCAGAAGCGTTTGCCACATTCTGCTTGGTGTGACGCCGTTTTCTTCTCGCCACGTAGGAAAGTTAAGCTTATCACATTCTACATATTGTATACAACAGACACTTGGACAGCTTGAACAGGCACTGCATTGCTATCTTTTAGTCTCCTTTTGGTGAATGTTACATCCTGTAAAAATGCTGGTTTTTCATGTTTCATAACAACCTGATGCCAAGTGACTAGCAGCTAGCCAAAGTATGGAAGATGTATATTGCTCATGTAGGATGAAAATGAAGTTTTCTCTTAAGTCTGCATGTGTACAAGCCTCTCAGTCCCTACAGAATGTGTGACATTCAGTTAAAAAGGAACAATCTCACATATTGCATGAGTGCCACAGGTCCTCCTTGCATAAAGTCGTCCTGTTTCTCTGCGATCGCAGCGATCAGTGTAATAATACTTTCCAGTCTCAGTATTTGCTCTGAATGGGGGCTCTTGAAGCTGCTGATGGGTTGAACACTGATTTTTTAAACCCGAAAACACTAGCTCAGCTGGAAGGTACAGTACCCTAATCTGAAGCACCTGAAAAGCATGTAGTATTTGTTTGTAGTGTGAATGGAGGGTTTCCTATAGTACATCAGGTTTTGACAACGTGTGAAATGACAAAAGTGCAAAATGAGTGGATGCTTTCTTTTAGGAAATTCTTAAAACAACATCGCCTGCATGCGAACGACGCGCACGGCTCCAAACCTGCCAGATATACGGTGAGATGCAGCACCAATCACGTTGCGACAATTGTGATTCTTTTTTTTTAAGAACAAGAAGAAAAAGGAAAAAAATAAAATCCGACAGATTCATCAAGGACGTTTGTCACTGCAGATTTTACCCTGCTTCTCACTTAAGGTCAGGTGCAAACTGGGGCCTTTGCCTTACAGGTTTACTTCCCAGCTGCTACAAGAAACACACTCACACCACAATCTTGTTGGACAAGAATTCACACCCATTTCCAAAGAAAAGAAAAAAAAACCAACCCCCGAGATAAATCACATCACACGCTCTATGGCCACACTACTGAAAGAACAACAATTCAAATATTCATGAAGTCTTTCCCAAGTGGAAATATCTAAGCACTAACCAAGTTCAGAAATAATATTAATAAGAATAAAAAAAGCCTTCAATGTTGTTGTTTCTTAATATTTATGGATCAGTACAGAATACACACTCCCTCCCCGACCCCCCCCTCTTTTTTCTTTACATACAGGAACACCTGATGAAAACACTAATCAGAGAAACCTGGAGAGTTCTAACTCAAATCCAGTCTCTGAAACAAACAAATCCAAATTTAAAAAAACATTTTTTTGTTTGTTTTTTCTTTTTCTTTTTTTCCTAAAATGGAATTGACTCATTTTCCCCAGAAATGAACATTTACAAATGTGGGCTTCAAAGAAGAACTCCTCCGAAAGTTTACAGTGTACAAACTCCTGTCCTACGGCAGGCTTTTTCTTTTCCTCGACAGAAAGACCCTCATCTTCTATCGCTGTGTAGTGTCGGAGGCACTCGATCATACATCCAGCTCGGAAATTTAACCGCGTACGCACTTGCACGCACGCTCAAGCTGCCAAAGCAGAGTTCAGCCTCGCAGACCGCAGCTATCGACGCAGTCAGGATATTTACCATTATGTACAGTCTCCTCTTCAAACAGACACCAGCACAACAGCACAGTGACCCTGACACACTTTTAAGTTGCGCACACAAACACACACACACACACACACACACACACACACACACACACACACACACACACACACACACACACACACACACACACTTGGGGACAATGCACTTCAGTGGGGTCTCCAATGGCCAAAGGCTGCAAAGCACTTATAGTTTTTTTCCTTTTAGAAGAAAAAAAAGCAACCAAGAAAAAAAAAAAAGAGAGCAGTGCACTTACAACGGGGTGACTTTTTTCGTTTTGTTTTTTTCAAACATTTTCTTTCTGCGTGAGAAATCTGGGTGAAGACGGAGAGATTGAGCTTGACTTGAGGATTACTTTTTAACAACGATTTCTGCTCCTTAGCCCTCTGCTGGCGCCGGAGAGCTCTCGGGGGAACTCTCCGAAGGAAAACGTTTCTTTCACGATTGCAGGGAAAGAGTGCAAAAGGTGTCATAGCAGCACTGGCCGCGCTGCAGCTTTCTGCGAGAAATTTTTTTTTACAATAAAAATGGCAAGGTATCGATTGATATAAATAATGCCCTGTAATACGCCTGAGAGGTTTAGTTTGACTTCTGAACACTGTAGGACGAGGATGGGGGGTGGGGGAGATGATTGCCTATGTGCTATTTAAGTGCTAGATTTTTTCTCCTAGTGGATTCTATTTAAGCTTCTACTGGGGGCATTTGGACAGGAAGTTAGAAGACACCACACTCCTGCAGTCCAATATTTCCTTTAACATACTCTACGGGGCTTCTGCTAGGGAAGCGTCTCAGGAATTGACATATGTGCATATCGTATATACATTTATACAAATCTACTACTTATAAAATACTTTCTAAAGGCTTGCTTGAGCCTGTCTGGAACTGATTTCAACAGGTCTCACTAGCATTAGTCGGTGTGTGATTGTTGCGCAGTCACAGGCCACTTCACTGATGTGTTTAAGGCATCTACTTGGGAATTGCATTAGGCGACATCTAGAATAGCACGGCGTAAAGATTTGGAAAAACGCGCGCGACGCTATCGGCTGCGGCTCTCGGGGAGCCGAGACAGAACGGGATTCTACGCAAAAATGATTTCTTCAAATGATTGTCGCGCTCAAGTCAAGCTGTCTCTCCAGTGGAAGAAGAAGAAAAAAGAGCTCCTTCAATGTCACACGCTAGCACCCCAGGTGGAAAGTTGAAAGTAAGAGTCACAGTAGACCAATCAGTGACTTTGCAGCCGCAGCAAGCCCAAGGGTGCATCATTTTAAGATAAGTATTTCTAGAAAAATACCACCCCTCCTCCCAAATCTCCCAAATTCATAATACACGGGAACTTGTCTCACCGTCATTCGGTAGGCCTACAAGCTAAAGAAAGAAAAAAAGGAGAAAAAAAAGACCTTGTCTCACACTGCATAGAAAGCAGTCCCCACTTTGGTCGATAAAAAAGGAAAAGAAAAAAACACCCACAACAACAACAACAACAACAACATCATCAACAACAACAACGACAAACAACGATATCAACAAAATAAATGCATTACAATATTATCTATCTCCAAACTAGCTTCTAATAATTGACGCATCTATAAGCACTACCTACATAGGCAAAACTTGGTATTGCATAATTTTCATAATTCTGAATTCCACCCTCCGCAATAGTAACTGGAAGATGAACAAAATGAGCATTGAGAAAAGAGAAAAAAAAAAAAGGAAAACAAAAGATGACAGGTTATTAGAAAAACCACCAAAATACTGAAAACAAACAAACAAACAAACAAAAAAATGCTGGTTGATTACAAACTTTAAAACGGCAACTATACACAGCCTTGATATGCAATGTAACTGTGACATAGAGTAGTACATGAAGTTAAAAATCAACAATTTCATTCAGAGTACAAAACAATTCTTATCATAAAAATGTTAATTTTTTTTTCTATAATGATAAATGCAGCAAAAAACAAGTGTAGTGATGTCTCTATATTCAAAGGCAAGGCACGTAATGTGGACTATATGTCATCGTGCAAATTAAGAGTACTGGAGAGATTTTTTTTTCCTCGTATATAAATATGTCTGGACTGGAGAGGCAATGGCCGTGAACACGCCACGCGCAATTCTTGATTTCGGGGATTTGCCACCACCTGGATTCGGAATTTCAGCTTTCAACCTCTTCCACTTTAGAGTTAACCTTGCACAAACTGTAGCTTTACCCATAAGCCCACGCTACATTTGCATGAATAATACAAATTTTCCCATGAATTAACACTTCTTATTTTCTTTTTTTCCGTAAACATAAGCTTTAGAAGCTGTTGGCCAAATGCGTATGCTCTTGATCTCATCGTGAACATTTATGCGCACTATGTGCATCTCGTTTTCGTTGCTTACGATTTTTCTGAAATAAATAAAAAAAAAAATCTCCCCATAATGATGGGAAGGGCTCAAAATAAGTGCTGGTTTTGCTCAGCGCTGCACAGGTAGCTTTAATGCTCGCCTTCAACTGCCTTTCCTACTTAATGTTTTTACTTTTTAAATTTTTTTTTACTTTTTTCCACGCGAGGAGACGGATATCGTGACTGAAATCAAATTCAGATGTTTCTCAAACATTTTACCCATAAAACATTTCATATTTATCCCCCTTCCTTTAGAGTCTTAGGGCTGACAGACTGATAGCTTCCCTTCAAAAATTCAATTGCACTTGCCTCTGTCGCATTTTTTTTTTTTTTTTTATATTCCTTTTTTTAAAGGAGATGCTAATTCTTTCGTGAGGGGTCCAATCTCAAGCCTAGCATTTAGTGTTGTTTTGAAAACTGCATTTAGAGTTCTCAACCTTTACCCATAAAGCCCCTTTCAGACATGCACTCCTCTCCATTAATCTGACAGCATCTTAACATTTACGGGCAGCTTTCGACACGGCGCAGGTCTCAGTCGTACTGACGGACAGGCATGCACAAGTTTACCGTACAGAAGAGGGCGTTTTCACTGTTTTCACAGCAGATATTTTAACATATCAAAGCAGGAAAGGGTGCAACATGCAGATGTTCTGTGACGACCCACTGGTGTCACCACTTAACGCTCTAGGTAACCTCTTAACCATCACTTTTCAATTGGAAAGCTGTGAACTGGTGCGGTTTTTAGCCAAAACATGTCCCACAGGACAGGAACTGCTATCTGTCTGGATGCTGGATGACGCTCCAGATGATGGCAGTTTACCCCACCAGCACCCATCCTAACTTGTGCAGACTTTGTTGCCCTTTCAGCCAGGAGGGTTTGCTTTTGGCGTCCAGCGTTGCCACTGAAGAACATCCTGTGCCCATCTCAGAGATGCTGCTGGCTCAGACCAAGTAAAAAGGTCGGGGAAGTCCTGCTGTTGCGTTTGCTTGCTCACTGACCAGCTTGCCATGACTTACTGGGACACTTAATGAAAACTGAGCCATCATCCTGTCATGTGGAAATGTCTCCTGTGAACAGGGTCTGTGGCGGCGAAGAGAATTAAATATCGCACATCTTGCGGCCACAAATGCAGCAAGCCTTTTGCACATACCGAGGCTGTCTGCGGCGCTGCCATGAGGAGCGTTCACGTAAGAGTTACCGGGGTCTTAATCGCTTTGACAAACCCGTGAAGCCATGTCTGAAAGGGGCCTAAGTGTTTACATTAATTCATGAAGTAAGTAGCAGTAAAGAATAAACAAAGTCAACACATTTTTCTGAACAAAGAGTCGTATCACAGTAAACTGAAATCAAATGGAAGAAGAAACACTCTGAATTCACAAGTTTTTGTTCCTATGGTGCACACAGTGAATCGTTTGATGCGGGAAAGCCTCTTCTCAAGAGGTCTCAGTTGGAGAGCTTAGAGTCTCTGAGCCATCCACCAGGCAGAGGTTGTCAAATATGCAGACCCCCTCACTTATGCGTGTGTGTGTGTGGGTGTGTTTGTAAATCTAGATTTTACATCTTCCTCCAACATGGAAAAATAATAGGAATCGCCGCTAAGAGACTAGAGTGTCATGCAATAAAACATTAAGGCATCTATACATCACAGTATCTGAATGGATTGCAAAGTTCTGCAACACACAACAACTGACTGGTGGGTGGTAGGTGTGTGTGTTTGTGTGTGTGTGGGCCGGGGTGAGGAGACAGCAGACCTGAAGCTTCTTGGTTTTTTTTTTTTTCTTCTTTCCTCTGAACGAACCCTCATCTTCACTTCAGGGCCAGTGTCCATCATCGGGAGGGACGGGAGTGGGGAGGGAACAAGGAGGGGCTGGGATGAGGGTTGGGGGGGGATAGTAGAGAGGGTTATGCAGCGCTTGCTGCTTTGCTGGTTTCATCCATGGCTGTGGACACCTGTAGTGCTAGCTCCGCACTACCAACGCCCCCACCCATCTATCCACCCTGGGGGTCATCCGGCCTCTGTGTGATCAGTTCCCTGTCTCGGCGGGGACCAGGGGCTCACCAATGATGTTTATGCTGTAGTTCTGGTGGACATTTGTTGGCAGAATCGGAGTCCCGTTCGACACTTGGAATGGAACTAAGCTCGCCCAGGTACCAGGACTGTGGAGACAGAGAGACAGAGAGAGAGACAAAGAGATTACTCCTGTGCCGTTTGCAGTCAAAATCAGATTCTTTCACCCAGTTATCCTGAACGCTGCTTCGCTAATGACCAGCTCTGCTGTCATTGAGGTTCGTGGTCTCGCTGTTGGTTTGTTCAAACGCAGATAAACAAAAAAAAAGCTCGTTAAACTAAGCTGAGGGGATCCCACTTGATTCCCAGTGAAGGACATCGTGTGAGAGGGCCGTGACGCAGCCGCTCTTCTGTGCATTAACGGCGGTGGAGAAAAGCGCGATGGGGGGGAGGAGGAGCGCGATTGGTAGCGGCGGTGAAGGAGGAGTGGTTGTGGGTAAAAAGTGTGGGGGTCCCTACACAAAGCTGTTCCATCCCTATTCATCTCACGCTAATGGCAAAACAACACAGTGATTGTTCCTGGGGAGCAACGGTGCTAACTGAAAACGCGAGCGGGAACAAACAGCATGTTGTTCCCGAGGGGTGCTGCGCAACGTAGATGTCAGATAATTAGCCCCCCCTTGCTCTTTTCTTCCCCGCAGGGCCCCAGTGTGCACTCATCTAACCCCCTCCCACCTCTCATATCACTCCCGCTAAGTATGAAAATACCTGTGTTACACTTTTCACCAATAACCGATGCACGCATACGAAGCATCAGCACGCTGTTGCAGCAGCTGAAACGTGATGGATGGAAAAAAGAGCAGGAAACAGATAAAAGTGAGGAACGCAGGAGTGAAGGGAAAATGCAGAAAAAAGGAAAGAAAAGGAAAGCAGGCTTAGATGGGAAAAGGGGACAAGGAGGTTTTGTTTTTTGGGGGTTTTCTTCACATGAAACAAAACACAAGACAAGCCTCGAGTCTGATGATGCTCCTGTGCAGAGACTCGACTCTTTGTGAAACTTCAGTATTAGAACAACACTGTCTGGGCTCATAAAAGCAACTCATCAACCAGTCTGCATTTTTTACAAATCACTAGTCACCGCTCTTTTACTTAAAACAATGGAAGTGCAAATTCAATTCACCTCACGGCCCGAGAGGCCCGACTCGCTAATAAAGAGTGAAAGACAGAAAACACAAGAGCCGAGGAGACGCATTCAAAACAAAAGCAAACATCACTCAAGTTTTAGGTTGCGTTTCAGTGCGCAAAGTGTTAAAAAAAAGACTTCAAGGCTAATCCTCTCTAGCAGTTTTTTTTACCGTCCAGCCCGTCCTCGTTCTATCCTCTTCCCTCCCTCCTTCTCTCTTTCACTCTGCCAAAAATCATCGGACAGGAAACGGGGGATTAAGTTTTTCCTACCTTTCTGAACAAAGAGCGCACAGAGCGGCCAAGGACTGCAGCGCTCTCCTTTTCTTTCTTCCTTCCTTCCCTTCTTTTATCTCGCAATGTTTCGCTTTTCTTATGAAACGCCTCTCAGGTAATGACTTACATTGTTTAGTAGGTGTGTGCGGGGGGTCAAACAGCTACAAAAATGCACTTTTTTTTTGCACAGATCAGTTTTAAACTGGCTGCCTGTCCGCACCTGCATCCTATAAGTAGGTTTTTTGTTTTACAGTACAGAATAACTCTCTGCATCAGTGTCTGTGCATGCATTAGGGTGTGTGTGTGTGTGTGTGTGTGTGTGTGGGGATCAGTTGCCTCATTAGTATGACTGAACTTGTGCAGGAACTAAGGGCCCCATTCACAGGAAGTTAGATGTTCAGGCATTTTGTCCCCTGTAGCTTTTAAATAATTAAAAAGACATAACATAAAGACAAACATTTTATTTGAAGCTATTTGTTGTTGTTGCAATCTTAACCTGCATCAGTGCAGCTCCTCTAGATTTTGTCTCCACACGAGCAGCTCTGAGCATGGCTAAAAGACCTGACCTCCATTGCCGCGTTTCCTTAGGTAACCTTCAAGATGGCCTCCCCCTGCCCTGTCCGGCTCACAAACCTCACTAATTCTACTCCCCGCGAGCACAGCCTGGCCATACAGCGTGCTTCGTTTAAGGATTAGCTCCCTAAATTAGATTATCTAATGGCATCTTAATGGATTGCTGACCCATTTCCTGCACAATAGCAACATGCGAGTCTGGCAGCTTTTTAATTTGAGGGCTAGTACTGAAGAGGCCTAGCGAAGCGCCCCATTTAAAGGGGCGAGCAAGATAAAGGAGAAATCAAACTGATCTCATCTGTATGTTGAACGATTGGGCGTAAATAATCCATCAAAGAGGGGAAAAAAAGTGTAATAGAATTACCGTCCCCATCCTCGCAATAACTAAACTGAATCCAGTCGGGATCTATTCTATCTTTTCTTATTACTGTACGAGTCACATGGCGAAAGGAGGAGGAGTGAGCTGGAGTGCGAGTGGAAAAAGAGACCTCAGGCTTGCAGCGGGGGACATTTTTCTCTGCTATCTCTACTGGCCCATTAGGAGGCCTTTCGAAGGGGGTTCTGCTGTGTGCGTTTGTGTTTGTAAAAACATTTGTAACTTCAGCGAGCGCAAAATGACCTGTACACCCACACACACACTCACACACACACCCACACACACTGTACATATCCAGGGAAAAGGGGAAAGGGGAGACGTAACAGGAAAAGGCTTAGCTCAGCTTGCTCGCTCTAGCATGGTGAAATGGTTCAGGTTTTCCCCCAGAGAGGGAGAGATACAGTATGGAAGCGAGGGAGGAGGGGTGTGTGTGTGTGTGTGTGTGTGTGTGTGTGTGTGTGTGTGTGTGTGTGTGTGTGTGTGGAAGGTGGGGGGTCTGTAACTTTAAGTTACAGAGAGTAAAGCATTACTTGAGCACAAAGTTAAACAAAGCTAAGCTTGTTTAAATACAGCGAGCAACTTAACCGCACATGGCTAACAATCTGACCTGAAATGACTTCCTTTTTTAAATTTTCCACATGCTTTGTCAAATTAGTTACATCAAAGCATTATTTTGTTGTTTTTATTAAGAATGAATCCAAGAGGAAGAAAGGCTTTATTTCAAAAGCTGAATCACACTGCAAGAGTTGTCGTTATGCAGCGAAATATAATATTGGTATTTGTATTTATCGCTTTCCAACAGATATGAAAAGAAAATATGACCTTCTCCTCTCGTGGTTTGTGTTCGTGTGCATTTACAAAAGTTGGTTCTGGGGAAAACTGAATGAAGGGACTCCGCTGCTAATCGAATTCTCAAGTGCAAAACAAGAAGAAGTTACTGGGAAATGTATAAAACTATTAAGGCATGGAAAAGGAGATGAAGCAACAGAAAGGGGGCGGGGGAAAGAAAACATGAGGGAGACACAAGGAAACGTGTGTTTTATCAAAGGCATGACCTCATCTCGAAAAAGGTCAACATCTGCAGCAATAACAGCCACGGCTACTGGCCCCGTAATTGCGTTTATATGTGAACGTAAAGAGGAGACAATCAAGGAAATCATACATTATACTGAGTTACTCATTTCAATGCTTATATGTTGTGTGTTTGTGCATGTGCTGAAAGAGAGACAGAGAGAGACGGCATGAAAGAATGAAAAGGTTACCTTTGCCAAGTAATCCCCAAAGTGTCGTCAGTGGCACTGGGGCCATAATGCCTGCCGTTTTGAGTCACGCTCCAGTCACACTTCCTCAGCTGTCAATTGAAACCTAGCAGTCAGATCACTGGGCCAAGACAACTTCCACTTCAGATTACACTACAACTCAACACTGTATACACACATGCATGCAAAAGAGCCTAGGACAGGAGCACGGGAAATAAAAAATAGATTTTTTTTAAAAAAAGGCTCCAAAATGAATCCTAAGAATGAAAACTGAGTCAGTGTTTTTAATACTTATTGAGATAAAATAACAGCTACAGGTGAAACAGACAGAAAATAAAAAGCATGCATTACAGTTAGTGGAAACAGCTAACCTGGAAGCAAAACAAAAAACAAAACGAAGTTAGTTAGTTAGAAAATGTGAGTGGCATCATACAGGAAGTTCATCTGTGAGCAGTCTCTACTGTTTTATCTTGTTTATTTATTTATTTCATTTTACCTGGTAAACCAATGAAGCCATGCAATCCACTGGATGCATGCACCCTGTCCATAATGATTGCTTCACTCTAAGTGCACTTTCAGATTCAGGACGCATGCCCTCAAGCATGCAGACTTTTTTCATTAGCTAACTGTTTTTATTGATTAAGGGTCGCAATTACAATGAAGTTACAGCACTCGCCCACACACACACACACACAAATACACGCACGCGCCAACGCGCACACTAACCCCTTCTCCCCTGTTTTAAGACATGCCAACCTGACATACAGATTACAAATTACTGCAACAAAAAAAAGCCACGCACAAACTGTGTCTCCTTTGCATGCATTATGCGAGCGCACGTGTCGGCAATCCAGCTGAGAGCTATCTCTGCCAATACCAACCTAACCTTGCCCTGTGGTCAACACATTCATTTAGTAATGCATCGGGATAAAACTGCACTGTTAGCACTCCTCGTGCAGTGGCAGACGTTTTGCAGAGGCTCTTAAGAGGGATTTAATCAGATATACGCATACGCTGAATATTCAGAGCCATTTGCAACGGTCAAGAAATGTGTTCTTTTTTCTCCGAGCACCTGGATGAACACATCGGGAGGGAGGGGTGGTGTGGGGGCTGATGGTTTCCTACTTAAGCCATACTTAAATTGAGGGATGTTTGCGTTGTGTTCCTTCATCTTTCCTGGAACAAATGTGAAGTAATGGCAAGAAACAACCAGCAAAGGGAATTCATTTTAAGCAACGGTGACGCAATAACAGTCATTTGGTTTCAATTTAATGTATCGGTTTCACTTGATGAATTGCTTTGAGCGGCTGATTAATAAAACTGAATAGGAAACAACGCAAACTTGTTTCATTCAGTGTGTTTTCTCAGTATTTATCAAATGCTGGGAGACCAAACCCCCACGCTGTTCCCGCACTCTCCAGCCTGACAAAAGCTTGGAGAGAATGCGCGGGTTGGGCCAGACGCTCGGTGCCACCGCTCCTCGAGGGGCTCGCCATCTGTCCGCTGGCACCGACACATCAGAGTCGCACGGGCAGCGGGGAAAAAAGGGGAAGGAGCCGGGGAACGTTAGCAAACAGATGCGGGCAGATTGTGGATTAGAATCCTTCCTTAGATAATACCAAATGACATCTGATCACGGATCTTTCCCTGCGGAATGCTAGATGGTGGCATTCCCTCGAGGGGTTAACCAAGGCGAGAGATGAATGGAGGGTTTTCACACATTCATTGCCTGGGAATCGTAGAGCAGGTGTGAGAGCGTGTGGTGGTGGTGGTTTGTTTTGTGTTTTCATTTTGAAGCCTAGTATTAGTGTGTCTGTGTCCGAGGATCTCTATTTCGGTGGTGCGACATTTTAAAATAGGCATGAGGTGAGAAGTAGATTTTTTTTTTTTAAATTTATTAGCAAGTTATCACAGGAGACATGCTTTTTTATAGCAATGAGATATAAATTTAACAATAATTCGTAATTCGGTGATGATCAGGAAACTTGGGTATTCCAAAAACTGTCGTTCCATCAGAGCCCTCTGCTTTTGGTTTATTTTATTTAATATCTCTGGCAGTGGCAAGGAAATGCGAAACAGATTCAATGGAAGTCACGGCCTCTATCAATCACACATACAGACAGAGACTGAACCTCCACGGTCCAGACACAAGGCTGACCGCATTTAAAAACCTTGACTGTCTCTTTCCCGTTCCTTCTCGTCCTCGTTCCTACCGAGCCTAGCCAGAAACGGCTTCAACCAAACAACTGACATCGTCAGTAAAGTCTTATGGACCCCCCACACAATACGCATCATTGCCAGATGAGGACAATGACTGAGCATTCGGTGAAAGTGTTTAGTCCTGAGGGACTTGGCTCGGTGTCTCTCTCCGCTCCACGGGGCCAGATCCTAGGCCGCTAAATCATACCACAGAAAACAAAAACAACTGCGACAAGCAGAAGCATGATGAATCAATGCGAGGACTATTTAGACTTCCTTAAGCCGACACAAACATTTATTCTTGGCGATATAGCATGTAACCTTTCAGAAAGGTATCATTGTTATGCTTACAAGGCTCTCATTCTTCTACATTTCTAAGCTACTGTCTTTTTGATAAAATGCTTCCCAAACCAAATCTAAGGGAATATGTAAGGCCCAAAATAATTCATCTTTTGACTTGTCAGTGCAATAAAATCACAGAATTATGCCAACAAAACATAACTGTCATTAACTAATAAAACTAGTAATTAAATCTTTGACTATATTTCTTTATTTTAAGTGCCAACAGTCCTTACTGAGGGGATCTTTATATATCTGGCTGATTTCAAAATCTGAAACAGAAAGGCTTTGTAGCCTCGGGGAGCCACGGTTTGGACAAAATTCAGCAGTTCATGCAGCTACTCTCAGACTGCCGCTGTCTTGTGTAGTCACTTTGTGCCCCACTGAAAGAAGTAGCAGGGCTACTAGAAATGTGGAAGACAAACTGTGCGACATCAGCCAAGTGAATCCTCCCTCTCCTCCTCCCTCTCCTCCCGAGTGGGATAAAAGCATCCCACGACTGCTGACAAATATTCCCCCCTGTGTTTTTTTTGGGGGGTTTTTTGCACTGATTTTAGGAAATTCAAGTGAAAAAGGCAGAGAGAAAAGGAAAGACAGAAAGAGAAGTGAGGAAATAGAGGCCAGCTTTGTCTTTTTTTTTTTTCAAACTAAACATAAAAAAAGTGAGCTGAGGAGAAACCCAGCGATCATTATGTAGCTGTGTGCAGATGCATTCAATTAGTTGTGGTTGGAAAAGCCTTGGCTCAGAACAGCGCTTTCAATAAGACTGGGTAGGGGAGAGCACTCTCCCTCTCTCGTCCGACAACACCGCAACAGTTCTAACCTCGCACATACGCACACCCCCACACACAGAGAGACACACACATCTATCCCAGGACATCCTGTAGCCAGTCCTGAGGCAACCACCCGACGCCAACGCTACATATTTAGCACGTGTACGGTAAATGAGGTAAATGAGTGTGCTGACTACGTGTGGTATGCGTGTGAGAGCTTCTAAAGTACGTGTAAAGGAAACAAAAACACATTTCACTCTCAAAAGCATCCATGTGTACCATCCAGCTTCTAATGGCAATGACCCTTCACCTTTCTTAAGGTCTCTTTTTCCTCAAGTGTGGAATTTAAATTCAAGCACACTCACTCAAAATGATAGTTTAAAATGGGCATAATTTAAGCTGTTAATTTAAGCTTCTCAATTCCAAAGTGAAAATATTATGCTTGCATATCAAAGGTTCAATTGTGGTTTGAACAAACAAACAAACAAACAAATAAAAGAAAGCATTGCTAATTTTTTATGCCAGCATCCACGGCTATGGTTGACCTCAACTTATCTGTTGTTTAATCTGAACTTCTGAAGTGCTCTAATCTAAAGGGATCATTTACTGCTCCCTAGAAGTCAGTAGCAGTGTGTTTCTGGATTTTGTAGAGAGCAGGGATTTGATAAAATGGGTGGAGACGTGGGAAGGGGTGAAAGGATAAGATGAACAGGTGAGCTGAGTGCTGAAGGGGGTGAAACCTCACCTGTTGCTGGTGCAGGAAGGTGGGATCTCTAGGGTTTAGGCTCACAAAACGATTAGCTGTTGGCGTGCCAGGCGATGAGTAGCCTGGGTAGCATAGCATCACAAAAAAACAAAACAAAAACAGGAATAAGTGTCTGGATTCAAATTTGGATGTCGGGAATTTACATGGAATTGACTGCTGTAACCATAGTAACATTGTTAAATTCCACTGATACTCTAAACTATAAACATATAGTGAAAACTGCCTGCAGGGGTTCCGCAAGATTCAATGCTGGGACCACTCTGATTCTTTTTATCGTTTGCTTCTAATGTCAGACACAGCCTAAAATCTTTTTGTCCCCCACTAGTGGTTTATGGTCTCACCTGGCTGCACTGACAAGCATACTCCCGGCCATACAGTTGGCATGGTTACCAGAATACTGATACTGAGTGATTGAAACAGACAAACTGCTAACTAGCTTTGTGTCACTCTCATGTTCACTTACTCTTCAAGGGTTATTTTATTCTAAGAGAAATAATTAGATCAGTGCTGCCCTTAGAAATGACTTTCCACCTTAAGTGCGATGCAAATTGAAAAGATGCAAATTTAGAGCACAGACTATACACTACATTAAAAAGCACAATCCAGTGTGTTTCTAGCGTGAGCTACTACACTGTGAGGAAGTGCTGTATTTGCTGTACTGTAGGTACTGTGTGTCAGTAGTGGGCAGCAGGTACTGGAGCTCACCTTCTGTTGATGTGGTGATGGGCTTGGTGTCTGGCATGGAAAGCGAGACAGGTCGCACAGCGCCGTGGTGTGGGGAGGGAGCCAAAACTGGGGTGAAGTGGCCTGGGACCTTTCCAACAACCTGACCACTGCTGTTAGGCTGCAGGTGGGGTACAGATGATATTTAAAAAAAAAAAAACACAACAACAACACAATTATGCACTTTATTTTTTTTAAGACCTGAAATATGTGTCACAGCAAACACGAGCTGCATGTTCTTGTAAAAACACCACCTAAAATCTTTCACTTCTCTTTTATTTGAAACATAATTCAGTAGGAGTAATAGAAACCAGGATCATACTGAAATAATGCATCTGAATTAACACAAAAAGCAAAGAAAATCTGTTTTCCCCCCTAAACATCCACATGTAAGAACCGCATTTGCTTTGCCCGCCACCAAAAACGTGTCACCTTATAAAACGACAGACTGTGTCCAGTGACTTGAGTTTACAAGCGCTTGCTCCCTTGTTAATCTGCAGAGGGGTAGATCTCAATAAACCAAGACAAGCATGCAACAAACTGAACACTAAAGAGGCTGAACATCCTATCACGGCGTCATTTCCCTCCTTTTCGGGGGAGGGGGGGACGGGACATAACCGCCTCTGTTTGCCCTGAGAAACTTACACTTAACAACAAAAGATTGCTGGACCACTGACTCTCACACTTAATGCTCCGCCTGAAGAAAGGATTTTAGTACTTTCAGCCGCTGTCCTGTCACAGTTATTACCAAAACTCTGGGGGGCATGAGCAACAATAGATCTTCAGTCAATGACAATGTAATTCCTACATGATTCTAAACAATGATTTTAATGGCGCTCATAAATGGAATTTAGGGGGACCCGGGCATGAAAAGACGGAGAGAGAGCTGTGGAGTGACCTGTTACAATGGCGTGAATGTGCCAGTATAGAAAGAAAAGCAGTGGGACTATATATATGGAGAAGGAAATAAAGGAAGCTAGTGGGAGCTACTCTTTCAGACGGCTGGAGACTGTCTGGGGCGTTCATTTCGGGGCCGCCCCAAGTTCAAAACTCAAACAGGCCTTTTTGGAAAAGAATTGTGTCCGCAGGGTTCCCTTCCATGTGAATAGAATGTTTAATTAGAGTGTAATATAATCTGCGTTAAAGCAAGCATAAAAACATTCTGGCACTCGTCCATGGGATTATAAGCGCTGTGTTATTTGCTGTGCCCCCCCAACCTTCGCTACCCCCCTCACCTCAGTCTTCTTGCGCTCTCTCTTCCCTACCGGAGCCCACCTCGCTAGCCAAGTCACCCCCCCCAACTTTCCAGCACCCCAGCAGAGGGCCAGTTAATTCTGCACAAGAGCCGGGCCCCGGCAACGGCAAATATTTACAACCTTTATCATTCCCCGCGGTTTTTCTCTGGAGTAACCCTCTCTCCTCCCCACCTCCCCACACTTCCAGCCCGCTCCCTGCTCTGGAGATGGAGCCGTCTACGAGGCCTTTGTTTACAGTTAGAACAGCGGGGATATAAAACTCACATAAATATCACACGGCTCTCTCATCTATAGAGACGCCTGCTAGCTCTCTCCAACACACTGGCCGCAGTGTGTACCCTGAATGTAGAAAAGCCCAGAGCTATTTGATTTACTGCCACGTCTCCGTGCAGTATTGTTTGTCATGTGTGACTGCAATTGCAATAGTTTGTCCAGTATATCAAGCAGAATATATATATGCTTTTTCTGTCACATGAAGTGGCAACAAAAAAAAATCAGTACTTTCTCCTCTGATATCATGTGATTTACACTAAATTCATTAATTTAAAGTGTAGTTTTGCCTTTTTTCCAATATTCTATCCCCTCAAAAAGTGGGAGGGAGGCAGGAGTCCATCAAATTTAGTCATCCTAAGTGTATAAAAAGTGCAGTTTGAGGTTTGTAATATAAAGATATTTAGAGCAGGAAAAAATAATCTTCCCTGATGCAAAAAGCACTAATGAGGCAGTAATGCTGAAATACAGACAAACAAATGCTGTAATTCATACATTCGTTCTCATCTTTAATCTGTCGGATGGAAATGGAGCCCAATAATATAACAAAGAACGACTAGAGGCCGTGAAAGTTGTGCCAAACAACCCTACGACTTCTGGCTGAAGATCTGGCTTACAGCCTTTTGAAAACACGGGGGAAAAACGAAAAGACAAAAAAAGTCTGACCTGGCTGCTCTGCGGGCTGGACGGGTCATATGACGGCACGTAGCTCTTGAGGGAATCAGCAGGGTTGAGATGAGGCGGGTAGCGGATGGTGGGGTGCGAGAAGTAGGACGACGCCGTCGGGGGCAAGATAGCCGAGGCCGAGAACTGCAGCGGCGAGTGTGGAGGGGGGCTCCTCGCCGATATAACTGCAAGACACGCAGACAAAGGAGCGGAGAGAGTATGAGCCTTTGACTGTGTTTAGGCAGGGAATGAAGTCAAACGTTAAAGAAGAGAGTCAGCATTTGGAACTCACCACTGTGTCCTACACTTGTTAGGCCTGGGTGATGAGGCTGAGGGAAAGTGCTGAGTCGTGGTGAGGAGTCCTGCGGAGAGGTCGGGCTGAACAGCGGCTTCTCTGGCTTCTTCATCGTAGGAGAGGACATGTCTGCTGGTAGGGAAGGGCACACGAACACGTGAATGAATCTGCACTCAGAAAACGTTAGCGAGCCTTTTTGATTATTGCTCAAAAGTTCGAAAGTTGAGCTTCTTTCAGGTTACAGTCATGGGACTCAAGTAAAAAAAAGTTTCTCCCAACTTCCCTGACATGAAATGACTTCCCTAATGGAAAAAAAATGAACTTTTAAATATTTTCTTTTGCAGATTTTTAAATTTTTTTTGTTGAAAATTAATCAAAGATTTCCCCGTAGCTTGTACTAATTCTTCCATTTCTCATGAATGAAAGGAGCTGAGTGCCAAAAATGAATTACAGTTGAAATTAAGCAGAATTTGATCTGCTTGAGATTAGTGCGATCAGGAGACCGTTTCTTTTCCCCCCCCCCTCCCTTTCGCCAGCAAATGTAACTCACAGATGAAAAATGGACTCTGCAAATTGCAGACATCCCCAAGGGTCAAAATCACATATAATCTCTGGAATCATTATAAACCACCGGACATCCGCTAGAAATAAAAAATGTGTCTTCTGTCATGTCTGAGAAGACAATTAAATCCAGTGAAGTGACACGCAGTCGGAAAGCAGCTGGTCGCTCAAATAGGATTTAAGGAATCTCAAGACCCTCACGTAATCTTAAATAGAATATTACAGTGTTACATCTGCTTTGTTTGGCCTCACACACTGTTTGACAAGCCACCGTAATTCCCCATGAATAATCCTGGAGGCTCAGCACAAGACACGGAATTTGTTTAGGCAATTCGTGTAGTTCTATGAAGTCAAAGTAGGTGCACAAACTCAACTTACGAGTCGCTCATTATTGCTGCTCTACACTTTCGTGAGCAATGTTCTGCTGTCACGGCTGCGCAGTTTTCAATTTTCCATGGTAAGACGCAGTGTCTGAAGGGAACGTGATAACAAATAGATCCGAAAGGCAGTGGCTTATGTCTGCTTGTGCTTCTTCTATGAACATTCATCAAGTGCTTTTCTGGTCTGTCACAGATTCTTGCGGTGTATAACTTTCACATCATTCATCTCTTCCCCCCCATCCTCCAAAAAAAAGAAAGAAAGAAAGAAGCTGTGTAAACCCCATTTGTTCAGACGTTTCTGTAGCGTTAACCGTCCTTCCCTCCCTTTTCCTAACAACAGGGAAGGATCCACCCAAGTGACGGGAAAAATCGCTCATCACCAGAGGAGAGAGCGACAAAGGTGGCTGGAATTCAGGGGGATTTCCCAGTCTGAGGTTGCAAGAGGATACAGGCTTAAGTGCTTTCATTTTGTGTCAGAGGAAGAAATACCTTGGAGAAGATTTATATCGCTACCTAATGTTTCCAGTAAAAAAAAGAAAAAAAAAGGGAAATATTTTCTCTAGAAGAAGTATTCAGCGTCTCCTCTCTTCTGCTAATTAACTGCTTCAGAGACTGTCCCAAGAAATTAAACTGGACAATTAATTAACAGACGTTAAACACTTTAAATAGTTTAAATAAAAAGGTCCAAAGTGTCCTTGCAGTTAGAGCGGATTGGCCGTCCTTTGGAAACAATATATTTTGTATTAAAGGGGGTAAATATGACACCGTAATGCAAAAAAAGGAGACAAATGTGAAAATGTACAGTACTTTAACCAGAGCACAACACAAGAAAGAAACTATTTCTTCCACTACATGGTGAGGTTTTGTCAAACGGCAACCATGTGGACAAAATAATTGCTTGGCACTTAGTATGACTCATATGGGTTTAATATCACCCCACTTCTCATTTATTCTCTCTTGACAGAGTAATGGCTGTCTTTGGAGAGTTTCCTACCCACTGCTTTCCCTTTCTCCTCACCCCAAGTGTCTAAGTTTACACAGAGCCATACTCTCAGGCCTTGTGCACAGGGACACGCTGAAATTTCATGCAGCCACATTGGGCTGTGGCTGAATCCCACCAGTGCTGCGCCTCCTGTGTATCATGTGGTGTTTTTCCCCACTCAGCCTTCCTACTTATTATATTAAAATAGTTGAGCAAACCAAAAGAGAAGTGTTCAAAGTTCAGACCGAAGCTAGAAGCCGCAACAGGGGGGAAGAGATGTGCTTTACTTTCAATGATACCGTTCATCACGTTCAAACAAAATGTTTACTACTGCCTCACTTGGTTAAATCCAGATGAAGTGTGGGCATCGGAGTGTTGAAGGAAGTCAGCAGAGAGTGAGAATGATCTGGAAACGTGGGAAAGCGAGGCCTTAATTAAAAGGGCGACGGGCTCTGCTCTGCACCGGGAGACGGCGAAATAAGACGTGCAAGCGGCCCTGTGAAGATCTCACTCTCTCTCGGACGGAAACACACATCTTTATCTACTTCCTTATAATGTGAGCCCCATGCATTCGCTTATTACGAGTTCTTTCCCTTCTGTGCATTGAACTCGATCATCAAAAGTCCACCGATTGGCTTTTTGTCCATAACTCACTGCAGATCTAAATCGGATGAGGTTTATGAAAAAGAAAGCGCCGCGTAAACACAAACTTAGAAGGAAATTCCAGGGAGCTGTTGCATACAGATAATAATTCACTTCAAAGCAGTTGAGCCAACACTCTACGCTACTTCCTTTATACAAGCGACAGGTGCGAGAGAACAAAGATTTGTATTCAACCAGCAACTCCAAACAAATGTACGTATTTATAATGACTGTTGATGCCCAAGGCTATATCTGCCATGGTATGTATTTTCAGAGCGGTGAGCAGCATTGATGCACAGTAGGTTATGACAAGGCTGAGAGTTTAAGAGAGTTCAGCTGCTGTTGCAAAACAATGCTAGGTGTTCACTTTGATCAGATCTATTTGCATACAAGGACACAAGATCTTCTCATCCCTCTGCAAATTATCTCCACATGCTCTTGTGCAACCGTGAGCCGAGCACTCTGTATGTTTGTGCAACCATGTAAATTAGAAGGAGAACGATACTGGGAAAGACTCACCTCCGTCTCTGTCGCGCCAGTTTGCCTGACTGTTTGGCGGGCTGGGTGACGAGTAGAAGTCGGGTCCCGTCGGGCTGGTGTCCATGTTCTCCTCCATGTTGACGGTTTTGGGCCTTTTGCTGCACACATGGAGAAGTTTACGGTTTGATGCAGACAGTAGTTTGGGGGACCGCAACTTTCGAGAACGCAAGATGGTGTCAATACTGATTTAGGGGCAGTTGGAGAAGATGTTTGACAAAGATTAACTGGCATTATGTACAAGCTTAGTTAAAAGGAAGAGTCCAATATTTTGGGAAACACCCTTGTTTGCTCTGTTGCCAATAGTTAGATGGGAAGACTGATGTCACTCTCCTGTTAGTGTGCTAACTCTAAAGCTAAGGGCTGGAGATGTTTAGCTTAGCTTAGCATAAAGATGGAAAGCAGAGGGATGCAGCTTTATACTGACTAAACAAATGTAGTATAATGCGGTAGGCACATTTGTCATCATCTTTGTTTCATTTGTGGTTCATTTTGGCAAAAATATATACAAAACAGTATCTCGGAAGAAGTCAGTGCACTTCCCTTAAATTTAATAAGATATTTTTGTGTTTAAAATGATCAGATAAGAAAGCAAAGTCACTCTGACGCTGCAGCAGCACTTTTATCTCCAAATAGCTCTTATCCTGAAACTATCTGTTGCCGTAACTTCCACTGACCTGCCAGGAGGGGAGGACAGGGGGCGATGCAGCCCCACGCTGGAGTTCAGGTCATGATAGTAAGGTTGGCTGGGCATGTCCGCCATGGAGAAGTTTACTGTTGCACCGTGGGTAATGGGCACTGCAAAGGACACAGAGAAAAGGAAATCAATGTCATCACCATCTTTCGCACAATTAGATGCACAACGGCTTCATCGGCTTGTGTGTTTAGAACAGGCGAGTTATTTTTATTTGGCTAGATTTCTATTTGGCTTTACAACAAATTAAAGAGTGAAATGTTTTTCTTTTTGCATTAAATGCCTCTTGTGAAAGTTAAAACGATGCCTTCGGCTTGCTTCTAAAGAAACTCGTGGCAAACGTTCACAATCGCCAGCATTTCCTTCACTTCTTTATCATCGGGCGCAAAACTTGGCAGTTTCCTCACATAATGATTTACAGTGGAAAAGGTGTTGTTTTTCTCACTGCGGTCAAGGTGAGGGATATTGTTTCAGTGGGGGCCAGGCCTGTGTTTACAGAACAAAAGAGGTTCACCACCCAGCTTCGCTCTCTCCCGCTCTCTTTTTCCTCTGCCTCTCACTTTATCTCTCTTCAGTGTGTGGCCCGCAAGGCAGCCTGCAGCTCGAGCGGTTGGTTGGTTTGGAGTGGATGAGAGGATGGAGTGTGTGGCGCCGTCTGTTGTGGTCTGAGGTTCACCACTGGCCTATCCCTCCGCCAGCCTCCACCCTGGCAGCCCGCTGTAGCCCTGGCAAAGGCCCCTACCCGCTGCTACCCATACCGAGCTGTCTGTGGAGGAATGCACCCGGCCCGCGGACGCTTAAGATGAGACCATTGTTTTTATTTTGTCTGTTTTTTTTTAATTTTCTCATTCATAGCTTTGAACATTCCCGACGATTTCTCTGTGTGCTGGTTTCTCTTTATGGCTCTTGGCTCAGCACAATATTTGTTGACGATGCCACTTGGCCACCCTGCCAGTCATCTCATTTGATCATCTGGGCTTGGACATTTAGGCGTGAAAACCACCCCAAAACAAAAACATTAAATAGACAATGATTCTGAATCAGCTGCAGGAGAGGATTTACTTTGAGTAAATTCGCTCAACAGTTGCCCGTGCATGCCCACGTTTTCTGTTGACAAAATATTGTTACACTTGCAGTCAAGGCTCCTGTTGCAAATAATGAGCGTCCTCGGCGAAATGCAGGACTGCAAATCAGCCTTGAACTCCGCAGCCCCCCTTTCATGGACTTCAAAGAATGTCTCAACGGCCTGGAGAGTTGGGAGAGAAGCGCGATGACGGACGAGCGGCTGCTTAGATATCTTCCCAGGGAGCGACTGGCTGAGTGAGTGACAATTCCTGTGCGTCCGTCGACCTTTTTAAAATTCCAGCGCGACTTCAGTCGGCTTTAGTGAAACCAGGCTCGGTCACATGAGAGCAAACATGGCAGCTCAGAGGCCATCTGGTCAGGGGGCACATTAAACACTAAACAAAAACACAGAGTCTTTCAAAAGGATATTCAGTGTGCGAGCATGGAAACAAGTAGGTCCTGTCTTTCACAGCACAATGAACGAGACAGCTGAGACAAAGTGGCTCACGCTTCCATCAGAGACGTGCTATGCACTACATAAACTACCAAAAAATTCAGATTTAATCAGCATTTGTTGTTAGCATTGCAGTGAGATTTTTTCCAAATATAAAGACATACTTAAACTATATACAATTATTTTCTCCTACTCTCCTCCTAAGTCCATGCTGACATATTAAAATTGTTTGTTTTGTCTACTCCAAAAACCCAAATAATTTCCTTGAGAAGCTGGAAGTGACATATTTAATTCATAAGTGATCTCCATGAGTCAACAATAAATATTTCCTAATTTATGTAAGTATCCCTGCTTATTCTACACCACACTAACCATCGGATTAAAACTAGCTGGAAGGCGGTGCAAGATACAGACAACACATGGAGGTATGTTTCTTTAAAACGCTCGTTGTTGAGGGTGACTGGGGTCTTTGTGCACCACAGGCGCATTCGCTACAGTTACAGCTCAGAGGCAACACAGGTAAAAGGTGCCTTGACGTGCCCTCAGTTATCATTGGAGTCCTGGAGGGACGACGGTTAACGGCTCTGCGCGGGGCGGACATGTCTATACAGATGATTGCAGGCTCATACAGACAGCTGTGCACTCAAGTGCTCTTTTTCTCGCAAAAGCAGACCAGCCAAACTGGATTATCCACACTACAGCTGTGTGGTGGGTTTCAGTAAATACAGAGATTATGAGGAAAACAGAATTTTAAGTGGCTGTTGAGGGTTAAGGCACTTTTATTTGTTTTGTTTTGTCTTTCTTAAATCTGTTTTTTCTCTTCATATGAAAACACATTAACACACAGAGCCTGCGCACACCCACACGAGTCTTTTCAATCGTCGTACCTTCAGTTCTATTCACTAATTAGACCCTAGTTGCCTGTGAATAGACCGACAGAGTGTCAGCTTTTTGACCTTGATATTAACTTTGTTAAACCTGTTACACTGTCAACATATCTCTAAAGCTCCAGCTTGGCTCCACCCGTGTTTAACATAACCACACGTCTGATCAGTGATAAGAGAAAGACACACACATTAAAAGCAATATAAGAGCTCTATACTCACTTCTGGACACTCGCACTAGTTCTGCAACACTGAAGACTCCTGATTTGATGAAACTGTCTTCCAAATACACTGAAACATAATAAGCAATGATTAATGAAGCTGTGGCTTTCTCATGTAATTATTTCCTTGTAAAATGAACAATAACACGAGATTTATTACGGCTATTAAATTATTTCATTAGACATGGATGGAGCTAAAGAACCTATTTTATTTCTTCTTTTTTATTATGATTTTTTTTCCCCCTTTCAAGTTGTGTTTGCATGCAAATTGATTAGTATCTTCTTTCAGTCAGGAAACTTTTCAAACAAAACAAACTGTCATTTAAAAACCTTTTAAATTTGGAAGATATCATAAGATTATAAAGAATGTATTATACATTAAATTATGGATATAATTTATGGATTATGGATTTAGGAACGGGCAGTTTTTAAAAAATCGAAAAATGGAAAAGGAAAGTGCATGGGTCACGGTCTATTTCCTGAAAGCGTCAATTATTATTATTCGTATTATTGTTGTTATTTTTTCCATCTAGTATTTTAAGCACAAGTGCTGAGTGACTCGCTTTGTTTCTGGCCTGACATGTTTAAACAAATGCCGAGGACAAAACCATTCCTGTGCAGCGCAGCAAAGAGTGACAGGACAGGTGTGTGTGTGTGTGTGTGTGTGTGTGTGTGTGTGTGTGTGTGTGTGTGTGTGTGAGAGAGGCAGAGGACACGCAGGCTGCCGCTGCTGTGAGAACTGAAGACGAGTCCGTGCTGAACAGCAGGTCCTGCCTGTTTGATCAATACAATGGTAGAACTTCACCACTGTAAATATTGACACTGTTACGATATAACAGCATGAAATAGCTGCAGAAAAGCATAATCATAAAAACGATCATTTGCAGAACCTTAGACTGCTCGAGTTTTCTTTTTTAAACGAAGCTGCTCTGAATGAGGTAGAACACGGTTATTTAAGCACAGCCAGATTTTTTTCTTCTTCTGTTTTTTAGAAAACAATTTTCAGACTAAATAAAGTACCCCTAATGTGTGTGTGTGTGTGTGTGTGTTTTCTTCCCCGGTTTACACTATAGTGTGTATGCCCTGCCCAGAACTCATCAGCGCTAATCAGATGCTGTCAGTCATGTAAAATACTCAGACAAGTTACTGACACCCAAATGAAGCTGGCTCTGCTTTGATTTAAAGCCAAAGGCACTCGGGCTGTGCCAGAAAGATAGATGGGCATCTCGATTGGCACCTACTAAGCTTAATGCCTCAAGTGAGCCAATGGCTTTTGCGAGGAACTGTGCCACTGCCGAAGGCCTCCCAGGCCTGAGTCATTGGCTCGCTAGCATGTTTTTCTTGGCACCGGTATCAGCAGAACCTGCTCTTGAGGTAGAAAACTAATTATACTTCTCAAACTATTTTCATTCCAGCACTGTGACGACACAGTGCAGGTCAGTCCAGGGGAACAACGGCACTGTCAAAGAATATTCTCTACAGCTCAGCTCTGCTGGCTCACCTTGACGCACTCAACTACCAGCCAAAGGCGCAATATGCTGTAACATTTTCACTCCAGATCTTTTTGGATTTTTTTGAAAACACAGACGCTCCGACTGGGGTGATGAACTCAAATGTTATTCTTTCCTTAGCCTACATAAAGTTTACAACTTAGGCTTTAGCCAGGGAATTTTCAAAAGTGATACTAACTTGAATTTTACTTTTTTTTAACATTTACCAACTGTCTGTTTAGCTAAATCTGGTTTGTGCTGACGATTTCTTTGGAGTATTCACACAGAGGACCATCTGGTATATACCTTGGGTCTGCTTAAACATAGCTTGTATACTTAGGTATTTTCCCTTCCAGTCACAGAGGTTAGCACACTGTTTAAATTCAGTAGGTTACAGTGTAGATAAGCTGCTGTACAGTTGGAAAGCTGCACAGAAAACAATGGACTGATGACAGGAGGGAGGATGACTGGCAGTGTACATACCTGGAAGAGGGTTCTTGCCTGGCTCATTGTTACTTGGACTTCCTGACTGCTGAGAGTCTGCAAACACACAGAAAGAAGGGCCGGGGATTAGCTCAAAAAGAAGGCAGCAACGTCTCGCTCAAAGTGAAATATTTTCTTGTCAGCGCTGATTATTTCCAGCAAAGGTCAAATCGTACAACTTGAAAAATTACGCAACTATGCAAACCGACTTTTGTTTTTTCTTATTGTAACATGTAACACCTTTGTGGGAGCAAGAAGTCATTTGCTGCGCGAGCGCGTGAAGGTTTTTTCCCCTCTTTTTTTCCTTATCTGTTTCTCCAGGAAAGTGGACCCACTACACAATGAACAAGTCATTTTTGTTTGAACAGGATTATCATTAATGGGAGAGTAAACTGAAGCAAAAGCTCTGCGTCTGACACGGACTAACCTATAAACCTAAATGTTTTTACCCGCAGACCTCTGGGTAATTTTTCAAAGAGGCTGGGGGTGTGTTGGGAGGAAGGGGTGAGGGGCATACAAAATGTGTTTGGTCCTGCTGCGCAAGATACAAGCACAGAACAAAAAACGTAGAGAGAGGACAGGAGGGGTGGGGAAACACAAGGAAACATGAGTGGAATTCTTTCCACCGGTTATGGTGCGCAGGGCTGTGGTATGAGGCCACGCGGACTGATGTGTTTTACCTGCCAGCCTAACTGGGAGGGTAACGTATCATTCCTCACGAGTTCGTCATCGCCCAGTGATTGATCAAAGGCACCTTTTTTTGTTTCCTTATAAGTCGTGCAGCATAACAGTCAACATCGGTATAAACAGGATATTATAACCGCACGCTAAAGTATATTAAGACCAAGCCATGCCTGGCAGGGGGCTCCTAATGGGACCCCAATAATAGTTCAAACCAGTCCAAGCCCATACATGCCCCGGGACAGACAGGGTGCACTAAGAAGCAGCAGAGAGATTACCATCTACACATTTAACATGAGACCCAAGAAGCCAGAGACGGTGAACTCAGATACCCTCGCCTTGGAACAACACCCCTTTTCCTGCCGCAGCTCTCATGAGCTGCGTTACAGAGGCAACGGAGAGAAGGAAAAGAGAGGCTGGTGGAAGAGAAGGGGAAAAAAAAAATACGTTGAAAGATTTATTCTTTTCTTGTTCTCTCCCTATGTGGTTCTCCCGCTCTCTCTCTCTTTCTCTCTCTCTCGTTCCCCCACTCCTAAATTTGACTATTAAACAGGACTGCAAAAACAGAATGTTCTTGGCCGAAGCTCAACAATGACAAAGCAGGGAGGGAACAGGACCATACATTAAGCAAAGGGGGAAAAAAATCCCCCTTTTAATGTTTAACTTTAAAAAAATGTATGCGTAACATACAAGTTAAAGGCCAACGGTACAGATCTGCTACACTTCCAAAACATGTGAAAACTTGAGCGCGACTTGTGCTTTCATCATCGAACTGTTCAGCTGTTTGAGCTTTCTCCTAAAAAGCTAATTTCGGTTGCTCCCTTATTCACAAAGGGTCGCCACAGCGGGCAGCTCCACATTATTTTATTTTTTCTTTCTTCAAAAAAGGGATATTGTCTCCTCTCAGGATCGAACTATGGATCTTTTTGTTTGTTGGGCTGATCAGCAGTAAAAAAAGACTTCATTTAAAGTTGAAATAAAACAGAAAAAAACTAAACTTGACAAGCTGGGAAGCCGGAAAACAAATGATACCGCTCCTTACTAAATTATTTAAATGAGTAGTCAGCTATTTAAATTATTAGAGTAGATTTGGTCAATACTAAAATCTGCATGACATCGCAACTTGCACATTGAACGTGTTCAAATCAATTTCAGACATCAGCCAAATAGCTTTCTTTGCCTTCCACCAACACACAGAGAGTTCCTCCTACAAACACACACTCGCACAAACTTTTACATGAAGTTAGCACATGTCCATAAAGTTATCGCACGACACTCAGTGGCCTTGTCTCCCCGATCCAACCACCCCTCCCCACTCCATCCCAATTGCCACTTTCCGAGTCATCCATCAGTCTAGTTACGACTGCCAACTCTACGCTGGCTCCCCGAGAAGTGCTGAGAGGGAGAGAAACAGGCAGGGGGCGAGAAAAGAGCACAAGAGAGTAGGGAGGAGGTAAATGCTGAAAAGGCAGCGCGGGGAGGGGAAAAGGGAGCGGGGAGGTGGGAGAGCTGCTACAGTTCGGTTAGATCGGATCAGAGTTGTGCGGTTTTTTGTTTGTTTTCCTTTTTCCTTTATTTTTTTTCTACTTCTTCGAAGGCTGAACAGGCAACCATGACAAAAAGAGCAGATGGTCGTGGCAATTAGAGATCCCAGGCAGCATCTTCCAGCATGAGGCCCCACTGTAGCACCAGGAGAGACCACCTGGATGACTCAAGGTGGGATACAAGCATATGGCACATCTGCCAGGTCTGCACCAGAGCTGGAAACACCTCCCCTATTGCATTACATTTTATCTTTGACCCAAGAAGGGCAGCTTCACGCTCCCTCTATTTTTTCAGTTTGATTAAAATATTTAATAAGACGCTTGCACATTTGGGAGTCTGCGGATGTGCTCGTTTTATCTCTCGTTCTCGTTCTGGGCTTTTCATGCCCCGTGGTGTTTTCTGCATGCATTTTTTATTTGTTTAGTGCGACCTCACTAAATCAACTTTCTATCAAATCTATTTAGATGACTAAATAGGTAGGATTGAACAGTCTTAGCTTGTGATTCAACAGGCTTCCGAACAAAGCGCTCGTTTGAAATTGTGCAAACAAGATAACCGTGCTGAACTCCAAAATATCAAATGAAATTTCATATAAAAGAGGCTATTCTGAAAAAAGGAAAAAAAAAAGATTGCACAAAGTAAACATGTGGTGAAGCACGAGCCTGAGGCCTGGTATCTGTATCTACAAGGTGTCCTTTGCAGAAGCCCAGCCAATCCGATAGTCTTCAAATAAACAGTAGTGTAACCTGTAAATAAACAGTTGCGGTCGAGGAGGCTCGGCTTTGCCCTGGGAGTTTGGCAGGGCTCGATCGCGAGGCCAGACACCGCACACACGCGGCCTCTCTCTCGCACACATAAACACACGCGCGCGCGCACATATACACACGCGGCCCTTTTCCAAAAACAACATTTCTTGGCACCCTCCGTCCCTGCCACTTGTTTAAATAAACAAACCGGTTCATGAAGGAAGCGGAAAAAAACACAGTACCACGTATGAATCAGATTATCTGTTGTTACTCAGCAAAAAAAAAAAAAAAGAAAGAGGGGGAAGAAAAAAGCAGGAGAAAAGGCTTGTGGGTATTTTGGATGTGTCCACGAGTTCTTACACCTTCTCGTCCGGTGGGATACTTATCATACCACTGTAACGATTAGGGCAATTAGGGGTAATGGCAACAGAAATCTGGCTCGGCAAGAAAGTTTCGCAGTGCTTGTGAGGTTTCTCCACGCCCAAGTGTGTTGCTCGCCTGGATTTCAGAATCACTAAAACACACACATACACTCTCCCTAACCCACCCGCTTCATTTTTGGCATGATACCCATTCTGTTCCCACTAAATTGCAGAACACACATGCACATACGCACACAGTGTGGGTTAAATTAGCCACATAGTTTGGGAAAGTTGCTTTTTCCCCCCCTTTTCTTTCTTTCTTTCTCTCTTTCTTTCTTTTTTTTTTTGGATTACTGCGGTGCACGTTTCTAGTCCGCAAACACTTGCAGACGCGTACAGATATCCTCCACAAAAAAACAGTGCGCACGCGCAACACGCACGCCCTGCAGATGCATACCGCTGTCGACATTTCAGGAGGAGAAGCCTGTCTGGCAGCCATTTTATGCCGAGCGGGGTTCTGTGCACATGTATAGCACTCTGGCTGCCAGAGGCATGGGTCCCGAGCCAAGACGCATTTCAGCAGCCTGGGGAGGCGAGGGGAGGGGAGTGTGCGGAGGAGAGGTGCAGAGGGGTGGACTCCCAGAGAAGTAGGGAAACAGAAAGAGGGAGAGGGGCAGAAAATATCGACCTAATTACGGAGCGCCTCCGATGCGTAATGTTTCGACAATACAGCTGCTCCTGAGTAAATATTTGATGTGGCCGAGCAGACTTTCTGCTCAGTGTCCTCCTGCTTTTCTTTCCTCGTCCGGTGCAGGAGCCTCCACTTTGTCCTTCCTTGGAAATGCACAGTCCAAATGCGTATCAAGTGCTTGTGTGTCCGTGTATGTGCAGCACAGGGGTCACACAAGTCGTGACGGCGTGCATAAATGACTGTACATGTGCTGGTATGTAATATGTGTGTGTGTGTCCCGTGTCCTCCTCTGCTCCTGGTTTCTATCATTCACAGCTTTTGTCGATGACCTCACACTACTCGGGCTGGCTTCCAGCAGAACCTGCTCCCTTCTCCAAATCTTTTTCTTCTCCTCGCTATCTGTCTATCGCTGTCCCTGTGCCTGCAACAGTATCCCTCCTCTATTGTATCTTTTCATACCCGCCTCTGTGTGCATATCTACTGTTCAGCGTGTATCTGCAACGATAATGTCTTATCCAGTACAAGGTGCGCGCTCTCTTTTTTTTTTCCTTCTCGCGTCGCCTTCTTTTAACACTTTTCTCTCTTTTTCTTTTAATGTTTCCATCTGTGCCGGTGCCCCCCACACTCCCGTTGCCGCCTTTTCTAATGCCCCCCATCACCCCCCACTCCAACCCACCCAACCCTTCTCTCTCATTCTCTCTCTTTGTCTCTCTATCTTTCCCTTCTCTCCCTCCCTCACGCTTTGTTGTCTAAACAAAGTGGCCTTTATCAGGATGAGCCGCAACCCAAACAAGCCAAACAAAAGATATGGGCGAGAAAATCTGCCCGCAGAAGAGGGAGGATCTTATCGTGCCAGCCTTTGTGTGCCAGCCTGCCAACTGGCGATGCCTCCCACCGACGACCCCTCCCTTTACACACACACCAAATTCTGGCATCTCACCCCCCCCCTTCCTCATTAGGACTCACGCATGGCATTCTGCATAGGGCTGGCACCTGACCTGGCCGAAAGGAGAGTGATATTGATGCCGAGGGTGAAGGGAAGACAAACGCTGTGCCAAATTGAACGCCATCTTGGGGCGGCGTTGTCTCATAAGGAGGGTGAGCTTTGACGAAGAGGGGGGAAAGCTTCCTTTACATATATTTGGTAGGACTGAACTTCAACACTTTGCACGTAGCAGGATGTGGTAAAGTCTAAAGAAAATGGCTCTTACGGCCTCTTCTATACCACATGGTTGGTTTTATTATCAGTGATACCTCTGCACAGACTGATATAGATACCATTGTATTCCTCTGACTGACTGTGTTGCAGCAGTGGCGGCCATACACTGTGTGACACTGTAATGATTATCTCATAATTGGAACAAGCCAAGTATTTCTTATTGGCTTAAAGGAGCACCTGGTAATCCGGATAGCTACCCTATCAAATGACTGCCACTGACGGGGAATGCAGGTACAGTAGGATGAGTTACACGCAGACACGCACACACACAGACACACACACACAGATATACTCAGTCAAACGAGTGAAAAAAAAAGCTCAGAGAAAGTGAGAGGGGCAAAGTTGAAACGTCTGTGAGAACAATGACATGTTGCCTTCTTTTCTCTAAGACAGACACCCCAGACTTGTTCAATAGACCAGGAGACGCACACACACACACGCACACAGTAGGTCTGTCAGGGTTTTGAGACTTATGGAATCAAGTGGGATCCCAGCCCAGACAAGAACAATGAGAAGCCATACAGTGTGTGTGTGCGCACGGCTGATTTTGTGTGTGACCCAGCTCATTTGTATCTCTCTGTGCCCGTCTCTCAATGGAGTGCACGCTCACGGCCGCTGCCGCCTCAGTGTGTATGCCCATGCGTGCGTGGATCATCAGTTTGTGTGTTTGTTTCTAATCGTTGCATACTAATGCCGGTGAAGAGCAGGCCCTCTTTCTCTTGGCCGAGTCTCTGTGCCTTCTCCTCGGTAAACTCTCACGGCAGTGAAAAGAGGAGAGCATTTTAACTGAGCCGGGAGGACAACAGGCTCCTCATTGAGGTCACCAAACAGTGTGGACGGGGAGGGAGTGTATTCAGTGGCGAGTGGGCCTTGAACAAGGGACTGAATGGTCTGACGGATCATTAGCCACACCGGCCCAGGAGAGGAGAAGGAAGAACCTGGCAAGCTCAAAAGGATACGCAGCTATACAACTAAGGATGCAGATGAGGGTTAATCCATCTAAAATTCAACTTCCCCACCTTTTGAGCTGCGAAATAAAGTTTACCCACCTCTGTGCGGACGCACAAATCGCATGCATTTACAGTCATCCGCACGCTATGACATACACGTGTGTACAAATAGGGGTACGCATGCCACATCCTGCGGGAAGCCGATGTGTGCTGTGCGAACGATGCAATCGGCAAACTGGGCTGCAGACGAACTACGCTACACAGCGACGCGGCACAGTGGCTCATCTGTCCAATGAAAAATGAGCAGGCTGGTCTCCAGTCAGCACACTGTGCCCCACTTAATGTTTCCAGCTCCTTTCGCTCTCTTCCAGTTCACCCTTTCCTCACAAATTGGACTTTCCTTTCACTTTTTACACGACATTCCTTTTTCTTTTCTTTTCCTTTCACGAAAATCTGCTTTTTCTCTGTTCCTGATGCTTTAAAAAAGATCGTTTGCAGCCAAAACTTTTCACCTCCGACAACCCTGACACTGTCTTAGAAGTATGCGCAAATGTATTTATGAAAGCCGTTTGTGCTGAAACCACTTAAATCAATCAACCTTTTTTTTTTTTTATCATTTCTCAAGCAACAATTTTTTCTTTTTTTTGGTATCAGCTTCTAAAATGTGAAGATATGCAACTCGCCCCTCAAATCTTTGTAAATTGAACATTTTGAACGGGTGACTGTTGATAAGTCAAAACAAACAATGTGAAGGCTTAAGTTTGAGCTCCCGCAGATTCTAATCAGTGTTTCGGACTAATATCTGATTATGTAAACTAAATAATCTGCTAGTCGGAAAATAATTAACAGATTCACTGATAATGAAAGCAATCATCAGATCTTGGACCAAAAATTGTTTAAACGTGGATTAACTGATTTTCCAAAAGTGTGGTCTCGTCATCATCCACAACTTAAACGACCATCAGGTCCAGACTGTGAGAAAAAGAGAGCGCTGCATCTGTGCGTGAGACAAAGGGCCAATCAATGGCCAACGCTGCATCTTTTTTGCTATGCACCAAACAAACAATTAGCTTTGTTGCGGTGTAATTGACTGGCAGGACCGGGTGGCATTTACATTTGCCCGCTGTTGCCACCCTGCCATTCGGCGAGCTGGGGGTAAAAAAAAAAGAAAGAAGAAGAATGGGCCCATACAAGGGTGCAAGGTTGGCCACATCTCTCTGGTTCGAAGACACTGCTATTTTTCCACGGTGGCAAACTTCCAAGCAGGAGCTTTTTTTTTTTCCCCTTAAATGCACGTCTGTGGAGGAAGGAGGGGAAGGAGGGTGGAGTGAGGACGAGACTATAGATTTAATTATGCATGCGTGTTTTCTCATTCATTGTAGTGGTGGGAAGGGGAGAGGAAGAGGGTAAGAGGGGTGTGTGGTGGGACGTTTGGGGGGGGGGGGGGGGCAGACCAATGACATTCCGTCGTTGTAGTCCTCCTCCTATACACATACACACACAAGGAGCAGTCTGGGAGCGAGCCGCTATAGGCTAATGAGGTGACACTCACCGTCTGGAGACTAGCCAAAACAGTCCATTAACTCCTAGCCAGTAGTTAAGAGGAGAAGAAGGAGAAAGTGGTTGCAGGGAGGGTGCAGAGGAGAAAAAGGGGAGGCGGATGAGGGAGAGGAGGAGGAGTAAGGGGGGGCAAATGGGTGAGGTAGGCGGCTAGCTGATGGTTGGTGGGTGGAGCTTGTGAGGGGGTGAGGAAAAAAAAAAGAGAGGAGAAAGTCTGAAGTCTTTCAGGATGTGAGGGTGGGGGGTATTTCTGCAGTTTTGTAGTTGTGAATGAATCAGCGGGGTGGCTAGTAGAAGGGGGGGCTGTGCACGAGCGTTCACTGTTGGTGAATATGCTCTGTGGAGGCAGCTCTTGAGGAAAAGCAAGACTCTGTGTGTGTGTGATGGAGTAGAGGTGGCGGTGGGGCGGGCGTTGGATGCCACGAAAGAGAGAGAGGACAAGGGAGATAGATCCAAAACCCCCCAGCCAGGCAGACAGACCTTTGACAGAGGAGCTCTGTGATTCGTCTCTTTCATCTTTAGAACCCCCCTATCCAGTCGGATAATTATGAGACAAATGCACCGGACCCCTGCTGCTTGAGTGGCAATGGGCATTGGAGGCCAGAAACACATAGAGGGTTCAAACCTGCACGTCTCGACTGGTCCGGAGGGAGGAGGGACAGAGGGAATGAGAGATGGCGGGGGTGTTTAGGGGTCTGGGAATTTCCCCACTCTCCCAAGAGAGACAAGTTGGCCAACAGATCATAGTTCGGGGACAGCTTGGTTGTGCTACTAACGAGGTTTAACTCCGCTTTACTTCCATTCAACTTCGACAGACACACACACACACACACACACACACACACACACACACACACAGTTAAGAAGTATCACACTTTTATGGTTTATTTTCAAAAACGTATAAAAGAAAACTTTGGGAAAACGCTGCCAGATTTCTAACTTGTAGCTGGCTCAGTTAGACTGATCCATGCACAACATGTTGTTTTATTAATGTAATTGATGTTGCTCTGGTCTGCACTGATAAGGCAGTACAGTTAGGAAAAGCAATGCTACCTACATCTTTATCTTGCACCAACCACCAAACCCTGAAGGCCTTATCCCTGAAGCAAACACACATGCAAAGTACTGCTTTATTTGACTGGTAATTCAAATGAAAATCAATGTGCCAATCTGTACGAGCACTTTGAATTCAAAAGTGATTCATGTGAAAGAATTTTTCCTTTGGGTAACAAATTTTCACTCAGGCCTGGGCAACTCTCTGTGCCCGTTTCTGCCTCTGCCAGTGACGTGTCGGTGATTGTCAGCGCTTACGACGACATCAGGCCTCAGCCAAGAGGACTTCCCACTGGCGAGGGCCGCGTCAGGGTGACTGGGTGCTCCCTAACAGGGCAAAATGGCTCTCCTCCAGCTGGCCACCCATTGCCACTGTTTGCACTCCCTGAGGTCTGCCAAGCAAGCGGCAGTAAAACACACACAAACACACATGCCCACACACACCTTAAAGTGGGGACGTGGAAGGAATTATCCGATCATAGAATGCCACCACATCTAAGACCAGATCTTGGCCCAAAACAGACAAGGAAAACAAAGCGTGCACTCATTCAGACGATTTTGCTGGCACTGCTCCCTTGGAACGGGACACAGGGTGGAGAAGGAGGTGGGGGGGACAACCACAGAGTTTAATGTGTCATTACAAGCATAAAAACAGACTACTGACATTGCCAACAGATGTCGAGCCAGTTTATATTTGCCATTACAACTCCAGTAGGGAATGAAGCGGCAGGTGCAAATGGGGCTTTCTTCTTTACAATCCCAGCTACTGTGCTGCTGCATCATCATGTCTCCTGATCTATTACTCAGACATGGATCATGGGTAGAGGGCTCGGTGCCTTTGGCACCAATCAAACTCTGAATCATGGTTTGCATTTGTTCTCTTCATCCAACTTTTAGATACTTAGATTTCACTTAAACACCACATGGGCTAAGCTCTCTATGAGAACCCGAGGCTTAATAATGCTTACACCTTTCTTGAATGTCTCACTCTAAATAGTGCAACAATGACAGAAAGATGTCTCTCATTCTCTCAACACTCCAAAGAATGCTCAGTTGCAGCAGGGGAACTGAGGAGTTTGTTGGTGGTTTAAAAACCGGCTGCATGCTGCATGGTCAGTAAAACCCCTCCTTTCCTTTTAATGAGGCTGGAGGACGGTGCTTTCAGAGCCCCCACCCCTCAGCCCCATCAGAGCTGGTCCGAATCAAAGCAGCCGTGGGGATCAAGGCTCGGGGGCAAGAGGGTGAGTTGGGGGAATGGGGTTTCGGTGTCTCCACTGGCACAAGACCATTGAATGAAGCTATTAGGGGGAGTGAGGGAAATTATAGGAGTGATTTCACAAAACCACTACTCTTGCAAAGAAAAGCGATTCTTGTGGAAACGCTGCACCGCTTAAATTCTTACTCGGTGAGCCACGGTCAGATGCAGAGCAGTGGTTTAAATTAAACAGCGTCATAAAACAGATTCTCACGTAACTCAAAAGGGAGTGACAGCTCCTTGCCCGCCACAAGGTCAACGCTTTGGCAGTGATCCAGAGTTAGTGGAGCTCCTCACCTCCTCGTGGACCCTCCGACTGTCTGGAGATATCCGACTAACAGCAGTCAAGGTGCAAAACATCTTTTGTGGTTGCAGGTCCCCGATGCAGGGTTTAAACACAAACATTCAGCGGCTCGGTGCTTTCAACAGCCTATCCGCTACCACAACAAAGCGCCACATAATCGTGATTAAACATCTGGGTCTTACAGGAGATCAAAATGCAAATCTGATCTTTCGGGTTTAACCGTTTACTCCCTTTGCTGCACCACAAGTTATAAATCGCTCTTAAGTGCACGCTAAGCAAGATATTCACAGCCAGACAGACTCAAATGAGTAAGCAAGATAGAACTCTCTTACACATTTAGTCGAGTAAAAAAAACAAAACAGCAAATCTGTTCTCTGTGACTGAGGCCTGCTGAGGCAGCCCCCTCTGCCACTGCAGCAATAACAACATGTGGTTTGGCTGTGCAGCGCCAGCTTACAGTGGGAAGAGGAGAGGCGCTAAATTAATCTCAGATTCTGTTTTTGAAAGTCATAAACAATGCTACAGCGAGGCATGACATCCACAGAGGTGGCCACAGTGTTTGGTCACATGATTAGAGAATGTTACATCAGCAGCGTTGTAGGGTTTCGGGAATAGATTATCATCACAGTGAGCACTCAAACATTACAAATCATATTTACATAGTAAACTGTGGTTATGCTGAGCGTACTGTCTGAAACAATTGTGTGTAGCCGGCACGCAAGCCTGCCGTGTCCCCAGGCATTGTGAGGCTTCTCCCAGTCTTGCTATGTAGAAGAGAAATGTAAAGGGCCTTTGTTTTTAAAATGGACTGCTGCCAAATTGTTAGGATCATACACAGAACAATGTCATCGGGCCTCACCTGGCAGGTTTGTTTGCAGGTATCGTATATATTGTGGTTTTGTGATTATATTCTTGCTGTGATAGAGTTAAGAAGGAAAGGCTTTCAGTTAAGTCTGGCCTTCCTCTTTGCTTCAGCCTTTCCCACGAGGCTCCCGAACCATAATCTCTTGAAATATTTGCACAGATGACGGCAGCACTCGGCTGTTTTGACATGGAGCGGCATGAGCAAGATCTAGCAGTCACATTTTCCATCACTTTTCAGTTCAGGAACAGGAATTCCCCTTTTGCCGCTTTTCTTTGTAACCCACCCGCCTCCCACCACCCTGTACAAGCCTCCCAGCACTCCTTCCTCCACTTCCTCAGCCTGCTAGCATTTGTCCCCTCAGGGCCGCTCCACAGGGGCCTTTACACTCGCCTTGCAGCCAGCTCCTGCAACCCTTGCTTTCCACTTGTGCAAGCATGTTTTGTTTTTTTCCCACTTTATCTGAGATGCCAAAAGTTCACTAACTGAGATCAGGGGTGGGTGAGAGGGCAATCAGGGTTGGGGTAAATTCTGCAAGCTGGTGCGGAGAAGAGGTATCGTCTTTAGTGCCCTATAGCTCAGCTTAGGAAGGCAAGCGTGGCTGTTTTCTTTATGTTTTATGTTTCTGGGAGAGTCATTTTTTAAGAGCAGCAAGTTTTGGAAACGTGATCGTCTTTGCATTTGACTTAACTCTATCATTCCATCACAACTGCACACAACTGCACTCACACACAAAACAGGCTAAAGTGTGCACACACTCACAAGCATTTCCCATTTTACCTCATAATTGCTGATGAGGTGGTTTTTATATTCACAGAAAGTTTTCCTCAAGGTGTTTTCACTATCTGGGGTCCTACAAACTCCTCGGTGTCCTCATTTTGCCTTTCATCCGTCCTTTTTTTTTTAACAATTAGTCAGACCGAATGCATATGGTGAATCATCAACTTGCAAATTCATCATTTTATTCTAATTAAAAAGGTAAAAATTACAAACAGAAACTAATGCCATATTATGCCTACAGTTATTTAAGAATTTTAGTTATTCCAAACTGTAATTGCACCTAATTTGCTGTGGAATCTCTTTAAAGGTCATAAAAAAAATTTCTCCTGACACTAGCCACAGTTGCATCATGGGAACTGGAAGGAATATCAAAGGGCCACCATTGGAGCAGACTCTGTAATCCTCCTCCTGGCAAGCATCTACATATATACACTCGACCTTGCCAACGTTTTTTTTTCCTCCTGAGGGCCTGCTTGAATGTGCATGTGCATGTAGAAAACACTATCTCTTTGCCGACACTGACGGCACAACAGACTTGTTGCAGTCGCAGCTCGAGCAAGGTTGGCAGCCCTGCAGAAACACTTCCCATTTGTGGTGTGGGGCTTGGTCCAAGCCACTTGAACTTGGCAAGGCTTACCTGGAACAGCCTACCCGTAGGACTGCCACAGACTCTCCCCCTTCAGCCAACACAGCCAGCCTCACTGTAAACTATAACAGCTGATTCCAGCCACACCTCCAGAAAACTGGCTGCAACTGATTTGCAGGTGTTTATCAAGGAAGAAGGAAGCATAGCTTTTTTTTTTCTGTTTTGCTTTTGTTATCAAATCAAACTGAGCAGGTCCCAAGTAACTCCCTGCTGAGCAGGTTAAGCTGCTGCTTTCCAGCAGGTACTTTGTTATTGAATAATACATCACTGTTAGCAGATCCTCTTGTTTGTCACCATTAATTGTTGTATAATATATATTAAATGTTAAAAAACTTGTTTTGACTGGTTGAAAAAAGTTGACTGAATGTTTCAGGGCAGTATAGAAGCTACAGAACTTTTCACAAGGGACACAATTGTGAGTGCAAGGTGACTTTTTTTTATCATTTCAGGGAGAATTACACAGATCATATGACACCATATGGAATTCTTTTTACACATAATATATTTCCTTTGCAGCCGCCGTGAAAGGCAAGGCCTACAGGGAGTCCTCTTTAGGAGGAGGAGAGGAAAAAAAAGCTGTATGTATGGTGAGGAGGGAGGGGCGGGTGGGGGTGGGGGCGGTCGAGGGGTTTAGTGGGGCGGTCCAAGCACGCTCAGCGAAAATATGCCTCATGCACTCGTTGAACTTGGGGCCTGCGCAGGCTTCTCTCAAGGTTACAGGAGAGGCCTGTACTGAGCGGAGCAGGAGAAAGAAATCATGCAGTAGCAGTCCACATGCAACAAGCTTTTCACTGGACTCTGCCCTCTTGTTGCTATTGCTGCTTTCATTTTGGAGAAATGCCGTATTTTAAGTTTCCAATTAACGCAAAAAACTTGTTATATCTAAAAACGCGTTGCCAAACGTATCATACATCCATTCAACAGTATCTCAGCCGGGCATTCAATCTGCGGCAGAGTCAAACCGCTAGTGTCTGTTGCTCGGATAACAGAAGCGGCATGCGATCGCCTTTGACACCAGGTTTCCTTCCCTCCTCGGAGCCTGCCGGGATTCGGGCCATGTATCCGCTGCCGCACCCCTGAGCCCTCGACCACACAAAGGTAGGAAGCGGCCGTTGGAGCGGGGCGCATTGTGACGAGGTCACTAAATCACCGCTCGTTTTATCCACCGCTATTTACGAACATTTCACCAGAGGAAATCATAAAGACAACAAGCCTGAGTAAATACATCTGAGGATGATTGCTGGAAAGAAGGGAGACTACAAAAGCTGCCTTACATGAACAGTTCGGCCACGAAACATTTTCAAGGAATACATTCACAAGGCTTGCACACTTTAATCCAAGTTTGATAGAAGTGGAACAAATACAACTTTCTTGGTAAATATTAACTTTTACTGTGTGAAAGGCACTGACTCATTAACACTCATCCTCAACTAAGGTTATAGTCTGACGTGATATCACATAATAATGTTACATAACATATTGGAAGAAAAAAAGATCACAAAGGTCCTACAAGTCAAACATTAATATAGACGTAACAACTCTTTCCTTTGCAGAGATTTAGAGGAGTAATGGCATGCTTAGGAGAGAATGTAGTCACTTTCTTTGTGTTGTCATCTGAGCCTCTCCATTCAGTGTTTTGGTAGCAGGTTTGGCCACGCACTCATGTCAGTGCCTCATTTTTTTTTCTTTTCCAAAGTTGCCAATCCCAATGTTTATAAAAAGACAAGAGTGAAAGTGAAAGAAAAATGACCCAAAAACCTGATCCCCCAGAAAGCAAAAGAAAAACAAACATATTACGTTATATTTATCAAACAATTCATTTATTAGCATTTAATATTTCATTTACCTAGCCCATGTCTCTGCTGTTCTCCTCTGCTCTCTGCTGTTCTGCTCAGCTCCAAAACAAACACAGTGCAACAGAGAGCACAGGAGACCAGCAGACTGTTTTGATTCTGAGATCAGCATTAGTTAGCTTATGTAGCATATCGTTGCCATTGCTTGTGTATTTTACAGCCTTATTCTGGGCTTATGATTTAGCTTTTTGGATCTTGTGCCCACAACCTTTCCGGTTATAAAGGGAAGAGATCTGTTTATTTTCTTTAAGAAGCTGGTGATGTCACTCAAAATCCAATCTATTATCCGCATGGCATGGCTCCAATTTAACATGCTTGTCCAGCCTAAAAAAAGAAACTTTTCTGACACTTTCACAGAAAAGTTTAAGGTCAGTCATTCAGATTATTTGAGATGTTATAATAACGTGCCACTTTTCCTTTTGATACAGATATGTGATGACAAACATTTGGAGATTTGACTCAACATGTCAATAAAGACAAACACGGTGCTTAAGCTGGAACAACAACAACTTGTATTTGAGTTCACCATGACTGACAGAGGTCAAAGGGCAACAGGTAGTAAACACTGGTATTAATGAATCGGTCACTTTGCTTTTCCTCAAGAACTAGCAGTCCATTAGCACCTTGTAAAAGGGCCACTTCTATGCTTTACACCAGCTTACGCCTGCTTTCACACAAATAGCGAAGCAAAAATACTCAATGCAGTGACAGAGTTAGAGAAACAGGGTTCCTGGTATATAACGGCAGAAAGACACAGAGGAATTAAGTCTACATAGCCTGCTTCAATGCACATTTATTACTTTGATATAAGCTTATTAAACAGACCAAAAACATTTCTTCAGAGTCAATCTGAGCTAATTTTCCCCACAAAAACCGAAAAAAAAAAAACAAATTAGCATAAGATGAAGTGGGTCATTCTAATGTCTTGATTAAAGTAGGCCTCAGCTTTGCCCAAGTGGCCAAGCAGCAGACTGCAAGTTCAGCTTTGTGCACTGAAGGCCTTATCAGGGCCTCTTTCGTAAACAAGAGGAGGAGGGGAAAAAATAGCCCCATCCAACATAATAAAAGGGAGCATCAAAGCAGCTATAGAAGAGAATCAGTCAGAGTATTAGACGCCACTAGGGGTTGTCAACGTGATGGCTTAGATGTCACTGGAGAACATCTCCATGGATGTAAAGCGGGCAAACAAATTAAGAGGGATGAGCTCGCACTTGGTGGATTAGTATTAGATTTATGAGGACAACTTAGAGTCAGTGCAAAGCAAAGAGTACACAAGTCTGTCAAAGCTGTGAAGAGAAAATTCACCTTTACACATTTAAGTTCAAGCGACGACCGTTTAAGACTCACTGTAGAGTTATTTGACTATGGAGGTGTTCACGTAAAGAAGATCTGAGGTACATAACAAACCGGCCATAGAGCACTATCATTAAAGAAGATTGCAATATCATTTCTCTTAGTTAGCACAGGCAACTGTGGCATAGCATCTTCTCTAAAGTCTACCCTTGGTGTCTGACTGTGAGAAGGTGGTGAGGCGAGCCCTACATGCAGGAGTCCAACTGTAAAGGATATGAGGCACGTTTATGTCAACTATGAATGAATGTTTAAATGGAATCTTTGAATGCAAAGCTTCTTGAATTCAAGAAGATGGAAAGATCCTTTAATGAGCTGATGATTCCAGCAGCGGTTTCATCGCTGACTATACGGACTAATACGGCGCCGGGTCCTGAGAGCCCTGAGACACTCAGAATTCCATATGCAAGACGATGCGAGGGTATTTTTAGGCCAGCACAATTTCCCTGTGACACATTTACTGCGAAGGACCTCAAGAGTGATAACGTGTACAAACTGCAGTCTGCTGAGGAGAGCGACAGCAATACTTGGAGCCACAGGAGAGACAGGCCAATTAATGGCAAGACGTCCTCTGAGTGCAGCCCTCTGTATAATCCCACAACCTACTTTATGGCGAACACTCCCCTCTTGCGCTGATGTGTGCATCATTAATCACATTTCATATCAAATGCATATCCCTAGCCACAAATATTCACTCCCAAATCTCTAAACGATGCATGTCAAACACTGTTCTTTACCAGAACGAGCGGCTCAAACTTTTCACATCTGATTATAAAGCAAAAGGAGCTGGCTAAACGTTTAAAATGTCTAATGCAATACCTTTTAAGTTGAAACACCTCCATACTTGTATTTCTGAGCGATGCCACGTGAAAAGACTGAAAATGCACTTATGAAAGCAGCTTTCCAGGGAGAAGAAGAAAAAGAAGGAGGACAAAAAAAAGTATGATGGTTTTAACTTCAATTTAACCAATGCCACTTAAAGCCAAGCTCTCAAAAGTCTAGCTCAGCACGCAGAACTGGCACTTGAGACATGAAAGGGCAGCTGCGACTTTTGGTTTACATTATATCTTAGTGGTTTCCACATTGTGGCCAGGGGATAAGCATCAGGAGAGGTTTATCTCTGTCACAGTGCTCTATGGAATATGTAAACACTACGTGTAATCAGTGCTGCAGTGAAATGGAGTGCAGGGGCTGTGTGGGAAAGTGAAGCACTTTAGGAATAAGTCGACATCTTTACTCGCTGAGCTCAAGCAAAGATAAGGCGCTGGAAGCAAAGCTGCAGAACCTCTAATGCTACTGTTGCAAAACACTCATTGCTGAAAACTGCTGCAAATGCTGAACACGTGCATTTTTCGATGAACAAAATCAGCAAGCCTTATGCAAGTCGCACTGTTAACTTAGTGTTAACTTTCACTTTGCTTAAGACCTTCGCTCTCATCTATCTTCATCTCATCCATCTCTTGGCTTTACTCTGTCAGCGTGTCTTTGTCCTCGTCATCCACCCAGCGAGGCGGCGGCGCTCCTCCTTTTTTTTTTTTTTTCCCTTGTGGAGCACGGGTACTTGTCCTAGACGAAGAGCCTCTCTCCCTTCTAGAGCCCAAGTTTTAATATGGTGTCCAATCAAAAGTGATTAAGCATCGCAGAGCACAAACAATGCTGGCCCTTAAATCTCTGTGAACCCTCATTCACTCGAGCGAATGAAAGAACACTCTGTCTGCGGCGGCAGATGACAGACGCGCGCTTGAAGATAAGTCTTCTGCGTGAGCCCTTATCCTGCGAACACCCGCCGTTTGAGCAAATAAAGAAATAAATAAATGCATTACAAAACGCCACACACAACAGAACTGGGTGCCACCTCTAAAAAGGCATCAGTGGGGGAGGAGAAGGCTGTTATTTTGTCCGTCAGTGTTACGTCCCCAACATGGTGCCTCGAGATGATACCTAAAACCAAGTGGCACCGGACGAGGCCCAGTTGAGTAAGTGAACCATAACTCAGCTGATGGGAATTAAGTCAAGAATGGAGGACAAACATGCATGCAGATGCAAAGACAGCACAGTGAATAAAAAGCCTGTTAATGTTCAAGCACAAACCCAACTGCGAGCAATAAATCACTAATAAAATCAACCAGCTGCCTCAAGCGCAGCGTCTTTCACATGAGAAATTTCAAAAAAGCAAATTTCCCACAAATCATCCTGTCTTGTACATAAATTACCAACAATTACAATGCATAATGTATGCGGTAGTAAAACAATACCCTGAACTAATGCATTAGATACGTGCGGTACACAGCAGCATGAACATTTAAGAAAAAGGGGGGACCGCTAACTAATGCTGAAAAGATATTGTTCTTTCTTTTTTTTTTTTTAAATGCCAAGCGCAAGAGCAGAATTACTTGGCAGCTGTTGTGCGATTTTTCATCATTAATATAAGAGCTGCTTGCAGAGTTGCTTAAATACTCTTTTTCAGCGCGTGTAATGCAATCTTGTACTCGGTAAGCTTCCATTTCTAGCTGGAATGACTGCAGGAAAATACTGGAACCAGTCCTGCTAAACATGGCAACCCCACTTGCGCGTATATTCTGTTATATTTATTTTTTTCCCCTATAAAAGTCTGCTATTGAACTGTTACAGCATCCAAAAGGCACTGTTAGCAGATCTCTATTAGCCCGTTTCAGGGATTCAATAACCATACACACATGTAGACGCATTAGCAAATTTGAAACAGAGAGAAGCAGACAAGCGTCATCACTGAGAAGTCATGAGAGGGAGGAGCTGGCACTATGACAACAAGACATTAGCCGTCTGCAGCCTGCTGCCGTCAACAAGTCAGCATGAGCACTACCATCTGACTGGGCTTTCCCAACACTGCCCCCATACACTCAGCCAAAACTAGCTCTTGCTGCTGCTGTTGCTGCTGCTGTTACTGGCTCCTGCTTTCAATTTCAAGAGTGGGCCAAGTAATGGCTTCAGCGTTTTGTGGTCTGCCGACACATATGGTCCGTGTAGCAGAACCAGTTCTGCCCCCCCACCTCCTCCCCTGTAGATCGTTTTGGGACGTGCACGGAGATGTGGGCAGAAGGAGACTGACACAGCCCCAGGGGCTGGCCGCAGTTATGGGGGGAGACGTGTATGGGTCTTGTTATGACTGCCAAGAGAATTGGTCTCAGCGGGGCCACCGCTGCAATCAGTCCAATGCCACAACGTGCAGAACTAACCAAACAGTATTTGTTTAAGGTTTGGCCCTTTCTGAAAATAATGTGTAGGAGGTTCTTAAAAATGCCACCAGCTGCATCGTTCCCAAAGACACTTTATGCACGACCATATGAGGAATCGACCCCAACTTTGACCAAATGGAGAACTCATTAATAATTAGGTCAGCTTCCCATTTAGCCTAATGGCACATGAGAAATTGTATTTACATTAAAAACAAAACTTTTATGAGCCATCATAGGAAGGGCCACATTAACCTTTTCTTTATTGCTCCCATCAGCGCTAACATCACCACTGGCAGTTAGGCTATCGCTGCCGTGGACGCTATCTGGCTGCATGACCTAGATTAAAGGTTATTTGCCCAAGTCACAGAGGCTGCTCCTTTGGCTCGCCCTTGTTGGGTTTCCTTATCGGAGTTTGTCTGGACAAATCTTGGACACAAAGCACCCATTTTGTGCTCCTCTATGGAGATCCTGTTACAGCGTTCCAGACACGACGCGGTCCGCCACCAGTGCCTCTGGGAGCACGGCGTTTGGTTGGGGCGGTGCGATTAGCTGCTTCCTCAACTTCAAGCATATGATACATGTGAACTCCTCTTACGTCCCTGAGCATGCTTTTGTGCAGCGACAGGGTAAAATGATCGGGGGGGGGTCAGATGATGTCATGCTGTGAGAATTTGGATAAAGTGACCCTCCCATCCTCATTACAAGACGATCCAAGGGTCCTCCAAGTAAATTCTGCCTTTAGCTACTTAAATACTTTTCTTTTGTAACTACTAAAATTCCCATTTGTTGCACAATAATGTCCTGTCATTAGATGTACTATGGAAATAATTGAGCATCTCCACCCAGCAGTATGCATTTACAGTCTGTGTGTGGATAGAGCTGCCTTGAGGATGATCCAGTGGCCTTATTCCTCCTGTGCTCTACAAGGACAAAGAACAACTAAGAGAGCAGGGTCGAGCGAGGCAGGGAGAACGAGGAAAACGAGAGAGAAAAAGAGTAGTGTTCGCTGACCTCATTCTGACAAGCCCGGGAAGAGTCTTTCCTTGGAACCGTTTCGCAATAGCACTGTTGTTTATACAGGTGGTGGGTGAGTCGAGCGAGATATGCAGAGAGCATGCATTTTGCAACACCTCATTATGAATACTAAACACAAGCAGCATGTCAATTCACACAGCGCACACACAAACAAGCACTTCACCCACACTCCAAAGAGTGGTTCACGTTTCATTTAAGTTGTGACATTTGCAGGGAATGCGTCACTTTGTGGGCAGTGGCCAAATCATTCCACTCTGTTTAAATTTCAAAGTCAAGTTCCTTCACACAACCCAAGAGCTGTCAAATGCTACTGTCCCCTCGTATTGGCTGCCGACTGCAAGCCTCTTGGAACGGATGCCTCCGGTTGCCTTGTGTGTTTGGCTTTTGGGCCGTCTTCGGCAACAACATCCACTTGGCCAGAGTTCAGCCCTGTGGAAGGCTACAACAGCCCAAAGGTGGCTGCCAGGACCATTGTTTATGCAACAGTATACTACTGCTAGGTTAAAGGGAAAAAGAGCAAAACAGTGGAGGGAAATGAAGGGCTCCTACCTGCAGCAATAAGCTTCTGTCTTTGTACACATGGTGAGACATTTTAAGAATATTATTATAACTCTTTCTTTTCTTTTCTGGAGCCAATATCTTAAGCAAGTTAATTCACAAATTGTACATATGTGAGAATAACCCTGTAAATTTATAAATACTATGCTTTAGATAACCAACTGTCTTTTCTAAAAGAGGAACACTCTCGAAATGACACAAAATGGAAAACCAGGACCTTAACTAAAAGCCATTTAAATTTAATGAAATCTTACCCAAACTAAATAGATTTTTGTGCTTTTATTTCTGTAACAGTTGAAGCCTGAAAACAAACCCATGCGTAAGTTAATGTAGCGCCTATCTTATTTTCCCCACTAATCAATGAGGTGAACCAAATCCATTATATCTTAGAAAGATGTGGAAAGAAAAAAAAGGAGAAAGGATCCACACAACAGCTGTTTGGTAAACATACCAAAGTAATTGTTCCAAATGCCTTATTTTAACACAGATTAAATACAATTAGAGGCTGTTTATCTAATCACAACAAGTCACTCTGCCAAAAGAAAAACCGCTGTCATTGTTCCTAGCAGTTCTGCTCCGAGGAATTAAGCTGGAAATAGGATAACTTTTTTTTTTTTAAACATAGCTTCTCTATGTACAGGAAGGAACGTTTACACACTTGCTGCGGGGAAAGAATATGGCTGGATCGTTGGCTGGCTAAGGCATGGGTCTTCTGAGGTGAATACGAGGAATTCAGGTCAGTGCAGCCGAGACGTTTAACCAGATCAAGCCGCTGCAGCCTGGGTGGAAATAGCACGGGAGGCCACGGAGGGGGAAACCAGTGCGTCACAGCTCCCGGCCTGAATCCAGGCTCACCCCCCACCCCACCTCCCCAATGCAAACAAGAGCCATAACTTCCCTAATGATCTGAGATCATGTACGCCTCGCACACACTTCGCCAATAGGAAGCGCTTCCTCTCCACCTTTGACCTCAGAGTGGGTGTGTCTACCTTCGACTTGACATGTGGATCAGGAATGGTGCTAGAGTGATTTGATGAATAGTTAGTGGCAAGTTCATCTATGAGGTTTGAAAAAAGAAAAGCTTTAATCTGAGAAAATCTTTCTGCAACACCAGGAAAATCTTGAAAAATCGGATTTTAAGCCCTAACAAATCTCTTAATATCTTAAATGTTTGCCACATTTTGATAATCTGACACCGACTTGTTTTCATTTACAGTCTCTTCCCCCCCCCCCACCCGTCACACACAATTGCTCTGTGATTCAGAAGTCCAACACCGCACTCACTCACACACACACACATTGTAAACAGTCTTTATTGAGACGTGAGTGCTTGTATAAACATAGACAAGCTCTATTGAGGGTCCGGGGCTGGGTTGAACAATAAGAGGGGGAAAGTTGCTGGACGTTCCTCACAGACGGTGTGTACAAAATCCAATTATCAGAGCCGTGGCATTAACATTCCAGCAGTCTGGCAGGTGACGGCTCCGTCTTTTCAGCTCCCCCCACCACCATCACTCACACACACACACACACACACACACACACACACACACACACACACACACACACACACCGCCAGCATGGGATAGTCTCCCTAGGCAGCACCTCAACAATACACTTACACACATGCAGCCTTCTTCAGCTCCCCCTTTCTAAGAACCCACAAGTATTGAGACATATATAGCAGGAAGAAGGCAAAGAGAGGGGAGGCAGTTGGGAGGAGTGTGGGGTCCACCAGCGACACTGATCTTTTCTTCAGGAGATCAGCGCAACCAGCCTAGCAGGCAGTATCAGTCAATGGGGCATTCTTCTCCTCTCTGTGTTTGGGTGAGAATATGTTGATCGTCGATAACGGCGCTTTGATCGCCATAATGGGGAAACCGCGTTTTGTTTTGAGCATTTGCCTAAAAACAGTGAATGCTTTGTCAGCCTTCGGGCGATGTTTGCGGCATACAAGACGCCGAACTCGACAAAGGTTGAAGGTAAAACAAAACTATTGCTGTTCTTGGCTACAGGGCGGCGTCTGAAGGATTAAAATAAAAGCCGGCACTTTAGGGCTTCTCAGCGAGGGAAGCAAAACACACACAAAAAATACAACTAAAGAACTAAAACTGAGACTTTAAAGTGCTTCTTCTTTGATTACACACACTAACTCCTGTAATTAGCCTCTGCACCTTCTTTCAGCATTAATCCATCCGGTTTGACAAAGCTCTATCCACCGTGCATCGTTACCAGGTTTTCTTTTTTTTTTTTGCTAAACATACTGTACATACAGACCTTATCACTATAGGATATGGTGTACGTGATAATGTGCATGTGATATGTAAAGCCTCTGCCTGGTGTCGTGCTCTGTATCCTTGTCAGGTCCTATATATAAACATACATCTGGCCCCCATTCTGCTCTTTCCATCATGTCATCCTGCCTACATGGGAGCAGGCTGTGGGAGATGCATACAGTTCAGTACAGGACAGGACAGTAGGGCTGGAAGAAATTATTGTTTTCATTTTTTTTGACTGATTCTTTTTTATTATATGTCAAAACGCCTGGTCTTAAGCTTCTCAGATCCAAAAGCAAATCTTTCTTTTATGGTTTTTGCCTGACTAGTAGATTAAGATTCAAGCAAAAAAATACTCAGGCTGAAAGCTGGGAATAAGAAACGTTTGACATTTTTGGCTTCGTAAATGATGATTAATGAATCTAAATTAAGCTGAACTAACTTTTTCTTGATTAACTGATACAGTACACGTACTGAAGCCAAACACCCTGCTGCTAAAAAGTTAAAAGTCTGTTCACTGAAATCATTTTATGCATTTATTCTGCATCAATAGCTAACTAGGATTTTATGGGCATTTTGACTTGATGTTGTATTCCTTCCTTTAAAACAGTTACCGTTTTTTTTTTTAAAAAACGCCACCTTTAGCTTCTCTTTTCACAGCTTAAAGTAACTGAGAAGTCTACTTTGTCCCCCTATAAACCTCCTTTTGTTGCTCCTATTCTCCCCCCCTCTTTGTGTGTCGCTGTCCTCCTTTGCGGTGAGATGTTAGTCAAGTGTCTTGTGGCTTTCTCCACCCTCACCAGAAGGCCTGCCCGCGGTTAATTATTCTTGGATGGCGGATGAAAAAAAAAAAAGTGAGTTCTCTCTTTTTTTTGTTCTTTTTTTCATTAGCTCAGCAGCAGTTTCCCATTCATAATAGTTGGCACTGGTTTCGCTCTGCCTGCCAGAGATCACACCCCAACCATTTTCATTTTCCTTCATCCATTTGTTTCATTCATGTCATAGATTTGGCAGGGGCCTGCATCGTTTTCCTGATGGCCGCCGACCCTTCAACACCCTCCTTTTGAGTCTCAAACTCCCGTTTGTGGCTTTGTTTTGGATAAGAGCGGAGAAAATGTGGAAAAAAAATTTCATGCTGGTTCGTATCCAAGGGTTGTTGTCTTACTGTATTTCAGGACTGGAATTATTAATTGTAATGTAAAACTGAAAAAGGGATACTTTAGCAAAGCCATATGAAGCTTTGCTGACATGCCCTTGGATGAAAAGAAAGTCATAATAAAACTTTTCCTGGGAAACTGAATGAATATGGTTTATGTATGTGATTGTTGGTATAATTCCAAAGTTAAAAAGAACCATTAAGGACTGTGGGCTACCATTCCCTTGCCTTCACACAGTTTATCCCATAAATTTGCACAAGCAGTGAGCACACCGAGTAATACGCTCTCCACCAGAACTTTAAGTCTATTACACAGTGCGTTCAACAATCTGAGGCCCGGAGAAACAGTATTTCATCATGCAACTACTGGAAATATGCCCACTGACAGGGAATCTGGATTGCACATACACACACATATTTAAAAAAACAGCAACAAAAAAACTCTTCCCACCCACCTGTTCTTGAGACATTTTGCTAAATCTATCAACTTCATCTGCTTGCATGTATTTTATTCCATACCACACAGGCCCACAAGCAGAAAGCACACGCGTTTGCATGTGCACGAGTCCAAACATTCAAATGTAACGTACACGTCTTCTCTCTGGGGCTGCAACCCGATCCCAAAGCACTCCAATGTGACATTAAAAACCCAGACTCTTTACCGTTAGGAACCTGGATTCCCAACATGGAAACAAACAAGATGGCTGCCGTGTCTCCAACTGAAGGCGTTGTTCCTCGGCTCCCATCTGAATGGAGTTAAGAGGCTGGCTAGCAGGAGCGGAGAGGAGAAGAGTCTCCTGGGGCAGTTGGCTCAGCAAGCGGGACCAGAGGATGGCTGCACCGTGGATTAGGGCCCCACAGTGGTCCATTGTTAATTGGGCGCCATGTGTGAAAGCTACAGAGAGATTAGTTTGTACAGCTGCTGCCATTTGTCATAACTGCCCTTAACAAGACACACATGGCAACGCAAGTTACAGCCAGAAGTTTTGCAGAAAAAAAGGGAGTAAAAAATGTCAGGCGAGCGTCTAACAGTTTGCAGAACAGGGCCCGCATAAGCAGATGAAGATGTTCCTGGGAAACACCGAGCAGACTCGGCGGGGATCCCATAAGAGATGATGAGCTTGAGCATTACTCATTTAGCCATCTGTAGGTCAACTAGAGTCATTATCATAACTGCTCAAAAGGACTATGCTAAACCAGCACAGATCCCAGACCACGGGTTGCAAACAATTCGGTGAAAATTATGAGGGAAGATCTGCGATTACATCACGGCCCTGTTGGGCAGAGCTCAAATTAGTCAGCGTCTGGGTTTTGTTCAACGAGCAAGAGTGGGATACAACACAGATAACAAGAGCCTGATGACCTCCTGTTAGCCAAATTTCCCTACTAATGTAGAATACAGCATTAGGTTTAGGAGACGGATGCTGGAGGAGAGGCTTTTTTTTTAGGGGGCGAGCAGGAATGTGCAGTGTAATTGTGGGTTGGAGGTATGTGCACATGTTGGAGGCCTAATTACAATCTTGACTTGGTAAATCTGGAACAAGCTTTTAAAAAGGAATCCCACTTTCAGCTTTTTCTTTTTTATGCCTGACAGCTCCCGGAGTGGCGAGGAGTTGCTGCTCACCAAAACTAAACGCAGTCTTTTGAGGAGAAGTGCAGGTGAGTAACCACAAGACGGATTTGTTGCAGTTTCTACGTGCATAAGTGAGAACACAGGTCTCCATGTGTACATTTTTGGATTTGCATGTCAAATTTAGGGACGCTTCTCTGAAAGTCCCTGTGAGCTAAACAACCAGCTGGAGCTTTGTGCCAGCATAGAGAGCGGGACAATTCGAGAAGAACTCAAGCTGTTGGGATCCGGATCGTCACACAGACTTTTAGTGGACACCATGGTAACGAAGCCTCTTCTTCTTCAAGAAAAATAATGGACTTCATTAACTATCCTGTTAGTGCTCCTGCTGGCTTTAATCACGGGAGCACACACGGCACTGGACCAGCCCACTCCTAACACAAGTATTAGCACTTTGGGCTAACAATTTCATCACTACTACAACATCAAAATTCCCCTCGTTTCATTTTGAAAAAGTTATAATTAATAGCTACATTTTGTGATTACAATTTGTAGTATGGTTTAAAATAGGAAGAGCTTATTTTCACTTCTGATTTAAGTTGCTGGGTTGTTGTGAATGCTGCATTTATGGCGGTGCAATTCTCCCATATTTATGCACATGCATCTACAGATAATATGAAGGAAATGTGCACTTTTCTGTTCTCCTTTTTAATCACTGAGTTTTTTTATTAATGCCTTGATGTAAAGAGAGAAGCAGAACTGCCTGTGACAGAGGAGAAAGTACCTCTGTGGAAAATGTGTAACATCTGCAGTTTGGTGATCCTGAGATATGGGATTTTCATGTCGTTACAAACAACGAGAAGTCCACATTTCCTCTCCTGTCTACCCCGTGTATGGCTCACTTTAATCAAACACAGCCCTGCTGCTTCTTCGTGAAAACAAGTTGCTGTACATGCTAAAAATGTAAATGACTTCTTTTTCCCCTTTTTTGCTATATAACTTTTCTTACTGTAAGAGCCAGTAAAAATAATATATATGCACTCAGTGTTTATTGTTTATTGCGCTGCTGCTTAACAGTTGGTTTCTAAATTTGGGAGTTTTGTTTTTTTTTTGGGAAAAGTCAACCCAACATATGCGAGGGAGGAGTGCAGTTCCTTTTGCTTGCTTTGACAACTCAATGGGGTGCTGATGAATCCGTCCCAAGCAGGCCATTCCCAAGCCCCAGACACCATATCCCCTCTCTGACCCACTGCACTGACTTTAGAAAGAAATTCTCTGGGGATTCGCCCCCCACCCCAAACAACAACATGCCCACCCAAAAGTACATTTCGCACGGCGCTGTGATGGCGGGCCTCTCTTTTTCTGTTCCACTCAGGTCTTGTCGAGCCGTCACAGTGATGGGCCGTACTGTAACGCCAGACAAAGGAAGAGACAACCATCACTCTAGGCCACTGATCGGCCTTGTCTGGCCTGAAAAGACTTTGATGGGGCAAAGCAGAGTGGGGGGTGCTGCTCAGAGAAGTCAGTGTCTCCTGGGCAACCACTCCGATTGTCTGTCCCTGCCCAAAGTTCCCAATAACACCCCACCTACTACCCCTTCCTTTTTTTTTTCTTCCCTTCATTGGTTGTTCACAAGCCTCCATCCTGGGTGAAGGGGACTGGCTTTTGCATAAAAGTCTCATTCTGATACTCGAGGGTGCTTTTCTCCTGACTGACTGGAAAAAATGCAAGGTCAAAGAACATCTTCACACAAATTCTCTAACTAAGACTTTTTGTCTTCCCTCTAAACCTTCTTATCCTTCTTTTCACTCCAGACTCTGCTGTCTTACATGACCAGTCTAGCAGGCAGATGGGACAACAGTAGGTTTTTCTAGCAGTTACGCTAGTACAACGGTGAAGAAGAGGGCGCAGCCACTGGATGGAGAAGCTCAGGCAGCAGGGAGGGCCCGCTTTGTAAGGCAGGACAGTGATAAGGTCTGGGATAAGGGTGAATGTACCCATTTGTCTTCATTTGGTAGGACTGGCAGACAGGATGGGGGGTGGGGAATCTATCCGGGTGAAGTGGGAGGTGCCGGTCCTCCAGTCAAGTGGCCTCGGGGGGATTTGAAATGCATTTGGGGTCCTCCCCAAAAAAGCCTGGGAAAGTGTGGGGAAGCTGAGATCTTAACCATAGACTAATGACACAAACTGCAGACCTTAACCAAGTGTAGCCACGAACGCAAAACTGAGTCTCCTGCTGAAATACACAAGAAAAGCCTTTTCAACACAATGCCTGAGCCTCACAATGCAGAAGAAAGGCCTCGTCCCGTTTTTTTGACAGATGCAACAGCGCAAACTGTGACACAAGCAAATTAAACACACTGTAGCGGAGCAAAGGAGGGAGTTGTAAATTTTGTTGAGAAAGAAAGCATCCACATTTCTCTGTGGCCTCTGCTCCGAGTTGCCTTGTTTCCATGGCGATTTATGTACACATGGCACACAAAAGAGGGCTAAGGAGGTAACACGGCCTGTTTAAGCCTTGAGGTATTTGCTCGAGCAAAGCCCCGCTGCTAATAACACAAGCTTCATACTGTGCCAGGCAACCTGGCTGCAATGCACCCAGGTTACTGTTTGAGAAAGAGCAGGAGAGGAAAGAAGGCAGAAGGAAGTCAGATGGAGATCACAAAACAACCAAAGATCCTGGAAAGGGGGTGAAGACATTAATACAGAAAGAAAATAAGCGAGAGAGCAAGAAAGCAAGTGAAAAAAAAAAAGAAAAGGAAAGAAAGAAAGGCTGCACTGCAAAACATAAATAGCTGCCGGGTTAAGAGAAAAAGGATCGGGAAGACATTTAGTGGGAAGCGGAAATCAATAAGGCAAGCGGTGAAGCTGGGAGGGAGTTCTAAGTGGATTAGATTGAGAGAATGTGTTCGATAGGTTATGGCTCTGAGAGAGAGGTAGCCAGACACCGCAGGCTCTATTGCATACTAATAAGGAAGCCAGCATGGAAGCTAAGCACAGGGTTGTGCAGTTCACTGTGAAGATTTTTTTCTATATATCTCTGGCATCAGTGGTTACGGTTTTTCCCAGGGTTTGGGGTTTAGCTTGTTCCTTAAAATTCATGTTCAAGATAAAACTCCATCTCGACTGCAATGAGAGCTATTCTCCAGACTTGTTCTAACATTATGGCACAAAATTTACAAGGAGTTGAGTAACTGTAGTTAAACTTGACAGCGGTGTCTTTAATGCGCTCCTCCTTACAACAAGTTTTGTTTCACGTTTCTGGCATAAACCCAGCCGCCATTTCTCTGGCCAAGCGCCTGGGCCTGGGACAGCTGTCATGGTCAGAGTCTCAGGCTTGAGGGAAAGCCAGGGACTGAGAAAAGAAAAGAGAACGGGAGAGAAAAGGAGTGAGAGTCACTTGGCCGGGCAGTGTGCCGCAGGGGTGATTCCTGATGGCAGAGGAGGATAAGGGGATACGAGGGGGGAGAGAGGCAGGGAGGGTTAGATGTTTTGCTTAGTCACAGACCTCCACTGTGACCCAGAAGGTCAGACCTCCGCACTGGCCGCCTGACCAAAGCCTCTGAGGCAGCCAGGCGGAAAACAAGATGCAAACAGCGATCCCGAGCAGTGTGGCGAGCAGGCAGTGGAGAGTCTTGAAGATACCGACCAGCCAGACTACCCAGCTTGAGGGATTGGTTCATTGGGTGAAGGGGTGTGTGCGGGAGACAATCACAAGGGCTTACTCCCCCTCACTTAGGCCAGTGAACCAAGGGACCACCGGCTATACCACAAGAAGTGGCAGAAGAGCGGAGACAAACAGTTGCCAAGAGACCACCGGTGATCCCATGACTGCTGTGGTTTGACCCCGATTGAAGAGTTCAACGACAGGGGCTTAAGAGAATCCGCCCTTCCCCAACAGCTCTGCTGACCACCACCACCCCCACGGCAAAAAGTCTTCCTCCTCCACGTGCCCCGGGCCAGCACAGGCATGTTTTCACTGATCTGTTTTGCTCAATTAAACTTCAGAGGACACCCTGTCACATCTCTTTGTAAAGGTCGTGACCTTAGGGGCAGAGGTTAAGCCTGGCAATTGTAAAACAAGGTTTTGATTAACATGGCGGCTTGTATCCGGAGGTAATCCATCCATTTCTACAAACTATCATGGAAAAAAAACATCACAGGGGGTGTGGGGGTGGGAGTAAAGGTAATGATGTTTTATGGCCACGTTAACTTTCAGCACACGACTAATGGGAAGGCTGCTTGACCTTGACTTCTTTCATCCCGATTTGGACTACCTCAGCAATCCTCGACTCTCACGGTTTCTGAGGAAATCCACTGCCAACTTTCTAAATGCTCGGAAATCTTTTTAGGAATTAGTCACTGAAGATCATGTAAGATCTTAATAATCTTAATAAAAAAAGCCTTTTTACAATGTTATTCTCTAATTTCTCCTTTTTTCCATACATGGCCAGAAAGAACAAGTGAACACAATAAGTATATCTCTGCAGTTGCGTGAACAAACAGGGATGAGCAGCCTAACAAAAACCACATACAAACGAGGCCTAGAGACTCCCAGCATGTCCCGACACGATGATTATCTACATGCCCCGTTGCAACTATTCCATCACGCTGTCAAACTGGATATGCAAAATATGAATCTAGGAGGTGAGAGTTGATGATTTAAAAAAAACAAAAACAAATAAGAATTCCCCTTCTTGTTTTATTGGAAAATGATAAAATGGTGCAGTGGATTACCACGGCAGTATGTGTGTGTGAGTGTGAGAAGCCCGGGCCCTGCATTGAACGCGGCCTGCCAGTTGGCACAATGGATGCCACAACCCCCACTCCCAGCCCCCAGCCTACTTCCCAGCGGGCATTCATCTGGGCATGCACATGGGTGCTACAGCTCTGCCTGGCTAAACGCGTCTGTGCCCCAGAACAAGGGAGCTGAGTGCCCTCTCAAAATTCACCCGGTACACTCGCTGCCAACCCGCCGACCTTTCTCAGGCAGCAGCCCACCAGAATCAAAAACAAACACTCTATGAACCCCATTTTTTTTCTCACGAAAAGTAACAAAAAAAAAAAGATTTTCCAGAATAAATAACAGCAGCGAAATAACGGATTAGAAAACACGGCAGAAGCAGAACTACATTAAAAATCACAGTCCGAACTCGCTCTTTTTTCCCCCCCACAAAGTTCGCACAATAACCAGATTCTGTTGCAGCCCGAGCCGTTTGCTACTTTCTTTGTGTTTGATTGTATGTTTGTTTGTTTCGTGCAGTTGCAGCAGAACAAAGGCAGCGGCTTCCATTCTGCCACTGTCAAAAAACTTTCCCAACGTGCCCACTGCATTGCGGATGCCAACCAACGAATCAAAGGCACGCTGCAAGCAGACAAAGAGAGTTTGATGCCAACCTCCAAACCTCTAACAACCATTACTGGTGATTTTGCCTGCCTCCCTGGCACCGTGTAAAACAAAATGGCGCCGTGCCGCACGCTACCACAACATGGCTGCATTGTCTGGGTTTGTGGACCGCTCGGTAACTTAAAGAAAAGAAGGCGACGCTTTAGTTTGCAAAAACTGGAGAAGGAAAAGAAAAAGATGGCCATCTGAGTGATCCCCGCTATTCGGCGTTTGCCAAGCATTTCACTCAATGGGAATTTTGAGGATGGCGGCAAATGATCGTTCCCATATAGAAAAACATGACATTATTTTAACCTTTTATTATAAACACTGAAACGAATCTTCAACATGATCGTCCTCTCTACTCAGATACAGTTTACTAAAACTGCGGCTGTTTTATAAAGTCAGTTTTGTGAAAAAACAGCACTAAATGCCGTTTCTCGAGTTGGTACTGAGCAGTTCAAAATGCAGCAGATGTAAACCAGGGAAGCGGTGGCATCCTACAAAAGACACAAAAGAGGGTCTGATGCCAACCCCGGTGCCAATGGCAACCATTATTGTCTCTGTGCTGTGCCTTCTGCTTTCCCTGGCACTTATCAAACACAAAATGGCGCTCAGGGTTTGATGATAATGAGCTAGCTATACCACTACCCTCCAATGGGAGCACAGTGTAGTGGCGGCTATTCGGTGTGGTTGCAGTAGATTTAAGGGCAGCACATGAGAGGTTTAAAAGTGTGGGATGTATATGACTGAAATGTGTTTACTCGCAGTCAGAGGAGACCTGAATTTCATTTTCAAAGGCCTTTTAAAGGTGTTATCTGATTCGAGATCCGAGTAGGAAAAAAAACAACATCATTCACAGTATCCTGTGAAAAGTGTTTTCTGTAGAACTCATTGAACCTGGAAGAGATCACATCTGAATGCGGCGTTGCTCTGATCATTCTCTGAGTGAAAATCTCCCAGTTTACAGTCTGCATGACTGACTATGTAAACCAGTTTCTGGTGATGTACACTAGAAACACCGTTTCTATTCTGGACTTTCAGAAATGCCTTTATTTTATTTTTGCGGCCGTGTTTACTATTTTTTATTAAAGGGAAAAAAAAGAAAGAAATCCTAGCAAATTAATTCTGGAAAGAAAAAGAAATAAATTAAAACATCAATTTAAAATATATGCATGACAAAAACTATAACTACTACCCTCTTATAAAGTACACTTCCTAAACTGTGCAAAATGTGTCCTCTAAACCTTTCATGTAAAAGAATCCAGTTTTTTTAGGGATCAGGAAAATAACATGAAATAACATGACACACAAAGAAGAAAACAGAAAAAACAGAAACTTTAAATTTTATAACAGCTGAAAGTGTTTTTATGTCTGTAATGTGACTTACTATTAGAAATCGCTTCATTGATCACACGTATTACCATTTTAATTGGTGGAAAATCAACAGTGTTTGCAGGCAAACCAGTTTGAAATTTTTATCGTGGAATGAAAACTAAAAAGGGACAAATGCCATGATTATTTTTAAAATATTGAGATTAAAAAGTGAAAGATTTTTTTTTTTAAATCTTAGGTTACATTAAATGTTATTTATTTATTTATTTATTTATTTATTTATAAATGAATTAATAAAATATAACACTGCTCCATATATTCAGCATTTGGACATTTAAGACTGAAACTTTCCACAAATGCCACCACTTGATTTCCAAACAAATGGATCAGTTATGCAGTGTGTGTGCAGTTGTGCAATCCTGTGTGTGTGTGTGTGGTTGTGTGTGTACAAGGTAACTGAATAATTACAGGAGAATTACAGGGATATAAGCTGCTGCTGGATTTCAGCAAAGCAAACACAGTTAACACATGGTCTTATCTAATTTTGATGACATTGTTTTTGTAATGAGGCTTGCTTAGAAAAATAAAAATGTTTGTGGTATAAATGTATGCACAGTACTGACCGTCACAGTCGTACATTTGCTCCTCTGGCAGATTTAGAATTGCCAGAAAATAACTCATGCGACTCTTGACCTTGCTAAATCATCACTCACTCTCTCTCACACACACACGCACAACATTAACTGTCTCTCTCTCACACACACAGAGAATCAGTATGAACTTGAAACCTACCTTGGTCCTGGACATAGTATGCTAGAAACAAGTCCAGCTCCTTGACTGATACTGTTATGTGGTGTGGCTGGACACAAAGTGCTGGGTTGGTGCAATGTGGAGACTTGACGAGGCGCTCGCCATCTGTACTTTCCAGAGGGATGCCTTTGAAGAGGATGACCATCACCAGGTCCAGACGCCATACTTTGTCGGCCTGCCGCAAACAGTCGATTCGTCGTATCTTGCCCTTTTGGTCCGGGTTGGATAGCACGCAGCAAGGGGGCTTCTTGCCCGTCACGCTGAGGACAAAGTCCTCCCGGTACTCCTGCCGAATGTCCTTACGCAGCTTGGCTAGCAGCCTGGATGCCCATTTCTGCTTAACCTCGGGCTTCTCACTCAGAAGCTCATCCTTCACCGCGCGCTCCTCGTCCTTGGACATCCGCTTCTCGTGCTTCTTGAAGTACTTGCGTTTTCTGGCCTGGAGGTTGAACCACGTGTAGGCGATGGCGCGGACGTGAGGAAGAAGTGCCTCGATGAAGGGATGAAACTCATCCTGGAGCATCCGAGGGGCACAGTGTGGAGAAAGAGACAGAAAGAGAAGGAGAGAAACGGAATCAGAAACTCATGTCATCAAACATGAAGAAATATGTGTTTACCCAGCTACTAATTTAAAGCAGAAGGGAAGTCAGACCACAATTTTAAAATCCCTCATAATCAGTCACATAATGTCACTGGCAGTTTCTTCAAGCTAAGAATGATCTCTTTATATTAGGAACTCTAGCTTTACCATCCTAGATATGCTGCAGGTGTGACAAGTAAATTCCACCGTTTATATCAACTCGAAGCCCGGTGACTGAATGCACTTGCAGCTCTGCTCGCATTTCACGAGCATGCTCTGAGTGGGACTCCTGTAACACTGCTGCTGCTGGTGCTGCAGGGAGCATGCGCCCCACACAGTTGCATTTCTCTTATCAAACTATCCACATACCATAATCTGGAAGTGGGATGCAACCATTAAAAAAAATAAAAAATAAAAAAAGGAAGGCAGAGAGATACTCATTCTTCAGACACGATGCACACGGCCTCATGTATACATGCCAGCTTAATGTACAAAACGGAATAAAACACAGGCAGGCGAGAGAGGCGGCACATCAAATGAAGCAATAGTGTGAAAGGTATTTGCAAAGGTTGATCGAGTACTCAAAGGATTTCATGCCAAATCGTTTCAAGCATTGAGGTTAACACATGGAATGGCACCTGCCCAGCTTCATTCCTAAAAGTTGAGGTTAGGTAGCCCGGCCTACTGTTAAAATGTTTCATCTCACTTTTATTTAGCTATTCATTTTTGTTTAACTCATTTCGTATTACAGTCATATTACACTACTTTGTGTTGCATTACAAAATTGTTACCTTTGAATAAAACACATCATTATGGATTTTTTGCCACTCAATTTTTCCCCCCTTCAAAAATACAAAACAAAACAGACACTAATTCCTACAACAACTCAGCAACTAAATGGCTAATATTAATACTGATTCACTGATTCAACAATAAATTATATTTGTTTCATTTCTTAATTCTTGTTCTCTGGGAATCTCTAGAACTCATCAGAAAGGACTGCAGCTGAGGGATGGAAACATTAAATTATTTTTGTTTGAGGTCATTAAAATGCCAGATTTAATAACTATACACAGGCGTTTTTAGGGTGGGAAGACTTTTGACGAGTTATTGTTCTTTTTGTAGGCAGTCAGGCAACAAGCCGGCTATAGCAAACCACAGAAATCCCCTCTCTATCTGTGGCTGCTGCTGGTGCTCCTCTAAAAAGCCACATTTCTGGTCTCAGGCTCCATCGCTGATAAAACTCTGCTCCAGTACACTAATGTCAAATTATGATCATTTATTACACTGAAAGAGGTAACTCTGTGTATGTTGCAGATTCCATTAACAGCTTGTAAATGTATTATATTCACTGTGAATAGTATAGCTCCTCATTGTCTTTCAGAGAGGTTAAAAATCCATTCAAAACTTCTTTTAATGTCATCTCCTCACTATAAAGCTGCCAATTAAAATGACAAAAGCAAGTGTAAATGCTAGTAAATGTGTTCGCTCGCAACTGTTTCTCAAATCCTTTTTTCACTCCTGCTCAAAATCACTTTAAATATTCTGTTAATTTTTTTTTCTAGCCAGGTTAAAGCCAAATGCTGTAAAGATAAATGACTTGGCCAGGGCCTGTGCAGTGCACTTCAGCTGGGGCCATAAAAGCACAATCCTCTTAAGTACAAGCTAAACCACATCTCAGTCAATCACTTACTTATGCCAAGTAAAATATAAACAGTAAAACTGAGTCAGCCAAAACAGTCAGCTACTCTGTCCAACCGCTGAATCAACTTTATCACGCGTTTGATCTTTCTACAGTGCAAGTGGCTTTATCTTCTTCCAACTTCACTTCCCTAAAGTATGGGGGCTTTATTCTAAATAAAAAATATACGCCTGGAAAATATATATACATAAATATATAAATATATATGTATAGCCACAGCTCAAGCAGGGCCGGGAGGTGCGCGCCTGTGTGTGTGTGAGAGAGACAGAGAGAGAGAGACAGAGAGAGGTTATTGGAGGACGCAAATAAGCTAATTAAACCAGAGAAAAATACCTGCACCACTTACACAGGATTAGCAAGAATAGAGTCTTTTGGTTCTATCTTAAAACTCATCTTTACGCAAAAGTTTGTAAAGAGCGAAGAACGTGTGAAGATTTGCACTTCAAGCGCCAACAGGACACAGCCGATCTTTCGTTAGGACTTTCGTAGAAAAGACATTTTAAAATATATGTGTCACGACTTTATCACAAAAACATATAATCTCAGTCGAGAAGTTTTTGCCTCGCTTTAATGCCATATCTTTTATTTATTTATTTTACTTACAAGGGAAAGTCTGTATTATTTATAAGAATTATGAAAGTAATTCACAGCGCAGACACTCAACTTTCTATTCCCGGGCTAAAAAACAAAAACAAAAACAAAAAAAACAAACCGTGTGACAATTTTTATACAAATTAAAAATCACAGCGATAAGATGCATAACTTTAAAAAAAAAAAAAAGACACAATTACCTGAGTTAGACAAATCGGGGAATACATGACGAGACGGCTACACAGAAAGTGACTGTACTTGGAGCGATTCCTCAGATCACTTTATCGCGCCATTCCTGGATCCGCTGTGCGCTATGCGAGACTCTGTGGATCCGCGTAAAAACCAAAAGTAATTATCCAATAACATCCATGAATTTCTGCAAATCCAGAGATTGTCTTCACCGCAGACAAAGACAGATTTTCTGCAGGCGACTTTTTATTCTCTGTTTTTAAGTTGACATGCACGGACTGTACTCGTAGAGCCGGTGTGCGAAACGAGGCTGCCGCTGCTGTACTCCTGAACTGCACGGGGCTCTGCGCGCGTCTCTGTGCGGCGTTATCTCATGAAAGCATTACGGGGAGCTTCAGAGGGCGCCGAGTGTGGGATGTTCACCCCTGCTTTAACCAAACTTGATATGAAATCGACCGGTGCGCCCTCGGTCCTGCGCGATTCCAGCAAATCAGACCCAACTTTTTTCACCCACGTAATTGCACAGTCACACTCCTCCCCCTCCTCCCCCTTCCAAACACACACCATATCCAACCCCTCCAAGCACCTTCTTCTCCTTCTCGGCTTTATATGAACACACCGCATAAAATTCATTAACCCCCCCCCCCCCCCCCACACACACACACACACACATAAACGCACACCTCCCTCCTTCCTTCCTTCTGCAGAATTATTTTATGACCTTCTGGGACTTTGGACCGCAGCCTCGGTCACATACACGAACGTAAACAAACGGGGGGAAAAACGTCCCGCTGCCACCCTTTTTTAACCACCGAGCTCCGTGTCAACAAGACACACGCACTCTACGTTTCCAGTTCAGATAATTCAACCCAGTGTTGGTGGCTCACAGTGATAACAAACCTTTTAGCTTGTCAGTTACACACCAAGCAGCAGTACTTTATTAGCCTGTTAACGTCTGCTGGAGAACTTCTTAAAATATGATTTCTTTAGGGGGGACAGAAATAAAGGGAAGTACATTTTATTAAACTTTTTTTTTAAAAACCTATTTCCAACACAATTAGCCTGCATTGTTCTAGAAACAATAGGTAAAAGGGACACCTAGCTTAAACTTTAGCACCCGTTAAAATGAGTTTATAGGTATTAAATGTTTTAATTTATTAAATTATGTTGTGCTCTCAGAAACCCCTCCTCAAAATAAAACTCCCTGACTTAAAAGCGTTGATAACGCCGTTAGGAAGTGCTCATTTAGGGCGAAGCTTGGTGGGTAGGTGTACAGTAACATTATAGTAGTAGAGCTAAAAGGAGTCAAAGTTAAACATTGTTACGGTGCCGCTACAGTGCGCGCGCACGTGTGTGCCCTACAGAGCTGTTAACAGTCTACACGGAGCTCATTTGCCAGATTAAGGGGGACTGGGATGTTAAAATAGGCTGCGGGACAGTCTGTGCCAAGTTTACAACAATTTTGGCCCGACCGTGCCTGTGTTGTGGTCCCTGCAAAGTCAACCCACCTCTCCACATTTCTCCTCTCCCCCCCCCCCACCAGCCGTGAGGACGGGACAGTATATTTTTTTAAAGAAAGGTACACAAGGATTGCTACACAACATTTGAAAGTAGTAATGATCCACGTTCACGTACCATTGCACTGTACTGCATGGATTAATGGGGAATCCTGGAGCCTGGTTGAAACACACAAGCCGGTAGCTTCACATTTCTCACGCTCAACTTTGTGCTTTGAAGGGTTTTCTCTCTTGTAGTGCTCGCAAGAAAAAAGTCAACACCGGAAGACAATTCTTGGCAGATATCGGTGAGAAGAAGTTAGGAGCACCTCGCGTTTTTTTCTCTTTTTTTTTTTCTTGTCTTCCTTCCTCTTAAAGTCTTACTTTTTTGGATCGTTTTTTAGGGTTGTCCAGTGAACTTGAACGTGATCCAGAAGAGGCTGAGTTTTCGGCACTGGGTTGGTCTCCGCCTTCACTTTCACTGCCTGGCTGGCTGCCGCCCCTCCGGCTCTCAGCACTAACCGTCAAACCGCACGTAGGCTAAACAGCGACTCCGATACGACCTTTCAAAATAAAACAATTTAAGCTTAAAACTATAAATTGAACAGAAATTGACATAAAATATTTACCCAAAGTAGCATTGTAATAATATGTAAAATACCTTGAGACCTATTCGTAATTTCTTCTATGTTTGCGCATTTTAGGGGGCCGCTATTGCTCTTCACGAAATCAAGAATTTATCAAAAATATGTCTTCCTGAAAAAAAGTACTTCAAATAGGTGGCAGCATATTTTTTTAAAGTATTGTCCTACTGTGAATTATATCACAGGTTTTCTTAATATTTTTGTATGAAATATCAAATTCAGATCAACTCCGGCTCGTATGCTGGCGTGATACATCTTATTTTGAAATTGAAACATTACAATTTCCGGTACGAGCAACCCGTTTGTCTGCAGCTTGTCAGAGCGCAGTTTTGTAATAGCCTTTACATTCTTGCTTCTCATTGGCCAGCAGCCGTGGCCCCGGGACTCTGTACCCTGGGCCCCTCACTTCCGCTCCTCTGACGTGCATGTTTGGGGTTGACAGAGCGGCTGCTGCTGGACGGCAGGGCTGAATAGCGATAGTTACTGAGTGATGATGAAAGCACTGCATCGCAGCAGTTATTGCCCTAAATGCAGTCTCCTGTGGTAATGAAAATTAGATTCATATTTTCAATATTTGCAGTTAGAGGAGGTGGCAGTAGTGCTATTATCAGTGTAAAATGACAGTAAACTATAGTTGGAAAACGTTTTCACATATTAAGATGTGCCCACGAGGGCTGGCCGAATAGTGGAGGAGGCACACATGGAGGAAGCAATAGTCATTACAAGGTGTGTGGGTTATTAGTGCTCATCGGACAAAGGGAGACAGATCAGGCTTGTTTCGAGTGACCTTGAAAAACGAACAACCTCTAGAAAATAAAGCTCTTCCTACAAGATCAAATCGTGTTCATGAGACATGTAGTTAATATTCATTAAGAAAATATATGAACACATTTTAATTATTAATATTATCCAATTGTTCCCACAGAGAAACACTAACAGCACATGTTGTTCGGTGTGTTTAAAAGACTGCACATCTTCCCTATATCGAAAGACTAAACTCGTGAATAATCATTCAGTGGATGCCCATTACTGTACACAGAGCATCCAATCCACAACAATAGCAGAAAATGTGATCGTAAATTGAATGGAAAGTCTCACAATAGATTTTTAGTGCCTCTGTCATCACTGCTGTGGTGACATTAACACACTGCTTATAACATCCAAAAATGTCACCGCAGTCACGTGTATCCAGCGCTTGTTTGTATTGTTAAGACTAAGAGGACTCAGCTGTAGTAAAAGTGACTGATCGATAACCATTTGAAAGATAAATCAGGTCTGATAATGTTAGTGTGTCAGTTCGCATTGTGCTATTTTCTCCTTGGAGGTTGAATAGATTTAGTCCCTCTGACTATTAGCCTTTGGATTTAAAAGCCCTCCTTCAGATCATTATTGAACGGAAATTTTAAATAAAAGTAAATAAATAATTTGTGACACGTTCAGTTCACATTTCTTAGAATGTTTTAGTCTTTGTTCATTTTACTTCTTATTTGCTGTTAATGTTACCATAAAAGGCCGAATCATTATCTCATAATGACTCCATTCTCTCTCTGCCTCCATTAATCCAGCCCTGTATCGTGCGATCCACCGGCGCACATGGCAGGAGCCCTCACAGATTCAGCACTCTCAACATGGAGCTACCGCCCCCATGTGGCCGCAAGCAAAACTGCAAGGTGGGGGAATAAATTCTGTGGTCGTTATAGTGTGGTACAACCAACACCAAGCGGGTTGTCACAAGCATGCACAGGACCCACAAGTATTTTCTTTGACTTACTAAAAGTCTGAATTTCTCATCGAAAATACAAATTTACTGTAGCTCTGCTCTGACTTGTCACAGTAGAAAAAGTGCAGATGTAACCATTAATTATTAACAGCAGTTCTATGAACATGTCAGTCGTTTGCAATCCAGCCATCTTTCATTTTATTATTCATTTATTATTCATAGAGCATAGACCTTTGAAAAACAAACTCTAAACATACTTTTTTAGTACAACAGTGTTATCATGGACCTACCATTGGATCTACCATTACGCTCCAGCAGTGACCTTTTGGTTTTAAACTCTAGCAGGTTCCACAGTTAAGGAAACAAGAACACAAAACACAATTTTTGAAATGTACATAATCTGATTTGAGTTATTTTAATTAAGCTGCAGTGTGAATAAAGGGCTATAATCAGGGGAATGTACGGTTGTACTTAATTACTTTACTTTATATGGAATTTTATCCCTTTTCCCTCTTATTCCACATACTGAGACGATGCACCACATTTTTACTGGCTTTAGCTTACAAAGCTCAACATGTAAGTCTCTCAAGACTTGTGGCTAAAAAAAGAAATTTAACAAAAAAGGAGAAAGATGGCACATTTTAAAGCTAAGATAAGATGACCTTTATTAGACCCAGAGTTGTGAAATTCACGTCATATTACTCAACACTAAATCATTGACATAAAGCAGCAGAGACACGACGTTTCAAACCAGGAACAGATCCTATGTGGTATACTGTACATGACAGACAGAAAGTTTTTGCATTGTAACTCTTTATATGACCTTTTTTTTACCCCTTCTAAAAACATTTGGTGTCAGTAAGAGGTTGTTTGGGTGAAAAGATCGTTCAAAGTAGGAACATAATTGATAAAAGTTTGAAAAATATATCCCTAAATATAATATAGGGCGCTGCTACTGCTATTGCTGCTTCTGTGTATTTAATTGTGCATTTCTCCTGCAAAAAAAAACAAACAAACAAAAAAAAACCCAAAAAGCAAGAAAAACAATACAGATTTTGTGCTTAAATGGGTTGGATCTGCAACTTCCTACCAATTGCACAATTTCCTACTTTCATAACATCGTTTTTTATTGCAAGAGAGCAGCTCAGTGTATCTCAGCTAAAGCCTTCGCTATTCTAGCCTTCAGCATTCACATTTAATGAACTGCTGTTCCTGGCAGTGATGCACTTGACATTGTCTTCTGTCCCCTGTTTGCTTGGAACTGTGCTCATAATGAATCCCGAATTCTTAAAAGCACGTATTCTTTTTTTTTATATCCTTCATAACGGCGTGAGGTAAATGTAATTCTGTGCAGTGTCCAATTAAAATTACTCACAAACCACGAGTGAAAACAGGAGAAAATAAAGTAAAAACCGAGGAAAGAATGGGGGGGGGTGTATACACTGATACACACAAGTTAAACCCTGGAGATGGGGCACAATAAAAGCTCGCCTGTGCCCGGACAAGTAAATAAATATTCAGAAAGAAATGTCAGCCTGTGTTGCCTCTTCAGCATGGGAAAGGCGCGGGCTGGACAAGGGCTCTTTGTGCAACACTAAATTAACACTGCTGAGGGTGCACGGAGAGGTGCACTTGAGGAGCGCTCTTATGCTAAAAGGCAGGTTGAATACTTCCTTTAGTTAGCTATCCCAGTGAAAATACAAAAAACATTGTTCCAGTCCATCCTCACCTTAAAATCCTCTATTGTGTGCAGCTAAACTGAAGCATAACTCAATTTACAATGATCTGAGTTAAAGCTACAGGCCTGAAGGAAACGAACGTCAGTGCCAAGGATGCTCTTAAAAAATGGATCAAAATGAAGGCTGTGAAAGGAACTTGACAAGACAGTTTGCTCTGCAGCCAAAATCTTTTATCGGGAAAGCTTTCCTCACTATATCGCTCTCTTCCACAAATCCTGACTTGGAAGCAGACACGGAAAAGACGCAGACTGGAACATGGACGGGAGAGCACAGGGCAAAGAGCAAAGAGAGCACTTACCATCCACCACGTCCTGGCTGATATATCATAGCAAAGCTGCCACTTAATGGATCTCTCAGTCAGTTTCTCAGCCATCACAGGGCTCTCAGCTCCAATCAAACTCAGCTCGGCGGTGGGTGAGACACCTAATCAAAGGGGCATCAGTAGAGGCATGCTGAGCCACGTGTAGGACAGTCCTTGATGATGTTGCATTATGGGAAGACAGAAAAAAAAAATCAGCAACAGCTTGACCAGTGACTTGAACCTGACTGTGGTAATTACAAGAGCCATGACCCAGTAACCCTCACCATCCCCCCCTCCCACACTAACCCCCCCTTACTCCCTCCCCTCTGCCTCTCTTACATTTGTTCCACCAAGTGCTCGAGATGAATTGCAGCAACATGGAAAAGAAATTTGCCGCTCAATTTACTGCCATGTAAAATGATCATCTGCCAAAATAAAAATCTGGACAGAGTCAAACCTTTTCATTTTGGAAGAATATAAAAGGTAAGAAGCAACTTGATTGTGACCCAGCGCTGACATTTTGGCCTCCCCCATCACTCAACCTCATTTTCATCCAAGGACAAACCTGCCAGTGCTGGGAATCACTCATCAATACAACCGAGGCGGTCTGATGTCACTGTGTGGGTATCTGAAAATACTGAGGTCCTCTATATTCTGCTGTGAGGATTTTAAGGTAAAGGATTATCAGATGTCACTGTTCCTATTGAAAGTTGCCTCATTTTATAACAAAAGCAGCAAAAAAAGCCATAAATATCAAGTAGTCATCATGAGACCTGTTGCTTTAGAGCTTCTTTCAGAGTCTTTGGGCTTTAATGGAACCCACTGTATTTTGATCCATATATTAAGATGTTAGGCGTGTCCATGTAAATGTTATCTGAATGCCAGCTGAAAAGACCTTTTCTCCTCCTGCCACATTCCAATCCTCCTCACTGAGGCCACTCCGTGGCAGCTGGATTTCCCAGCAACAGGGCAGTGGGTGGACTTAGCAACAGTAACTTAGCATTAGCTACAACAAATAAATGAGGTGACCTAAACAACAAGGAGACAGTGAGTAGAGGAAGGCAAATGTCCACTCAGAGCAGAGTTTAAGACAAAGGAACGTAAGGTGTCAGTGAAATCTGTGGTTTACATGTGAAAGGAACAGAAAGAAATCTGACCCATTCAGAAAAAAACAACTGTCCAAATGTGGTGCCGGGACCGTTTTCGTCCTGCTAAGGTTCTGAACTTCTGATATTTGCAAATAGCGATGAACATATAATGATGGTAGACTGACTGGATGTGAAAAAAGCTGAGACATCTCAGGCCGATCAAATTGTAGCTCTTTAAATGAGAAAACAGAAGTTGGAAGATGATTTCTGTTATAGGTTATTGTGCAATGATTTTACTGATGTGCCCCAGCTGAGATGAGGCCTGTGAACTGAAACGTGGTTCGCATCTTTAGCTCGGCAACACACTTAACATTGTATATCGACATTGCGTGACTTTTTCCTCATTTGCAGAAAAGTACGCAACACCTATGTTTGGAGGCCCCAGCTGTTAAATACTGTGGAGTTTCTGTGTTCAGTTTGCATGTTTTCAATCTGAGATTGTCTTTTTAGGAGACTGAACTCAGTATATGTTCCTTCATTTGCTCTGTGCAAGTAAAAAAAGACAAAAATAAAAAATAAAAAATCAAACAAGACACCGGACACTTTATTTTCCCACACAACCATTTCTATGGTTGAGAGAAAAGAGAAAATATCCAGTGAGCACCAGTTCTAGGGTGAATATAAATGCCTCTTTCATGACAGAGATCAGAAAAGAATAGCCAGACCGCTTCAAGCTGGTAGAAGGGCAATCAAAGTAAATGAGTTAAAGCAGCAGAAGGCCACAATGAGAAGGACGGCTAAAACGGGAAAAAACAAAACTGGGCAAGTAGTGTCCAATTTTGGCCAAAAAAGTTCCCTGGTCTGCTGGTCAGAATTTGGCATAAACATGAAAGCATGTATCCATCCTGCCTTATATCAATAGCTCAGCCGGTGGTGGTGCTGTAACGATGTGGCAGATATTTTCTTTGTAGCTCATAGTACCAATTAAGGATTGCTGAAACACCACCACAGCCTACCTATTGCTGCTGACCATGTCCATCTCTTTATGACCGCCATGTACTCATCTTCTGATGGCTGTTTCCAGCACGTCACAAAACCCATATCATCTTAAACTGATTTCTTTAAGGTGGCCTTAAAGTCACCAGATCTCAATCTCACAGAGTACCTTTTGGGAGACTTGCATCGTGATGTCCAGCCAACAACTCTACAGCAACTTTGTGATGCTATCATGCCAATATCGACCAAAAATCTCTCAGGAATGTTTCCTGTTGAATCTATGCCACGAAGAATTAAGGCATCTCTTAAATGAGACTAGCAAAGCGTAACTAATAAAGTGGCAGTGGGTGTATATTCTATAGAGACATGAGGTATTGTTATGGGCGTAATTATGGGTTTTTCTACAGTTGGGTCATAGGAAAAGTAGGATTTACATATATTTGAACAGAGCACAAGCACTGACACAGTTGGATGGATTTAAAGAATTTTCTTTCAGTAACTTGATATCCTGGCAGATAGAAAAAAAAACCAATAACATTCCAGAGCTATTACTCAGTTGATGCAAAGCGTGCGCTTCGCTCTTTCGGAGAAAGCACTGAGCTCTCACGAGAGCGGCGTGCACCTTATTGATTTTGAGGTCAAAATCGATACATTTCATCGTCTTGAGTGGATTAACTTCAACTTTTAATTGGATTTCTACTTTCTACAATGAAAGCTTATTTGAAAATCAATACGCCAATCAATACCTCCATGTTCAGAAAGTTCAGCTGTGGTGCTGGAAATGGAGGAACGTAGCAGACACCTGCTACTGGAGAGGCGCGCACATGAGTCAGTGAGGTCTAACAAATCTAATTAGCATGCATTTGCTACTGATCTGCACAAATAACTTCTTTCTTCATCAGACAGCAATTAGACAGGAAGTAAGAATTGTCATTTTAGGTCTCAAAAAGATGTTAAGTTTGCTTTGTGTCCACTTTTGTAGATAAAAAGACCCAAGAGACCCCAACAGGTAAGGAAGCATGTTGGAACCAGCAATCGAAGCAAAGTATATCTAATGATGGGGGTGATTCTGCTCATTATGCCATTTCAGATACGAGGCCCATATGGATAGAATTATGAAAATGATCGTGTGCCTCATAATTAGCGTTCCAGTAATAAATTTCGGTGTTCCTTAGCGTTGACTTAATCCGAGTTTAGCCTGGGCAACATAGCAGCAGAACACGCCAAGCCACTAACTCTAATCCTAGACAGGTAAACAGCCTTATATGATAACTGTTCCAAGCACAGTTTATTTTTATGAAGCATGTGGCTAATTATTTCTTTTGTTCAGCCAGATGTCATAGACCATGAGACTAGCAGGTGGTCCCATATCTAATTAGTCCAGCTGACCAACTAGTAGCAGAGATTAGGAGCACATTTGACCCTGGCTGCTGCAGACTGGTCCGCTTAAATTAACATCCCAAAGCCCAAACTCACCAATTAAATTTAAGGCTTACTGAAACCAATGCGGCATTCTTGCGATAGTGCCGTTTATATGAAATGTAAAATACCTCTTGGCTTGACTTTTTAGTTTCTGTTGCAGTTTTCACATCATTAAAACACACAGGATGCTTCTTTTATTTTGAAATCTATTCCAAAATACCATAAAAAGTTTATATGAAGATCCAAGCACACTCAGGAAGCTGGACATATCTGAAAATCCTGGTGGGTGCTTTCTTAGAATTGGGATGATTATAATAGGTGAGCAAAATAAAGCGTATTGAGAAAATATTGCAAACAAGTATGCATGCTCAATTTCTTTAAAACCCAAATGTCATTAAGAATAAAAAAAAAAGACACATGCACACACAGAGTCTCGATCTCATCTTTTAAATCCATCCACGATGACTAGTTGTTGGAGCTGTAGACAGCTGAAGGTCAAAACCATGATGGCTGTGTGTGTGTGTGTGGTTCAGAGTATGCTAAAAGCATGTAACCATTTTGGACGGCACACACAGATTATGTTCACGGATCGTGCACACATTAGGCACGCTTCACTGAGACTTAAGAACTTTTCAGAACAATGACCGTTTGGCTGGAAACAATCGCTCGTATGGTAATTGTACACAGAGACGCAAACAGCAATTAAAGCAGCCAGGCAGCCTGACTTTAGTGTCGCAGTTGTAGGACACTCACTGAAAAACTGTGAAATAATGTCAAAAAAACATTTATGCTCCTGTTTAAAGTGGATGTCAGTGTGCGCACGGCAGGGACCGTGCTGCTCTACTGTTCATTCAGACACCGAGATCCATTAAATTCAAGTAAAACTACATGCTCAGCAACTTAGTGGGATTAGTTTTGTGATGTTTTGTTGCTGGTCTACAAGTTTTAATATTATACAGACTGAGGTCTAAAGCAGATTTTTTTTATTTTATCCAAAACTCACAATAAACTCAATACATACAATATAATAACGGTTGCATATTCACTGGATTCACCATCTCATCATATTTCAGATGTCTATGAGTTATTCTTAACTCATATTCTTAACACATTTTGTTTTGTTTTTGGGTCAAAGAGAAAAAAAAAAGGGAAAAAACAGAAGGAATATCCACTAATCACCTCATGATTCTACAAATATAAACCTCAAAGCTGGCTTCGGGGTTCAAAAATCAGCTTAACAAAAACGATCAGAGTTTAACTTTATTCGCATCAGCTCCATCTCGATCAGTGGCAACGTCAGAGTGCTGCTAACCCATTAATGCTGTTGACATTAGCCGCTTAGCAGTTATATATAATAATACTCAAAGGACATTTTTCATAGTAAAAGTTACAAATAGAATCCTGAGAAAATGTATTTTATTTGTAATGGAGCATTTGTACAGTATGGTGTAGTGTAATCAATCTGACTGTTTATTCTAACACTTTCTATGTGTAGTTATTGCTCTTTCACTTGCACTGGGAAGTTATTGCAATGAATGCTGAATCACATCCATGATGTGAATCTCCTATTTGACCACATCTCACAGGTGCTCCATTGGATTGAGATATGGTGGCAGGGGATGCCATCTCACTATGGTACTGGTAGTACTAACCAATATCCAGGTTGACTGTGGTGCTAAATCTTCAATTCCCATTTGGTATAAATGGGCCTAAAGTAAAGCAAGCAAATATCCCCTTCACCATTACACCAACAACAAGAGCCTGAATGGTTGATGGATCCATGCTGTCAGGCTGTTTATGTCAAATTTGCATTATAAATTGAGACTCGTCAGACCGAGCAACATTTTCCAATCTTCTGTTGTCCAATTGTGTTGTGGATTGTGGGCTCAGTTCCTGCACTAGCCCATCTGCTAAAAGGTTCAGAGATGGTCTTCTGCATACCATGGTTGGAACAAGCGGTTATTTCAGTTACTCCTGCCTTCCTATCAGCTTGAAGTAATCTGGCCTCTTTGATCTCTGGTAAACAAAAAAATAAAAACCTCCTTTCCATCTCTTACAAGCAACGTTTTCCTTTGATAAATGCCATTTAGCCATCATGTGCTACACTAACTTCTCAACTAACTTTAATTCTAAAAAAAAAAAAGAGGCTTCAGATGAAGCAAAGATGTAGGTGAAAAAGCACAAAAAAACAAATTACACAAATTTGTTCAGAATCAAATTTATTTGAATATGAATACCTATATACCTTTTATAATCACAATAGTACTTTTGTAACATAATAAATTGGCAACTTGTCATAGGCTTCCTAAACATAAAGAAACATATTTATGGAGTAACAAATTAACTTACAAAACATAACAGTTCCACTGTTTGAGGTCAGAATTAAACAAAATAAGGCCTGTAAACTCATTTCAAAAAACTGAAAATGAACAAGATGCATGGATTTAGAGATCTGGGGGTGCCAGATGGCAGCTGAGAGGGGAAAAAAGTAAACATATTAGAAATATTTAAACCTACAGCTTGCTGCAGGTTACGACTCAAAGTAATTCATTTCAGCTATTCCAGTATAATCAACATGAGCTGTAGAGGCCAACATATTGTTAATCGATTACTTAACTAACTATTAGCTGACAATAAACACACACCAGTGTGTGCTGCAGAGGTTTACTGAAATAAGGACAGATGTTCAAGTCGTGTAATTACTGGTTCACGAGTGATGACTGAAACCCATCCACTAGTTCATAAATTTCACACTACATGTCGGAATTTCACTAAAAGATGGCTTTACTGATACACAATGCTTATTGCTTCAAAAATGATAACGAAAAACAAAAAAGTGCCAATCATGCAAATGTATCTCCTCATTAAACCGACCCCAAAATAATAATAAAAACACACACAGACACCCAGGAACCTGAATATGCATTATAAAAAAATCACAGAGTCATCAATAATACACATTCATGCAAATGCAAACAACCTGAACACATCATAAATATGAAAAAAGACTTCCTTTCATAAGTACCACGATTGCAATAAAACGAGACTGTGTGCGAATGTGAAATTCAGTGCATAATATTGAACCGCTACCTTCAGAAATTTGGTGAAACATGCACTTACTGTATGCTTGATGACTATTGCAACATTTCCCCAGGTCTTTGGCTTGTAGACAGCCATACAACGATGATTATGGACTGTGACAGTAAATAACAATGAAATAAAGTAGACAGGCACTTACAACTACTTGGATATTGTACTATTTCCCAACACGTGACAAGCTTTGTTTACATACAGGTTTAGCTAAGAGATTGCCAAGTATTGAAGACAACCACGCAATGCTAGTACTATCATTACCTTAAGTATCTCATTAATGAAGTCAATAAAATCTCTAAACAGTTCCACGCACTTACAGTAAAACCACCATAAATAAGTTGCCAATGTCTTGTCAAGGGTTAACTAGCTGTAAGTCACCACAAGTAGGCTAATCTGCCAGTTTTGCTGACAGCATTAACAAAGTTTGCGTGTTCAGATCCATTTAAGACCTACAGCAGCAGCAGCAAAAATATGGTAAATATCAATTAGAAATTATATTGTCAACAGTCTAAATTTTTAAAAAAAATTGGTCAAGTTGTTTTTGCTAACAGATTGTACTGTACATACATTTTAGCTAAACAGACTGACTTAAAGGAAAAGGCAAACATTTGGGGGAAAATCATGGTGTAAACAAAACTGATATCACTTCTACATCCTTCAGGTACTATGAGGCTATAAGCAAGCCATGTAACTTAGTTAAACTAGCCAGTAGCTACCTAGTTTAGCTTAGCATTACGCTAAACTAGCCAGTAGCTACCTGGTTTAGCTTAGCGTTAAGCAAAACTAGCCAGTAGCTGTGATCTTAAAGCTACCTAGCTTTAAGACCATAAACTAAAATTAGCTTGTTAGCTTGGTGTTATCCAAGAAAATCTCACCAACTGCTAGGATTTATCTTACTGACTTAAAATATTTTTTTTTAAGTATTTAAAAAAATGTTAGTTGTTTATGTTTACACAGTTTACATCATGCTAAGCTAAGCTAACTAGCTGCCAGCTATAGTTTCACATTTGCAAACATAAGTGGGGCATGAGGTTAAACTAGGCATTTAAGAAAGGCAGCTTGATTTAAGTTATCTTTGAAGGCAGAACATGACACCTAAATGCCTTCTAAAACAAAGTAATACAATGTTGTAATCAAGTCATTACATTAATTGGCCAAGGAATGTTATATTCTTGATTATGCAGCAATCTGACCACAACATACAACATTGATTGTATAAGCTCGTTTCTAATGTGGATTTTTGCCATAGGAAAGTGGGAATTAACTGCTCTCCATAACACAGGTTCATACCAGGCTGCCTATTTGTTATAAAAAGGACTACAAATTGTCATTCAAATTATCAACTTTGTTCTGCTTCATTCTTCGTAAATTAATGGTTCACAGAGTACTTCTTCATAGAACAATCCCAAATTAAAAAAAAACAACAACAAACCCCAAATGATTTACAAATCCTCAAATTATAAACAGGAAAAAAACATCGCTGATAATAGACAGATCCCTTTACAAAAAATTATAAATAAACAAACACAATACAAAAAAATAAAAAAAGCTTCCAAACTAGAAGTAGCTGGAAAACATCAAACAAACACACAAATTAAGAGGACCGCTAAAAGAAACAAGGCACAAACTTCTTACAAAAAAACGCCAGTCTAATAGACACACTAAAATAACCGTTGTTCTGTCTGTAGATGATTAAAGGTCAGTAGTCAAGGCTCTTTATTAAAGTAACCTGAGAGGGGGGGTTCCTTTGCCAGCTGCTTTCAGATGAAAACCTCCATCCTTCTTTTGCAATTAGCCAGAAAAAGTGGTTTCCAAATGCTTAAAGTAGCAGTCACAGTGAGTTAAAAACACAACATTTCCCATTACTCCCAAAGGTGTTTCTTGACCCTGTTTTCTGCCAGTCTGGGCCTTGTAGAGAAAGGCAAAGGGAAAAAAACAAAAAAAACTTGGCATATCCACTGAAAAACCAAGACTGCTGCCCAGCTCTCGTAGCACAAAAGAGGATGGTGAAGGCGAGCAGATGGATTCTTAGGTGTGTATACAGTGTTTCATCAGGGCAGCTCCTACCATCTGTGCAGGTGGGAGCGCTACCGGCCTACACGTGTGAGCGGAACTGGTGGCTGGCGTTAAGTGGCTGTCTGCTTCGGAGTGGGATGAGCCAAAGGAGTTTCCAGCGAGTGCCACAAACTTCAGCTAGCGCCCACTGCCAGGATCTCTTTGCGCCATATCTGATAAGAAAAAACAGGTAATTGTTCAAGTAAAAATCCTTTTTGTACCAAACTGTCTGCCAAAAAGTGAACGAGGATCATAGATTGCATATAAAAGAAGGAGAGTGACACTGCAAAAAATAAAAAATGAAAAATCCCCCACTGATCTGTCACTCCCGTTTTGAAACCACAAGTTCCCTTCTGCTTCGCCTTTGGTATGCTATGTAAATGGCTGGTCTCTACACATACGATAGATTTATCTCCCAAAAGATCGGCCTATTCCTCTGACGCAGCTATTCCTGCTATAAGAAGAAACGGAACTTACGTTTCATTTGAAAAGTGAGCCATTTTCTCGATGGTGGTCATATCCTGTAAGACAAGAAAAATGCAACATGAGTGACTCATTTTAAAACATTTCAGATAACATCTTTTCACAGACCTGCCAAACTATTTAATAAATGAAATGTTTATTCATGTCAGCAGAGGTATGGCAGATGAACATGTTGCTGTTGTGGTTTATAGTAATATGAACGCACTCATGTGCACACTTTCTCCCCTGATTCTTTCCTATCGATCGCTGCATTACTGGCATTGATCGTTTTATTTCTGTACACCATGTCATGTTGTTTTGTCTGAAGCTGCTACATCATTTTTCTTCTTTTTTGTCTTCAACTTGCTTTCAAGAGGACATGCAAGCTGAATAACGCTGTGAATGACGCATTTACTGATCCTACAAACTGATATTCAACACTTAGCTTGGAAATATTAGCCGCATTTAATTAGTTAAAGACATAATCGCATCAAGACGATGGCAGCAGGAAATGGGTGGAGAACTTAAACTGTCAGCTGAAACGAGAAAATAAGTCTTTACTCAGTACTCACTGAGAGGATGCCAGTCATCTGTGTGTAAAACAAAGAAGACATGCCTCCAAACATGACCACGCCCATTAGCGCAGAGATTCGCAGCAGAGCCAGTTCGTGACGTGTAGTGAACTTTTCCTGAGTGAAAGAGAACAGTGCCCTTTGTTGTGAAAACCTCTTATCATCTTAAAGTTCCATTTGCTGATTTTCCCACTGTCAAATATGAATGTTTATAGTTTTCCATTAGTGTAGCTAAATCTCATAATAAACATGGCCAAAGTTTCAAATAATGAGGTCAGAGTATGAACATCAATCGCTGTAGAAGAAAAGTCATTTTTTATACTCTTGGCTCTCTGTGATGTAGGTGTGGGCAGATATCCCTATGTTTAAAGTTACTCAGCAGAGAATAAAATTATGAAGCTGGAAATGAGTAGAGGCCAACTTTTAAAAACAATCCCATGGACCTACCTGGTCTAGTCCTGTCAGAGGCTGGAAGTAATAGTACTGACAGAAGTCCAGCACCAGCGTGAATAAGCTGAGGACCTGAGCATAGAAACACAGCTGCAGGAAGAGCCAGTGGTTGTCCTCTCCCACACAGTTATTAATCCTGCAAAGGAAATAAAGTGCATTTAGCAAGTGATCACATATTTCTTTATCACAGCAGTGGACACACATGGCATGCTATGATATGTTCAGTCATTAAATAAGCTTTCAAATCTCAGTAATTGAATAAACAAGAATGGATGGGAGCATGAGAGTAGGTGTTCGTGTATGATTACCAGGGACAGTGATGGTCCATCCTGCGCACACAGTGGCCACAGCGACTGCAGTGGTGCGACCGTTTAGGTCTCATTAAGTTGCACTTATTGCACAACTCCCAGTGCTCTCTCTCTGAAACACAAAGACAACAAACACTATGTAACAATCATCGATCTGAAGAGAGTTGATACTGCTAGTCGGTACCGGAGTAACAGACAAACTGGACATATACAAACAAGCGGTAAGCAGTGAGAAAAGCATTTACCAGCATGAGGTATGTGTGGGTCCGCAGGAAGACGGCCTGGATCTGCTGTGGAAGCTCTGAACAGTGCTGCTAGGCAGAGTCCTGATGCTATGTAGTAACCTAAAGAAATACAGTGTGTTTTAATTCCACTGATGAGGTGTGATCGGGCACATTCATTTCCAATTTCCAAAGAAACTCATTTTCAGTTTTTCACGTGTCAACACAAAAGGTAAGGAAACTCACAAACAACAATGGCCCAAGGAATGTGTCCCTCATTGTAGTGTGGAAACAGAACCAGTTTGGGAACAAAAAAGGTGTTGTAGAGCCAGATCCCAAATACCACACTGATGCACAGCCAGCCCATAGGGTCCACCACGAAGTGCAATCGAAGCTTCATGGCTGCTGGGAATTCTGGGAAACCTACAGTGTACCAAACCCGAACACACACACAAACTTAAGACACTGACAAACATGTTTTGCAGTTCTTTAGTTTGCAGATACTTGAAATGATATGTTTCAGGCAAAATACCCATCAGTGAGACCTGCATTTTGCCCTGCACATTATAATAGATCTATAACTTAACTACAGAAGGATTAAGGATACCTTTATAAGATTTGTACGTACAAGGACATATCAGATACTGTGTGGAAATGGTCGTGGAATGTGTCTTAAACAAAGGCCTAACCTCTGTGTAATACAAAGCAGATGCTTATCAACCAGGCACTTGATACCCTGAGCAATCTACCCCCCAAACCTTACACTGAATCTTATTATCAGCATTATCTAGTACAGTAACACTGCTAGAACACAGTACGAACAGCCCTCGTAACCACGTAACCACTACCAGAGCCTCGTTATTTGTAAAGCCTCGCCTGCTCCATCATTCATACTGCTGACAACATTCACAATCGTGATGGGCTGGGCTCTAAAACCCTGACTGTGTTAGCTAACATCTACGGGCCAACGCTGCTCTTTACTTCAGTCGCGTAAAAATGAACCAACGCGTTTATTGTCAAATATACATCTCGTGAGCTAAAATGAAAAGACACTTACTTTTTTGTCAGCGAACGAATCAGTGAGACTACTTCCTCATCGCCTCTGTGGGACCTGTTTTGCTACCTGCAATGAAAAAAAATCACATTTCCGATCTAAAAAAATAAAACCGGAACAAGCATTATTTGCATTTTTGTCCTGGGAAGCATCGAAATTGTTAATAAAGTTATTCTATTTCATATTACATAAAACGAAATAATGGAAAACTAAAAACAAACCAAGATACCGAAAATGTTAAATTACTCATTAAGGCAATGATTTGATTAAAGAAAATCACAAGTCATTTGCTAGCGAGACTTACGCGTTTATTAAGCTGTTCTAAGTCTACATAAAAGCTTGGTATTAGCATTAAACTCTCGTTTGACGCGATAGATAAAGCGAATATGATTTTTTTTTTAAACAGTGGCACTTTTTACGTTTGAGCTGTTATTTTTACGTCAACATTCCTAGTTTCCTGCTCGGTCCGCGTAGTCGGCAGCTTGATATTGCTGATGTAGCAGGATGGTGGCGGCCTCGCTCTGCTGCCGCCCTCTGGTCAACTGTGGTCAATACATTTTGATAAAATATAATCGAAAATACAAACCTAAAATACAGTTGGAAAAACACTACTCTAATGTTAATGTTATAAACGTAAGACAATTTATATTCAACGCAAATAATTAAACATTAGTTTGAAAGGTGCGCCACTCCTAGTAATGACGTAATTCAACTTCCGCTAGCAATAGCGGCTGGTGTTTGTTGACAGCGACGCCGCATAGCTTAACAGTGCCACAGTAGTTTCATTGTGCTGTTGGAGCAAAAATGGCATCATTCAATTCGTACAAACTCAGGTGTTCAATCCCGGGCCACGAGATGGACGTCAGGGGACTCGCCGCTACTGTTTTTCCAGAGGGAGCGTTCGTGTCTGTGTCCAGAGACCGGACCGGAAGAGTCTGGGTACCAAACTCAAGGTAGCTAGCGCTAGCTTGCTGCTCAGAAACTGCTGCCTGGCTACGATTAATTTCAGGGTACAAGTCACTCTGCGCAAAGAGATTGACTTGTCCGGACAAGAAAAGTGTCAAGCCAAATCACGCCTTACTGAATATTTTACTATTTCTGATTTCATATGTATAAAAATGGTTAGTAGCTAAGTTAGCCAAAAAGCACAGTGCTAACGTTTGCTCAAATTAGCTTTGTCATTCATTCAGCTGCAACTGTTCTTTTACGAAACACGAAAGTGAAACAGATTCGGAGTGCTTATTTTTGTTAATTTGCCTATCCTTCTTACAGATTAGAGCCAAAGGGACCTAACTTCTTCCCTCAGTAATCATTGTTAACTTTCGTCTTGTTCTCCCTCTGACAGCTCAGACAAAGGCTTCACAGAGATGCACTCTATGTCTGGACACTCAAATTTTGTATCCTGTGTATGCATCATCGCACCCAGTGAAACATACCCTCGGGGACTTGTTGCTACAGGCGGGAACGATAATAATATTTGTGTTTTCTCACTGGATCGACCGCAGCCCCTCTTCACTCTCAAGGGTCACAAAAATACAGGTGAGTTGTGCTGTCCTCGCTGTTTGGATTTTTGTAGTAGTGAGGATTAACTGGTTGCTGTGTTACTCGTCACAGTGTTTCTGGTTCCTGGCTTTCTAACTTTAAACCTCCACAGTTTGCACTCTGTCGTCTGGGAAGTTTGGGACACTTTTGAGTGGTTCCTGGGACACTACAGCCAAAGTCTGGCTCAATGAGAAGTGCATGATGACCTTGCAGGTACGTGGTCCTCTACGCTTTTCAGCTTGCTTGGATGGTGATTAGTGTCTCCATTGTTTTGAAAAAATTGACAGAACATGTTTTGTGCTTGTTAATTTTGTTTCAGGGCCACACTGCAGCGGTGTGGGCAGTGGCTATTTTACCTGAACAAGGCCTTATGCTGTCGGGATCAGCAGATAAGACCATAAAGCTTTGGAAAGCAGGACGATGTGAGAAGACGTTTACAGGTGAGGATATGCAGGTGTATATTGGACATGGTTTTTTTTTTTTTGTTTGTTTTTTAATCTTTTTTTTTGGGGGGGGGGGGGGGGTGCGTGTGTATACAAAAAGTAGACTGGCTGATGAGTAGCATGATTGGTTGTCTGTCTTTGATTACGTGGTTAATAATATAAACCAACAGTATTGTAGGATATGGGACAAAGCCATAACTTTGTCAAAGTAAAAATTTAAATTGGTAGCTGCATATTTTTTAGGGTTAAGTTATGGTTAAAAAAATATTCCCTTCCATTATAGGTCATGAGGACTGTGTGAGAGACCTGGCGGTGATCAGCAACACTGAGTTCTTCTCGTGTAGCAATGACACAAGTATCAGAAGGTGGCTGGTGACAGGCGAATGCGTACAGGTCTACTACAGCCACACCAACTTCATCTACAGCTTAGCTGTCTTCCCCAATAGCCAAGGTTTGTTGATTGTATCAATATTTAAAAACAAGGGATAGAACTGAGAGACTTGAAACCAGCAGTCAGTGATGCTCTTCTGTGGTTTATTCAGCCGGCTTCCATTTTCATACTCTGAGATGGTACCTACTTCCTACACCCTGCCCTCACCCTTTTTTTTTTTTCTCTTAGATTTTATAAGCACAGGGGAGGACCGGAGTCTGAGGATATGGAGGCAAGGAGAGTGCTCTCAGACCATCCGCCTGCCTGCTCAGTCTGTGTGGTGCTGCTGTATTTTACCTAATGGTGACATAGTAGTCGGAGCCAGGTAATAGAGCTGCTTTTGGCATGTTAATATGCAGTCAGGTCATAGTGATTTCCTTGATCATGTTACACCATAAATATTTAAAAGCCCATTAAAGACAGTGTTCGCTGTCCTCATTCGTCGCATCTCTCCTGCATTCAAACAAATGTTGAATGAAGCAGTAAGTAGTTCTGTGGCTAAACCAGAAGCTTCTCCTCTGCCCACAGCGATGGCATTATCCGCGTGTTTACGGAAGCTGAGGACCGCATGGCTAGTGCAGAAGACCTGCAGGCCTTTGAGGATGAACTTTCCAAAGCCACTATTGACCCCAAGACCGGGGATCTTGGTGACATCAAACTGGAGGATCTTCCTGGAAGAGAACACCTGAACGAGCCTGGTAATGCAGCAGTCTGCTATTTATTTTGTCATATAAAACGGTGAAGCTGTTCTCTGTGCATCAGGGTGGTTTTGTTTACAACAGGGAATCGCGATGGACAGACACGGTTGATCAAAGATGGACAGAAGGTGGAGGCATATCAGTGGAGCGTCAGTGATGGCCGCTGGATGAAAATTGGAGACGTGGTCGGAGGCTCAAACCAACAGACCTCCAAGAGTGTCATGTATGAAGGAAAGGTGAGGCTACAAGCTCAGAGTTAGTAAGCGGGACGTCGCATATGAGCTGTCATTAATGTCCCCCCCCCCCCCCCCCCCTCCCCCCATCTGCGTGCAGGAGTATGATTACGTGTTCAGCATTGATGTGAATGAGGGAGGGCCATCCATGAAGCTGCCTTACAATGTGACAGACGACCCGTGGCTGACAGCGCACAACTTTCTGCAGAAGAATGACCTCAGCCCCATGTTCCTTGACCAGGTTGCCAATTTTATCATTGAGAACACCAAAGGGCACGTGGTGGGACCAGCCCAGCCCGCTGGTGGTGACCCCTTCACTGGTGAGGTCCAAAAGATGGATACTGCTGCTGGCTTCTTTGCTTTCTTTGCTGTACATTTAGATTAATTTCACTGGAACGATTAAGGGATCTTAGATTGAATGTATAATGTGTTTCGCCTCTTTATTTGACAGGAGGAGCTCGCTATATCCCTGGTTCTTCCAGTGATACTGCAGGATTTGGAGCTGATCCTTTTACAGGTATAGTTTGTTTACTCAGAGGTGTTCATAGTCTGAACTTGACCTGTAAGTGCAGTTTCACAGCTGTGTTTTTTCTTCACAGGCACTGGTCGCTACATCCCAGGATCAGGCCCAAACCCAGGTGCTCCTGTTGGTGTAGCGGATCCCTTCACAGGTAACTTGGTATCGAAAGGAGCAATTGGGACTTGTGAGATACAAATCCCAGTGGTACCTTTCTATGGAGTTATGAGGCCTTTCTCTCTCTCTCTCTCTCTTTTTTTTTTTTTTGCCTTTAACCAAATGGCTCCAGGACTGCACTAAATTATCGTTTTTTAAGTGTCCAAAACAGCAGTGTTTGTTGTTATAGTCACAGTAAAAATCTTTACTGGGAAAAAGATGGTGGAAGTCCTGAATGAAACTAGCTTTTCAACAAGCTCTAGCGTAAAGAAAAGGGAACTTTGCAGCTGCTCCCATCCACCACTGTTTATCTTACACAGTGAAAAGCTACAGAAGTTAAAATAAAAGTGTGTTTAAGCAGATTAGCTGTTAACTTAATCTGATGTGATGTTTAAATCAAGCAGCTTACTGAAGGCTGTCATCAGCCGTCCTGCTTTCTGTCACAGCAGCTAGCACGCGGCAATCTAAAGTGTACCATTATTTCAAGGCTTTAGTAACATTATTTTGTACATTTAGATTCATATAAAAAGGTTGGCCATTGAATGAATATTGGCATTAATTATTAACATTTACACTAGGGCTGCTCAATTAACGAATTTTAATCACGATTACGATCTGGGCTTTCAACGATCATTAAAAATGACTGACTGATTATTAGCCCCTCCCTCGTGCTTTACTCTCGCGCTGCTCCGTGTGGCAAATCCAGCGCACCACTCTGCATTTCGAACACGCATCACAAAAATTAAGAGGACCCAAGGGAAGCTCGGAAAGCTAAGCAGAAGTTATTTGGAGAGGAGAGTGACTGCCGTTGGTTGAAAAGAGAGGTAAAAAAAACTTCAGTGGTGTGGAAACATTGTGGGTTTGCGGAGTCAGACGTGGATCAAGTAGACATAGTGTGTAAACTTTGCTACAGTGTCATAGCTGCACCACAGAGCTACACTGCCAAGTTCACTAAACATAGATGTTTACATTTTTCATTTATTTTTTATATTGCAAACATTTGCACTGTTATCAGTATTTGCACACTATTTTATATTATTTTTTAAAGTCATTATTCAATACATTGTTATTGTTAACCCTTTAAATCCCTGTAGAACCATAACCGCGTAAGCTAGCGCAATAATTTGTTTTGCATATGAAACCAGAGGAGTTGTACTTACATCTTATGCCATCAGCTTGTCCTAGGTCACAGTTTCCTTCCACATATAACTTTGCAAAAATTGCATAAAAAGCGCTTGCAGGAACAAAAACATAATATTCCAGCTGTTCGTAACACTTCCCACAATGATAAAGATGTCAATGCGAACTATCGCATGTCCGCCATTTCCTGTCCGAAAGCGGAAGTGACGTCATTTTTGCGGAAAATGTAGTTTTTTACTTTTACCTTAAAAGCCTATACTGGTGTTTTTATAAGTCATGTTTGACTCTATACTTTTCTGAATAGTTTCTGGGATGCTTAGAACTCGAATTGCACTGCTGGAAATAGTTTATTTTGATGCACCTGCTGTTTTCTTTGCAAATTTGCATCATAGGATTGTTTTTTGTTTTTCCTGCAGTATATAAAAATTGCTATATCTCCAAAATAAATCTATGAAGACACTCAAAATAAATTTTCTGTGGTGGGAAACTATTTTTTTGCAACTTTTTTGTATTTAAAGTTTTGAGGGATAAACCTCTTAAATTTCCCCAAATAGAAATAAATAAATAAAAAAAAAAAAAAATATATATATAAAAACAAAAACGATTGTCAATTTTTTTTGTAGTTTATTGCACTTTTTTGCAATTGATGTAATTACTATGGACTTAATGCATACATATTATTAAAATATGGGCTACAACAGTTGTATTGATGTATAGCAACTTGAAATGCTCCCAAAAATGGCACTACAGCATGTAAAAAAAATAAATAAATAAATAAAAATATAAGCTCTGGCGGACTTGGTTCTATGGTAGGTCTTAAAGGGTTAAATAAATATCGTCAAATAATCGAGATCTCAATTTCAGTGAAAATAATCGTGATTATCATTTTTGCCATAATCGAGCAGCCCTAATTTACACCATCATAGCATTTATTTTCTGCAGTAGGAAACGTTGCATCAAAGCACAGAGCAGACCTCTGAGAATGCTGACATGCTCGCTTTTCTTCTTTGCAGCTGGCACATTCTTCTTTAAAGACTCACACACACTCATTCATTCACAAGCAATTTAAACACATACACGGGAACACACAGCATGCTTGCCTTATTCATGAGATGAGGCAATAGTGTCAAACTTTTTTTGTTTGCCTCCTGCTGATGTTAGAAAGTCTTCTAAGAAGTTAATGCTCTCTCTCTTTTTGCCTGAGTTTAGGTTGCATGTATAACTTATTAATAGTATACTTGTCATTGTTTTCGTTTTTTTTTTTTTTTTTTGCATTTAATATTATTTTTCCTTTCTGTCTCCCTGCTTTGCAGGAGGTGGTGCATACTCCTCAGCAGCCTTGAGACAAACAACCAACATCTACTTTCCTAAGACTGATGGTGTGACCTTTGAGCAAGCCAACAGCTCTCAGATCATTGGTAAGCATTTCAGTGTGATTTGTTAACTCTCGCTGAATAACTTGTGCTTTAAAGTGGGTGATATTTGGAGCCTTCATATATTTTAAGAATGTTTATTTTATTCTTGTCCATAACGTAGTGTAAGAAAATGTGTTTTCCACCTGTCCTTAACAGCTAAGTTGAAGGAGCTAAATGGAGGTGCCCCTCAGGAGCACAAGCTCTCTGAAGAAGTTCTGGAAAGCCTTGAGAGGCTTTTGTTGTCTGTGTGTGGACTCAACTCCTCTGAGCCTGCTCCGACCATCCAACAGATCAACCTGCTTTGGAAGGCTTCTCACTGGCCTGAAGGTAATAAAAAAGTATCCCATCCCAATTCATGTGTGTTTTAATGCTTTTTAGCTAATTTCTCTTCACTAATAAGACCCTCCCCAATCTTTCTTCATGTTTTGTAGATATTGTGTTTCCTGTCCTGGACATTATGAGGCTGGCAGTGCGCCACCCGCAGGTTAATGAGAGCCTTTGTGGAGAGGCAGAGGGTGTACAACTGTGCAACCACCTCCTGAACCTAATGAGGCCCGAGGGGCGTCCTGCCAACCAGATGCTGGCACTGCGGACTCTGTGTAATTGCTTCAGTGGCAGGCATGGCCGAGCCCTCCTCATGGCCCAGCGTGAAACGGTGCTATCACGTGCTGCTGACCTGGCCACCGTCTGCAATAAGAACATCCATATTGCCCTGGCCACTCTGGTGCTTAACTACGCTGGCTGTCTCCATCTCCAGCCTGACCTTGAGGCCAAGGCCCAGTGCCTATCTGTGGCCAGTAGAGCCCTGGAGACAGTACAAGACAAGGAGGCTGTATTTAGGCTGCTGGTAGCCTTGGGAACCACAGTGGCCTCAGATCAAACAGCCCAGGATCTGGCTCGCTCGTTGGGAGTCAGCTCTCAGATTTCCAAGTACTCATCAGTGTCTGATCCATCGAAGGTGGGAGAGTGTTGCCAGCTGCTTTTAAAAGAACTACAATGATATGAATGATTTAGACAAAAAAAGAGCACTTGTTTCTATTACTCTGTTCTACTTAACCAGTTCTGGTGGAGATCTAAATAATTGTATGTTCCACAATAAAAGAAGGACAAGTGAAAATTTGCCATACGCTGACTCTGTTTTTATTACTGCAACACCTCTCCAAAGCCTTTTGACTGATTTATTTTTTAAAGTATGTGGTTAACAGTGTATGACTGATTTACACTGTAGAAAACAGTTTGCTGTGTAAAGTTACATCTCGATTGATCCATTTTCTGCTTCTTATCTGAGTCTAAGCAGACATATCCAGGCCTCCCTGTCTGCGGTGTCTCAACTGACTCAAAAGCTGTGACAGATAATGTGACGTGACGTCATTGTGTCCAATAAAAGAGCAAAAGCATTTATTTGAAGCTAACAGGACTGAATAAAGTTACGCAACAAAAAGCCATGAAATGTCAATAGTGTTGTCACGTTTGCACTCAGGAGCACTTAAATATCTTATTTAAAAAACAACAAAAGTTTTTTATATCAGGAAACACTGATGACCCAACCACATCCAGTGGGTGCCTTGCAACACACACAAAAGACCTGCCAGTCCTGCAACCAAATACTTCAGCTTTTTCCAGGATAACATCAAGCTCTTCAAGCTGGAGAAATATGCTGGGTTTGCTGCAAGACCTCATCCTGTTTGAACAAGACAAACAGAACTAAGGGCAGAGTTAGGTGAAGCACTTGTGGATGTTATGATTGCTGGACTTTGACCTGTGTACAATCCTAATAACCCAAGCAACTATGGGTAAAATACGGGATTTCTAGTATACTTAAGCTATAAGCTGCTTTTTAGGTGGAAGACTTAGCTGGTAATATCACACGTGGTTTTCTAGAAACACTGTCTTCCCAGTGAAATCTAAACCAGTAATAGCTTAGGAAATTTTTAGAGCATAGTACAGCTGCTCTGGCCAAAGTCCAATAAAACTTTGTATCTGTCAGGGCTACGCCTTTATATGTCAAATTTACCTTCGACAAAAACTGCAAAAAATATAGTTACTTATAGTGAAAAATACAATAAGAAGAAGCACGTTAAAATAGTGAGGTTTTTTTGTTTTTTAAATTTCCAATGGGAATCCCGTGCGTCGCTACCTTCGCTAACCGGAAGTAATTTAAAACATCCGGGTAATCTTTAGAAAAATTGGCGGTTTGTGTCCTTGCGTTACCTTTTTTTGTTTTCCAGTTCTCAGTGGACTATGAAATGTGTGAAATGTATATTAACAAACGTCAACGTGGATTTAACGTCAGCGGCAGCCTCTCTTATAATGTAACTGTTTCCTGGCAGTGTTTGTTATTGTGAATGGGCCTTGTTGGCGTAAGTTAGCGAAGAGTAAACGTCGTTGCTAGCAGGGAGGCTAGCGGACTAGCGGTTTTCTGTTTGCCAGTCTGGAGCTTTGAATTCGCCTCCGGACACAATCACGGTGCTTCTTACTCCTCTGAATAATGGCCAATCCGGCACTATTGCAGAAGAAGAATGGACAGTATTTGTGGTTCTCTCTTCTTGGGCTGGGATTTCAACCGGACGTTGCAGTGTCGTCAATCGCTGGCAAAACCAATATTAATGCTAAACACATCATCATGGGGCCGTGAGTTTGCTTTTCATGTCTTTATGAATAATACTAGCTATTTCTTACTGTGCGAAATGTCGCTACTTTAACTTTGCCTTGAATGTACGTTGCCATTCACTCTCCCTGGAGCGTAAGCGTTTCCTGCTAAGTTTAGTTTTATGTCCCACAGGAACATGTTTGACAAACCCAACAAAGATGCTTTTTACATAGTGACCCATTTCCTGCTGGAGAAACTCAACCGGACACGGTTTCATGAGGCATATAGGTAAAGACAATTATAACCAGTCTTGTATGCTCAGATAGATGATTCATTGTCTTCGCCAGTATTTGTTTTTAATCTCTTCTCATTTATCCTTGGGTTTTCAGGCACTGCTGGCCTGTTTTAAACCCAAAAGCAGACGCCGAGTTCCGCAAAGTTACCTGCGCTTGGCTGCGAGAAATCATGGTGAGAATCAAAAGAATAAAAGAAATTGTACGAAAGTTTAAGACTGAATTAAACAGACAGGGCACTTCTTTAAGATTTGCATTGTGCTACATTTATGTTAATCGTTGCAGACGAATAAGGCGTTTATTCAAGTGCATCTCCTTGAAGCAAAGTACAGTGTTTTATTTCATTCATTGTTCCTGCATGATGGATGGGAATAAAACTCAAAGTAAAGAGCTATGAGATCCCTCTCTTATTCCCCCCTGATTTTAGAGTAAGCACAGGTATTTTCACTTGAGAAAAATGACTGTGTGTGTGTGTGAATAATATATCATTTGATTAGTATGTTGACCCATTTTCTTGAAGCTTTCATTACTCACTATGTTTGCTAGACACCTATTTTTGGCCAAATGGAGTTGCCTTGGTGTTTACAGACTCTGTGTGTGCTGTATGGATACGCAGATGTGCGGGATAGGGTCGCTTTTATTGATGTTGAAGATTCACATTAGCATTGTGAAGTCTACAAACTTCACACTGTGCTGTGCGAGAACAGTTGCAATTGGCACTTGCAGACACATCATTGGATGCTAATTCTGGGAGCGCTTGATTTGCTTTGCGTTCTATTGACAGAACATGCATTTTGAAAATTTCTAATGGGGAATTTCTTGAAAAGCCAAAGTTTTGTTCAAGATTACAATTTGATTAATTTTGTGGGTCGTATAGTAATCTATAATGAAACCTTTTTATTAGCAAAAACAGTTTGTATTTAGGTCGCTGACAGCCATCTGTTTTTTTTTGTTTTTTTTTGACGATGTGCAGGAAGAAACTGCAAATACTGGATCCAGAGTGGTGGCATCATTGTTTCTCTCGCCTGGAGGCCCCAAGTTTGTCAGCTTGATGCTTCATTTGGCCAAGCATGTCATGCTGCAGGAAATGAAGACCTTTGCTACAGGTAGGTCTTGTGTAGCCTCTCGAATCTACAATCCCTAAAGTTTAAAGTGACAGAATTAAACATGACTTCTGTTCTCCTATTAATCTCATCTGCCATGGACCTGGCTTGCAAAGATGCCAACCAAATGATGACGTGATCTTGAACATTATTATTGTCAGATGGCAGCTGGGTACCTGAGGCGGCGGCAATGCCGGCTTCGACGTCGAACTTGGCAATTAAGAGGTTCAATCTGGTCCGTGCCAGATTTTTGAAAACTGCAGTGGAACAGGATCGTTTTCTCCATGAATACCAGAGACGGGCCCAGTAAGTGCACTTTTGGTTTAAGCAGCTTTACAGAGTTGTAAAGTATTTTTTTTTTTTGAAATGTCACCAAACTAAGAAGTTTTAGCTTTTTACCAAAATAAAATAATCAGGACTTGTATATAATTAAGAAAGGAAAAAAATAATGTGTGACTTAATTTACTCAAGTCTATGGGTTTGTTTTTCAAATGCCAAAAAATATACATGCTGCCATTTTTATGCCCCGGTGGGTATTGAAGTGAAAGGGGTCGTGGAAGACCTAAAATATAACCTTTAACATAATGGTAGAGCAGTAAAATAAACACAATATGACAGAACAAAATGACTACATCAGGGAATAATTGCTCAGAACGGAGTACAGTTAAAATAGTAACAAGTTAAAGAGTTCAATTACTAAAACTTGCTGTGAAATACAATAAAGTGCTTACTAAGTAAATGCCTAACAAATAAATTCAGGTATTGTGGTATGAGGATTCCTGTATCAGGCTTCGTCGAAGCAGAACAGAAGATGTTAGAGAAGTACAAGGTATCAAGAAAAATGTAATAAATGTTTACTTAGTATAATGATATAAATGTACAGAAAATAAACTTCCTGTCACTTTAAATTATTTAAATTAGTATTAAATTGCAAATTGTACTAAACTAGTAAAGTCAAATAAATCTTAGTACTCCGTTTCACTGCTCTATCCAAGGATGTTTTGTCAAGGTTCAAGGTTCAAGGTTCTTTATTATTTGTCACATGCATAGTTATACAAGTATAACACACAGTGAAATGTAGCCTGACACGCTCCTCGACATGTGCAAAAATTTTTGCACATGTCCTTATTCTATTCACTGCAGTACTAAAATACAGCTGACATTTTTCCCACACTAATTTCCAAACCTAACGAGCTTGGAAAGAAAAGCAACTGGATTTCTTAAAGTTTCTTGAAGACGTTGCACCTTTCACCCAAGAAGCTTCTTCAGCTCTAAGAACAAATGTTGGAGAGTAACAAAGCAAAAAATAAACACAGTGAGTGGATTGAAAGAGGAGTGAAAGAAGCGATCTATCCCCATTGTAAACGACCATCTTTGAACAGAGGTGGTGGCTTACGACACCAATTGTCTGCCATCTATAATCCAGTTTTGGGATCTCTTCTCGGATGCCTTAACGCCCACTCACATCCTGGGTAATTTGATCTCAGTAAATCACATGATAGGGTGGGGCAAGGTCTCACAATGGGAAACCCGAAACTTTGGCTGATTGTGACCCACACCCGTTTTCACACCTTTGCTCATATGATTAGGCAGATGATCAATACTGGCATCAACAACCCTCTTAAGGACACTGTGACTCTCAGGTGCTCTTAGAACAGAAGAAGCTTCTGGGATGAGAAGTCTTCAAGAACCTTAAAGAAGTCCAGACGCTTTTCTTTCCAAGCTCCTTAGATTACCATGACCTGTAAGACTGAGAACCTTCACAGACAAACCTGTAAGACACAGCATTTTACTTTTAGTCTTTGTTCATTGTGTTATTTCTATTATTTTACTTGCTTCCTCTATTCTTATGTGGGTATAAATTTATGGCTGATGCTATGTATTTGTTTGTGCTTCACTTCCCTTCTGTGTGAAAGATATTTTGTAAACGACAGGCTCACTTCCGCCGAGTGTCTCAGTAACCTGTGAATGGAGGCACAGTACATCACTTCAAATGATGTGTTTCAACTCTGCTTCCTGAGCTCTGATATAGCAATGTATCCGCTGTGACTACAGCTTTGTTATGCTGAAGGTTTGAATGTAGAAATGGAAGTTAGCTTCTGCTACTTTAAAGTTGTTTTAAGTCTCTTTTTGTTTCTCTCTTGTGAAGACTTTTGGTGAAGTCTATGAGGGACATCAAAGCAGAAGGTGTCAAGTATGATGAGCTGCTTAAGTATGTATAATTTCTCTCTCAATATGCCAGATTTAATTTAAGACCCATTGAAGTAATGGAGCTGTGTCCTTTCAGGCGCTACAGCAATGATTGCACTCAGGAGAAAGGAACTTCTACAGCTGAGAAGCTCAAAAAAGTACGTAATGTTAACTTTTCAAAACGCTGGAGAGTCTTTGTACTATTTATTTAAGGAGCAACTGTGATGTGACAGTCTGTTTTCTAAATGCATTCATGTTATTTTCAGATGAGTAAAGACTCGTGTGCCGAGGTGTCTGTTTTTCTAAGTGCTCACAGATGTTCTCTGTTATCCTAAGGTGCGCTCCCTGTGGTCGGCCATTGATGGAATGTTGTCGGCCATCAAAGAGGAGCAAAGTGCTGTGGAGAGTGTCCTGAAAGGAGACGTAGATCAATACACCCTTGATGGGACTGATCAAGTTCTTAAAATTCCCCGCTGTCTGCTGGAGAGAATTGAACAGCTCCCACATCAGGTGAGTGAGAAGAGATGGATGGACTCTGGTTATTGCTTAAATACAACAGGGAAACTTCTTTGAAATCTTGTCTGTGCTTTTTCTTTTTCCCTTAACTAAAACTATACACTGTATTTGTCCCTTATGATTGATGATGATTAGGCATTTCGTGAGCGCACACAAAGCTACTGTCTCGAAACACTCGAGACAGCAGCTACAGAAGATGTGGAACATCTTTCAGGGCTAATATTGGTAGATTTGTGTTTCATGTATACTTTTATTTATATAATTTTTTTACATTTATTTTTTATTTTAAATCCAGTTAAGTTCTGGGAATGTGTATGAAGCCAACCAGCTGAACCTCCTCTGTGTGATGGAGCTGATGACCCACGCGGCGCAGCTCTTAAAGGAGGAACGTTGTCGGGTCTCTCACGCCCCTGTGCCCCAGCTCAACCTGCAGGAGATGTCTCGCCAGATGGCCCGTACGCTGCAGGACCTCCACCTCATCAGGTACCCATTAAGCTGTACTCGCTTGATAGTGCACACTTCTACATGAGCTGATTTACCCTTTGTTCTTCTTCCTCCTGCTGTTCCCTTTAGGGGTCGTCATAGGGGGTCATCTACCTCCATGTCACCCTATCCCTAGCATCTTCTTCTGTCACACCAACCCTCTGCATGTCCTCCTTCACGACACCAATCTTCCCATTTTTCTCCTTCCTGGCAGCTCCATATTCAACCTGATATTTCCACTATTCCTCCTGTTGCACCCGCATTATCTGTAAATCCAAGTTTCTGGATGCTTGTCGTTTGGAAAATGCTGCGTTAATAGATTTGTGGTAATAACTGTTAACATTTCTTCTTTTAATAACTACAAATGTGTCCTTTAATCTCAACTCCCAGGCAGAAGATTTCTAAGGAAAAAATCCCTGAAGTCAGGAGTGCCATTCAGGATTTGGAGGCAGAGTGGGACAAGAAGTGGATGGACACTCTGAAAGAAACACCCCTAGTCTCTTTTCTGAATGAAGATCCTGTGAGTGGTTGCTTGATTTTTTTTGTTTTTTTTATTTTTATATATACATGCATCACACCACACAGGCACTTATTTTAAATTAAGTTATTGTACTGTGAAAAATGACACGAAGACATTCTATTGTTAATGTTGCTTGGAGCTTATGTGCCCGCCCACTTCCTCCTCAGGCTCTTGGCTTCCTCTCACCAATGGCTCCACTGTCTTTTGAGCCGGCGGCTGAAGCGAGTTATAAAAGCAGTGTGTTCTCCCAGTACCCTGCTAAACTTCTTGGTGAGCGGAATCGGATTATAATAAAGTTTTTATGAAGGTGTAACGTTTAAATTTTGTTTTTAATTAGCATTTATTTGTTTTCCCCCCTCAGAGGAGAAGCACTTGGAGAGAGGATCACAGGATGACGTCAAGATAAATTTTTCCAACCTTAAAAGGTAATATTATCAGGGATATTTGAACTTCATGACAGCATTATTCCTTTTGCTTTCTGCTGGGAGGCAGATACCTGGGCAGTCCTGAGCAGTGCTCTGCCTGTCACCAGTCCTCCCTAGAACATCCCTGCTCTCTGATGACCGCAGCGAATTGAGAGAAATCGCCACGGACAGATACGGAGCAGACACTTTATTTCTGTATAAATATGATGATAGAACAGCATGACGTGAATGAGCTTAACCTTGTTAACCTGGAGCATGTAGTGAAGTACCTACCTATACCACAAATTGATTACTTTTATATCAAAAGATGTGATGCGCAAATGTGTTTGGAATAATTAAGCACTTTCTTATCTAAACAGCACTTTACCGGTGACAGTCGAGAGGCCCGAAAGTCCTGTTGTCAAGACTGAAATGACACGAGCGAATACCTCTCTGGACTGGCTTTTTGACACGCCCCCATCTCCTCCTCCCCCTCAAGGAGCTGCACCACGATCATCACCTCAGGCAAGTGTCATATTTCACATTTTCTCTGTTTTCAAAGTTAGTTTCATATTTACTGAATTCTGTTCTTGAAACAATGGTACACTTGTTCCACTAATGTTTAAATAAATGAATACATAAAATCAATGTTTGTGCATCAGGTGAGTGTGAGGAAGATGACCCATACTGATTGGAAGGTGACTCCCTTGAGGACAAAGACTCAGATATTAAACATGGAATATGACAACCTTGCTGATCAGGTATTTTAAAGATTCTCAACTAAACTACTGAAATCTGTAGTAAATGCTGTATAACTGAGAATTTCATGAGGGTTCATACGTCTAAAAAGGGGCATAGCGATTGTTGAAAACAAGATTTTCTGATTCATTGTTGACATTTGTGTGCACGTGGTGTTAGTTTGCAGATGCTGTAACTACAGCCGCTCCTTCAGAGGGCAGGGTTAAAGGTTTGGAGCTGGAGGCTCTTCTCAGCAGTCTTCAAAGAGATCCCTTCTCTGCTCGTAAGCAGCTGCCACGTACCCCTGAAAGCTTGAGTAAGTGCTAAAATATAGGACCTGACATTCAAAAGCTTCCCTTAATGTGTTCCTTTACCTAATAAAATGGCTTTTGTTCTGGCTATTTCTTCCCAAAGTTATGGATGTCAAAAGCTCCTGGCGTAAGGCAGTCGAGGAAGACAAAGTGAAAAAAAATCAGCCTCCTGCTGAGTTTAATGACAGCATAATAGAGCAACTCACCCCGGTCAGTGAGCACCACGATGGGTCGCCAAGCTCAGAGTCCCCAGGTTCCGACACGACCACCCAGACTGTCCCATCGGCTGTCAGGAGCCACAGCAGCCCTCCAGTCTGCCAGCAGGGGGCCTTGCCCAAGTCCATTCTTGCATGGGACACCTTCATCACAGAGGCCCACGACAGCCCAGGTGGCACAGGCAGCAGTGTGGTCCACTTCAGCCTCGACCAAGAAACTCTGCCAGAAATTCCAGGGTGCGACAGTCTGCTCAGCCTCGATGACGAAGAGATGAAAAGCGAAGACGATGACGAGCAACTGATTCCCTTACTGAAGCTCGAAGTGAAGCAGCCACCGTTAAACTGCCATCAGCATGAAGCAAGAAATGACGGCTTTTTGATGGAGGGCACGAGGACGCCCGAGTGCCTTCTGTCAGATTACACGGTTTCTGGTTTGGACAGAGACTGGTCGGAGGAGCCAGCATCATCAAAGGAAGCCACAGATACGATTTTTTCACTCGATCTAGATGCACTGAAGACCCCTTCACCTCTAAAGAAGCAGGAGTACAGGCTTCCCGAGCTGATCACATTCTCCCCAATGGATGACATGAAGTGTTAGGAAGTGTCCAAGTGTCCAGTCTTCAGCCTCCTGTTTTGGGTTTTTTTTGTTTTTTTTAAGTAACAAATATGAGCATGTATATATTTTTTTGTTTGTTTGTTGTGTCTGTCTGTAAATCGAGATTTTTGACTAGAGTGTATTATGCCTCCCAGCAATTTACACTGCACCACTGGCTCAGTTTCCAACATGATGGAAATAAAGAATTCTCTCAAAGTGTTACTTCTCCAATAATCACTCGAAGAATTCCTTGTTTTAGTGATGTTTAAGTTTTTCCTGTTAATTGTGATGCATGGAAGGTATAAAATGAATTGATATGAAGCTACTAGTGTTTTGTTTTTCTTCGTTTTTGTTTTGTCTTTTTTTTTTTAATAGGTGTGACTTGCAGCAATTTAAGATGGGGGCGTCAAATTAAACGTGAAGCAAAGCACTGGTAAAACCGAGAAAAGGGAAGTCGGCGTGTTACTCCTTCACAATAAAAAGTTCAGCGTATGGGCACAAACATTTGACTTGAGTGGTGCTGTGTAAAATACATGAAATCCTGAATGAAACGAATTTGCCTTCATTTCCCACTAAGTTTTTTTCTCCCCTTCTATAAAGTGGGGAAGTCTATATAGAAATATGGGCATTTAGTCCCCTCCCATCCAGATGTGCTGTTTGCAGTGGGAAGCTTAAGACTGGTAACTGGATCGAAATTACTAGAGGAATGAAACTTTTTCTTTTTCCCCCAGATGGATTTGTTTAATTTAATGAAATGAAAACAATTTAGAGACAAACTATAATCTGGGATTTAAAAAATTCTTTAAAAAGATATGGGTGGGTCATTACTCAGACTTGTTTTGCACCGAAGGGACAAGTGAGGTGAAACCATACAAACACCTAGATCCTCCCATTTGTATATATTGATTTACATATTAGTGTTGCATGACAATATATTTCGGCTGCATCTGGAATTTTATAGAAGTGAAGCTGGTTGGACTATATAGCTGGAATTTCAGACTCACTTTATATTGTGGGCCTACTTTGATCTTAAGTGGATCTTAAACTGCCCTTTCAGTCAGTGTAAAGACATTTACCTAAACATTTGATCCCTGAGATGTCATAATGTTATAAAAGAAGTCCAGTAACAGTACATCTCAGTTTCTTTACATGATAAATGAGTAAAATTTAACTGCCCAGACAGTCATGTATTTATAAAAACAATGTTTTTGTTAATTTACAGGTTTAACAAACGGGTTGTTTTTAATGTGGACCTATCATAATAAAAAACAGAAATTTCTGTTGTAGCTAGTAGAAAAACTGGAGCTTTTCTGTTATTCAATTGTTGATCTATTACATAACTACGTTAATGCGATATCAGTGGCAAATAAGGTGGAGTCTTTATCGATAAGAAAAGCTGCAAAACCCACGACAATGCAGCTAGCAGTTCAAAATCTATCACATTTTCCAAAGTCTTCCAGGGGGCCGGTTGGATTCTTTGCCCTCCACCTTATGTCCCCCCCCCCCAATTGACAGAATATTAACTTATATAAAATACACACATGCAGCGTAAATTGCATCAAAAAGTTGAAAATCATTTCAAAGTCTTTTACTTTGAAAGGATTCACCAGAAGCGGCTCCTTGTTCGCGAGCGCGCTTGCTCGCGCTGTCAGTTGCAGCGGTGGTTTGTTAGCAGCGTTTCCTTTTCTCTGGGCGGTTCCAGTCTGAGAGAGAGAGAGCGAGAGAGAGCGAGAGGTTCAGAGGAAAGCTCTAACTCTATCAGCCCAGACACAAACATGGCGCCTGCCTCCGCCGACAACTTCAGATGAAAGTGTGGCGAAGAAGTAACTAGCAAAGTACAAAGGAGTATTTCCGAGTGGCGTTTTCACCCTTCTTTTTAACTTGCCGTTCTGGTTTGACCAGTTTTTTTGTTTTTGCTTTGCACAAATAAGTCTGCGGGGTACTTCGAGGAGGTAAAACAAGCAAGTTGCCTACATGTCAACATTGTCTCTGTTTCTCACTGCGGTGTAAACAGCTGGTAAGTACTCGTGTTTTGTTCCGTGGAGATAACCGTTAGGGATCGCGGCATGTTGTGGAAATGAGAGGGAGTGGATGAAGTGCATTAGGTTAACTTTCGCTGTGTGTGAGTGCGCTCAGCCGCTGTAAATGCATTTTCCTGGTGTTGCGCTGCTGCACTTTCAGCGTGTTATCCAACCACGGAAAGAGAGAGAGAGAGCCACGTATGAGCGCTCGGGGTGATCATGGGAGGAAATTTCTTTTGTTATACCCACGACGAGGTGTATTTCCTGCATCAAAGTTGACCTACTTAAGGTTGGGATGCAACAGTTGGGAACATAACACCCCTCTCCTCCGCCGCTGCTCCTGCTCGCCTCTCCTCCCCGGGCCCTCCCTGTCGCCAGATAATCAGACTCCGCTCTCCTGGAGTCTGTCTACCCTTGCAGGTGTCTGCTCCCAGAAACAAACCCAACTTCCTGCGTGGGATCAAAATGTGTGTTGGGGTTTAAAGCTCAATTTTAGCAGGACCTTCTTGTCATGCAGTCAGCGCCGTGTTCGTGTAGAGGATCAACTGGTCTGACTTCTTTGTGAGTTTGCTTTTCATCCTTTTCCTAGCCGTGTATGATGTGGCACTATGCAGCGCCAAGGTGCTCACATATCTATGCCTCAGCACTTGACTGCTTGCCAGTCAGCAGCAGTCTAACCCCTGAGGTTAGCAGAGTGCTCCCTCTGCTCCGTGCTCCCATCACAGCTGTGGTGAATCATGACTGGCATGTGATATTTCTGCTCCGATGGTACAAGTTCCAGCAGAGCTCAGCTTGGCACTTCCTCTTCTGTTGTGCTCAAAGTATTCATAATTTCAATTAGGTGTTTTACCAACTGAGCTGGCTGCAGGAATGCTGTGTAATGACAGGATAATCGAGGCACGCGGAGTGTGAAAAACATGGAAATTGCTCTGGCAGAATCCACTGAGCCGTTGCCACGTGGAAACAAAATAAAATAAACCCTCTTCCTTGACCTTGGCTTGCCCTGACAGGCGCTGGGAAAGAGGAGTGGAGCAAACGTTTCCTCCCACTATAACCTCTACAATACTGCAGGTATAAAGTGAGTCATGGCTGCGCGGTGGCTTTGTGTACATTGAACTTGCACTTTGTGGCCTTCCAAAGGCTCTGTCAGGTGACTGGGGGGAAGGAGGTGGATTGGCTCAAAGGAGCAGCAGCAACAGGCAGTATTTATTCAGTGGGAGAGTGATATGTTGAGATACGTTAGAGCGTACCCGTGTGATCTGCTTCATTCTTTCATTCACAGTTGTGTTCACTCTACCTCACCCGGCAAATAGCACGGTGGAGCTACCTTTATCCCCCCTTCAGCCTCCACTTGAGTTGACACTTTCAGGTTGATTTATCACCCACACTTTCACTGTCAGTTTTCTCAGAGTTTGAAGAGCTTATTGGAGTCCCAACATCAACTGACACTTTCATGTCAATGAATGATTCGTTCTATAAATGAAAGTTCAACTTGTTTGAGTCACATTGTTTTGACAGTGTTAACCACCCCTGCTTGCTTTAACTCCTTCCATCAAATTATACCACCCAGCATGGCATGCTCACTTTTTGAAGACAGACTAACGACTTAGAACCCTAGTTGTTGTTTTTTTAAATAAACTCAGTTAGCTAACATTTTCTTTTTAGTTTTCCTGTTATAGCAATACATAAATATGAAAAACAAAAAGTAGGCAGAATACACTAACATTTCCTGTTAAGTAGTGGGAATCACCAGACCCCCACAATACATTATCACAATATTTCACTCATGATCTGATGATAGCTTGATTTTTAACATTTTGTGATAAGCTAAAAACACGTAATACAATTTATCATCTTTTATTTCAACTGTAAGTTATGTCCTCAAAGTTGTTGTTGTTGTTGTTTTTCCAATCTGTTTTATCTAAGCAGATAAAGTTATCTCACTTCAGTGATTCTTTTTTGTCAAGCACACCAACACTGTCACTAAAACCTACTATAAATGCTGTCATAAGACATAATCAGCCTGCAGTCAAATGGGATCAAGCTGGCAGTTATGTACTATGTTAAGTGTCCAGTTTTCAGTTTAGCCAACTTATTGTAAGTACACATGGCTAATGTTATGTCAGTAGGGCGGTGCAAGAGATGAACCGTTTTCTTAGTAGAGTGTTTTCGTATAATTATTATTTATATATTTATTTTCAAATATCAATAAAGTGCCTATTTTTGGTGTCCCTGTATCGATACAATATCGCTATGCAAAATATCGCGATACTGTCCTGTATCGATGTTTTGTTAAATGCAGTCTGTGAGAAGAAATGATCCATGCAAATAAAAAAGCAAGAAAGAAAAGACCCGGCTCATCCTTCGGTTCAGCTAATATTGTTCTTGCGAGCCTGACCATCTAGCTTCTTTCGCTGTTTGCCGTTGGTGTGTACTGTTTTGTGGGGTTTGGCTGGCTGGAACTGAAATTTTCCGAGACATGGATTACTCTGTCTCACCTGTGTCTGCTGTCTTTTTCAGCCCTGCTTCTTTGCCTCTTTCACCAGGTGTCTCTACATCCTGATCAATACAGAATTTTTAAGACCGATGCCAATACTTGATGATTTAAAAATCTGATACATCGGCCGATATTTCATTTTCTGCCAGACGCACAGAACATAAACAGATTTCATTAACAGTTGTTGCGTGTCTTTATTTATGAGTCCTTACTAAGATAATGTGACAGTGCTGATTATGAATTGTCGTGTTTTACTGTCGAAACAACTCATGGATTATCAGTTAACTATCTGTCCAACTCAGATTGGATTAGCTAGTTGTTGTTGGTGAGTCCCTGGTGGAAAAACTACGTAACATCAACACTCATAACTTGATTAAAGGGTGTTTCTCTCATAGCTTCTGTACTCTTTAAATTTTCATGTATTGGCCGTTACAAATGCTGATACTGATATATCGCCAAATAGCCTACTGTAATATCATTCGAGCTTTAGTTGTCTGTATCTTCAGCTCATTCGGAGGTTGCAGAGAAACTCTTGTGTGTGTCTTTAATGGCATTTTCGTTTCTGTTTCCTTTCAGTATTCAGCGTTAAGCACATGTGGTCAGCCTTTCAACTATTTAAAATCTTTCAAAGTCAGATTTCGCAGTGTTTGTATAAACCATTCACTGTGTAATATTTGTGCTTGTGTAAAGAAAGTTTTCCTCCATGAAGAGCTCAGAGGTTAGTGCCAGCAATGCTGTAATATCTGAATCAAGGACGCTTTTGCAGGCTTACCATTTCATTTACAGTCACACTTTTTTTTTTTTTTTCTTTTCTCAAGGTGTTTCTACACAATTAGCGGACAGATCGTGGTTTCTTGTCTCTTTGGAGCCAATGTGTACCTGAAGAAGCACTGTGCGTTCTGTTAAGCCGCCTGTTTGCACCTCTTAAGTTAAACCAAACTCAACATAGTTGTTTGTAGCCAAAGAGCAGCAGGAAGGCACTTGTAATCCGCTCCTCTTCCCTCTCAGGTAACCTGCTTCCCTCCTCTGACCCTTGTACTCTGCTGTGGTGTGCCAGCATGTCTGTTGTTTTCTTTCAGTAGCTCTCCCTCTGAGTCGGTGTAGACCCAGCTAGTTAGTACGAGCAATGAGTTTGCCTTCTCTCTCCCGTCTCCTTACAGTGGAAAGAATGCTCTGTGTCCACCGGCTTGTCACGCTTCAGGAGGGAGGCAGTCTTGTGACGTTTCTGCTAAGCCTGCCTTCGCTCCTTGCATCTACCCAAGCGGATTTTAACTGTAAATAGTCATATTTTTGAGGGAATGTGTGGTCTAAATGCTGCTTTTGACAGGTTTCAGTAAAGTGCCTCGTTTTCTTAAAAAAGAAAAAAACAACCCCACCTGCTTCACACAGTGGAATTAGAGACCCACTGTGATCCAGGAAGAAAAGTGGAAAATTTTCTGCTCCGCTCATTAGAATTCATTCCACGTCACTCCTGACTGCCTTTAGCGTTAGCGCTGATGCTATCTCTGAAAGTGTTGGACTGCTTAGAGTTCAAGATTTAGAGTTAACATACTAGGAGGGAGCAGACAATATGGGTGTTTGTCATAGTGCTGAAACAGCAGGGATTCAGTTCATTTTTTAATATGTAAATATGTAATAATCTGTTACAAGTGGGAGACACACCTTGCTTAAAACCTGTAAAATTGTGAAATATAGAGGTGGGTTTTTTTGGGGTTTTTTTTAATAACTTAAGTTAGAGCTGAAGCTCAAATTCAAATAGCCTGAAGCAGCAGCAACAACAAGCAGCGTCATCCGTTCTGTCTGTCATCAGTGTGATTTGCCAACCAGATGCCTATTCTGAGAAGCTTGTTGACAACTGCTGTCTGTGCTTACATGAAATTGAACTTTATGTAGACATTTATGTGTAAAAAAAGCAGCGTTCACGGCAGGTCTTTGGCTTTATTCAAGCACTACAGAGAGAGGGAGGTGTTGTTAGCATATGGATTTGATAATGCCGAGCTATCACACAGACTCCACCTCTCTCACACACACACGCTGAACAGCAAATATTGAATGGTAAGAGGCATTTCTTGCAAGTGCACATGACCTTGTTGGAACATTTCTGAAAGACTTTCCTTACTGTCGTAATTACTTGAAGGCTGATGTGGATCACTTCTGTTAAGTCTGGCTTTTAGGTTCATCACAGCGTGCTGTTGAGATTAATGAGCAGAGTGAGGTATTTCTAGACCGCACTTTAACAGCCAACTATGTATGTGCGTGCATACTCCAGCTCACGCCGTATGAATGCAATCATACATCAGCTCTACCGGCTTTCCTTTATCTGCCCTAAAAGCAGCATTCCATGTTTTTTTTCTCTCCCCCTCCTGTGGTTGTCTCCTTGTAAAGTGGCGGTTTCATCACCTCACTGGCACCTTGTACTCAGTCTGGCCTAAGCCACTGACAGCACACTGTGATGACAGGTGGCAGAGAGGGCCACTTTGCTCTTCAGATCATCCAAAGCCCAGAACTACAGAGTGCCACTTGAAGCAGGCTCTGATGCTGCAGAGTGTGATACAGCGTGGCTCAGCAGCTGTTTCAGGCGAGCTGTGAGTGGATGTGCAAGGCAGGGCTCCTGCTGAAGTAACCGAGACGGACACAGCACTCGCTGTTGTCCAGCATCGCGCACAAACACACACAATCTTGTGCATGCGCGTAATCGCAGACAGGCTCTTTGGTTCCCCCCCCTGGGGAACGAGCCTCCAAGCTCTTTTGTGTAAAAGGGATGAGATCATCGTGGGGCATACCATGAGGGGATAGAGTAAGGGGTTCCACCTAAATAGAGAAATCTCTGTTTTTTTTCTGTCCCTTTCTCTGCATTTCTCTAGCCAACTTGAGTTTCCCTCTGCCCTCAGGGGTTGTTGAGGTCCCTTTGGCATGTTTGCAAGTGAGTTAAGACCAGTGTCCCCCACAAACTCCTTTGTAGTGCAGGAAAATCCAGTATTTTAATGAATGGCTTAGAGTACTGTTAGTGAGCTGATTTGAAATGTTGTATTACAAGATACGGATTCCTTTTTTTATTTTACATTTTGGGGTATTCACTGCACCTTGTCTGGTCCCATAATATCTGTATAGGTGCCCTCCCTGTCCCCTCCCTATTGATCACAGTTGCTTGAAAGTTCTGATTATATTACAAACAAGCCCTACTGAGGGATGACAATGCAGTTGTTGTCACTGCAAATCCAACTAAGACAGGAAGCTGTGCTCCAGGAGTTGTTGATTTGGCTTTTTCAGGGGTTATTGATTTAAAAAAAAATGGTGGTTATGAATGCTGAAAAGGCACAAATTGTCTTTCCATCAAAATAGTTTGCATCCTCCTTTTTTTTTTTTTTTTTTTTTTTTTAAATATTTGGTGGATATGATGGGATAATCAGTTTATCTAGATCTTTAACTCTCAGTGAGAGTATTGCTATAAATTGATCATTTTTGGTCGGAGGTTTTTTTGTCTTTGTCACGGTTCTCTGAGTGAAAACCAGACAAAGAGCGTGTCACACGATCATCAGGCCTCACGAGTAACAGAGGAACAGGTTTTCAAATGGAAAGGGAGGGGCAGGGCACTACCTTTTTAGAGGCATGGTCTCAAATTACAACACAAGACTTCAGTGTAGTGAAAATGTAATGGAACAGTTTGTCTGCCAGTTTGACCCTTGAACCATAAGCACTGTAAGATTTTCTTCAGATTAACAGGTATTTTTTTCGCCCCATCCCTCTCATGTTGCTTGCCATTAAAAGGGCAGACAACCCCGGATGCAGCTTTCACCTCTGTTTATGAATACTTTAAAGCTTTTAGCTCTAATTTCTTGTCAACACCGGCGTTTAAGACGAGTACATAGTTTTATTTGCTCGCCAGACGATAAAGGTAGCAATAAAATTTGCTTTGCTGCTATTGTCTTTCATGTATGTCTAAAACTAAAACTAGGCTTTTTTCAGAAGTCTCCGAGTCTGCCTTTACAGAGAGCATGGCAGCTAAGCTGAATGTACCCTTGAAAGATCAATTTCCTCAGCCAGAGTAACACTAGTCGCAGCTCAGGGTCGTGCAGCCTGGTATTGTTGGGCCTCGGTTGCTATGGCAGCGGCATGTATTATAAGCTGTCGAGAAGAGATATTTGTATGGTTGTGGGGCGTGTGGTGAATGCACGTGGGACTCTCTAGGGCTTCATGCTTTAAAGTATTGTGCCCGCCACTGTGGGCGCACCTGATGACATCAGGGGATGTTTGGCCCTGCGAGAAAAGAAGATAAGCAATGTCAGTGCCGTTGGTGGATGTGACCTGATTGTGCTCCACAGTGACAGATATCAGTAGCTGTATGAGCTATTCAGTGGCTAACCTACCCTCTTTAGTGCACACAATCAATGTAGTATAAACTATCACAGATTAATCCCAGTTCTAATAGCAACCTGGTAACAGCAAATAACGTGTTCCTTCAATGACCCATTTTCTGAAAACAGGAAATGATATGCGGTGGTTTCTCTGTGGTGGATGTCATTGATCATGGCTCAAAATGACAACAAGTATTTACGTCAACCTGCATTAACTTCTGTTAACTTATTAGAAATAATATTAATGCAGCACAACAGTGAAACCTAGGTAATATGATAACCGCAGTTCAGTTTTATTTACATAGTGCCAAATCACGGCAGCAGGTGCCTCAAGGTGCTTTATATTGTAAGGAAAGAGCCTACAAAAATACAAATATGACCTGAACATCCACTTGTTGACAGTAGGAAGGGAAAAACCCCGGTTTAACAGTAAGGACTCTCTAGAAGGGTTTAAAGAAGGGCGGACAAAAAACACTGAGTGGAAGAGAGCCAGAGATGAATAATAACTAATGATTAAATGCAGAGGGTTGTGTAAATACATAGAGAGTGCATCATGGGAAGCCTCATGCAGCCTAGGCTTATTGTAGTGTAACTAAGGGAGAGTTCAGGGTCACCTGATGCAGTCACAACTTTATGCTTTATCAAAAAGGAACGTTTTAAGCCCAGTCTTGAAAGTAGAGAGGGTGTCTGGCTCCTGGATCCAAACTGGGTGCTGGTTCCAGAGTAGAGGGGTGCTCATTTGGGATGATATGTTACTATGAGTTCTTTAAGATAAGATTACGCTTGATTATTCCTGATTAAGGATGTTGGATTTAACAGGGAGCCAATGAAGAGAAGCCAGTTTGGTCGAAACATGCTCTCCCTTTCTAGTCCCTGTCAGTGCTCTCGCTGCAGCATTTGTTTAATTCAGTACTGAATTTATTTTTTTTGAAAAAAGGGGGGCTAATTGCATGAAAGCAAAATGTCATACCAAGTGTCATGAATGGCACGCCAGCCTCGATGTTGTATTTTAGCATTTTTTGTGAAGTGCTTCACTGGTTTAGTGAAAATTCACAGGGAAGCAAAACCCCTAAGTGGTAATCTATGCCAATTATCTTAGGAAGCTGTATGACTCACAGCCTTGATATTTTTCATGCCAGCATGACTGTTTTACAGGAGATGGCATGCAGAGGTTAAACTGTGCATGATATCCAGCAAAGCCGACTCTTACAAGTCAAGAAAAGGAACCTAAAGTCCTTTCCTGCTGATCACTTTCTTCTAAATACAAGAAAACGAGGCACTGTTGAGTAGTTGCTGTTACATGACTGGTCCACAGCCTGAACTACTGTAACAATGAAGGCAGTCGATGAAAATTACATTTCATTTGCCTCACTGTATCTCATTAGGGATATATTCAGGTAGTCAAACCTACCCAACTCCCTCCTTGTATTGTATCCAGCTATAATCAATATTTTTATCTTATGGCTCAAATGATCATAACATAAAAGGTTTTGCTCAAAGTAACTGCAGTTCCCTTTAGCATAAGTACACGAGGGCTTACACTGTGTCTACACTGGGAGCTTTGAACTTTGCTTTTATTTCATTTTCACCGCTCACTCTTTTGGCCACTGCCACTCTTTGTTGCTTTCTTGCTGGCATAGCCCCTTTAATGGGAAATAAATGTGTATGCGTGTGTCCCTCTTGCTCCTACGCCACCACAGCTCAACTAAGTGTTTAGCCTAGCTTGACTCCTCTGGGAGCATTGACGTGTACTCTTATTTGAGCCAAGTTCTAACATAAAAAGAGCTGAAGTGAAACTGAGTATTGAAAATAACGAAAAGTGTCCGTGGAGCTGCTGTCTGTATTTTTGGTGCCGTGAACTCAGTTTTTCCGGTCAACTTGTCAACCAATCAGCATACGGCCGACACACTCGAACAATGTGCAGTTGAGATTTGGAGGCAGCACGTTTCCATTGGTTGAAAACCTCTCTTCGTAGGCAAATACGCACTTGCAGCACCATAAATTAAGTATAATGGCTTTTTCATGGTTTTATGGTTTTTTGAGGTTTCATATTTGTCTGCTGTCACCAGGGAGCCGTTGCTGGTCTATCAATCAGCCAGAGAAAAGAGCCAAGTTACAAGATACAAAGAGCTGAAATGACTCTGACTGTTCTTCATGTCTGTGCTTTTCATGCTGTCTTTGATGGTTTTTCACGCTTCTGCAGTTTGTTAACTCCACAGTCACTTCCTTTATTGTTTCAGCCAATCAGCGTTTGACCTGCACACGAGTATCTTCCACATTAAGCTGTGGTCTGTTGTGGTTTGTGTAGCATATACCCATGGAAACAGATACAAATGTGGTACTATAAAGCCAACATAACGTGTGGTGACAAAGAGAAATTTTGGGAGAAAGTAGTGTGAACTTAAATTAGGTGAATCATTTTTATACTTTTATTTTTTCCTTTTTATGTATTTTTTACACCTTTTTGCTTAATGATATTAGGAAACATTGGCACTGTACTGTCTGCACCTCACAATTACTGCCTTTGTCCTCTCCACCACTGCCACCACCACCATTATCACTACCACCACTACTATCTTGACTTTGTTTTTAGTATATTTTTCAATTAATTACTTACACAAATGTTTCTTTCAGTGTGGTTAAAATATTCTAGCAGACCACCTAAGAATGTATGTTTTTGCGAGTGTTTGTCCTGTCTTCCTCCCCTCACCCCCAACTGCTCGTGACAGATGGCTCTTCCTCCTGAGCGTAATTCTGCTGGAGGTTTCTTCCTGTTAAAAGGGAGTTTTTCTTTCCCACTGTCGCCAAAGCACTTGCTCTTGTTGGGGGTTTCTCTGTTTTCTTTGTATTAATGTAGGGTCTTTGTTTTGGAGGTAAGTTGGCATTAGCTGATAAATTGAAACTCATTTGTTTTCTGGCTCCACAATATCAGACTCCAAACTCCTAAGATGTATTTTATAAACTAATATGTGCACCGCTGACTATATCCATCTTTTACATACAGTCTATGGGTTTAGCATATTGTAATTGTAAATTAAAATAAACGTTAAATTTCAGTTACTGGCTTAGAAGCTGATGGTCAGTTCATGTTTGTGGACTAAACTTTTGAAACAACTGCTCATTTGTAACAGACTCCCTGGACCATTTTCCATGTCAAGTGTTTTGGCTGTAAAGAGGCACTTATTTACCCACAAACACAGAAAGCCCATCCAGTCAATGTTTAAACCACCAGAGAACATTTATTGGCCACTTTGGTGAGAGCACATTTAACAGTGTGGTTTGTTGCTGTGCAAATATGGAGAAAACGGCATTTTGCTTTTAAACAGGTTTTTGACAAGTGAGATGTAGCCATGGATACTGTGCAGTAAATCTTTTCAGAGCAATAAGTCTTAACTCTGCCTCTGCAATGATGTTGTCACATAATAGTAGTGATATGTAGACACAAAAATAAACAAGTATCGGGGACATGACTAAACGTAGAGCAAATAAACACACGGCCATGAGTACAGAGATAAATAGACGTTATTGACTGAAGTGAGTAAACCCGGTCAGATAGATCTCGATAGATCGCGGATCCCTCCTGCCTCTTACCTCCTGTCCTCATTAATGCACTTTTTTATTGCGTTTTCTGTTGGTGGTAAAAGTAGAAATCATTCCGCCACACGACATTAACCTTTACTGGTTTCGCTGCTTAAATGGCTGTGTTGACGCATTGCACTCGGCTCTTTTTACTGGAGCGTTTTCCCAGCATTGTAATGAAAAGGAGGCCATATCCTGGGAAGATGTCCAGTTTTAACTGTTGAAAGTTACCTGGACCGTAGAGCTGGCAGTCTTCTCGAAACAAATCAATTTTGGCACATTCTCATAGGCAGCAAGCCAAGTTTGAGCCCAGAAAGTGGCACTGCATGAATTCTTCGTTTCAATGAGTCATGTCCTGTGTGACAATAATGAAACATAACTTGAAATGTCTGTGACACAGATTATACCGTGGTTGTCCCAGAATGTATGCTGTCAGTGGTTGAGAATCTAGAAAGGATTTGAAACTGTGTGGAAAGTGTGTTTGGTGCGTTTGCCTCACTGTAGCTGAATATTTCCTCCCAGGTAGGCCGATCTACCACACCTTGAACTGCAGCCTCCTGCACACAAACGTAGCCTCACGTGTATTCTTTTTGATTTTTACCTCTCCCAACTTTCAGATTGCCTGCATTGTTGCTTCATGATAATACCGTGGCATTATTGCAGTGCGTTATCATGTCGACCGGTAAAAATAGAAACAAGAAGACTACAAAGAACTGCATTAAGCTGTGTCATAAAGTTCAGGGCTGTCTGTGGCTGTACAAAGTGGCTTCTTTTTCTGTCCTGCTGCAGATGCTGACTCACCAGTGGAAAAACCGAACTTCCTGAGTTGGTCCTAAAAGCTCTTTGAAGAGGGCATAGACGCGCTTGCCTTAAGACTCTAATGTGGAACCTTTTCCCTTTTTAAACACCCCAAAATGACTGGTTTTATATATTTCTTCACTTGCCTACTTACATTATGCTTCCAAAAATGTAAAGACCAGGAGAAATACATAATTATATTTAATGTACCGCTCTGTTTTATTTGTAGTTTCCTGCCGAGTATAACATTATGACAATAATCAACATGCTAGTAAAGAGAACAGTGGCAGGCTGCCCCACTATTGATTTTAACTCATAATGTTGTCTGTGGTGGCTTTATGGGTGGTCGTTGGCTTATATGATCTTCAGGAATTACTCAAACTAACGTCATTTGTGGCTCGCTCATTAGAATGAAATAGCAATAAATGACTGAGTGACTTCAGATAGATCATCACTGGCAGTGATGAAGACATCCCATGATCCCATGCTACTTAATTATGGCTTCAAGCTGCATCTTCAATAAGTGATTTGATTGTGAAAACCCTTGTGGGAGAAATTATAAAAAGTAACTAAGTCACCTTCTCCTTGTTCGCTCTGTTTCTTAACTGTTTAAGTGGCAGATTTGAGATGCATATTTACCTCACTATCTACTGAGGGACCACCTGTTATAAACTGAACAGGAAACAAACTCTTTAGTTTTAGCCGCAGAACCATCCTGCGGATGAACCATCGCTCTCTGCATTTTTAACCATACAGCAGTGTGTGACTGTGTTGCGTCTTGGTCTGTAACTGATTACTAAGTCCCTGACAGTGAACTTTATACTTGGCATTGTGACTCAAAGGTTTACTGGGAAAGCATAAACTTCTATTAGAAGTTCTCCTTGAAAACATGCAATACACGATGCCTAAAGGCGCATTATACCAGTGCCAGCCCAGTTTGAGACCATATTTCAGCAGTTTTGTAGACTTGGATGTCTGCTTGATTTACACTCTCAGTGGCATTTCTGAGCATTCCTCCAGCCTCGGCCGCTCTGCCTTGGCTCGTCGCAGCCACCAGAGCTTTAACTCTCTCGACTTGTTTGGAGCATTGCGGTGATATACAGTGACAAGGGTGTTTGGGAATGCCAGCAGATCCAGTCCCCTCGTTAAATCTTGCGTTTCCCTAGTGTGTGTGCGCTCCGGTGGGGTGCGACAGTCTTAAAGGATCCTTTCATTGCATTGACCACAGTATTTATTTTCTGGGGAATGCATGTGAAACCCATCCTACTGTGTCAAAGTCAAATGTTCTTCTGGCTAAGACGTACTTTCTGCTGCAGTTATAGTTGCAGACCTGCAGATCTTTGATGTACGTGACCCACATTAAGGATGTCATTTTACCTTGTGTGCCACATGCGGCCCACTTTGATCTTCAATCTGGCCTTTCTGTCAGTTTAAAGAAGTTTAACTACAGATTTAATCTCTGACATGTCTTTAATGTAAGATAACGAAGTGCAGTTTCAACAACACATCTCGCTTTTTCTAGGAAAATAAATAAATATGTTAGTGTAACATGGTAGACTAATGTGCCTGTGTTAATTCAGCTCCATATTATTGTGTGAAGTTGCACTGGGTTGGGAGTGGTTTTGTGTGTGTGTGTCACATTTTTGGTGAGCCAATGGCTGGAATGGGGTTGGACTAATTAGAGGCAGGTGTACTTGATTGCACTGATACACTGGTCTACTTATAGCCCACACTACAAACACTGCTGTGTCGTTTTGTCTCTCTGTGCAGGTATGTAATGTGATGAAATCAGATATGTTTGGGATGGATGGATTTTGTGCTATGAATTCTATAGTGAAAGTGTCGTTTTGTCTCTCTGTGCAGGCCAGGGCCTATTATACGCCACAGCCTAAAGGTAGCAGAGTTGCAGAGGCTGGAGTGACCACTGGCTATATGCTTGCAGGGTGGTGGGTCTCCAAGGACAACTTCTAACCCTGTTACAGGCAACACGTGGAGTGCAACTGGCCGTGTGGCATAGCTGGCTCTGGCCTTGGGACTGTGTGTTTTTTATATAATTCATAAATGGGACACTGGACTGTTTTATCTTTTATCTCTTGATATATTTTTTTTGTCAATAAATTATCTTTTAGAATTTTATTGACTGTCATCTTTTTGCCCACGACAGAGACGGTTGGTCAGACCTAGAATCTTTCTTTGGGTGTGTTACAACTGGCCTTGCCGACAGGATCTGGCTACCATAATCTGTAGTGGGCAAAAGCAAGATGACTGATCAGAGTGAATCACAGTCTGGCCCAAATAGAGAAGCACCAGTTTCTAGTGCAGGGTTTAGGCCCTTTGGTATGATCCCTATGTTTAATATGGTCACAACTAAATTTAGAGGGAAGGATTCAGATATTAGTCTAGGTGAATGGAAAAGTAATTTGCAGACAACATTTTCTTTGCAAGGAGTTCCTGTAGATTTTAGAGCAGAATTAACACTCTGTTGCTTGGAAGGCAAGGCTAAAAGAGAGATTTTAATTCTAGCACCAGAGAAGCGTAATTCACCTGAGCTAAATTTTAATGAGTTAGATAAGTTGTATGGGGATAAAACAACTGCTTCGGTCCTGCGCTCTCAGTTCTTCAACGCTCGCCAAGAAACACTTGAAGACATCAGTTCATTTGCACTGAGATTACTAGAACATTTTCTCAGGTTAAAGAGGAAGGACCCTAGAGGTATGAATGATGAAGATATTCTTCTCAGAGATCATCTGGTTGAAGGCTTGAGAGACACTGCCCTTAGAGGTGAATTCAGAACAAATTCTAATGAATGATCAGTTGACTTTTGCAGAAATTAAAGCAGAACTAATCCTGAGGGAACACGTTTATGGTGAAGTGGTTGATCCAGTCCAGTGTTTTGCTGCCAAAGGTGAAAGATACAAGACCTGTAATGCTAAGGATATGGAACAGATCAAATCAGAGTTGTGGGAGGACATGAACAAGCAAATGACCACACAATTCAATAATTTATCACAGACTTTGATCAAAGAAATCCGATCAGAACTTCATCAAGCTACACAAAAGACTTTGGACATTCATACTGTTTAATTTAAAAGATATGTATTCATGTAAAATATTTATGCACATATAGTTAAATAGCCCATACATAAGATATAAAATGTTAAATGGAATAAAAACAACACTATGGACAGTGTGTTCGCCACCATCTGAATGGCCCTGAACGAAGAAGCTCCCGTTGATCGACGCGCTCATCTTCTGCTTCATGATTGCTCTTTCTGTGTCCATCTTGTGTTTACGAGCAGTGAGGCAGTAAATACTGTGGATCCTATCCAAGACCTTGGGTAGCTTTTTGACCTCCTCAGTGCATTGCTTGTCCTGCAAGCATATAGCCAGTGGTCACTCCAGCCTCTGCAACTCTGCTACCTTTAGGCTGTGGCGTATAATAGGCCCTGGCCTGCACAGAGAGACAAAACGACACTTTCACTATAGAATTCATAGCACAAAATCCATCCATCCCAAACATATCTGATTTCATCACATTACATACCTGCACAGAGAGACAAAACGACACAGCAGTGTTTGTAGTGTGGGCTATAAGTAGACCAGTGTATCAGTGCAATCAAGTACACCTGCCTCTAATTAGTCCAACCCCATTCCAGCCATTGGCTCACCAAAAATGTGACACACACACACAAAACCACTCCCAACCCAGTGCAACTTCACACAATAATATGGAGCTGAATTAACACAGGCACATTAGTCTACCATGTTACATTAGCATGCCTCTTTGGGATAAATTGTAATAATTGTATGTGTAAAATTGTGAAAATGCTCTGTTAGCTCATTGCACAGACTCTCCTGTAATTGTAAAACTTTTTTTTTTTTTTGAAAGCTGACAGAATATGTCCCGTTTTACTTTGAACCTAAAATCATAAATCATACATTTCTACAGTAGATGGTGAAAAAACAGGAAATTTTCTGTCATTTATTTGTTTATCTGTTGCTTCACTACATAAATGGAGGTCTGTACCACTGGTTAAAAATCCAAAATGTATCCCCTCCTTCACATTTTCCAGAGCCACCCAGTTGGACTGGATTAGAGTCTTTTGCAGGCTAATTCTGTTTGACACCCATGTGCTTTGTAAGAACATTTAAATACAGTATAGCATAGAAGGCTACAAGAAGCTTTGCTGTATATGAGGTTGAAATCAAAAATGTAAATTTTTTGTTCTTTCTTCTCAGGTACATCCAGCCATGATTGAGGACAAGGGTCACCGCGTGACCGACTACTTTGTGGTGGCCGGGCTGACCGACAAGTCCACGCCCCTGGAGCAGGACCTGTCGGAGACTAAATCCACCGGGCCCAAAGCGCCCATCACTGAGTTGGCCGTCATTAACAAGTCAGCAGGGGAAACAGTGCCTGAAGGCTTCACTTGTATCGAGAGCACCCACAGCGGCCAGCCAGCCAACCTTAATCATGGCAGTCTCAAGAGCCCCGAGCTCTTCCTCTGCTACAAGAGAGGACGGGGTAAACCTCCGCTGATTGACATCGGGTGAGTCAGCCATTTATTTACAGTATGCTGGTGTTTGTAATCACAAATGCCCATTTGCCTGCAGGAGGAGGAGACCATTATAAGTGGGGTTATTTAGCAATTTTAGAACTAGGTTTAACTGATGAATAGCACGAGAGAAAAAAAATCCTACATCATTTTAAACTCATGTGTTTAAAATGATGTAATCGGTACACAAGTTCTCCTGTAAGCTGTAAATTCAGACAGATGAAATATGTATGGTTCATCCAGCCAAGTATATAAAAATGAAGAATGAGATTTATTTTTTTATCCACTTTGTTGTGAATCTTTAGGTTCATCCTACTGCTCTGATTTCTTGCTGTGTTATTGTGATTAAGGCAGGTTAGAGAAGTGAGCTTGTGTGGAAGAGAAACAAGCTGATCAATTACACCTGCTACAAATTGCTGTCATTGCTGTGCAGATTGCTAGCTGACATGCTGGCAGTTGATCATACGCAGAAAGCAGCCCTGTGGTGAAAAATCTGATCAATCAGCTAAGTGGATCGTTAGTGTGCCGGTGCTGTCACGTCATCATTCAGAATTTCACATGAAAAAACCTTTTCAGCAGCGTCATTTGATGACTGTCACTGTCAAAAACCCCTTTTTTGTTTTTTGGGGGGGGGTTCCCCCCTGCCAATCAAAACCTGCCACTGTTAGGTTTGTCAGTTTGTGTTTTATACCTGACAAAACATTACTGCAGACATTCAGGAAGTAGGCGAGTTAGCTGTTTATTCACTCTCCCCTATTTTGTGACAAAGTTCCCCCTCTCCGCCACGCCTCTTGGCTCGTATCTGACAATAGAAATTTCCCTGCTTCCTACTATTATGTTTTAAAAGGGAACTCCAATATATTTCACTTCACGCAGCGAGGTATGCCCTAAGCCTTACTAGCGTCACAGGAAGCCGAACTTTTAATCTACATCTCATCAGCAGCAGCATTTTATCCTGTTACCTGAGTGAAGGAGCAGTATCTCATGCAGTAATGCATCTTTCAGAACAGTGATGCAACCTCTTAAGGCATTCACGTTCTTCACACACCTGAGCTTTGTCTAAAGCCTGTTTTTTTTGGGGTTTTTTTTTTTGTTTTGTTTTTTTCCTCCTGCTAACAAACTGGAGATTCCAGTTACAACTGCCAGCATTCTCCTGCTCCCTCTCTGGAAGATTCCCCTCCTCTCTGCAAAATCAAGACTGGATTAAATAAAAAAACGTCGATCTGGTGCCTCAGACTTTATTTCCATTCTGTAAGGAATCTACTAATGTGATTTCCTCCTCCTAGGTATCGCTTTATAGCCGTGACTCCCTGCACACACAGAAGATTGTATGCAAAGTCATATTTCCTCCATGAGATTGTGCAATCCCCCTCAGCATGCAAATAGGAAAAAAAATAGAAGTAAACTTGTAAAGCTGCTTTGTACTTTGATCATCAGTTGAGACACTTATGCCTCTGATGAGGCTGAATAACAGCATGGTCTTCTTGCGGGTTACTGTTAACAAATATTTAGACTCCTAATGTAAAATTTGTGAATTTAATACAAAAGCTGTTTGAGAAGATGCTTGCTTTTACTCCACCTTCCGCTTGTCCAGTGAATAAATGTAAATCTAGTGAAGCGTAAATCATTTATCGCTCCTTCTGTTGTCCAACATTCCCAGCCCGGGGCTCCAGAGCATGACTGCTTACCGTGCCCATTAAGACCCTGTTTTTGTTGCCTAAATGAGAATTTTGCTGGCAACTGTCCTCCCGGCCTCTTTTGATTTGTCCTGCACTCTTTTCAGAATAAATGGAGTGTTTCAGGACTATTATATCTGCAACGGCTGGCTCTACCCGTGGATCAAAAAGTGTGTTTTTAGTCCTAGTTTGTAGAGGGTAGGAGTCAAAGCTTTTGGCCTCCCACATGGCATTGTCCAGATGGAAAGGGAGGACATGGAGCATGCTGCTACAGAAGCCCTGCAGTCATGCAAAAAATAAAAAAATCCAACACAGTGGGGCAGTGATTGCTTTCCAGACTGCAGCTCTTGGCTGTGTGAAATTCAACGTGGGAGCGAGCAGGTTGCAGAGACAGGTAGCGCACAGAACGTTTTAGCTGTAACATCTAAAGGGTTTAATCTGTTGTGAGCTGGATACGAAAACCACTTTACTGTCTGGGATGTGAATGAGTCAGCTACTAAGTCTGAATCACATCACTCACTGAAGACAGACTTACCGAGGCTTTAAAGAGAAACCAGAGCTTTCAGAATAAAGTAAGCAGTGCTGACCACACACTGATCCTCTCTGTAAAACAGGAGAACCAGAGATTATTCTTACCACAGAGCCACAGTTTAACCCCTTTATTTAGTGTCTCGCTGGCATACACTTTGTTTCCCATGGGAAGGATGCTTTCATATAGTAGCAGTGCGGTGCTTATGCTTTGTCAGATTTGTGCGCCTGAAGAAATTGTAGTTTCTTGCATTTTAACTACGTAATTGCACTGAAGCAAAGCTGCGTGGAGTTTACAGAAATCAGTCCTTCTGTGTTTTTCTGTAAGCATGTTTCTGACAGCTTACGAGACTCAAAGCTACAGTTACTAGTATAAAACCCTTAGATCAGATAACTCCGCCTGCAGTTCCTGCTCATTTTAGCACCTTTCTGATTATTATTTGGGGTTTACAGCTTGCACGGTTACTGTTTAGGTTGATCAGATTTTAAAAAGCAAACACCTGACTCAGTAGCTGCTCCACACAGCAGAGCATTTAGCAATTAAAGAGGCAGATATCGGTGTAGCCCTAAAGAGGAGGAAGGAAAATGACTCTTTGATTGCTAATGTTTGTTTTTCCATTGTGGAAATATGTTTCCCAAGACTGTGAGCATGTGATGTGTTAATATTTAGTGTGCAGTTTGTGGTGGTAACAGAGTGTCCAGATTAACCGTCTACGCAGTTTAGAGAATAATGTGATGTTGTAAGGTGACTTTATATCATGCAGATGGAGATTGAAATCAGGCATGTTGTTCTAGGTCTTCTTATGAGCAGCACAGGATTCAAGTAATAGTAAATGTGTTTGTTTTTTTTAAGATGTGGGTAACTTTTCTGTTAAATTGTAGGTTTCTGTCAACTTCAGTCTTCTCTTTTTTGGGTTTAGCTGCTGTTTATTTCTTATCTATGAAATAATTTAGTTGTTTATCTCTTTTATATCAAATATGTCCTCTTATCAGTTTCGGCGCTGCTCTGTTTGTCACTGTTTTCTATTGTCTGCGTCCAATCAGGAAATAAAAGTTGGTACACGGAAGATGGAAATAGCTAGTAGGCATAGACGTAAGACACCTGGGAATTTATCCTGTCAATAATTACTTTGGAGGATTCTGTGGAAACCTTCACTTCAGACTGTTAAGATCATTACTTGGAAAATTTACTGCTAGGAAAATATAACCAACCAGAGAGAGATGCTATTTTTTTTCCTTTGGTTTTGCAGGGGGGCAAAGCTGTATTAGCACCCATAGTGTCCCTGCATTCTCTTATTTATGATCTTCTTATCCTTCTGTGGTTGTGTAAGTTGTATTTATTTATCACATTGATTGGGAACAGTTCCCCGATTCTTTTCATTGAGTTCCATGTCTGTACCTCACATACCAGTGTGGTGGTGCTCTGCTACTTATGAGATGAAGTTGGTGGTGAGTTTAGCCTCTAACTGTGAATGTAAAACTATGTACTGGTCCTCAGTGAGGACAAAAAGTGAATATGCACGAAGACCAAACGTGGCTACAATATGTGTAAAGTGAACTTTAACAGATTAAAGTTGCAGTTTGATTTTGGCAATATTGGATTTGATGGAGAAAAAAAAAAGTAAATAAATAAATATTCAGATGTATTAAACAAAGTAACATTTTTACTTACTCTTTGTCTTTCAGGGTGCTCTATGAAGGTAAGGAGCGTCTCATCCAGGGGTGTGAGGTCATCCAGGCAACACCATACGGACGCTGCGCGAATGTCAACAACAGCTCTGCAACCTCGCAGCGCATCTTCATCACCTTCCGCCGAGCACCACCCGTCCAGCCGCAGAATTCGCTGGCCGTGACGGACATTTGCGTCATCGTCACCAGCAAAGGCGAGACGCCGCCGCACACCTTCTGCAAAGTGGACAAGAACCTCAACTGCGGCATGGTGCGTCTGAATTTAGTTTCTTAGCTCTCTTTCAGTAGCATCATTCATGAAAGTTCAAATGCATAATAAGAGTGTGATCGGTCTTTCAGTGGGGCTCCAGCGTGTTCCTGTGTTACAAGAAGTCTGTGTCCGCGTCAAATTCCATCAGTTACAAAGCCGGTGAGTAAAAGTGATCAGTTTCAAAATGCCATCTTCAGCTGCTATCTGTTTCCTGCAGCTGCTGAACAGTGGTTACTGCTGTCACGTTGTTGTGTCCGTCTTCGTGTAATTCAGTTTTTAGTCTTTGATTCATCTGATTTCACCTCACTATCTCTCTCTTTTTTTTTTTTTTTAAATGATTTGCTCATGTGGTGTTAAAGCTGTTTACAAGAGCAGGTAGTTAATATATATAACTGAAACAATGTTTTGCCTTAGTTAAAACTGTACTGTAATATTATGCAAAACGTAAAAGGTTGACAGTAATAGTAAATACAATATATCAGTAAATCACTTTGATCATTGTGTTATTGACACAATGATGTGTTATTATTGTGTTATAGTTAGATAATAGTGTTTTAAACAGTAGAAGCAAGCAGAGTGTGTGTGAATGAGAGAGGCACATGTAACCGTTGGTTACACGTGGACTAGTTTAAATACCTGGGTCAGCCATCCAAAGCAACAGACTGTGCACAGGTGAGGTGTGTGAGAGTGCAGGCAGGGTGGAGATGGGTGGTGATGCGTGTCAGAGGTGAACTGTGATGGAAGGATTGCAACAAGAGTGAAAGGGAATGTTTACAGGACAGTAGTGAGACCTGCTCTCGTGTATAGTTTAAGGACAGCGGCACTGACAAAAGGATAGGAGGCCGAGCTGGAGGTGGCAAAGCTGAAGATGCTTAGACTTTCATTGACCAGGATGGACAAGATTAGAAACGAGTGTATCGGAGGGACAGTTCAGGTTGAGCAGTCTGGAGACAAACTTGGAGAGCGAGGCTGAGATGGTTTGGACCTGTGCAGAGGAGGGACAGCAGGGACACTAGATATACTGGACAAACAGTGTCCAGGCAGGAGGAAAAGGGGAGGATGTTTTGCAGTCATGAGTCTTTCCAAAATGTGCATTTATGTTAAACACTGATAACAAAACTGCAGCAGCGAGACGTGTTGGGGCATTGTGTGTCGTCACAATGGCCACTGCTTACGTGTTTAGGTCACCTTCAGCGTGTATCGCTGATCTTTGGGTGACATTTTCACTGACTGAAAGCTTCCGCAGTAGTTTGGCCTTCTGAGCGCTGCGTTGCGTAACATCATCAGGGTTAACATGTGCACACACACACAAACATACACGCCCTGTGGAAACATGCAGGCTGGCTTTATCTTCTGGCCGGCCTTTTTCCTGTGAAGTGGCTGTTTATTCATCTCGGACAACTGCACTTCCTGCCACGCCCTTTGGTGCGTCTGCTGTGCACGCACGCACGTGTGTGCATCCATGCATGCTCAGAAGAATGTGTGTGTTTTTTCATAGTGACAGACATCAAGTTGAGCTTCTTATTTCCTCAAAATGAATTATACAGGCTGCTGACTGTAAGAGCATCAGAGTTGCAAAATATTGATCTCCCTTTTCTTAAAGGTCAGAGTTTAATCCCTGCAGGGAGACTGGGATTAAAGGCCTGCCTGGAAGTTTGAAGACCTATTCAAACTATTCAATAAACTTAAACGTTACCATGTGTCTTGCTTTGAACAACCACATTGTTTCATCATGTGATTTTTATTTATTTGTTTGTGTGTTATTCTGTGCTCCAGGTCTAATCTTTCGTTACCCAGAAGAGGACTATGAGTCTTTCCCTCTGTCAGAGTCTGTACCTCTGTTCTGTTTGCCCATGGGTGCCAACATCGAGTGCTGGGCACCGAACACTCGTGACCCTCTGCCTGTCTTTTCTACATTTGTCTTAACCATCTCCTCTGGTGAAAAGGTAAGACATAGCTACCAAAGGAAGATTTAAATTTAAGTGTTTAAAACTCTCCGCCGAGCCAAAATGTTCCAAACACTTTAACGTCCACCTCTTGTTGCCAGGTGTATGGCTCAGCCATCCAGTTTTACGAGCCATATCCAGCAGATCTGTTGAGCGAGAAGCAGAAGATCCAGCTGGGCCTTCTCACCACGGTGGAGAAGAAGATGATCCCCAACCGGCCTGTGAACACCAATAAATGCATCTGTCTGCTCTCCCGCTGGCCCTTCTTTGAGTGCTTCCGCAAGTTCCTGATGTTCATCTACAAGTTCTCCGTCTCAGGCCCGCACCCACTGCCTATTGAAAAGTAGGAAACTACTTGGCAGCTGTGGAAACTTTCAAAATCATTCATTGGCCACTTTAATGCCAACCTTTTAAAAGGAAACATCTAACATGAGTTTTATTATTTCCTTCAACAGGCACATCTCGCACTTCATGCACAATGTCTCATTTCCTTCCCCACAAAGACCCAGAATCTTGGTCCAGGTCAGAGTTTTTCTCTCTTGCTGTCGGTCAAAATAGATCAGAGTTTCCACATGTGCAGTACTCAGGGAACATTTGTTGTGATATTTTTGTATTTTTCTGTCACTGATGTTATTTAATGTCCTCTGCAGCTCTCTGTAAACGACACTTTGATCCTCTCCCAGCCTGTGTGTACACCCTTACCGCTCAGGTACCTTTGCCTACTCAATAAATGCATAACAAAGTCATTTCTCTACAAAAAAAACATGTTCAGCTAATTCCTGCATCGTTGTCTTTTTTTAAAGCCTTTTTCTGCTGCTACTTCTGCCATTTTCCAACTGATATGAGTAATTCAGCTACTTTATTTTCCTTTTTGTAGTTCTGGACGCTGCCTTATGCAACCTTGAAACCTCATAAAAATGGTGATTGACGGGCTTTTGTTAAAGCTAGCACCGGCTGCTATTGATATTCAAAGTAATGTGTGCGGCAGTCTCTACAATAGAGATTTAAAGGAGACAGAATTACTGCACAAAAGGCAGTCACTTTTAAGTTGTGGTTATGAAGGCTTTTAAAATGATTGGTTTGTTAGATTATGAAAAAAAGCATCTGAAAACAGAGCGCTTTAGCAAGCTGAAGCAGTAAAGCAGACAGCGAGATTGTTAAACAATACATTTTATGTTGATGGTGTTATTTTGACTCTGTGCCTGTATTTCTGCCTTTTCCTTGTTTCCCATTTGATTAATTCCGGTTACATTTGGTTACAGACCCAGCAATGAACTCTTCTGTTTCCAAATTCTTTTCCCTTTATTTTTCCCTCTCCTTTTCTTTCTGCTGTGCTTTCCGTTCCCTGTCCGAACTCATCACTTCATTCCTCTCCTCTCTTCTCTCCCTCCGTGCCAGCGGGGCAGACTATGGCACTCTGCTGATGAATCTGGGCTCGGAGAACTGCGCCACACTGCTGCACTTTGTCCTGCTGGAGAGCAAGATCCTGCTGCACTCGCTCCGACCCGCCGTGCTCACCGGAGTGGCCGAGGCTGTGGTGGCTGTGAGTAGGCTCCAACATGCACTCTCATATTGTCATACTCAAATGTATTCAAATATACTCAAATAGATATAATTTATTTGCTGGATTGGATTTTAGCAAAGCTTTTCCTGCTTAGTCTGATTACAGTTTTAGATTAGTTTTAATGTCTTTTATTTATGGCCAAAATTCGGATTTTGTTCATTTCTCAGTGTCGACAATTATAATGGCTGAAAACGGGGTGAGAGAAAACAAAAACAAACAAGAGACGAGAGAAACACCCTTCAGCTGTATTATCAGTATTGACGTCGCCTAGTTTGTCCACCAGAGGGCACTCTGAAACGTCCCTGTTTGCAGCACTTTTTTTAAATGTCACAAAACAAAAGAACCAGCTGATCCGAGCATAGTCAGGCAGAGTGTAAATGAGTAAATAAACATCCACAAAAAATGTCAATGAAATCTATTTATTTTCATTGTGTCTGAAAGAAAATAACATCATTGTTTTTGAGTCCATTTAGCTCATATTTGCCTGCAGTGTTTCATTGCCTTTGCTGTCGGTATGGAAAGAAATGAATCATCAGCTTGACCTAGTGCTGACATGCAAAGCGACCACACAGCCACTGTTTCTGCTCATAAATACAGAATATGTCCTGTAAGTGCCTGGGCTGTTTTGAAAATCAATCTAATATTAACCATGTGATTAAAATGAAAAACATACACATTAAAAGTCAAGAAAACAACATTATGACTGCAGGCTGTGGTGTCTCAGTTGTGCAGTTGTTTAACTTTTCAATCTGCACATGCGAAACATTGACACTTGCATTTCCTTGACTTATCTGAACTTTTTAGATAAGAAACATATGGTTAGCACTATAAAGTGTTGCACAATAACATCTCATTAAGGAACACGGCAACAAAAATATATTTGCAAAAGGATTAAATGAATAACACGCTGCAGATGCACTGTTTAACTCCACTGTGTTTGGATAACCCAACACTTTCCTTTAAAGTGACATAAGTAGTAGTCACTATTGTCGAGTCAACATTCATCAGAACTGCAGAGAAGAAAACTGTCTGCTTACTTAAATAAAAACACTAATTAAGAGCTTACAGAATGCACAGCTTGTTATTTAGGCACTCGATGCTCAGACAAGCCTTACATGTACAAGCAGATGGAGAGTGGAGAGAGAGATACAGCACAGTGACATAAGCTACATTTAGTAAATGATATATGCTGTATATGTAACAGTATCAGTAATTAGTCAAAGACAGCTCAAATGGTCCACATGGAGGAACTGTAACTATTAGTTTCATTTCCTTTCACTTATGTTTTATGGCTGTAATGAAAGAGCATTAAGATGAGTCAGGTAGAGCAGTTTAATCCAGAAAAGCAGCAGCAAGAAGAGGAACAAGTTTCTGAGCAGTGATGTGAGCAGCACTGCACGTCTTTTTTTATTTATGTAGACACAAAATCAGTAATGGAGCCCGAGTGACGCCTACACTGTAATCAATACTGTAAACATATTCAACTCTCAATAATGTAGCCCTATTGAGTATTGGTAATGGTGGTTTCCACTTATCCATTTATTGCCTAATAATGTTGCAACACAGTACCATGAAGTCCAGACAATGTTAAAGTAAAGCATCTTTCTTTTAGCTGAAAATGCCTGTCATGAATGACTAGAACCGCAAGCTAATGACTTCCTTTTTAAACTTGTGACAATTTTAAATTGCTTTTATAGCTGATCATTACTTTGTGTCTCACATGTCCCTGCCTGCAGGCAGCGTAGTATCCAAATAACTCTGGCACTACTCAGGCTTTTTGAACTTGAGTTTTTTTTTTTCACTAATGTAGTTGCTTATTCTCCAGTTCCAGAAAAGTAAGGATTTCACAATTCTCAAAATCAACCCAAATAGGTTTCAGCTGTTACAATAGATCAGTTATGCAAGTGTGACCCCCCCCCCCCCCCCCCCCTAAATTTGTCTTATTTACCTTCGGTGTTCAACTTATAGATGTTCTTGAGGGGTGGAGCAATATGAAAAAATGGGCTCGTGAGTAAGGAAAGAAATATGCTGCTGTTGTTTTTGGGGGTTTTTTACACATGGGAAACCCTTTAAAAACATCTGTTTGGGAGTAATAATCCTGATTCTGGCTTTTGTCTCCTTCCAGATGATTTTCCCCTTCCAGTGGCAGTGTCCCTACATCCCCCTGTGCCCGCTGTCTCTCGCAGGCGTCCTCAACGCGCCGTGTCCATTTATAGTGGGCGTGGACTCCCGCTACTTTGACCTTTATGACCCCCCACCAGATGTTGTTTGTGTGGATCTGGACACGAACACTATCTACCTGTATGTTGTGCTTTGTTGGAGAAAAACACACTTTGTCTTCTACATTAACAGCTCTCATTATGTTGAACAACTCTTTCAGCAGCAGATTTGTGAGCCCAGATTTTTGTTTTCAGCTGTCTTTTGGTTTTTTCCAGTCTACAAACTTTGTGGTTTTGTATGTTACAGGTCAGATGAGAAGAAACACAGCAACTGGAAGAACCTCCCAAAGAAGCCTTGCAAGAGTCTCATTAACTCACTAAGCAACTTGCACCACCAGCTGGCCACTGGTACAAACAGCATCTCATTTGTATAGCAAAACCTGGATCACTTACCTGTTATACCAAGTTACCACAATTAACGTGGACAGGATTCTTAATCTTTACCTGAACACTGTGAGCTTAAATTACAAAATGCATCATGGTATTCTTTTAGTAAATATGGTAGTCCAAAGCTGAAAATAAAACTATACCTTTAAAAAAAGCTAACAATGCATTACAAAACTTTACATAATGGGGAAAAAAGCATCTGAACTATATGCTATTTCCTTTTAAAAAACAAATACGCTTTCATATTTTCTTTTCTGGTTGCTCGGTTGATAAAATATCAGAATTATTTTACTATGTCAAATTTTTGATGCAATAAAAAGTACTTACAAGCTAGCTAGCTTAACTGTAAACACTTTTGTCAAAATCCACACTGAGCATGCTCAGTCTCCATTATAAAACAGCAACAGTTAATGCATTTGATTCTAATCATTCATACGCTGTGCTTATATAGACCTGTCTGAACTTTTTGACAGCACCTGAGGCGTTTTGGTCAGAAAGCTAATGCTAACAGCGTTAGTAACCTCATTGTTCTGTGACTCTCATAATTTTCTCTCTGCATCATTACATTATCTCCATCATCAAGCATTATTACAGAAAAGTAAATGTGGGGAGACCTAATTAATAAACGTATTATTAATTAAGAGTACATTTAATGACACTTTATAAAAGGAGAGAGCTGAGAAATTGATATAAATTATTTAAACTGACCACACTGGCTTGTTTTAGTTTCGCTACGCCCAGTGATGCCGGATGGCTTGGCTGTCGACATGACTCCCATGGACGCGGACTTCACCTGGCACAAGAAAAGGACGGCCCTGGAGATGGAAATCCAAGAGGCCTTCCTTCGTTTCATGGCCTCCATCCTGAAGGGCTACCGCTGCTACCTCAAACCCATCACCCAGGCGCCCTCTGAAAAAACCACGGCTGCAGACTCCCTCTATGACCAACAAGGTAAACACGTGATTCACCAAACACTATGGATTTGTTGATGGCTTCCTGGATCTGTAACCTTTGCATAATTTACAACTTTAATTCAGATGGGCTCAACTCATGCATACTTTTATTGGCATCTCTGTTTCAAGGAGTCAGGTTGACCGAATGGTTGAGAGGCTGAGCACATTCATATGCCCTTTAGTCCAATTCCCTGCCCTCCCTTCCATGTACTGTAATGGTTTAAAATAGACCATTAAAGGTGTTTTTAGAAATTAATCACCTTTCTCATCAGCCATAAGAGTGTTTGATGCTGGGAAATAGGCTCCTGGCTCCATTTAATTCCCCTCTCAAAGATCAATTTTAGATGATGTGAAAGAGACTCTTCTTCACGCCACATAGTTTAACACTTTTATAAATAGCTGCACATTGATTTGATGAGGGTCACTCAGGAATAATTAATATAATGAGGCCAAAAAGGACAAAACGTCTTATGTTTGTCCTTTTAAGATGCAGTAAAGACTCTAATTTTGTTCTTTGCTAAGTTACGAAATTAACGAGTGACACTGAATTCATAAATTCCGTAAACTGAGATGACCGTGAAGCTGACGCCGCACTCTCTCCTTCCCTTCCTGCAGGGTTCCTCAAAAGCAGAGACCGTGCCCACCAGAAGTTCTACTCCCAGCTCACCAAGACCCAGATATTCATCCGCTTCATCGAGGAGTGCACCTTCGTCAGCGACAAGGACACAGGCCTGGCCTTTTTTGACGATTGCGTCGAAAAGGTGATTACCATCCCGGCATCATGCTGCCTCCAGGCGTGTAAAAAACGCATGCTGGTCTTTGTTGTTTTGTTTTTCTCTTCCGTTGGAGCGTTGCTTCCAGGAACAGGCCTTTGTGTTACAGTGGTTCATTGGCAAAGTAACATTTGTACGCTGGGAGGCTAAGGAAGCCATAATTTCCTTTGATTCATTCTGTTCCCTTCGCTCTCTTCCCTCTACTTGCAGCTTTTTCCCTCTGATAAAATCACCGACAAGGGCACCAAGGTAATTGCTGATAATGTAATCAGATTTCCTTGCACCTTTTTTTTCCCCTCTTCATATATTTTAATTTCCCCCTATCTGATGAATGCATTCAGTCAAGAGGCATGGATTTTTCCTGCTTTTCCTCTAACTTAATCACAATCAAATAAGCATGCTTTACTGCTTAATTACAAAAGCTTTATAGAGTATCCTCGTAACCTAGTTTATTTACTGGTATCAGACAGGAAATGGTCTACAGCCTGTGTCGTTTTCTAAATCTCTGGATGTGATCCCCTCTGCAGGTTGAAGGAGAGTCATCTGAGGACACAAGACTGCTGGAGCTGGATGAGTCTCAAAAGAGTGAGCACACAGTCTTTGTAATGCCTCCTGAGCCTCCAGTAGATGATGGACCGGATCCTGCTCCTCAGTACACGTAAGACTTGTAGTGCTTTAAGCGTACACTCCACAAAATTATAGTAACACTTTAAAAACACATCAGAGCTCAATAGGGGAAAAATCATGCTGAATGTCAACACCGATATGGGCATGTGATCAGTCTACAGAGGGCTGAATTCCAAGACACCCCCAAAAATCACAGTGATAAAATGATGCGGCAGGAGAGTCCATTTTGTCACCGCGTGCTTACATGTGTGCCTGAGAATGTCAGGGGAGTGCTCATAATAAGAAAACGGATGGTGCATCGATGAGCTCCTGGACAGTCTGAGGTGCAACCTGGTGGTGTTGGATGGACTGAAACATAATGTCTCAGAGGTGAATTTAGGTCAGGCGAGTATGGGGGCCAGTCATACAGTTTCTTCATCCGCCAGGAGCTGCCTGCATACTCTCCCCACATGAGACTGTGCACCAGGAGGAACCCAGGACCACCTGCACCAGTGTAGGTTCAGACAATGGATCCAAGGATTTCATCTCAATACCTAATGGCACTCAGGGAGTTGTTGCCTAGCCTGCAGAGGTCTGTGTGTCCCTCCACTGATATGCCTCCCCAGATCATCGCTGACCCACCACCAAACTGGTCATGCTGGCAGCAAAATGTTCCCCACGGCTTCGTCAGACCCTTTCACATCTATCACGTGTGCTCAGGGTGAATCTGCTCTCATCTGTGAAAAGCACAGGGTGCCACTGGTGGACCTGCTATTCTGGTATTTTATGGCAAACGTAATCGGGCTCCAAGGTGCAGATACCGCTCCTGCTGATGGGTTAAGGACCTTCTGTGGCCCTGTCCAGCTCTCCTAGAGTTAACTGCCTGTCTCTTTCTGCCAGTGGTATTAATGTGTCAACCTGGAGGAGTTGAACTACCTGTGCAACCTCTATAGTGTCTATGCATTGCCCCATGCTAACAGCAGTGACACTGACCCTAGCTAAATGCAAAACTAGTGAAAAAACAATCAGAAAAGAAGAGAAGTGGCCTCCATCTGTAAAACCATTCCTGTTTTTAGGGTTTTCTCGTTGTTGTCCCTCTAGTTCACCTGTTGTTAATGTCATTAACACCAAAGCAGCTGAAACTGATTAACAACCCCCTCTGTTACTAAAACGATCAGATCAATATCCAACAAGTTAAACTGACTTGATGCTATACTCTGGTTTAAAAGTGTTCCTTGCTTTACATTCTGCAGGTATAAAGGGTTCCCCAAACTGCAGTTAAATCTATTTGACCGTCCAAGAGAGTTACGTCCTGCACTCAGCACCAGAGCAGCAGGGGCCAGTCTGTCCAGCAGCCCTGCACTACTAGCAAAGAGGACAAAGCAAGTACGTACTCACACTATCATCCTTAGCAGAAGTAGGAACGATACCTGCTTTGACCATGCTCTTCACCCTTTGTCTTTATCAACGTGTTCATCTGACGTGTGCCCGTACTGCTCCTATAGGAGGTCAAGCTCTCATACAAGATGGCAAAGCGTTTCTACTCCAACCCGCCTCTGTGGGCCCGCTGTCTGTTCAGTCACTGCTACAGTCTGTGGTTCATCTGCCTGCCAGCAGCTGTACGGATGGCCAAGTCAAAGACCCGGGCAATGCAGCAGGCGTACAACATCCTGTTGAAGATGAGAACCACTGAGGTGGAGATACTGGATGAGGTACGTTCACATTTTGTAGGAATATGTTTAGATTATCACTTCTCTTTAGATTTTTGGAATTTCATAGACAATGCAAAACATATAAAGTAATGATCATGTGTTTGTCTGCTGTCAGGTGTGTTACAGAGTGGTGATGCAGCTCTGCGGCGTGTGGGGTCTGCCTGTGATGGCTGTGCGAGTCCTGGTTGAGATGAAGAAAGCTGGAGTCCATCCCAACGCCATCACATATGGATACTACAATAAGGTTTACATATATGGCTTATCACTTTAACATATGAAATGTGTGTGTGTGTGTGTGTGTGTGTGGTCTTGCTGATATGCTGGTTTATGGGATTTATTAAGCAATCCCATCTCATCCTTCATCTGTTCTGCGCAGGCTGTCTTAGAGAGCCCGTGGCCCAGCCGGAACCAGAGCGGCCTGATCATGTGGACCAAGTTGCGCAACGTCCTTCGTGGAGTCACGCAGTTTAAATACGGTTTAAACCGCACATCTTCTGAGAAGGGATCAACACTGACTACCACAGGTGTGACTCAAATGTACAAGGCTGTGTTCCTCTTGTTCCCTTTTCTTGCTTTTTTTTACCTCTGCTAAGCAGGTTATATGATTGGTTTGTTTGTTTACCTGTTAGCAGGGTTACTTAAACTAGTGCTGTCAGCGTTAATCTTGTTAAAATGACGTTAACGCCATAACCACATTAACGCGGCAAATCTTGGTTAGCGAGTTATTGCGGATCGTCCCATGTGTGGGGCTGCACGGCGTTAGCTCGTTAGCGCCGTCCAGCCACACGCACAGGGCGATCGGCGTTAATGCGGTTATGGCGTTAACGTCATTTTAACAGCACTAGTTAAAACCTGAAACTTTATCAGACAAGAGGTTGACTCTACTTAGAAGTTATAGGACACTTCTTATCATAGCTTCATGATTACATATAAATTGGAATTTAAAAAAAAAAACGATGACATTAACTTGATGTTAACTAGAAAATATCAGAAGTCTGCTGCTATACCACATACAGTCTACTCATGTTTCTTCCTGCATCCTTCTTTAGGTGCTCCAGTAGCTGCCTCAGCAGTCACTGATGCCGACTGTTTGAGTCATGGAAGTGCAGACAGCTCGAGCGAGGTCAACGGTGAGGAGAACAGTGTATTTGCCCCCAGCCATGACATGGAAGACGTAGCAGATAACCACTGCAGCGCAGGTACTGATTCCCAAAGCATCGGTTCTCTGTAACACAAGGTTCAGCTGAGTCTCTGAGGAACAAAAACAAAAGCTTTCTTAAAAGCGTACATTTGTGATTACAGCTGTGTTTGTGGTTTTTTTAAATTCTGTGCTCTCCAGAGAGACAGTGTGATCAAGGATATGGCTCCAAGGATGAGCTGCACCAGGAGTTGGCTGAACCGTTGCACGCTGCACTTCCGCCGGCTGATGAGAGAAACGATACCAAAGCACAGCATAATGGTAAGAAAGGCCCAGCCTCAGGCCTTCACCTCCAGTATTGTAATGTATGCACCACAAACCACTACTTTTATTTTTGTTTCTTTTTAACCAGGAGGGGACATAGCTGGCTCAGTGGACAGTGCAGTAGCAGTGGGAGAGCCCCACAGTCCTGTCGATGGGTTGCCGCATGTCCACAGTATTGTTAGGCTGTCCACGGGAAGCTTTGACGGAGAAACGGGTAAGAAAGTACATTTAGCTCAAATACTTTAAAGGTTTTGTTGGAAATTCTGTGAAATTGGCATCACCTTTGAATTTGTAAAGATTATTTGTTCCTGTTTCAATTAAGCTACATAAATGTAATTGTTGCACTACAATAACTGTATCTGTGTGCAGGTAAAGGGAAGCTGTTCAGGAGACACAGCAAGAACGATAACGTGTCACTTACCGATGACGATCCCTCGCTGCCGTCCCCGGCCGTAGCTCACCAGTCTCAGCATCAGCGGCAGAAATCCTTCTCTGAACGCAGCTGCAGCTTCAGCGCTGAAACTCGTGCTGGAATGCTCTCTGAGGCAGGCATGGACCACATGGCCAGCCGAATGGGCGCTGATGCTCGTATCCTAGCTGGAGTCCTCTCAGGAGGTCAAAGCCCACCCCCTAATATTATGCCCAAACCACTTTTTAAAGACTTGGAGGAAGAGCCTGAGGAAAATCAGGGTTTGAGGCTTAAAAAGCTTCCAGAAGAAGAGGACCCAGAAACCGCAGAAGAAAGAAAGACAGACGACAAAGACCTGAAGGTTACCGAAGTAAATAGGGAGAAACAAGTAAGAAAAAACACTGAAACTAATGAAGATGATTCTGGAGTGCGAGGACCCATTTTGGAGAGGGCCGACGTGGAAGTGGGAGCTGACCCACTGTCACGTCTGGTGTCAGAGAGCGAAGAGTCGGCCTCTGTCAACAGTCAGGAACCGCCACGCTCCGTGCCTGCTGTGGTGTCCCGTAACCTGGCTGAGGAGATCGAGCTGTACATGAGCTTGAAAACCCCGCTGGGTACCAAATCCTCCAGCATGGAGCTCCAGCAGCCGCAGGTAGACTCCACGGATGCACCTCAGCCCAAACAGACTCTGGAGCGGAGGTCCAGCCTCCCAGTGCCTCCTGTGAAAACCCCAACTGGCTCACCGAGCAACACCCCCAAACGCAGCCCCAGCACTGTAACCCGCTCCAAGACTTTTGCAGTAAAGACAAAGACGCCTGCGAGCTCTACAGCGAGCCCGGGCCAGCGATCGTCCTCACTGACCGCACTGGTCAAGTCCTCTCAGGGGGGGTCGCTGGGCTCGGTCTTTAACACCATTTCAGGTATCAAGATGGACACGTTCTTAACAGGACCTAAAATCGATGTGCTCAAGTCAAGCATGAAGCAGGCAGCAAACGTGGCCAGCAAAGTGTGGGGGGCAGTGGCATCCGCTTACGCCGATTCAGATGATGAGGTGAGGGTCATTAAAAGGTCATTCCAGACATTGTCAGCCTGTTCTGCATAAAAGGGAAGATTTAAGGTAACTTTTCTCTACAGGATGAAGCTCAGGCTGGTGGCGGTGGCTTCCCAGCTCGTCTGGATGAAAATATGCTGGCTGCACATGACTTGGATGACAGTCCTGAGAGAAAAGGCATCCCAGGTTTGGTGGCTAATGGTCTGAACCAGAGCTGCACCAGCCTGGGCGGCAGCAGCAGCGGCAGCAGTGACACGGGCCGAGGGACCACACAGACACGTAAGCACTGACTCTCTGATGTAAATGAAGAAGCAAGGGAGGGGCAGTGAAGTACTTCTTAGGCCAGTGATGCCAGCTTTCAATATTGTTTTCATGTCGGCCTGCAGATCTGATTCCAGGGCGCCCGGGCAGAGGTCCTGACTCTGAGCAAAGCTCCTCGCATCACGCCTCCTCCTCGAGTATTTTCCAGAACTGTGCACTGGAGGTAGGACCTGCATGAACAGAGTCTGTTTGCGCTGCACTCTCACTGCTGATGTTTAAAATACAGCAGGGTTTGACGCGTTATCCCACTTACAGGTGCTGATGTCCAGTTGCTCCCAGTGTCGCTCCTGTGAAGCGCTGGTGTACGACGAGGAGATCATGGCAGGCTGGACAGCTGATGATTCCAACCTCAATACCAACTGTCCTTTCTGTCAGACGGTCTTTCTTCCCTTATTGCACATCGAGTTTCACGACCTGCGCACGATGACCGGGTAGGAAACTGTCAGATGAGATTTTTTATTTTTCCTGTGTTGTAACACACGAACATATTCTTTGTGGCAACTCAAATTTAAATATCCCTGTTCTTTTATTTTCTCTTTAAGGTTTTATGTGAATCCCAGTGCCTCAGGGGACAGCATCCACAGCACAAGCACCCACCCCACAGCTAGCAGCGCGGCTGACATTAAGACACCAGACCTTATCACTTTCGCTGAAGATGAACCGAGGGAGACCGCTGAAAATACTCCAGGAGCACAGAAGAGGTACAACTTCATCTGAGTACCCTGAATGCACCTCAGGTTGCATGCACGAGGAGATGCATTTGCATGTTTGTTTAAATCTTCAGCGCCGCCTTACTAGTGTTTTCATAGTAAATGCCATCTAGTGGTAGAAACTACCACTAGATGGCAGCATAGATCTTCTAATATGATCTTGGTGCCTTTTACTTGGTGACTGAGAACAAAAAGTTATTGGAATAAACTTTAATAACAAAAATAATAATTGTTGTTGTGGATCATTGCATTATTGTAAGGTCTTTACCTTATAATATAAAGTGCTATATAATGCTAATGTTTTGGTGCTATATAAATAAGTGAATGGTTGTTTCCAGTTTGATTCCAGGGCCGGTACAGTCAGATCCCCTGGGTCTCCTGGAGCACCAGGCAGCATGTAAGCAGCAGAAAGGCACCGGGACATCTTTGACACGTAGCAACAGTGTTGGAGGACCTCTGCAAAGCCTGGACTATTCTCAGAGACCTGGACATGGTGTTTCCACCACCAGCCTTCCCTGCAGTTTGCAGGAAGTGCAAGTCAGTGCCTCCTTTCTGTTCCAAGCCTTCACTGACAGTAGTGCTTTTACCCTCATGGAGTCAATGAGTGGAATTCTGTGTGTTTACAGGACGGCATGGGGACAAAGCGGCCAAATCCCAAACCAGTGTCTGTGCCGTACCTCAGCCCCTTGGTACTGCGCAAGGAGCTGGAAACCTTGCTGGAGAATGAGGGAGATCAGGTATAAATATAAAGACATTCTCTCATGGTTTGATGTGTATAGCAAGTGTCAGCCAGCAGATTCAAGATCCTTTGAGTTACACTTTGTGGTTTATCTGTCCAGGTGATCTACACCCACAAGTTCCTCAGCCAGCACCCAATCATTTTCTGGAACCTGGTGTGGTATTTCCGCCGCCTGGACCTGCCCTCTCACCTGCCCGGTCTCATCCTCACTTCTGAACACTGCAACAACGGAGTGCAGGTTAGACATAACATCTGGTTAAATGCAGTTTTCTCTTCTTCTTCTATGCTTTCCAATCTCAAGGTATGCACTATTGTCCACAGGAACTTGTACCAGGAACTAGGAACTTTTAGACCAGAGTGTAGATTAGCTTCAGAACATTGGGTCGTGGAATATTTTAGCTATTTCACAATAGCTGGTAAAAAGTATTCTTGCTCTGTGGTGTGCTGCTTTTTTACTGTTTTTAAAGATTAAAAAAAAATCTCCTCGATCGCTCTCATCTTTATATTCTTTGTTGTTGTAAGAAAACTGTGACATCATCCATCAGGTGGGCATACAGTAGAGGACTACGTCCAAATGAAGCTGTGAGGAATGTTTATATGAAACTGACCCACACATAAAAGATGAAATGCTGTGACTGTAATAGACTGAAGCCAGCAGTGATGTGCACACCACGTATAGTCATCTAGACCCAACACAGCAAACTCATTCCTTTACAGAGGATGTCCTGTAATTAGCGAGCACCATGTAAGCTGTGCTATAATGTCATGGTTTATTCTTGCAGCTGCCTCTGACGTCACTGCCACAGGACAGTAAGCAGGTGTACGTACAGCTCCTGTGGGACAACATCAACCTGCACCAAGAACCCGGAGAACCACTTTACCTGCTCTGGAGGACCTTTTGTAAGTGTGAAGACAGACATTATCAGTCATTGTCCATCAGTACAGTGTCAAGTGTAGAACCTGTATTTGCAGATTGAATTGTGAGCTTTCAAATTATTAGGATGCACTATACTGCATAATCACCACTGGGGGGCACCGGAGTTGGGCCTTTAAACCTCAAGCAAACACATTTTAGTTCACATTGAGAATGAAGTATTGATTTAAAAGGTAACCCCCCCCCCCCCCCCCCCAAATTAAGTCAAAGATGTTTTTTTAAATGTAAAGTAAATAACAAAAGGACTTAAGACCATACATGTATCTACTAAAAAACACTGAACCTCAGTGACCTTGACCTTGAGGTTAAAGGTCAAATTTTCTGAGAATCTTGTCAATCTAATAACTTTGGAATGAGACAAAAAGGGATTTTATAATTGATACCTTCGGTGCATGTATTAGGAGATTGAGGGGTATTTTTGTTAAAGTGTCACTGCTGAGCAGAACAGATCAGAGTGGAGGCTCTTTGCTAAAAGAATATTTCAGCAGACTCTCTGATGCTTTGGTGTTTGTGCTCCCAGTGGAGAAGAGGGGAACTCTGGGGCCAACAGACCACCAGGAGAGCCGCACTCTCCTCAACACCATTGTTCGCAACATCCAGACCAACGACGTCTACGGGCCGATCAACCTGCTGATCCGAGAGATCAAACGGCGTCCAGAAGGGCTCAAACGGCAGAGGTCAGTTCTCCTCCTTCATCTATACTCACTGTTTCATATTTAGTCTTCCTTTAAGCTCTTAGTTATGATTTTTGCTGCAGTGCATTAGAAAAGTGTCTGATGCCTCGTGTGTGTGAATGTCTCACAGGAGCGTCTATAGAGAAATACTGTTTCTGTCACTGGTGGCTTTGGGACGGGAGAACATCGACGTAGGTGAGTGAGATTAACTAGTGATGTCAGCTGTGACCTCTAGTGTGCTGTAAGAGTTTGAAGGTGATGAAAAGCGATGACGTGAAACGTTCCTAACTCATATCTGTGTCGTCATCATGCAGAGGCCTTCGACAGAGAGTACCACAGCGCATACAACCAGCTGAGCGCGGAGCAGCGCAAGTCTCTGCACTGCATCGATCGCCCGCCTACTCCCAGCGTCCAGTGGTGCCTTAAATGTTTTGGAGCGCCTTTCGTCTGAACTGATCCTCTCAGCAGCAGAGACACAAACTCTTACTGTTCCTGCTTCAACTTTGGGGAACAGGGAGACTTTCGGACATCTCCAGCTGGACGAACATGGTACTGCTTCTTCCGTTTGCCGTGGAAGATGACGTTGGCCGTTTCATGTTTCTTTGCTTTGCTTTAAAGAGGTTTTCCAAGCAGCTGCCTAAAAGTGGAACTGTTGTTGTAAACTTCCTGGAAAGCTGTATTGAATCTCTTCAGACTAGTTGAGTTGCTTTTCCTTACAGAAGCTGTATAAAGCGATTGATCACTGTACAGAATATCTGTGTGTGTGCATGTCAGCAGCTTTGCTCGTAGCCTTTTGCCTCCTTAAATCTGTCGTAGCTATACTCGTATCAGCTCTGTGTGAGACCGTGTACAGACTCTGACTCTAACTTTGTGCACTTTCTGAAGAAGAGTAAGTAAATCAAGTTCACCTGACTTTTTGTACAGTTTAAGGAAATCTCAGTCGAGGTTGCATTTTTGTCAACAACCCTGATTGTTGTGATCAGAGTCTTAATGAATGTTCACATGTACAGGCTCACACTGGGGCTCTGTGCAGCTTTGTGTTGGAGCATCACATTTAAATGGGAGAGGACTGAGGCTTTGGACAATCACTAATTATCAATCACTAAAATAGATTCATAACATTCCAGATGCCCTGTGCTCAAAGCAGGAGTATTGATCTCTGTGATAACACATGTGACAGCAGCTGTTTGGAAAGTAGAGATCATGAAAAACAAAGACATCAATCTGAAGCATGAAGGTGCCACACCACTGATTAAAAACATCAGAGGAACACAGACAGCAGAGGTGTGCTGGCTTCAGTCTATTTTTAAAGCTGCATTTTTAACAGTAACATACTGTGTTTGTTCAGCTAACATGTCTTATTCTGATCATAACTCAGAGCTGTGTCTCTCATTCTCTACTCTAGCACAAAGTGAACCGCGACGGTTCAGACAGGATCTCTTTTATGGTTTACATAAAAGTGCAGAGGGCTCTTGATGAGTGCTGAAACTGTGTCAGGACAGAAGGCCTTTGATATTTGACATTCCACTAAAAACAGTGAAACAGGCGGGAAAACAAAGTGCTGCGATGAATTGTCGGGTAAAGATGGACCTGTGTGTTGACTTGAGTGTGAGTGTGGCGCTGTACTTGTACAGATGAGAAAATGTGTTGTAAAATATTCCATTTGCACTGCATAGATTAGAACCTGCTCTTAACCCACATCAGAATATTAACAATTTACACCATTTTTCATCCAGAAAAAAATCTCAATTATTTATTTTTGTATTGTTGACATTTGGATTGCAGCTGCTGTGCTAACTTCGAGTTTTTATAACTAGCTGCCCCCGTTTTCCCCTTGAATCCGTGTTAGGGGACTCCAGCCGGTGTTGACTTAGTAAATCTCCTCTTGGAGGATGTACAGAAAAGTTTTTTAAAGGTTCTCTTACCGTCCTGTGGAAAGGAAATGAATGTCTACACATAAGTGCGCTGCAATAAATGAGTTTGTGAACTGATTGAAAGTGAAATTTGTCCTTTTTTTGTCTTTGTGTTAAGAAGAGTTTGTATTTATTGCCAGATTTAAACATCTGCCTTTGTAACACTGCTGTAGCTCATTTCTGTTTTCATGGAAGTAGATGTGATCTTAGTGGGGAAAAAAGTTATACTCATGTCAATTTATTTCAAAATCTGCCTTTGTAACACTGCTGTTGCTCATTTCTCTTCATTTCTGTTTTCATGGAAAAAGATGTAAACTTCCTGTCATCCACTGCCAGGAAATCCCATTTCTCCCAAAAGATCCATCCACCCATCCAGTTTTAGAGTTGTGTGGGGCTCGAGCTTATCCTATCAGAGGTATCCCCTGGATGATGATCGGCAGTCTTTCGAGCCTTTTGAGCTCACACAGAGACAGACAACCATTCATACTCACATTCACACCTATGGGAAATTCAGAATAACCTGAATTTTTTAGAAAAAAATGACTTTTTTAAATACAAACACTTGATGGTATGTGTGTGTTAGATCTTTTTTTCTAAAAGCCAATAAATAACAAAACACACATACACAAGTTTTCTTGCACTCATTTTCACTCTAGACCAGGGGTGTCACTCGAGGGGATGCACAGTACAGTAGTGCAATTCATCCTGATCGGTGATTGGTCAAAAGTCTTCTGTGTTTACGTTAAGTTACAGAGTCTGGATTTAGCGGAAATTACACGCTGAATAACGCGTTTTTCTTTGTGGTAAATGTTAGCCGCGCGCTATGACATCTAATGTATTACGCTCATTTCTAGTCTTTTCAGTGGCTACAGCTGCTTTCCGTGGCTCGTTACAAACGATCTGAGATATAGATCCACTTCTGTCTGGCGTAGGCTGCTCACTGGGGCTGGGTATCATCACTGATTTCTATAATCCATTTGATTCCGGTTCTCAAAGTCCTGATTCGATTCAATTTAGCCTCAGACAGTCAGAAATATTATAATTCTGATAATTTATCAGTACTGACTTCATCAGAATTGTGAACATCACAGCAGATCCCTTTGTTTTAAAGTAACTGAGAATAAAACACAGAAAAACATGAAGGAGATTTTCCTGGTCTGGCTTTTTAGAGCAGATAACCTTAAAAATATTCTGCAATATTCTGCAATTTTGCATAATTTAAAGAAGTTTAAATTTCTTCAGTATTGAACAGCAGAAATGAGGCTTTCTTGTCCGAGGTCATTTAAGTGAAAAAAAGAAAAAGACAGCGCTGTAAACAACGGTAGACTGGTGGGTAATAAGCGAATGAATAATGCAGAAAACAGATTTGAGACGGAAAACTGTTCTTGAAGTACACAGACAGAGAGAGAGCTGTGCAGGAAGTGTGATTTTTATCGTGGTGGAAGCAAAACAGCAAAAGTCAGAGGGAATTCATGACGACATTGATCAAATGTGAAGCGTAGTTTGCTGCTTCTTGGCTCGGCGAATTTTGTGTGATGACACAGCCCTCACTTCTAAAACTTGCGCACAGACACACCCCTCACAAGCTTGCCACAGACACACCGCTCACTTCTAAAAGGTGGGGGGATGCACAGTACAGTAGTGCAATTCATCCTGATCGGTGATTGGTCAAAAGTCTAGAGTGAAAGGAGAGGCTTGTGATTGGTGGAAAATGTGCAATGAAGAAGCCTTTTTTTATTCATTCAGTCTGTTGTCTGTTTTTTCTTTATCAAAAATATAAAATTATCGGATTGGATAACGAAGCACTGACAGTGTAAAGCGAAAGGGACCAACCGAGTTATGATCATATTTATGTGAATAGCGACAGGTTTATATTATTATTTCTTTAAACTCATATTCCTGCATCTTTATATTGAATTTGTCTGAAAGTTCTGTTAAAAAAACCCGAATAAGTTAAAAAAAAACAACTAAAAAAAACAAAACACCAAATTATTTAGGGGGGCTTAAGAATATTTTAGGGAGGCTTCAGCACCCCTAAAATAGGCCTAACGACGCCACTGCCGATCACCGAGGCGTGGGTACAAGCAACAATCCAGAATATAATAAAACCAGGCGCACCAGAAAAAGGTTAGCCCACTTAATAAAAACAATTCCACAAAAATAAAAGATGACACCAAAAAGACGAGACAAGACAATCTTTAATAGCTTTAATAAAAGAAATCACACATGCACACCAAACTGGAAGGCTTACATCCCACAAATCAAACTGCAACTCGTGCTAGTGGCAATAGTTCAGGCCTTGATCACAAGCCAGTCTGGCTCCGCACAGGCTGAGATCGGCAACTGAGGCGGTTTCAAGTTCCCAGCACGACACGCGGGCAGAGGATCGCTCCAGCCCGATCACCGAGGCGTGGGTACAAGCAACAATCCAGAATATAATAAAACCAGGCGCACCAGAAAAAGGTTAGCCCACTTAATAAAAACAATTCCACAAAAATAAAAGATGACACCAAAAAGACGAGACAAGACAATCTTTAATAGCTTTAATAAAAGAAATCACACATGCACACCAAACTGGAAGGCTTACATCCCACAAATCAAACTACAACTCGTGCTAGTGGCAATAGTTCAGGCCTTGATCACAAGCCAGTCTGGCTCCCCACAGGCTGAGATCGGCAACTGAGGCGGTTTCAAGTTCCCAGCCAACCCGTTCTCACTCCCAAAGCGTAACATTTTACGCTAGGTGACAAATCGTCACCATATTACGTTTTCGGCTACCCACCACGTTCCTAAATGACGACCTCGGAAAAAGAGGAAATATGAGAACCGTCTGGACTGAACCTACACATGTTCGCTCTTTTTCTTCAAATCGCTTAGAAACACGCTATTTAACATCATTAAAGTCCTGGTTACGGTCTGGAATAAGGTTATGGTTAGGGCTAGGGATACGGTTAGGTTTAGGGCTGGAATACAGGGCTGGAACGTCTATTACCGCGGGAGCGTCATTGCACTGGATTCCAGCCATAACCCACCGCGTACCATAAGAACGCTGAAGGTCTCCTTTCGCGTTCCTCAGGAACGCCGCGGGACGTGAAAAAAAGGTCGACATGTTACGCCTGGGGAGTGAGAACGCTCTGTTCCCAGCACGACACGCGGGCAGAGGATCGCTCCAGCCCGATCACCGAGGCGTGGGTACAAGCAACAATCCAGAATATAATAAAACCAGGCGCACCAGAAAAAGGTTAGCCCACTTAATAAAAACAATTCCACAAAAATAAAAGATGACACCAAAAAGACGAGACAAGACAATCTTTAATAGCTTTAATAAAAGAAATCACACATGCACACCAAACTGGAAGGCTTACATCCCACAAATCAAACTACAACTCGTGCTAGTGGCAATAGTTCAGGCCTTGATCACAAGCCAGTCTGGCTCCGCACAGGCTGAGATCGGCAACTGAGGCGGTTTCAAGTTCCCAGCACGACACGCGGGCAGAGGATCGCTCCAGCCCGATCACCGAGGCGTGGGTACAAGCAACAATCCAGAATATAATAAAACCAGGCGCACCAGAAAAAGGTTAGCCCACTTAATAAAAACAATTCCACAAAAATAAAAGATGACACCAAAAAGACGAGACAAGACAAGAGAGCAGCTCCACCGAGCAGGAGCCCTCAAACCGACTATAGGCAGGCGTCTTGATTCTCCAATTAAGGTTAGGCGATTTGCCACGGAGAGGTGAAGGCAGCAATCAAACCCTAAAACAAAGGATAAATGTAACCTTAGCCTCTTGTAGCTGTGAATGCTAATAAAAGCAGTTCTAACGGCTTACCCCGGAGGCGCTTTGGTGGAGATAACGAGCACCTCTCTCTGCAACGCTGGAATTAAACAGAAACGGCCGCGCTACAACAGGGCCGCAAAACTACACTAAACCAACTTATTGGCAGATAATATTAGTTTTGTTGTATCACATATCAATATTATTTTATTATCAAATTTGGTTATTTTGGTCATTCAAATCTGGCTTCCCCATCACTCACTCACTGATAGATACAGCTTTTGAAAATCTAAGAGCTCTGTTGAAGGACTCTGTGCAGGTTAAAAATCAATGTGTGGAATAATAACAAAGAAAGGTAACCTTTAATTATTTATTTTAATGAACTCATTATCAAACTTTAAACAACATCAACAATGTTTAATCTGTGAAGGCACTGCTGGATGCCGGTTCCCAGCTCTGCGTGGAGGCTGTGCGAACACAGGTCACCGATGGTCTTGGTCACTCAGGCCTGTGAATCCAGTTCCTGAAGAACTCCGTCACCATCCTCTGCAGGAATATCGCAGCAAGCTTCTCTCTGTCACCATAAAGTATCACAGCCAGTCCATCAGTCTCGTCGTAGACGAGGTGGTAACGAAACGACTAACCAACACGCAGGACATACAGCGGAGTGGCAACTTCACCGTGTCCATCCATTTCAGCTTCAAGTCTGTCAGAAGGAAGAACAAATGAGTCAGCTGCAGCAACTACTCGTTAAACGCTGTAACTTAGAGCTCTGTTTGATAGCTGCTGATTCACAACAATAACAGTCTTTATAAATCTGCACCGGTTATCGGGTTATCCAAGGCTTTTATGTGCGAATGTTTGCTTGTGAGAGCAGCTAGCCGGAGTTCAAAGGAGCTGGCCTCGCAGCCCGTCAAGGAATGCGCTGGAAGGAACCAGGTTTCGTAAGATTTGAGTTTCAAACTTTATATACATTTTGAAACTAAAATCCAGTCTTTACTGGTATTGAGCTGATTCTTTTAAAGATGATTTTTTTTTTTGAAATTTGGAAAAATCTGTTAACACAATCATTATGAACAAGCTTTGAAAACCAATGTTGAAACTGTGAGTCTACATGCTGTGAGTCAACTGCCTTAAAGATTCAAGATTCAAGATTCAAAGTGTTTATTGTCATGTAGAAGAAATGGCATTTCTCTGTGCAATGAAATTCTTCCTTTGCTGTCCATACACAAATGCCAAGTTAGGGGAAGGAACAAGATAAATAAGGATAAAAATAAGACAAGACATTAAGACAAGTATAGAGTAAGTAAATAAGTAAAAGTAAAGCGCACAGAGATTCACTGCAACGACTAAACATTGAAAGGAACTTAGAGGGAAAAAACAGCAAAAGTAGAAACAATGAGTCGAAACAAAGTCGCTTACCTTTATTAATAATGCAGATGAAGATAATGATCCTTTTCTTATTTTCTTCTGTTTCAGCTTTTAGAAGCGGGACCAAAGATTGTCTTCTTGTCCTTCTTCCCTGTCAACGTATAAACGGCATAATATTCTAATATGACTACTGGAACGACTTGACCGCAGTCTCAGGCACTAGGCGACTGAGCACAGCACTTCCGCATATGAGCGAGGGGAAACTCCTTGCACGCATTGTTCGATCTTTGCTCTCTCTTCTCCCCTTTTCTCAGGTAGATGTTATTTTAACAACTGAAAATATGAAATAAACACACATGTAAGCCAAGACTCTAAAGAAACAGCGTTGTTGTTGTTCGGTTTTTCATTTCGCCATTTGTTGATTCACTCGAAGAGCAATTAACGTAATATGGGTCAAGTGATCAGTTTGATATCTTCTGTGATACACCGTCATATTTACATTATTTGTACAGTACGAATGATTTGCTTTGGTACCTGGTCAAAATCAAGCTCTCCTCTGTCTGCCCGGCTGCACTTCTTCGCCCTCGCTCACACGCCTAATGCTCAGTCGCCAAGTGCCTGAGCTCAGATCATACCAAAATTAGGGGGAATTAAGGACTGTGCGCTATGTGCTTTGAATATTGTGTGTAGTTTTTGTCTTATACAGTTGTCAGTCGGGCATCCTACACTCCCAAAGACCCCGGGCTTCTGAAAAAACAACCCGGGTTTAAGCCCAGTAATACATCCCCACATTGCACAGTAAGAGGGGTCTGAGAGCTAAGAGGTAAGTAAGAGAGTGTGCAAGACTCGTCTCTCTCTAAGGGGAGAGACACTGACAGATCTCACATACTCATCCCCTTTCTTACGATGCACAATTGTGCACTAAGTGCGATAACTTACCGACGACTCATATCAGAATATTATGCCGTTTATACGTTGACAAGGAAGAAGGGCAAGAAGACAAACTTTGGCCCCGCTTCTAAAGGCTGAAACAGAAGAAAATAAGAAAAGGATCATTATCTTCAGCATTGTTAATAAAGGTAAGCGACTTAAGTTCATTGTTCCCACTTTTGGCAAACTTGAGCCCTTTTAGCTTTCCCAAGTTCCCTTTAACGTTTATTTGTTTCACTGAGTCAGCTGCCGTGTGCGCTTTTGAAGGTGGGAAGCTTTCTTTGAATTTTTTTCAGTGTTGTTAGTTCAACAGAGAGAACTGATCATTAGACTGGGACTAGGACAAACGTTACTCCTCGGGCTCTCAGTCTTTAATCACACTTGTGAACTTGTCAAAGGGGGTTGGGTTATTATAAAATCAGGAGCGTTCATTGTTTGGGATGAAGAAAGTTTTTATGTGATCCTTGACTCATCTGTGATTTGTTTTCTTTCTGCAGGGTTTGAAGCCGTAATGGATGGAGACGGTGAAGGAGCCGCTCGGGCACAGCTGTGTGTCCTGCAGCTGCGCTCCTTTCACCTGCATCTCTACTACGACCAGACTGACGGGCTGGTTGCCATGCTGTACAGAGGGACACAGAGGCTTGCTGTCGTATTCTTCAGAAGAGTCCTGACGGCGGTCATCCAGAATGGGGATCGCAAGCATAGCAGTGTGTGACCGAGACCGTCAGAGCCTGAGCTTACATGGAGAAACCAGCCGCCTTACCTCAATATGACATGGGCAGTTGGAGTTTGTATCTTTGTAGGCCTATTTGTATTTTTAATCCCATAAATAAATGAATATTATAAAAACACACATCAGTTATCTTTCATTTTATTAATCCATGCACCAATTTTTGTTCTAGAACCTGAAGAAGTCGCCAATAGGCTAATAAAATGTAATAAAATGTAATAAAATGTTCTTTGTCATCTTTTCCAGCTTTAATGCGCATCTGCGCCAAAAGTAGGCGATTAAAAAACACGTCAAAAATATGAAAGTTTACTTCTAATATAAATTTGGGAAAAACTAATGGATGTTAATGTGTAGTTCTCAGAATAATTAACCCTCTAGTGCAGAGCACTATTAAACCCATGTTCACGGTATAGTTTTTTAAAATTAAATACAAAGCACCAAAGATCAACAATTATTTGTGAATTGTGGACAAAGCTTCAGAGAAAGTGGCTTCTTTCTGAAGGGGGCTGGGCAGCCAGTCTCTCTCTCTCTGTCTGTGTGTGTGTGTCTGAAGAAGCAAAAGTCTGAGGAGTTTGGATAAAAGGCAAGAAGCAAACAAAACCAAACCACAGGTTGTGGTTTGGTTTTGTTTGCTTCTTGCCATTCCCCAAAAAATGGCAAGAAGCAAACAAGTGTGCAGGCAGAGTTTTTTCGCATTTGTTTTCCCCTCTTTCGTCAAAACCTGTGGGTTTGTAGGCAACCTGTGGGTTTGTAGGCAACCTGTGGGTTTGTAGGCAACCCTGAACACTGAAAACCTGTGGTTACAAACCACAGGTTGCCTACAAACCCACAGGTTTTGACGAAAGAGGGGAAAACAAATGCGAAAAAACTCTGCCTGCACACTTGTTTGCTTCTTGCCATTCCCCAAAAAACCTTAGACTTTTGCTTCTTCAGACACACACAGACAGACAGAGAGAGAGACTGGCTGCCCAGCCCCCTTCAGAAAGAAGCCACTTTCTCTGAAGCTTTGTCCACAATTCACAAATAATTGTTGATCTTTGGTGCTTTGTATTTAATTTTAAAAAACTATACCGTGAACATGGGTTTAATAGTGCTCTGCACTAGAGGGTTAATTATTCTGAGAACTACACATTAACATCCATTAGTTTTTCCCAAATTTATATTAGAAGTAAACTTTCATATTTTTGACGTTTTTTAATCGCCTACTTTTGGCGCAGATGCGCATTAAAGCTGGAAAAGATGACAAAGAACATTTTATTACATTTTATTACATTTTATTAGCCTATTGGCGACTTCTTCAGGTTCTAGAACAAAAATTGGTGCATGGATTAATAAAATGAAAGATAACTGATGTGTGTTTTTATAATATTCATTTATTTATGGGATTAAAAATACAAATAGGCCTACAAAGATACAAACTCCAACTGCCCATGTCATATTGAGGTAAGGCGGCTGGTTTCTCCATGTAAGCTCAGGCTCTGACGGTCTCGGTCACACACTGCTATGCTTGCGATCCCCATTCTGGATGACCGCCGTCAGGACTCTTCTGAAGAATACGACAGCAAGCCTCTGTGTCCCTCTGTACAGCATGGCAACAAGCCCGTCAGTCTGGTCGTAGTAGAGATGCAGGTGAAAGGAGCGCAGCTGCAGGACACACAGCTGTGCCCGAGCGGCTCCTTCACCGTCTCCATCCATTACGGCTTCAAACCCTGCAGAAAGAAAACAAATCACAGATGAGTCAAGGATCACATAAAAACTTTCTTTATCCCAAACAATGAACGCTCCTGATTTTATAATAACCCAACCCCCTTTGACAAGTTCGCAAGTGTGATTAAAGACTGAGAGCCCGAGGAGCAGAGGCGGAGCCAGACATTTGAAACACCCGGGGCTTAGCCCTAAAGGGTAGTATGCATGTGGGATTTTTTTTATTTTTTTTTTGGGGGGGGGGGGGGGGGGGGGGGGGGGGGTTAGAAATGACTGAAAGATTAATAGGCTCTGTTTTGAGTTTTGTTCAAAAAAGAATGACTTCATATAGGGAAAAATATATATCACATATCCAGGACACCTTAAACTAGTTTTTTAATTAAGCAGCAAGGCAGAACAAAGTCGGGCCTGTATCAAGACATGAGGACTAAACCCCAATTCAACCAGACCCAGAACTGATCCAGAGTTAAAACAGGACTACAACAGTTCAAAATCAGGACTACTGAGGATTTAACAAAGACAAAACCAGAATCAGAACTAGATGATAGTAGCACTAAAATCATCATAGACCTGCACTACACTTGTTTTTTAATTCTACCAAAGTACAATATTTAGATTTAGAAAAGTTTATATAATTATTTAGCCTTGTTGTGCAAACAAGCCTGCATAACTTAATAAATATAGAATTTGAAAAATAGCAAACCTAAAAAGAAACACTAGGTACGAGATACGTGAGTACCTATGATACCGTGATACTTTTGGTAAACAACCATTTGACTAACATGTGTGTCTCACCTGCTCTTGTTCATCTCTGTTCTGTCCTCATTCTCCTCTCTCTCTCCCTCTGTTCCTCTCTCTCCCTCTCTGCTCCTCTCTCTCCCTCTTTGTGCTGACAATCATCAAATATACAGTTGAAACCAGATATTTATGTACTCTTCAGATCAAAACACAAACACTTTTTTAATTGTAACATCAAATCAGACTAAATGTTTATTTTTTTAGATTGATCAATATAAAAACATATTTGTTAACTTTAAGAGTAAAGAGAGAAACTATCTGTATTTCTTAATTGCAAATGGCACCAAATTGTATTCAAAATTGAGCCACACTTATGGAGCTCCACAGTTCTTTTCCTGGTGTTTTGGTTGACATCTCTTGATGTTCCCATGTCAAAGAAGAAGGCTCTGTGTTTTGCCTTATATGCATCCACAGCTGTGCCACCAGTTTACTCACATGGACTCTACTAACCTATCAGAAGCTTCTTCTTAGATTTTCAAAAGCTGTATCCATCAGTGAGTGAGTGATGGGTGTTATGGATAGGCGTAGCTTTGGGTCACGTGGTGTCTGTAATATATCACCTGTTCACGGCCCGAGGGAAATTTTGTGAATGAGTGGGTGATGGGGGAAGTCGACTTTTGCTGACCGCTCAAGCTTGGAATGTTTTTGATCACTGTTTTTCTACGGATTTTAAGGATTTGATAACAAATAAAAGAGTTTTAACTTGGAACTTTGACTAACGTTTTAAACAGCGGGCGCGTCAACATTATTCCCCTATTCAGCTGCTCGGCGACTCAAAGGCTTGAAAGTCGCCAATATTTGTCAGCAAAAAGCGCGACGGCAATGGAGCGTCCCGCAATCAGCGCTGAATAAACGCCGACGCGAGCCCACACACCGCCACCACTACACCCATAAAATCGGCTAGTCTGACGGATAAGGAGAAGACGACGGTGGTATGTAAATTGTGTTTTTGTGCTGCGTATTGTTTGTTTGAACGCAGTTTGGATTCTGACCATACGAAGATGTTTTTGTGACACGCCCACCGCTACGTTTGCTATTCGGTTTGGTGTGTGTGTGTGCTGTGGCTCTGCAGGCGTTCACCTGAGTTTGAAGGAATTGCTGTTGCCTTTGTTTTGGATTTTGGCATGCTGCTTATGTTGAATGCTTAAAATGAGTGGATCACAGGCTGCATCTGTTGTTGGAAAAACTGAAAAGGATAAAAGAATAACTTCCCTCACTGAGAAAGCTCTTGCAAACAAAATTGAAACCATCCAAACAGATCGGAAAAGGCATGTAAACAAAATGAAAAGTGTTATTATGTCTCTTAAAGAGCTAATGAAAGATGATAAAAATCATTCACAAGTCAAAAAACAGTTTGATGAGTTAACACACCTGTTTAAGGATTCCAGTGCATTGCATGAATCTTTACTTTCTCTAATCTCATTTGATGAGAAAGATAAACAAAATACATGGTTCTCAAGCATCTCTAAATACAATAAAGGGTTTATGGAGGATGTTAACATATGGCTTTCTGAAACTGATAAACATTCAGGGAGGCCATCATCTGACAAGGCACAGTCACAGGAAACTTCCCTGGGAGGAGAAGTGGAGGTTCGAGAGCACACTGGAAAAGAACCACAATTATCTCTTAATCCTCAGAACGATGTTAATGATGACGTGTTGCCATCCGACAGTGTGTCAAATCAAGGCAGTAGGTCAAGCTCAAGAGTATCATCTACTTCATCTGCATGTCTCAGGGCAGAAGCTGAAATGGCCGCCTTGCTCGCACGTCAACATATGCTGAAAGAAAAACACTCTCTTGAAGAACAAGAGGAACAATTGAGGAGAAAGAAAGAACAACTTCAGCTTGAAGCAGATATAGCTGCAACTGTTGCAAAGGTGAACGTGCTGAGAACTGGATCCGCTATGCGGAGCGTCGCTTCACGGAAATCTAATGGAATGGAATCATATTTTAAAACAAAGGGAAACAGCCTTGAAATTCTTAATGCGGATGCAGAGACTTTTGTTCCTCAGACGCTTACAAAAGGAAATGCAATCACTGGGAATGCAGAGCTTCAAGTAAAAACAGTGCAACAGAATATCAAAAGGGAAAGGCCTGCACCAGCTTTTATGGGGCCTTCTGATGCTTTTGGATCAATTCCACCTTTGCCTAAGCCACAAGCTGCTTTTCCAGTAGCCAATGAAAATCTGTTGTCCATTATGGAAAAACAAAATGAATTAACTTGTATGTTGGTCCATCAGCAAGGTCTTTCTTCACTGCCCAAAAGGGAGATTCAAACCTTTGATGGTGACCCTTTACATTTTCAGGCCTTTATGCGCTCGTTTGAACAGGTCATAGAAGCAAAGACTGGCGATGCTGGTGACTGTCTGCATTATCTTGCACAGTACACCAAGGGGCAGCCCAATGAACTTGTTAAAAGCTGCCAACATATGTCTGGAAGTGCTGGATATGTAAAGGCAAAGACTCTGCTGTATGAGCACTTTGGGAATGGATTGCATCTGCCTATTTGAACAAAGTTCACTCATGGCCACTGATTAGATCGGAAGATGGAAAAGCTCTTCAGGCATATTGTTTGTTCTTACGTGGATGCTGCAATGCAATGGAAGAGATTAATGATCTCTCTGAATTAAATACACCTGCCAATATGCTTGCTGTGATTAGAAGACTGCCATATAAGTTAAAAGACAAATGGCGAACAGTAGCATATGACATTCAGGAGAGGCAACATCGCAGAGCCGCATTCATTGACATTGTTTCCTTCCTTGAGCGTCAAGTTAAAATTGTAACAGATCCCATCTTTGGAAATCTATGTGACGTTCCAGCAACACATCTAGCAGCCAAGGGCAGCAATGGAGGGAAATGTTCTCCACATCTAAAAGCTAAAGGACGTAGCTTCGCCACAACAGTCTCTGACGTCGAGAGACAGAATCAGATAGAGGCTCAAGATCGTCACAGCACTGTGAAGGCTTGTTTTTTCTGCAAAGGCGGACACACACTGGAGTCATGTGCTCTGCTTGATAAGAAACCTCATGATGAGAAGATTTCTTTTCTTAAAAAGAACCGCATTTGTTTTGGCTGTTTGTGTACTGGGCACATAAGCAAAGAATGCAGAAAACGCCTTTCATGTAAAATCTGTGGCCTCCGACATGCAAGTATACTCCATATCCACCACAAAGAGAAGAATGAAGTCAAACCTAATAATGAGGCAGATAACATTCCTGTTACGATCCAGACTAGTGGTCTTACTGGGGCCGGTGAACAGGACTGTAAGCTTGCCATTGTGCCAGTTAAAGTAAAATCAAAGAGATGTCAAAGAATAGTGGAAACGTATGCCTTTCTGGACCATGGGAGTTCAGCATCCTTTTGTACAGTGGGTCTTATGGACAAGCTGAATATTGCTGGGAGGAAGACAAAGATTCTCCTGCGCACCATGGGACAGGAGAAAGTGGTGGACAGTTTCATTGTACCTGAACTTGAAGTTGCTGGATTGGACAGTGACATGTACTGTGATATGCCTAACCTCTTCACTCAGCATAAAATGCCTGTAGATACTGGTAACATCCCAAATCAACAGGACCTGGATGACTGGCCACATTTGAAGCACGTTCATTTGCCAGAAATTAAGGCCAATGTTGAGCTTTTGATTGGCATGAATATTCCCAGAGCTCTAGAACCTTTGGAGGTCATCCGGAGTGTAGGTGATGGACCCTTTGCCATTAGGACTGTGCTCGGCTGGACTGTGGGCCACTTAATCGAGAATGCTGTGGAAGGCCAGGATGTTTGGCAACAGTTACCGCCAACAGAGTTTCTGCTGTCATACTGGACAAGCTATGGAAACAGCAGTTCAAGATGGATTTTCCTGAGAGCAGCAATGATGAACAGATGGGGCTGTCAAAGGAAGACTTGAAGTTCCTGGAATTGGCCAGCAAGACGGTGACTTTGGGGGATTGGCACTACAGCATTGCCCTGCCACTAAAAGACCGAGACATAAGAATGCCTGACAACCGTGCAATTGAGCAACGAGCCTTAGGTTTGAAGAAAAGGTTCATCAGAGATAAAGACTTTCACAAAGACTACACTGCCTTCATGACAGATCTTATATCTAGAGCATATGCAAAGAGAGTCCCAGTCACAGAATTAGAGCGCCAGAAATGGGGAAGGATTAAACGCAACTTCGTTCCCGGAGATGTGGTCCTTATAGTGGATGATTCTGCACCTCGTGGTTCCTGGATCATTGGGAGAGTCACCGGAGCTGCACCAGATGAAAAGGGGCTTGTGCGTCAGGTCTGGATTAAGACCCCAACCAGCCATGTGTGCAGACCCATCACAAAGATATGCCTTCTTCAGGAGGCTTCTGACCCATGACTATGACATTTTTGACACAGTGTGACATAACTAACTTTGAATTGACTTTAATGTTATGAGATGTACATTACAGACTGACTATATTTAGGCTAAGTGCTGGTAACCTCTGGCCTATGACTGACTGACCATGTGCAGACAGAAGAAAAGAAGAGAAGACATGAGAAAATAACTTTGGTGGACTTTTTGAGTATGTTATGTTGTCTCACTGGGTGTTTGTGATATGATGAAGTGTGTGTTGTGAGTTGTGTTGTTGGATGTGTAATTATTACTGTAAAAATGTAATAATTAGGAGCCGGAATGTTATGGATAGGCGTAGCTTTGGGTCACGTGGTGTCAGTAATAGTGATTGCTATATCACCTGTTCACGGCCCGAGGGAAATTTTGTGAATGAGTGGGTGATGGGGGAAGTCGACTTTTGCTGACCGCTCAAGCTTGGAATGTTTTTGATCACTGTTTTTCTACGGATTTTAAGGATTTGATAACAAATAAAAGAGTTTTAACTTGGAACTTTGACTAACGTTTTAAACAGCGGGCGCGTCAACATTATTCCCCTATTCAGCTGCTCGGCGACTCAAAGGCTTGAAAGTCGCCAATATTTATGGGGAAGCCAGATTTGAATGACCAAAATAACCAAATTTGATAATAAAATAATATTGATATGTGATAAAACAAAACTAATATTATCTGCCAATAAGTTGGTTTAGTGTAGTTTTGCGGCCCTGTTGTAGCGCGGCCGTTTCTGTTTAATTCCAGCGTTGCAGAGAGAGGTGCTCGTTATCTCCACCAAAGCGCCTCCGGTCCTGGGGTAAGCCGTTAGAACTGCTTTTATTAGCATTCACAGCTACAAGAGGCTAAGGTTACATTTATCCTTTGTTTTAGGGTTTGATTGCTGCCTTCACCTCTCCGTGGCAAATCGCCTAACCTTAATTGGAGAATCAAGACGCCTGCCTATAGTCGGTTTGAGGGCTCCTGCTCGGTGGAGCTGCTCTCTTGTCTTGTCTCGTCTTTTTGGTGTCATCTTTTATTTTTGTGGAATTGTTTTTATTAAGTGGGCTAACCTTTTTCTGGTGCGCCTGGTTTTATTATATTCTGGATTGTTGCTTGTACCCACGCCTCGGTGATCGGGCTGGAGCGATCCTCTGCCCGCGTGTCGTGCTGGGAACTTGAAACCGCCTCAGTTGCCGATCTCAGCCTGTGCGGAGCCAGACTGGCTTGTGATCAAGGCCTGAACTATTGCCACCAGCACGAGTTGTAGTTTGATTTGTGGGATGTAAGCCTTCCAGTTTGGTGTGCATGTGTGATTTCTTTTATTAAAGCTATTAAAGATTGAAGTTTTAGTTTTTATGATATGTAGCGAGCCTGACGCTCAGAGTCCTTTTACTCTTTTAACGTATTGCTCTGGTTTATTTCAGTGAACAGAGGCAAGTCTGGCAAGTCTGTCAGTCTGGCCTGGGACGCTACATTTTGTTTTCTAATATTTCATCTATTTTCACTATAAACAAAATTATTGATATTGGAGCCAACCTGCGTCGGTGTGCATCCTTGAATCTGTGCGGCCTCTCTTATTCCTTTAATCTATTTTCCTTAAATAGGAATTTCCTGGGGGTGAAATTCCCCTTGGTGGCGTTGTCATTTTATTACCATTTCTTTTATAACCCCGCCGACCACTTGGTCACACTAATGTAGTGGCAGCAGGGCTCTGAGTATGTTGTTCACTCAATAGCAGGAAAATTGAGAGAGACACACACCAAAAATGGGATTTACGAAAAATGATAATTAAAAACACGGAAATGTAAAATAATTAATGTAAAATAATGTAAAATAATTAATAATGTTTATAAAATGATAACAAATTAACAAGTTGTTTTTTCCATATATTTTTATTGAAATTTTTTATAGTATAATACAAACACATGTTGAACACCCTCACATTCACACCTCCATCCATACATCAGACCTGCCTACATCACATTCAAATGTAGAAATGAGCATAGTTCTCACAGTAATACAAAAATACAAGTTGTTGTCGATATTCATTTTTTATTCTACATGCATTTAATTGGATGAGAGCTTCTTTCCGTTGCTTCCTTATTTTCTTAAGTGTTTCATCTATCAGTTGGATTATAGGACTTGGACTTGCTATTTCCTGAGCCAAATTGGGCTAAGTTCACACTGCAGGTCTTGATGCTCAATTCCGATATTTTTTGATCAAATCTGATTTTTGTCTGCTTGTTCACGCTACAAATAAAATGCGACAGCAAACGCGCTCTAGTGTGAACGGCCCGCATGCGCTCTGTGTAGACCCACAGAGAGAGAGAGAGAGAGCCCAGAGAGCCAGGCGTGCCAGAGAGAGAGCCCGGCGTGCCAGGCGTGCCAGAGAGAGAGCCCAGAGAGCCGGAGAGCGAGAGAGCGAGAGAGCATGAGGTAGATCTCATCACCCTTCTCCGCGTATGAGGAGGTGTATGCAAACTCCGCGTGTATGGAGGCAGGGCCCGGGAAGAGGCCTCTTCTCGGCAGTTCCTGCCGGGCCCTGCCTCCATACACGCGGAGTTTGCATACACGCGCAGAAGACTCCGCCCTGGCAGGTATAAAAACAGGCACACTTCACTCCTTACACCGGCTCAGACAAACCTCGGCGACGCTTATAGAGGTCGAAAAAGAAGAAATAAGAAACGGATTATTATTGTAAGCATTGTGGATAAAGGTAAGATTGACTTTTGATTTCAAATACAAAACCTTGAAGGTAGTGTTTGTACGTTAAACAAAACTTGTCCGTAATGATAGTGTTAACAGATTTGTCCAAATTTAAACTTAAAAAAACAAATCAGCAAGTTGCAGTAAAGACTGCATTTTAAAAAAGGTTCTTTGAAAAACCATTAAAGGTGCCCCAAAGAACCATCAAGAAATGGTTCTTTAGTAGAGAGGGGGGGACACCGTGCGCCTACACACCCATACTTGTGTATAAAAACTGCTGAAAGCAGATATTTGAGACCACCTCAATTTCCCGTACATCTGCGCACTCTCTCCTTTTCCTGTATCCTCACAGAGTTTAATGTGACGGAAGCCACAATTTTTTTTCAACCGCAACGCTTAATCCCACTCTTTTACATGTTCACTTAAAAAAAATGCTGTCAATACCGACGATATTGATTTATAAATGATAAACTAATAATCTTGTCAACAAAGTTCTTTATTTGGAGCACATTTCTACGAGAAAGATAAGTTACTGAAAAGGTGCTTGCTCTGTGGCAATATCGTAGGCAACAATTCTGGTTTAGATTTATAATGCAGCCAGTTTCACTGCAGTGAACCCTTGAAACAGAAGGATCTCTAATAAAGGGAATTAACTTAAGGATTAAATGTACTGGTTTAACGTTGTTCCTAAGTTTGGTTGACTTTTGCCTGTTAGCTGCTCCAAGTTTCCTTCAGGTTTACTTGTTTAAAAGGTACTACAGTGTTTTCTTTGACGTGTCTGCAGCTATCGCTGACTGTGACTTATGGTTTGTTCTTCCCTCTAACAGACTTGAAGCTGCAATGGACGGACACGGTGAAGATGCCACTCCGCTCTTTGTCCTGCCTGTGGGTTCCTGGTTTCGTTTCCATCTCATCTACCACCAGACCGACGGACTGGCTGTGATACTTTACGGTGACAGAGAGAAGCTTGCTGCGATATTCGCGCAGAGGATGGTGACGGAGTTCTTCAGGAACTGGATTCGCAGGCCTGCGGGACTTTCAACACAGTCCTCTGGTGACGCCTGATGGCCAAAAGTATGAAGAGCAGCTTGAATATGGGGCGCCGTTTGTAAAGTGAAACATGCTTCATTGTGACGAGTTCACAATTCTCTCTGATATTGAGCTGCCGTTGCTTTGCTTTTTGGGAGGTGAAAAAAATGTTACGTCTATTTGTTTAGTAGATAAATTTGGTCAATAAACGTTGCTTATGCGCCATGGTGTGGTCTTTCTTTGCTTGTGACTTCTTGATGTTGGTAAATACAATACATGAAAAATACATATAATATACATATAATAATGTACAACAGATTATGGAGTACGCTTCTGCTGTGAGGTCCTGCCTCCATGAACTCATGCAATTAATCACTGGACAGAAAGACCGCTGTGTGTATAAATAATATGATACTGGGCCAATTTTCTTATACATATGTTTGACCAGGAGGTAGAACTGAAAAGGGAGAATGCTTATGAACTTGTAAAGTAAAAACGTGATGCATTTAAGGTTATCCGTTTGGTTTTTGTTTGAGAAGAGAATTTGTTCCACTGTGTGATGGTCGAGTTTCTTTTCTTGGAGATAATTTCTCCTGCATTAGAGGAAATGTGGAACAAAGAGGCTGGAGAGCCCAGAAACTGCAATGCAAGTTGGTAGAGATGCAGGTGTACGGTCTTCCTGGTGTCACAGACGATCAGCTAAAACTATTAAACAAATTAAATTGCTGCCATTTTTGTACAATAATATTTTAAGATTATTTTACATATAAAATATATATTTTTTATTATATTAAATTTAAAGCATCAAATTGAAGTCTTTCTAAAGTTATTTAATGATATTATTATTATGAAAAGTACATTTTTGTTATGTAATGTTCTCTATATTTTCAGAGAAAATAAAAACGCAAAAATGGTGTTACAGGGAGATTTATAACAATAACTAAATATGCAGTTTTTACAGTTTTCCCAAGCTGTAAAAATTACAAATGAAACAATAAATAAAAACTAACACCTGCTCCTTTTATGCTACTTTACACTGCCGTAGTACTCACACACACACACACACACACACACACACTGGGTTTTAAAGAAAACACATTAAGAACAGCTATATTAGAATTATATTTCAAATATGACAAAATGCTGATTTTACAGCAGCAAAAATATTGTATGTGTAAAATTTAAACATTTAACAAACTTTCTCCTTTGCACTGAATTGAAAGACAAACTGAATCATCATAAATACATTATTTTATATATAATGGAAATCTTTTAAAGTTGTTTAATGATATCTATCTATCTGTCTGTCTGTCTGTCTGTCTGTCTGTCTATCTTGCTAGACAGACAGACAGACAGGGAAGGACAAGGACTGGATCAGCACAATGATGTCATCTTGTGGCTATGGTATATACAGTATTCTGGAAAAGGTATAAAATGTCACTATATGTGCTTTATGTGTACAGATTTTCTTTTTAAATTATCACTCAAGTATAAAAACAATAATAAATAAAGTTGCAATGTTTTAGTTCAATAAAAATATTTCTATCATTACTTTTTTATGGATTAGGTTCAAGAGTTATTAAGTGTGGATAATTAAATCATAGTTTAATGCAACAGCAGATTGTGCCTTGTTCTCAGATGGACAGAAAGTGGAGAATGATAGATGAGATGAGGAGATGAAGGAAGAAGAGTGAGTCACAGACAGAGCCGAGTTTATTTCCCACAGTTTTATTAATCTCTTGCCTCATGATTCCAAGTGCTGTCATTTTATAATTATTATCTCATAACACTTGTTTAATCAGATACAGTGTCTCCTATGGACTTTTGAATGTCTACTTTCTCAGATCAGCACAGCCCTGCCCTGCAGCACTATCAGCAGCAGGAGCAGCAGCAACATTGTAACCATCAGGTAAAACATAGGCTACATTTGCTTTGCATTGTTCCGTTGACAGTGATATAGTATGATATGATTTTATATTAGATTCTTGATTAATGTGGGTTGTTTTTGTTCAGCCTGGTCCTATGTGCTCCTTTAAGCACCTTCCTCATCGGACATCTCTGCACAGCCCTGATTACGTGTATATTGTACAGTCTAGCTGCTGCAGTTTAGTCCTCTGTCCTGTAACAGAGCTGCTCAGGGCCTCTGCAGGCTCATAATAGACAACCTGGTAGCCAAGCTGTTGTTCATAATAGATGTCAGCTTGGCTAACATCCTCCTCTCACCCACCATCTCTTTGCAGTCTATGGGACTGTCCAGGACAGAGCTGGTCCTCTTTATCGGTGTGTTATCAATGGTCATGAGTACCATTCACACAGAGTTGGGGAATGGCTGCAATCACAGCATTGTAAGATGGTGACAGATATACCCTTAGGCCTCCTCCTCGATTCAGAGATGGTCTTTCCCTTTTCACGTAAATGGCCTCCTTGACTCTGCGCTCAAACCAGCGTTCCTCCCTGTCCAGGATGTTACATCCTCATCACTGAAAGAGTGTCCACTGGCCTGTAGGTGTGAATAGACTGCAGAGTCCTGGCCTGACCAGGTAGCTCTCCTGTGTTGTGCCATCCGCTTCGCCAGAGGTTGTTTGGTTTTCCCGATGTATAAATCATGGCAATCCTCCTGGCGCTTAACAGTGTACACTATATTACTCTGCTTGGGTTGGGGACCTGCCAATCTTTGACATAGTGTTTGGGGTTTAAAAGCCACAGAGACGCGTTGTTTAGAAAAAATATGTCTCAGCTGTTCCGATACTCCTGACACGTACAGGATAAGGCAGCAGTTGTCCTTCTCTCCTGGATCACCTGGAGCTTTCTTTAGGTGCCTTCCCAGCTTTGACAAATATCCAGCTGGGATAACCACATTTACTCAAAGCATTAATATAAAAATTAACGATCATAAAACTGACCTCATAGCCTGCTGTTTGTCAGTGGTGCTAGTTTAAGTCATTATGCAAATGTACTGTTTACAGGGTCAAGGAAACCTGCAGTCAGCTGAGACTGAAGAAGTCACTTAGTAGAATTTCTTCGACTGAAAACGCCACGTCCAGATGAACAGAATAATTTTTAGGGATTTCCTTACCTGGATGACTGAGCATGAATCAAGACAATAAAAAGTGATGTTTTTTTTGTTATGTTGTCCTAATTTTTTTTCTTAAAAACCTTTCAAGATACACATTTTGAAGTTGATAGAATAGAATAGAGCCTTTATTATCCAATTGAGGAGAAATTTCGGTGTTACCGAGCTCTTACAGCAAGGGAAAATAAAATATAAAAGGAAGACACAAGGTGGTCCTATAAACATAAGCAACTGAAGATGCTCCATTTGGATTTACACACCGGGAAAAACATTATATTCTATTTTTTTATGTATTTATTAATTTTGTGATGGCATCTCAAGGTCACCAGTCGTAATCATCCACTGGCTGAATCTGATGCTAACCCTGGATGAAGAGAAGTTGATGAACACACACTCACAAAAACACAACTCAATGTCATGTTCAGAAACCAGTTTGAGATGATTTGAGTTTGTAGCATGTTGTGTTATCCTGCTGGAAGCTGTCATCAGGAGATGAATACACCGTAGGATGGAGATGGTCAGCAAGAATACTCGGGTGAGCTGTGGTGTTTAAATTGTGCTTATTTGGTACTAAGGTGTCCAAAGTGTGGCAAGAACTTATCCCCCAACGCGTTACACCAGCAGCCTGAACAAGGCAGGATGGATTCATGCTTTCAAGCTGTTTACTGCAGACTCTACCATCTGAACGTTGCAGCAGAAACTGAGACTCATTCAAACAGGCAGTATTTGTGCATTTTTCTCCCATTTTGGTCAGCCTGGGTGAACTGTAGCCTCAGTTTTTTTGGGCTGACAGGAGTGGCGCCTGGTGTGTTCTTATGCTGCTGCAACCAGGTTTGATGTACTGTGATTTAAGAGATGCTCTTGTGCAAACCTAGGCTGTAATGGCTGATTAGTTTAGTTGCTGTTGCCTTCTTATTAGCTTGAATCAGCATTTGTGTAGCAACAAAGCATTTTCACGCAGAGAACCACGGCTTGTTGAATATGTTCTCTTTTTGCTATTTCCCCTCTCTTTCAGTCTATCCTGTATGAACAGCTGCTGAAAAACAAAACCTGCCACCTGGAACCAACGACGACGCCCTAAACTCACTTAAATCACCTTTTTTTAACCACTAACCACTTTTTACATTCAAGGTATGCAGAAGAGCATCTCTGAATGCACAGCACGTTAAACCTTCACGCTGATGTGCCATGTTAATGAGCTCAGATGGTCTCAAAGTGGTTTCTTCAACATGACAGTGAGTTTGTACCCCAATGGCCTCCACAGTCACCAGAGTCAGTCTCAATCCAGTAGAGCACCTTTGGGATGTGGTGATACAGGAGATTCATATTGTGGGTGCACAGCTAACAAATCTGCAGCAACTGTGTGATGCTGTCATGTCAATGTGGAGCAAAGTGTCTCATTAATGTTTTCAACAGCTTGTTGAATCTGTGCCATGGAGAATTAAAACAGTTCTAAAGCCAAAAAAAGATCCAACTCAGCACTGATGTAGCCGGGTGGGCTACTCGCGCCTCCCCCCCCCCCCCCCCTCTCTCTCTCTCTTTCTCTCTCTCTCTCTCGCTTGCTTTACCGCCCTCGCTCTCTCCTGCGCTCGCTCTCTTGGCTGCGCAACTCGGTTAATTGGGAACCCACATGCATATTGATTGCAGGGTGGCGTCAGTCCGTATAAAGTTAAGCCGGTGTTCTCCTGGATTATTCCTCCCATGCGTTTGGCGCAAAGCTGCAGTAAATGCTGGCGGACCGCGACGGATTGATCAGCAAGCGAGTAGATCCTATGACGGCTATAGGTAGGCTCTCGCTTAACCTCCGAGTACCGAAATTTGTATTAATGTAGTTTTGCGGCCCTGTTGTAGCGCGGCCGTTTCTGTTTGAGGGTGTAAGCCTTCCAGTTTGGTGTGCGTGTGTGATTTCTTTTATTAAAGATTGAAGGTTTAGTTTTTATGATATGTAGCGAGCCTGACGCTCAGAGTCCTTTTACTCTTTTAACGTATTGCTCTGGTTTATTTCAGTGAACAGAGGACATGCCAGTGTCCCTGGGACCTCAGGTGGTGGGTCGTTTTCACACTTTCCTTTGTACAGCACTGGGTGGGCTGTAGTGATTTTCTTGTGTGATTTTTCTTTTGGGTCCACGGCTGCTGGTAAGTCCAAGTTCCATGATTGTTTTTAACTTCCGGACACTGTCAACAACGACGCTACATTTTGTTTTCTAATATTTCATCTATTTTCACTATAAACAAAATTATTGATATTGGAGCCAACCTGCGTCGGTGTGCATCCTTGAATCTGTGCGGCCTCTCTTATTCATTTAATCGATTTTTCTTAAAAAGGAATTTCCTGGGGGTGAAATTCCCCTTGGTGGCGTTGTCATTTTATTACCATTTCTTTTATAACCCCGGCGACCACTTGGTCACACTAATGAAGTGGCAGCAGGGCTCTGAGTATGTTGTTCACTCAATAGCAGGAAAATTGAGAGAGAGAGAGAGAGAGAGAGAGAGAGAGAGAGAGAGAGAGACCAAAAATGGGATTTACGAAAAATGATAATTAAAAACACGGAAATGTAAAATGATTAATCATACATGTTTATAAAATGATAACAAAGTAACAAGTTGTTGCCGATAATTATTTTTTTTATTCTATATGCATTTAATTGAGAGCTTCTTTCCGTTGCTTCCTTATTTTCTTAAGTGATTTCGGATAAGTTGAACAACGATGAAGTGTTTCATCTATCAGTTGGATTATAGGACTTGGACTTGGTATTTCCTGAGCCAAATTGGAGTCGAGAAGAGGAAGGGCCCTGCCTCCATGCGACAGCGGAGAACGTGAACTTGCGCGCCTGAAGGCCCTGCCTCCATGGGCAGGGCCTCCACTCCGCCCTGGCAGGTATAAAACGCACAGGCACACACAGAAACACTTCACTTCTTACACCGGCTCAGGCAAACGCTTATAAGGTAAGATTTACAGACTTTTGATTTCAAATACAAACACTTGAAGGTAGTGTGAGTGCGCCGCGCCGCGCTCTGAACAGTGCGGAACAGTGCCCCGCGGAACAGTGCGCCGCGGCGCCGCGTGGCGGAACAGTGCCCCTCGGAGGCGCGGTGCCCCCTCGGAGGCGCGGTTCCCCCGCGGAGGCGCGGTGCCCCGCGGAGCCCCCTCGGAGGCGCGGTGCCCCCTCGGAGGCACGGTGCCCCGCGGAGCCCCCTCGGAGGCGCGGTGCCCCCTCGGAGGCACAGTGCCCCTCGGAGGCACGGTGCCCCCTCGGAGGCGCGGTGCCCCCTCGGAGGCACGGTGCCCCGCGGAGGCGCTGACGCGCCGTGCCCCTCGGAGGCGCGGCACAGTGCCCCGCGGAGGCACAGTGCTCCGCGGCGCCGCGGAGGCACAGTGTGCCTCGGAGGCGCGGTGCCCCCTCGGAGGCGCGGTACCCCCTCGGAGGCAAAGTGCCCCTCGGAGGCGCGGACGCGCAGTGCCCCGCGGAGGCGCGGACGCGCCGTGCCCCTCTGAGGCACAGTGCCCCGCGGAGGCACAGTGCGCCTCGGAGGCGCGGTGCCCCCTCGGAGGCGCAGTAACCCCTCGGAGGCAAAGTGCCCCGCGGAGGCGCGGGGCGCCGTGCCCCTCGGAGGCGCGGACGCGCAGTGTCCCTCGGAGGCGCAGTGCCCCTTGGAGGCACAGTGCCCCTCGGAGGCACAGTGCGCCGCGGCGCCGCGGAGGCACAGTGCGCCGCGGAGCCTCGGAGGCGCGGTGCCCTCGCGGAGGCGCGGTGAGGCGCGGTGCCTCGCGGAGGCGCGGTGAGGCGCGGTGCCCCGCGGAGGCGCGGTGAGGCGCGGTGCCCCGCGGAGGCGCGGAGGCACAGTGCGCCGCGGAGGCACAGTGCGACACTAAATTGAGTACTTCTTACACCGGCTCAGGCAAACGCTTATAAGGTAAGATTTACAGACTTTTGATTTCAAATACAAACACTTGAAGGTAGTGTGAGTGCGCCGCGCCGCTCTCTGAACAGTGCGGAACAGTGCCCAGCGGAACAGTGCCCCTCGGAGGCGCGGTGCCCCCTCGGAGGCACGGTGCCCCGCGGAGGCAAGGTGCCCCCTCGGAGGCGCGGTGCCCCGCGGAGGCGCGGAGGCACGGAGGCACGGTGCCCCGCGGAGGTGCGGAGCCCCCTCGTAGGCGCGGTGCCCCCTCGGAGGCGCGGTGCCCCGCGGAGCCCCCTCGGAGGCGCGGTGCCCCCTCGGAGGCACGGTGCCCCTCGGAGGCACGGTGCCCCCTCGGAGGCGCGGTGCCCCTCGGAGTCGCGGTGCCCCCTCGGAGGCACAGTGCCCCGCGGAGCTGCTGACGCGCCGTGCCCCTCGGAGGCGCGGACGCGCAGTGCCCCTCGGAGGCGAGGACGCGCAGTGCCCATCGGAGGCGCGGACGCGAAGTGCCCCTCTGAGGCACAGTGCCCCGCGGAGGCACAGTGCGCCTCGGAGGCGCGGTGCCCCCTCGGAGGCGCGGTACCCCCTCGGAGGCGCGGTACCCCCTCGGAGGCAAAGTGCCCCTCTGAGGCGCGGACGCGAAGTGCCCCTCGGAGGCGCGGACGCGCCGTGCCCCTCGGAGGCGAGGACGCGCAGTGCCCATCGGAGGCGCGGACGCGAAGTGCCCCTCTGAGGCACAGTGCCCCGCGGAGGCACGGTGCCCCCTCGTAGGCGCGGTGCCCCCTCGGAGGCACGGTGCCCCGCGGAGCCCCCTCGGAGGCGCGGTGCCCCCTCGGAGGCACGGTGCCCCTCGGAGGCACGGTGCCCCCTCGGAGGCGCGGTGCCCCTCGGAGTCGCGGTGCCCCCTCGGAGGCACAGTGCCCCGCGGAGCTGCTGACGCGCCGTGCCCCTCGGAGGCGCGGACGCGCAGTGCCCATCGGAGGCGCGGACGCGAAGTGCCCCTCTGAGGCACAGTGCCCCGCGGAGGCGCGGTGCCCCCTCGGAGGCGCGGTACCCCCTCGGAGGCGCGGAGGCGCAGTGCCCCTCGGAGGCACAGTGCGCCGCGGAGCCTCGGAAGCGCGGTGCCCCCTCGGAGGTGCGGAGGCGCGGTGCCCTCGCGCAGGCGCGGTGAGGCGCGGTGCCCCGCGGAGGCGCGGAGGCACAGTGCGCCGCGGAGGCACAGTGCGACACTAAATTGAGTACAATTAACACTGAAAAGTTAACACTGGCCATAGAGTAAATTTAACTCTAATTCTGAGTGGTCCGGGACATCATAATGTCTAACTCGCGTGATGATTGTGATAGAGAAGCAGCCTATTTTTTTTTTTAATCAATATCTGAACGTATGAACAATAGACTGTCAAATCAATGAAAATACAAGTTCATTTCAACAAAATTTATTGTTAACACTGAAACACACAGTAGGCCTACATTAGATATAGGGCTGCATTTTAAAATGAATTAGAGAAAATAAAATGGCTAAATTGTGCATCTTAAAACAAAGTGCTTAATTTCAGGAAAAAAATAGCAGCAGCTTGAGTTTCCCTTTTTCTTTACCTTTTACATCTCGTCTCAATACATTTTGAACAGATAACATCAAAACATCTTAACAATTTTGCAGTTTCTTTCTTTCCCCCTTGTATTCCACTTCCCCACTTTCTGTTGTTCAGTGAGAGAACTGAGCTTCAGTTTGCCCTTCCAGGATTTTAAATCTGGGCTGGAATGGTGTCAGGGCCATTCTCACACACATGTGTAGGTGCTCGTTGGTGAGCCTGGAACGATATTTAGTTTTTATTATGTTCATTGTGGAGAAAGCTGCCTCACAGCTGTATGTGGAGCCAAACATGGTCAAGATGTACAGGGCTACTTTTCTCAAATTTGGGAAAGCTGTCTCAGACCATTTGGAGCCAGAAAGTGGCAGGTTCAGTTCTTCCAAACTGCTTTCAGGGCCACATCTGCTTAGAGCCCAACCAGTTGCATTTGAAGAGGCCCAGCATTTGCCCTCTTGAAGTGCTGTGTGACTTCCTTTGAGAATCGTCTGACATCAGTGATGAGAAATGGGTTCTTTATGAACTGCTGTCCAAAGCTGAAGCTATCAAAACGTTTGCTGAAGTTTTCAATCAGCTTGTCAACAAAGTCAACAAAAGAGGACACATCTCTCTGTCCCTGAACCTGTTCCTGAACCTGCGCTTTGTGCGCCGAGCTTCATTTACATTAGTCCTTCATCAGTCCTTCGTGCTCATGTTTAGATTAAATGTCAATCTTAGGAATTTCAGAATTAGGAAAAAAACGTTTTGATCAGGGGCGGATAGTAAAACTTTGTAACATCTCTGGGAGCTGCCAAGATCTAGAAAAAGCTCCTGAGACAAACCCGGTGTGTCTGATTACAGCAGTGGAAAATAGAGCAAAAGGGGCAGGTGCTAATTTTTATTTATTAGTATTTTATTTATTTATATTTTAAACATTCAGGGACAGGTGTCTGCGAGGCAATGACATCCGATGGGTCCAAAGCAACTTGTTTCATTCAAAAACCTTTTACTGTGTAGGTGCGTTTAGTTGATGCTCACATGTCAGTCGCTGGCTAACCAGCCAATTTGTCTGAGTGAAAAATATGTAAGAACCAGTGAGAGGCAAGCCAACAAGACAAGAATATGAAGATGAGTACTCAGAGAGAGGGTAGTCTGTGGTTCTATATTCATTCTTCTTTTACATTCTGGTTTAGATTTATAATCCAACCTGTTTCACTGCAGTTGATACTTGAAATGAAGGATCAGGACATAATTATCTTCTTCAGTTTACAAAGCTAAGTAACTTAAAGATAAAATGTACCAGTTCTTAATTTTGGTTTATCCATTAGCTGCTCCAAGTTTCAGTTTTACTCGTTTAAAAGTACTACAGTGTTTTGTTTTGGGTTTTTTTTTTGGACACGTCTGCAGTTGTCGTGTTTGTGACTTATGATTTGCTCTTGTTTCTGACAGACTTGAAGCTACAATGGATGGAGACGGTGAACAAGCCGCTCGGGCAGAGCTGTGTGCCCTGCACCTGAGATCCTTTCAGTTGCATCTCATTTACGACCAGGCTGACGGACTGGCTGCGATCCTTTACTATGACAGAGAGAAACTTTGCGAAATATTCCTCCAGACAATCACGATGGTGTTCTTCAGGAGCTGGATTCACAGGCCCGAGTGACCAAGACCATCAGTGACTTGCCCTTATACAGAGAGGAGCTGGGAACCTCTGAAGGGCCTCCAGCATCCAACAGTGCCTGCACAGATTGAACATTGTTGATGTTGTGTAAACTTCAATAATGAATTAATCAGAATCAGAATACTTTATTGATCCCTGGGGGAAATTAATTAAAATAAATAATTAAAATGTACTTTCCTTGTTATTATTCCATACATTCATTTAACCAACACATTTGTTATATTGATGACTGCTTTTCAAGGGCTGATCACCGCTACTAACGTCCCTGGATGGACTGACAACATCCGAACAATGACAGCAGGTCTCATGACTGAGGGCTTGGATGAACTGCAATATATATTCATTTTTAGAATTTATATTTTGTGTTAACTGCAGTTTGGCTCAAAGTGTTACTGCTATCTTATTTTAATAAACAACACTGCCATATGCAAAACTAGGGGTGGCAAGAGATTATGTTAGAGACAGTGGCATCGTTAGGCCTATTTTGGGGGTGCTGAAGCCTCCCTAAAATATTCTTAAGCCCCCCTAAATAATTTGCTGTTTGGGTTTGTTTTTTTTGTTTTGTTTTTTCTTTTTTTTACAGAACTTGCAGACAAATTCAATATAAAGATGCAGGAATATGAGTTTAAAGAAATAATAATATAAACCTGTCGCTATTCACATAAATATGATCATAACTCGGTTGGTCCCTTTCACTTTACACTGTTAAGGTAGCGTCAGTGCTTCGTTATCCAATCCGTTCCAGTTGTTCACAGGGGACATCCACATGACTGAAAATCCAGTCCTCGTTTCACTGCTACTTTACACTCCGCTCGTATACACCTGCGGACACACTAGCGTACATGCGGCAAACAGCAAGAAATCGTGGATATACGCAAGTTTTTCAAGAAAGTAAGTCTTCATCACTGGCTGGTAGTAACAATTAGTTAGCTCCAGCTAACAGCAGAGAGTCCCATGTAAATAATGAACCAGGTGCTCCCCATTTTGATAAATAAAAACCTGGCTAGCGCACTAAGTTAAATTGTTAGCATAATGTTAATTTCTGTCACTCGTTTTAGCTCTGAAAAATCGAGCTGAGCTCATTCAGGTATGGTCATCATCAGTGGAAATAATAATAATCACTCCATCCCCATTAACCTGTAGGAGTCAGGGCAGAGGAGCACAGAGAGGCAGAGGGGAGAGACGTCTGCTGGAGAGGTGAGTCAAAGGATGGAGTCATTTGTGATGCAGACAGTCTGATTAGAATTTTATGGGACTCAATATGGATATGAAATATGAAACATTTCAGTCACGGTACAACATGTAAGACCTGTTTAACTTGAGCTTTTATTTAGGAGAGTCAAGGTTAGAAAGTGGAGAGAGCAAAGAGATATATATATATATATAAGTCAAATTAGCCTGACTCACATATTTTTGAGGGTTCTATTTTAATTTTACTTCAATTCAAGTAATTTAGTAATATTTTTCAGGGCTTTAAATTGCAACCATTTTAGTCACATGCGTGCTCAAAATATAATGTTTGTAACTTCAAAATATTTGGGAGCAACAAATTACTGTGGAGCGTGAGCAGAAGTCATGATATTAGCAATTTACATTACAATTCAGTATGTTTTAATGTATCTTGAAGGGTGAGGCAGAAGGGGAGGCTGAGGGAGAAAAAGGTCAACAGGCAAGTTCAAGTCAGAGAGAGCAAGGAGAGACAGAGGAGCTGCAGCAAATGGATGGAGAGGCAGAGGAAGATCAAGTTATTACAGAGAGAGGAGAGCAAACAGGCCAAGAGAGGGAAAATGATGAAGCAGCTGCAGCAACTCATTCTACTCCAGGGTTTGATTTAGGTGACAAAGACACAGGGCCCAGACAGGTGAAGCTGAAGAGCTATCCACATGATACTTTTGGTACACAGAAGCGAGCATTTAACCACAGCTGGTTTGAAAAGCACAACTGGTTAGAATATTCAGTCAACCAGAGTGCAGCTTTCTGCTTCCCATGTAGAGTGTTTGGCAAAAACATCAAACATGATAGTTTGGTCAGTAGCGGTTGCAAGAACTGGAAGAAAGCTTTAGTCATCTTTGGCAAGCATGAGATGGCTCAAACACATAAGGACAGTGTTGTTACATGGAAAAGCTACCAGGGAACTAGCAAACAGGGAAACGTTGCACAGGTGATAGCAACTGCAAATGTGAGTGAGATAGTCGAAAGAAGAGAGTATCTCAGACGAATTGTTGCAGTCACCTCTGTGTTAGGGAGACAGGGACTCCCTTTTCGTGGCCATGATGAAGGTGAAGACAGCCCAAACAGAGGGGATTTTCTTGCGTGCATGGAGCTTTTGAAGGAGTTTGATGCTTTTCTTCAAAAACATAATCCCCCATCAAATGCACAGTATATCTCGCCAACATCCCAGAATGACCTGATTGACTGTTGTGCCCAGGAAGTTACTAGTGTCATTGTATCTGAAATGACAAAGTCTAAAGTCTATGCCATCATGGCAGATGAGGCAAGGGATAAAAAGGCAGAGCAGTTAGCTGTTTGTGTCAGGTACGTGTCAGAGGGGGCAGTGAAGGAGCGTTTCCTTGCACTAGCAGAGATAAAATCATTTGATGCCCAGTCCATTGCAAATGCTATTCAGCAGCAGATCCAAAACTATGGTCTTGCAGAGCTTAAGTGTGTAGCACAAACATATGATGGTGCAGCCGTTATGAGTGGCTCCACTGGAGGTGTACAAGCACATTTTAGAAGGCTCCATCCTGAGGCTATATATGTGCATTGTTATGCTCATCAACTCAACCTGGTTTTGTGCAATACTTGCAAGGCTGTCCCAGAGGCTGTGGAGCTTTTCAGCTTGTTGGAGTGTGTGTATTCTTTCTTCAGCACCTCCCTAGTCAATCATCATAAGTTCATGGAGACTCAGGCAAAGCTTGGATTGACAAAAACTGAGCTTGTGCAACTTTCAAACACTCGCTGGGCATGTCAGTTGCGATCAATCAGTGCAGTTCTTGAGACATTGCCTGCCATTTTGGAGTGCCTATCTGCAATTAGATCCCCCATAGCTGTTGGTCTCAGAGCAAAGCTCTACAAGTTCTCAGCAGTCTATGCACTACTGATGTTTTAGTCTATTCTGTCGGTAACAAAAGGACTCCACAAATTCCTGCAGAAAGAGACTTTAGACCTGGCAGAAGCTTTCATCTGCAAACAAGCTGTGTGTGACACACTTGAGGGCAAACACTCAGATGCATTTGCTACAGAGCTGTATGAGAAAACCAAGGCCCTGTGTAACACCCACAGTATCCCTGAACCAGGTGCCAAGACAAGGCACAAACAGAGGGAAATGGAGGGTTTTGTCCTGGAGGCAACTGTGGGTTCACGCACTGAATTGAACAACTCAGACACATTGAAAAGAGAGTTACTTTTCCCTTGTGTGGCTCGGATGGTTGGCGAGCTTGATCAAAGATTTTGCAGTGTAGATGCAGGGCTGCTAAAAGGCGTCCAGGCATGCAGTCCTAAATCTGAGAACTTCTTGAGTGAACCACACTTGAATGAACTTGCAAAGCACTACAGACTTGACCTGAAAAAAGAGGAGGTTCTGGTGGCCAGAAACTTTCTTACCAAAACACAGAGGCTGGATGTCCACCCAAAAATATGTTGTCTGTGTACAACCTCCTTGATTCAGACATGTTTCCCTCTCTGAGGGCAACCATCCAAGTTGCCCTAACAGTGCCTGTCAGCAGCTGCTCGTGCGAAAGGTCCTTTAGTGCACTGCGTCGGCTGCACTGCGTCGGCTGCACTCCTGGCTGCGTCAAACAATGGGTCAGAAAAGACTTCACAGTCTTGCAGTCATGTCTATTGAAAAAGACACGCTTCAGCATCTGAGTCACAACAGAGTGATTGACCGATTTGCCACTCTTAAAAACAGACGTCATTCTTTGATGCTTCCATCCACCAAGTAACTGGTGATTGCAGCCAGAAAAATGTACTTTTTTATTTTCAGTTTTTTTCTTGTTATTGACGCGGCAAACACATTTCCTCTGTTTTCTTGTTGTACTGTATTATAAAGCAGACTGAAATAAAACAATAGATCTATTGGTGGCCTAGGATGTTTAATCTGTCCAAAAAAGTAGGAAAACAATTTCTCAGTCTTTGTTTTCTGTTTGTGAAATTTTGTGCTCATTCACTACGTTCGTTCATATCGCGTGTGTATCTCTTGGGGGTTAAGCCCCCCCCCCCCCCCCCCCCCCCCCGTCCTTAAAACCTAGTGACGCCCCTGCTATCAACTTCAAAATGTGTGTTTTGAAAGGTTTTTTAAGAAAAAAAATTAGGACAACATAGCAAAAAAATCCATCACTTTTTATTGTCTTCATTCATGCTCAGTCATCCAGGTAAGGAAATCCCTAAAACTGATTCTGTTCATCTGGACGTGGCGTTTTCAGTCGAAGAAATTCTACTACCGGTAAGTGACTTCTTCAGTCTCAGCTGACTGCAGGTTTCCTGAGCCTTTTAACAGTACATTTGCATAATGACTTAAACTAGCTTCACTGACAAACAGCGGGCTATGAGGTCAGTTTTATGATCGTTAATTTTTATATTAATGCTTTGAGTAAATGTGGTTATCCCAGCTGGATATTTGTCAAAGCTGGGAAGGCACCTAAAGAAACCTCCAGGTGATCCAGGAGAGAAGGACAACTGCTGCCTTATCCTGTACGTGTCAGGAGTATCGGAACAGCTGAGACATATTTTTTCTAAACAACGCGTCTCTGTGGCTTTTAAACCCCAAACACTATGTCAAAGATTGGCAGGTCCCCAACCCAAGCAGAGTAATATAGTGTACACTGTTAAGTGCCAGGAGGATTGCCATGATTTATACATCAGAGAAACCAAACAACCTCTGGCGAAGCGGATGGCACAACACAGGAGAGCTACCTGGTCAGGCCAGGACTCTGCAGTCTATTCACACCTACAGGCCAGTGGACACTCTTTCAGTGATGAGGATGTAACATCCTGCACAGGGAGGAACGCTGGTTTGAGCGCAGAGTCAAGGAGGCCATTTACGTGAAAAGGGAAAGACCATCTCTGAATCGAGGAGGAGGCCTAAGGGTATATCTGTCACCATCTTACAATGCTGTGATTGCAGCCATTCCCCAACTCTGTGTGAATGGTACTCATGACCATTGATAGCACACCGATAAAGAGGACCAGCTCTGTCCTGGACAGTCCCATAGACTGCAAAGAGATGGTGGGTGAGAGGAGGATGTTAGCCAAGCTGACATCTATTATGAACAACAGCTTGGCTACCAGGTTGTCTATTATGAGCCTGCAGAGGCCCTGAGCAGCTCTGTTACAGGACAGAGGACTAAACTGCAGCAGCTAGACTGTACAATATACACGTAATCAGGGCTGTGCAGAGATGTCCGATGAGGAAGGTGCTTAAAGGAGCACACAGGACCAGGCTGAACAAAAACAACCCACATTAATCAAGAATCTAATATAAAATCGTATCATACTATATCACTGTCATCAGGTGGGAACAATGCAAAGCAAATGTAGCCTATGTTTTACCTGATGGTTACAATGTTGCTGCTGCTCCTGCTGCTGATTGTGCTGCAGGGCAGGGCTGTGCTGATCTGAGAAAGTAGACATTCAAAAGTCCATAGGAGACACTGTATCTGATTAAACAAGTGTTATGAGATAATAATTATAAAATGACAGCACTTGGAATCATGAGGCAAGAGATTAATAAAACTGTGGGAAATAAACTACGGTCTGTCTGTGACTCACTCTTCTTCCTCCATCTCCTCATCTCATCTACACACTGGGTTTGTCTCAGTAGAGGAGCTTTTTCTAGATCCTGGCAGCTCCCAGAGATGGTACAAAGTTTTTGTCACGGTTCTGGGTCCGCTGGACCCAGTATTTTGAGTTTATTATATTTCGGTTTAATTCTGCTTCATGGATTGTTTTCTTATTCTCGTAGTGATGATGATTATTATTAGTTTCTTGTTTCTGTTTATCCGTGCTTAAGGATTTGTTCTCGGTTATATCTCACGTTTAGTTTAGTTCAGGTTCCATGTGTCGTTCTCTGTCTGTCTGTCTCTCAGTGTCAAGTATGCGTGCTTGTTTAGTAATTCATGTTTCCTGTTTTATTGTGAAAGTCTTTGTCTTATGTTAGTGTGTGCAGCTTGGTTCCCCCCGTCTCGTTAACCCCGATCTCTCCCAGCTGTGTCTCCCTCCTGTTCCCCATTCCCTGATTCCCACCCTGTGTATATTAGCCCTGTGTTTTCCTGTGCTCAGTGTCCTGTCGTACCGTCAGATTATGCCTGTGTGTTTTTTGGTTTCTGTAGTCACGGCACTTCACGTTTGGTTTTCATGTCAGCAATAAAGCTGAGGTTTTGATTTACAATTCTGTGTTCCAGTCCTGCGCTTGGATCCTCCTCTCTGCCTGCCCACACACAGAGCCCTGACAGAACGACGCGACCAGTAATGGATCCAGCGGACTCACGCTTCGCCTTTTGAGGGAGAGAATCTCGCGCTCCTTTGGGATTACTGTTGGAGGGTAGTCCACGCCGCGAGCCCCTACAAGAGGCAGCTGGAGGTAGTATTTTTTTGATAATTTTTTGTCGTCCACTGCCTCCACTGTCAGTTTTCTAAAAATAAATGGTGGACTCAAACAAATAATAACAGCTCTAAGAGCGAGGTTAAGTTTTGAACTGTTTGGCATGGGTGGCCCAGGGAAAGAGGATTCAATTGTTCTCCTGGAGGCCCTCGCCACTTGGTACTCTCAACGACAGCAGCATTTTTTTTACCAAGGTTTATCGCTAAATCGTTTGATCCATCCTTGAAAAAGAAATGCAACCCTCGCCATCATCACCCAACCACACTTCCATTCTCTCCTGTAGTACGGACTGGTGCAGTTTTCATTTCCATACCCTCAGCTCAGTTAGCTGATCAGCAGCCACCCTCGGCTCAGTTAGTTGATATAGCTGTTTCTTTAAAACCGTGTGTGTGGCTGGCTGTGTCTTTGAAACCTTACATAAAAGGAGCAGGTGCTAATTTTTATTTATTGATTCATTTGTAATTTTTACAGCTTGGGAAAACTAAAAACTGCATATTTAGTTATTGTTATAAATCTCCCTGTAACACCATTTTTGCATTTTAATTTCTCTGAAAATATAGAAAACATTACATAACACAAGTACTTTTCATAATATGAATATTATGAAATAACTTTAAAAGGTGTGTGTGTGTGTGTGTGTGTGTGTCTGTCGAGTGAAAAAAAAGAGTAAGCTGTGTGTGTCTCTCGAGTGAAAAAAAGAGTAAGCTGTGTGTGTCTCTCGAGTGAAAAAAAGAGTAAGCTGTGTGTGTCTCTCGAGTGAAAAAAAGAGTAAGCTGTGTGTGTCTCTCGAGTGAAAAAAAGAGTAAGCTGTGTGTGTCTGTCGAGTGAAAAAAAGAGTAAGCTGTGTGTGTCTGTCGAGTGAAAAAAAGAGTAAGCTGTGTGTGTCTGTCGAGTGAAAAAAAGAGTAAGCTGTGTGTGTCTGTCGAGTGAAAAAAAGAGTAAGCTGTGTGTCTGTCGAGTGAAAAAAAGAGTAAGCTGTGTGTCTGTCGAGTGAAAAAAAGAGTAAGCTGTGTGTGTCTGTCGAGTGAAAAAAAGAGTAAGCTGTGTGTGTCTGTCGAGTGAAAAAAAGAGTAAGCTGTGTGTGTCTCTCGAGTGAAAAAAAGAGTAAGCTGTGTGTGTCTCTCGAGTGAAAAAAAGAGTAAGCTGTGTGTCTGGCAGGAGATATAAATTTTTACTGCAAGAATTTTCACAATAGACATAATGTCTGAATATGCTAATATTCTCCTAATTATTACTGTTGATTTCTTGGTAGGCCAAAACTCATAAAACATTTCAAAATAATTTAATAATAAATTATAATCATAAGTAATACAAAAAATAAATAAACACCAACCTATGCAAATGTATTCTGTCAAGGAAAGACGATCGTCTATATAAATATGTGTCTGAGAACAGGAAAACTGTCTCACAGCTTCATGTCATCATCCAGGAATGGGGAAAAAGCTTAGCAGACTGATAAAGAGGACCAGCTCTGTTAGCAGCACTGTTACAGCCATGGTGTAGGACGGAGGTCTATTCCATGTCTTTGATCATCAGCCAGACTGTACAATACGGACACATACGAAATTATATGCGTGTGGTTATAGCTGTTTTATCCCTACACCATTTATTTTCTGTTTCCATTTTTTCTAATATATTTCTAATTCACTTTTCCTCAATGACCCTTGTGCAGCTGCGACATTTCAGCTTCCACAGTGGGGGGATATTAAGTCTACGACTGTGATATAAACACGTTTGTGCTCCTTTGTACTTGAATCAGGTATTTAAGTAGGCCACCTGACTACGGAGGATATCTCCTTCCCATCTCCTATCTTTCCCGGTCGAAAAAAAATGTGGAAATGTGGAAGCCACTTCCTGCGAAAAAAGGGGAGGAGATACCGTAAGTGCACCATTTAAGAGCTTGCAGCTCCTCCCCTCCTTCACTTTCAGGTGTTCTCCTCCAGCCACTGTGCCCTTTTTGCATATCACCTGCTGAGACAAACCTCGGTGGCGCTTATAAAGGCTGAAACAGACGAAATAAGAAAAGGATCAATATCTTAAGCTTTGTTAATAAAGGTAAGCGACTTTAGTTCATTGTTCCTACAAAAATGGCGAACTTCTGCCATTTTTATTTTTTCCCTTTAATGTTTATTTGTTGCACTGAATCTGTGGTCGCTGTTGAAGATGTTTTCTTGGAAGTTATTTCAGTGTTGATAGTTCAGCAGAGAGACTTGATCATTAGACTGGGACTAGGACACGGACAAACGTTCTCCTCTGGCTCTCAGTCTCTTCATACTTGTGAACTTGAAATTGTATAATGTGCCAAGATTAATTAACTTATTTTTCTGGCACTTTTCAACTTGGGGCCTTTATTACTGCAGTTTTCACTTTTCAAGCCATGACTCTTTTAAAAAAAAATTAAAACTTTGAATGTCCATTTTTCTCAATGGAAATGGTGCCTTGCACCAATTTCACCAGTCTGCAATTTTTTCCCCAAGGTGCACCACTACAAACAGATTGCATTGTCTAGTATTAGTGATTGTGATGTTTAGTGATAGAAGCAAGCCAATACTAATCAGTTTAGGTCTCTTGGTTGTGTGCCTGTGGGTTATAATGTTATTTTAAGTCTCTTCTTTGTGTCATTTTAATATTTACACCCCTGTTGCCATATTACCTTATGGCTCTTACATTTAAAAAACTATTTTTTACATAAGCGCGATGTCATAAGGCCCCACAATGTTGAATTCAGGTTACAGCAGATAACTTTGAGGAATGTTGTGGAATGTTTTTCAAGAGATGCATTGTACAAATATGACTCATGTATATTTTGGAAGCCTGAATTGAAAGTCCATTGTTACAACTGTGTAGTACACTGAAAAAAATATGTTGTTGGATTTACTTAATTCAATGGTGGACATTTGTTGCACACAGATGTTTTGCTTTGGCAGCAACTTAAACAATTGAGTTAAATTAACACAATTTATTCATGTTCAATAAACCTGTGCAATTTGTGTTGATAAAATGTGACTTAAACATGTTTTGATGAAGTAATTTGAGCTCTTGAAATATTTTAATCCTTCACAATTTTCTCACTTTATCCCAACACCATTCAATAACTTTTACCCAATACTACTTGGTCACTTAAATGCTACATGTTATCTTCAAATTACATTTTGCTATTATATTCTAGCATCAAATACACAATTTTCAAATGGAGGCCTTATAACAGATTGTATTGTTCTCTTCCAAGATGGTTGCTGGCATCCACCAGTAACCTTTCAAAACAAAATGTCTAATTTCACTGCAGTAGGTAAAGAATTAAACTGACATTACTCCTCCACTGAATCTACATAAATCAACAGTTAAATAATGTCAGTTCTTCCGTGTTCTCTGGAATCAATCACAGCAAAGAAATTAGACTGTTTCTTTTGAAAAATGTTGGGAAAGAACAAATCAAAACATTCTATTTAAGGCCTCTAACGTCAAGATTCAGTTAAACAAAAATTATAACTAAACAATTTGAGGTAATGTTAGTTTCCATTAACATTAAATTAGGTTACTGAATTGGCAAACACCTTCCTATTAACACTACCCATTTTACCCCAATAACTAAAGAAATTAGCACCTGCAGGTCAAAACCTTTATTCAAGAGATGCAAAAATAACATTGATACAGTGACTGTCAAAAATTACAGCACTGATCATACTGTGACATCTTGGTTCAAAACAGCACACTTAGAAATATTCAACGTTCTTTACTTCAAATGAATGAAACTGAAAATACCATTTCACACGACCCATATGGGATATTTAGACTGTATAACTGTTCACGCTACATCTCTTCACTAGTAAAAGAAAGAAAAAATACAAACAGAAATTTAAAAATGCTGCCAAACAGACAGAGAACTTGTACAGAGCAAAAGGAAAAACAAACAACAACAACAAAAACGGCTTGTCCTCATGGCAGTTGCAGAGTTTATAAAAATGAACCCTGCGATCCGTTTCTGGAATTGAGCTTCAAAATGCAGCAGAACAAGTGTGAGATTTAAATGTCCTCTCACCTAGAGCTGATCAGCTTGCATGCATAACAGTGAGCTTCGTTACAGGAGCAGTTTTGTCTTAGTTGTGAGCTTTTCTTGAGAGCTGAGTTGCATCCAACTCCATTACCACCCTTTGAATCACCTCAAAAGTGTAGCAGAGTTGTGATGGGTAACTCATATTGAAGGAATAAAAAAGGTCCAAACAGCATGGCTACTGCAAAGGTCACGTTATCCAGATCTTGAAGAACTACTATACCCTCGATGATGATGCCAACATCAGAAAAGTCATTGCCTGGTGCATCCTCTGGAGACAGATGTTCATTGTGGTTTTCTCAATCTGTGCAGTGGCCTCAGTCAAGTCCTGGTTAAACACAAAACATTTCTTTAAGATTCCTTTTTAAACTCATCTCTTTTGAATCTACCAGTTCTAATGTTAGAGTAATTTAAACCAATGCAAGCAACATAGTAAATAGCTATAGCCAAAGAGTTGCCTGCCATGCTGCCATTCATGGTCTAACAGAGTTTCTAAGAGAGGGTGAAAAACATAATAATTTCAAATGCTTTACATTAGTTTTTGTTAGAAAGACACCGGCCCATCAGAAATCCAGGTTATGTCACTCAGAAGATGTTAGAATTTAGACTTTCAGCCCCACAATTTGGTTAGCTGTTGGTCTTTTTTTTTTTTCAAACAAAAGCTAATGTAAATACTGGTGGGATTTTCCTTTGTTCACTAGAATGACAAATTTAAAGTTTTTTCACACTGATGTGACCCCTAATATAGGGGGGTGGGGCCTCAAGGGGGGGTGGCCGAGTTCACTACCAGGCCTCATGTGAACTTCAAATTATTAAAGAGGACTACTGGTCCTAACTGGTCCAATGAGGATCAAGTGGATAACTAAATGCATTTTAAAATGTTGCAAAGCCACAATCTACTCATAAAACACTCACCATGAACTCCTGCACCAAGATGTTGCAATTGTCTTTCACACGGATGCGGAGCACTTTGATGAGACTCCCTTCGAGCATTAACGTCATCCTAAAGTATTATAACAAAGAAAACAGAGATTTGTGAACTTTTCAGTAGCACAGAAGAAAATGATCCCAGACAAAAACTTAAACCAGTCAACATGCAACACCAGCATCTACAAAGAAATATCAAAAGTTTCTGTTTGACATCAACTTTATGGATATATAGTTTCCAGAACATTTATTTTTTTAAAAAGATAAATTTTTCTCAGTGGGCCAGTAAATGCATAACGAAAATTATGGCATCCTTTCGGTGGAATCAGTACTCACAGGTAATAGTTGACTGTTTCAATGGATGCAGCATAAAAATCTTTTACTGACCTAATGCAATACATATACACTTTGTAGTTAAAGAATTTTAAAGTTCTTACTGTCATAATGGCAGCTACATCCTTTAGCTTTGTGCCCTGTTCCCCCGATCACTTTGCAAACACTTTCAGCAGACTGTCAGAGAGAAACTCAGCTCCGTCAGAAACCTTGACTGTAAAGGCATGGTTGGGATGCACTGGAATGCTGCATTTCATCTAAAATGACATAAAATTATTTTGAAATAACAGCAGGCACTGTGCTTGGTTAATCAGTAATGCTTTGTTGAATAAAAACTGTGTTTCCAGATCTTATGGGATTAAAAAAATCCAAAGATGTTTGTTTCTGATTTGCAACCCAAGAACCCACAAGTTACAACCTCATTTTAGTTCAAGTGTGCATTAATGTGAGTCCAGTAATCACCTTTCTGACAATACATACAGGTTAAACCTATGGCAGATTTTGGATTTCTCAGTTGTATTAATAGGGTGGTCTATTTGAGTATGCATGCACCTAATAATTATAAAAAACCTATTATAATTAAGTTACAGAAACCTTAAGCGAAAATAGAATATACTTTCTTACCATAACACCTTGAACCCACAATCCATCAGCTGACTCCTGGTGAAATGCAGAATAGAGGTCGTCTCTCAATGTGTAGCAAAAAAAAAACAAAAACAAAAGGACAGGTGAGGGCAGGAGGGGTAGGGATGTAAGCTAGCATAATGCCGCCGATGATATTAGCTAAAGCTGTTCAATGTCCAAAATCTCACTAACACCACGGTGCAGTAAATACACAATGTAACTGAAGAGTCAGTTGGCAAATCTATTCACACAGAAAACCAAATTATGTTATGAGTGCCTCGTAATTAGGTTTAATGTGATATTACGGCTCAAGACATACCAAAAAACGTAGAGTTGGCTGCTCGACTTGACTGAGATGGATGCATTTTTTAAACCACGATCCAAAGCCCGCGAGATGAAATCACGCGTGGTTTCACGAGATTTAACGTTGCTATCTTATTGACTTACTTCACCTGAACATGATATGAACAATTTAATACACCCTTTCTGCATATCATGTAGTTTTTACACTATATAGTTACATTTATCTTTAAAACATGAGGCAATTGCGTTAAATACATGCAAGATGCTTACATATATCCAAGAGATGGCCAGTCCCTTTTTTTCAGTGTATTTTCAAAAATACAGGTCATTGTTCAAAAATGTTTTGCTTATTTCTTTGATTGAAGAGAAAGTGTACAGTACATACAGTAAGATCAGCCTTAATTTAGTTTTATTTATTGAACACTCAATTATATATATAATATATTATATTATATATTATATATTAGAAATTTGTTATAAAATAAGCTTACCATAAAATAATCTTGTCAATATAACACATAGTAGTCCAATACAATTAACACAAAAAGTTCATGTCTGATAAACAAGTGGTTTCTATAAATATTTGACCGGAATGAAAAACATAACAACAACATAAAAAAGTCATGTTTGTGTTACCAGAAAAATGTGTGCAGGTATAACATAAAAAACTAAGGTTAACCAAACATAACTTAATTTCGTGCAACCGATTACAATAATTTTTTTACGTTTATACCACTGATTATTTTTTTCAGTGCAGATGTACTTACACTTAATTTGAACAACAAATTTTATCATACATTTTGTATTTCACTAACCCAGTTATGTGGAACCGGTTGACATAACTCGGTTGACATAACTGGGTGGAGTAAAGTGCAGTCGGAAAAGTGACAAAGAAGAGGAGACAAAGCTCCTCCCCTCCTTCAGTTTCAGGTGTTCTCCTCCAGCCACTGTCCCCTTTTTGCATATATCACCTGCTGAGACAAACCTCGGTGGCGCTTATAAAGGCTGAAACAGACGAAATAAGAAAAGGATCAATATCTTATTAAGCTTTGTTAATAAAGGTAGGCGACTTTAGTTCATTGTTCCTACAAAAATGGCGAACTTCTGCTATTTTTACTTTTTCCCTTTAATGTTTATTTGTTGCACTGAATCTGTGGTCGCTGTTGAAGATGTTTTCTTGGAAGTTATTTCAGTGTTGATAGTTCAGCAGAGAGAGTTAATCATTAGACTGGGACTATAGGACACGGACAAACGTTCTCCTCTGGCTCTCAGTCTCTTCATATTTGAAATTGTATAATGTGCCAAGATTAATTAACTTCTAAAAAGCTGAAAAGCCTTGCTTACTCCATACCTGTTGACGTTTGAGATTCAGAAGTCGAAAAGTTATTCAGTCACAGACGACTAAAGTCGGAAAAAGCCTGGTGAGGAAAAAGGGGAGTATTGGTATATTCAGACAAAGTCTATCATGAAAATTCCAACCCGTTCTGACAAAACGTCGACATGTTACGCCTCGGGAGTGAGAACGCTCTAGAAAATTCCCTTCCCTCCTCTGTGTTAAATACCTTGATGTGTATATGCTTTTTCGTTGATCGCTCAAAGATGAGCGATAGAAATAGGTGCACAGCAAAATCTCCAGTGTTAAATTAACACTGGAGAGGGTATATATGGGTCCACACCTCTGAGTGTTAAATACAACACTGTTGAGTGTTAAATTAACACTTTTGACAGTGTTATATGTTTAAAAGTAACCTAGTCAGTTTTGAAGATTAACAATGGCTAACACTGAGCAGTGCTGATTTTCTAACACTGGAAAATAACTCAAAATGTTAGAAATATTCCAGTGTTAGAAAATCAGCACTGCTCAGTGTTAGTCAGGTTTGAAGATTAACAATGGCTAAGTTACTTTTAAACATATAACACTGTCAAAAGTGTTAATTTAACACTCAACAGTGTTGTATTTAATACTCAGAGGTGTGGACTCATAGGCTACGTTCACACTGCTGGCAAAAGCGCATCAAATCGGATTTTTTTTGACCCTATGCGACCCATATCCGATCATGGTATGACAGTGTGAACGGCACAAATCCGATATTTTCAAATCCGATCTGGGTCACTTTCGTATGTGGTCCTGAATCCGATACATATCCGATGTTTCAGAAAGCGACTGCTGTGTGAACGGTCAAGTCGCATTAAATCCGTCTTTTACGTCACTGACACAAGACAGACGCCAATTATCAGCACCGGAGAAGCGCCCGATAAGACATCGCGAACGCTTCCTGGCCACCCGGTGAAACTGCTGGGAAGACAACGTTGGAGAAACGTGAACATTTTATTTGTACTGTATAATCTGCAGATTCTGACAGAAATCTGCAGCTATCCTTTAAAGCACCGCTCCTCTCTAAAACAGCAATAAGGATCATTATTAGGTTATTTACATTATTATGTAAATAACTTAAAGCAAAAATTGGGAAACGTGAAGTCCGAAGTCTTTATATTAAGGGCCATCAGTCAAACAATATTGTTTGCTCTGTGTCTAAACAGAGCGCGTTGTGTGACATCTTCTTTTGCACATGCGGGCCGCTTTGAGCGTTCACACTAGAGCTCGTTTGCTGTCGCATTTTATTTGTAGTGTGAACGAGCAGACAAAAAATTCGGATTTGATCAAAAAATCGGAATTGAGCATTAAGACCTGCAGTGTGAACGTAGCCATATAGACACTCTCCAGTGTTAATTTAACACTGGAGATTTTGCTGTGTGGACAGAGAGAAGCGTTTTCGTACATCAGCTGCAGATAGTTCTACTTCTTTCACATTCTGGCGCAGATTTATAAAGACTGTTATGAATCACCGTTTAACGAGGAATTGCTGCAGCAGTTGATGGTTGTTACTTATGATTTGTTGTTCCTTGCTTGAAGCTGAAATGGATCGACATGCAGGTTCCACTCCGCTGGCTGTCCTGCGTCTGAGTTCCTGGTTTCGTTTCCATCTCATCTATGAACAAACTGACGGACTAGCTATGGTCCTTTATGGCGGGAGAGATAAGCTTGTTCAAATATTCCTCAAGAGAATAATGACGACGTTCTTCATGAAGCCAAGGTGAAAAAACAAAACAACAAAAAACAAAACTTGGATGCATTTGCAGAAATGTAAATATGTTTTTCGCGTCTTGCCCGAATCCGCTAAGGATCTTTATGAATATTACATTTCTCTTTGATGTAGCTAGGTTTTGAAATATTTGCATCGTTATTGAACGTTTGATATAAACAATGAACAATAAAACAAACATTTAACGAATATACAATATTTTATTACAAATCTGAGCTTCGTGTTTAAAGTCATATTATGCAGTATATAGGGTTAAATCACTTTAACAGAATTTAAACTTAGTTTAAGTTTTTAAATTAAATGAATCGAACACAAGTTTGTTCAGTTAGCCTGACTTTAATAAAACTTTCAGTTAAATGTACTGGAGCAAAATAATGATTTGTGAATAAGGTGTCGGCAAAGCTTCACAGAAACAGACTTCTTTCTATTTCTGTGCCGATGTCTGACAGAACCAGCAGTCAGCGCACAGCGGACTATCTGTCGCAGTGTGCCCAAGGTTCCCTACAACGTGATTCTGTTCATCCTGACGCAGCGTAGCGGGCAGATTCCAACACTGGGTGAAACGGGAGAAAAGCGAAAAGAAATTTCCAGCGATATTAATTTGGGTTTCACCCAGGACTGTATAGGCGTTGGTTGAATAGCAGTGGTGTTCACCTTGGGGTGTCGGTCAGAACACACAGGACACAAATAAGGTTATTGCTTCATTACTGTCACTCGTTGACACAACAACCCAGTAATGCAACCGGGGTGGTGTACAAGAACCCGTAGGTGAGGGTGTGGGTGTGTGGTCTGCGAACAAAACATGTACAAAAATGCTGAATATAATAAACATACACTCCTCACCAGACCTAACAATGACTAATATTAATTGCCGATACAACCAATAATTTTACCTCACAGAACAGCGAATCATTTAGCTTACAGCTAACTGATTATTTTATTTGTTTACAGGCGCAATCAAAGTCTTTTAGATCATTATGTTAAATAAAGGTCTTTTTTTATTCTGCGTGCGGGGCGGGTCACAAAAGGAGTTTCAGTCTGAGTGGAATATTTAGCGGTAAAAATAAATAGGCAACGCGAAAAACCGCGTGAGGGTCAGTGAAGAGTGAAAAGAAAAGACTTGAGGGAAAAGGTGGAGGGTCAAAGATGAGCGATAGAAATAGGTGGACAGAGAGAAGCGTGTTCGTACATCAGCTGCAGATAGTTCTACTTTCACATTCTGGTGCAAATTTATAAAGACTGTTGTTGGTTATTGTTATGAATCGCCGTTTAACGAGGAATTGCTGTTCCTGTTGATTTGTTGTTTCTTGTGACAGGCTCGACGCTGAAATGAATGGACACACAGGTTCCACTCCGCTGTATGTCCTGCCTCTGGGTTCCTGGTTTCGTTTCCATGTCATCTACGACCAGACTGACGGACTGGCTGTGATCCTTTATGGTGGCAGAGAGACGCTTGTTCAAGTATTCCCAGAGAGAATAATGACGACGTTCTTCATGAACCCAAGGTGAAAAAACAAGACAAAAAAACCCAAAAAACTTGGATGCTACATTTGCAGAAATCCGCTAAGGATTCGCTAAGGATCTTTATGAATATTACATTTCTCTTTGATGTAGCTATGTTTTGAAATATTTGCATCGTTATTGAACGTTTGATACCTTAAAAATAAACAATGAACAATAAAACAAACATTTAACGAATATACAATATTTTATTACAAATCTGAGCTTCGTGTTTAAAGTCATATTATGCTGTATAACTAAGGTTAAATCACTTTAACAGAATTTAAACTTATTCAGTTTAAGTTTGTAAATTAAATAAATCGAACACAAGTTTGTTCAGTTAACCTGACTTGAATAAAACTTTCAGGTAAAAGTATTGAAGCACAACAGTGATTTGTGAATAAGGTGTCGGCAAAGCTTCACAGAAATGCAAAGCAAACAGTCCATGTTTTACCTGATGGATACAATGTTGCTCTTAAGTGGTTGCTGCTGCTCCTGATACTGCTGGAGGGCAGGGCTGTGTTGATTTGAGACTGCAGACACAGTCCATATAGGAGAGATGGTATATCATTAAACCAGTGTTATGAGATAATAATAAAATGCAAAGATTAGTGACAGCACTTGGAACCATATATGGTATATTGCCTTATAAGGCAACAGATTTAAAAAACTGTAGGAAATAAACTGGGCTCTGCCTGTGAATCACTCTTTGCCTCTCTTCCTCCTTCCATCTCCTCATCTCATCTATCACTCTCCACTCGCTGTCCATCTGAGAACAAGGCACAGTTTGCTGTTGCATTAATCTATTATTTAATTATCCACACTTAACAAGCGCCTATAATCCATAATAAAGTAATGATAGAAAATGATATAGAACCATCCTTAAGAGGCATGTCTGCACAGTGCCATATCATGAGTAGTAATTAAAAAAAAAAAATCATACATACACACATATACAAAAATGCTCAGTATAATATTTGCTGCAGCAGTTGATGGTTGTTACTTATGATTTGTTCTTCCTTGTGACAGGCTTGAAGCTGAAATAAATGGACAGGGTGAAGTTGTCACTCCGCTGTATGTCCTGCCTGTGGGTTCCTGGTTTCGTCTCCATCTCATCTACGACCACACATACGCACCGGCTGTGATCCTTTACGGTGGCAGACAGATGCGTGCTGAAGTATTCCTCCAGAGGATAATGAGGATGTTCTTCATGAATTGGCTTCACACGCCTGAATAATGAAGACATCAGTGGGGGCGGTCCAAGCCTGATTGGTGCCCTGGGCGAACACTACCCCTTGTAGTTTAGTCTGTTACTATTACTATTTTTTTTTTTTTTTTTTTTTACCATTTCTTCTTTGAGCAACTGTAACCCACATAATTTCCTTAGAAATAGAATACTTTATTAATCCCTGATTGTTTCAGGATGACCTGCCATTATCCAATGACACATCTGCTTACCTGTATCTTTTGCTCATTTCTCCTCCTCTTCTTTTCTCTTTTTTTCTAAACTGAGCACCTGATGGCTTTGAACTTTTCTTGTCCATCTTCCATTGGTTTAAATTTTGCACTCCAGTATGAACACAAATCCCCCACCTCAGGGATCACCACAACATGACCTAACACACCTACACCTTAGTTCATTCACTTTGTCTAGGGTTTATTTCTGGCATTTCGCACAACCCAGGATTCAAATCATGAATACATAATGGGCTTGGATTGACAACATGATGAATGAAATGTGCTCTATTTGGAAGCAGCAGGTTTCCCTCCCCTTTCGACGGGTTGTGTGTGAGACTTTAAATCATCAAACTGTAAATTATAAAATTTTAATTGTTATTGATCCCTTTACCCCGAGTCCTAAAGTGTATATTTATTTTCTTACTCTTCTTATATTTATTGTTTGTTTACTTGCACTGCTGTAAATTATGGACAATGCCAGGCATCCTCTGCACATGGCCATTAACAACCAGAAGAGTCTGTTCAGTGACAGGTTGCTTCTCCCAAAGACAAGAACTAACAGACTTAAAAACTCCTTTGTCCCACACGCCATCAGACTGTTTAACTCCTCTCTGGAGGGGAGAGGGAGGGGAAACAGGAGGACAAAGGAGGGAACAACTAAGCTGTAGTGCCTCTTCACCTCACTGTGCAATACCTTTTGTGCAATACTTTTGTAAATAGTCAACGGTGCAATAGACTCAATACTTGAAATGTGCAATTCACTTGTATTTTTATTTTTATTCCTATTTATTCTATTTATCCCCTTCGTATATTTTATTTATATTGTCTCTGTATTTATATGTGTGTGTGTGTATAACTCTGTAACTTCTGTCGGTGCTGTGCTTTTTTGGAAATCGAATTTCCCAGAGGAACCCACCCGAGGGATTAATAAAGTTCTATCTTATCTTAACTGAAGCTTCGCCGTCTCGTCTCTCTATACTGGACTGTATGTAGCGGGGATGACAATAAAGTTTACTTTGACTTCAGCAGCAAGCTCTTTTCACTTTTAGGGTATAGAATTTCGAAAAAAACATAGGTACAAATAATAAGTCTGTATTATAATGTCTCGTGTTTGTCGGTTTGCTTTTATATTCTTTTTAGTTTATTAGATGCCGCTCCACACTGTAAAACCTAATAAGTTCACAGAACTCAAATTGTTTAACAGATTACACAACAATTTTTTTTAGTGATGTTTTTAAAAGTTTTAAGTTTAACTAAAATAAATTATAGTTGCAGTTGCCTTAAATTACCTCAATGTTAACTCATAAATGTTGATATTCCTCAACTTATAATTAGGGAGTAATAAACTCAAAATGTTCAATTTTTTCAACTTAATTAAGGTGGGAAATGCACTCAAAATATTTTACATATTGCAACTCATACGATGTGGGAAATAAACTCAAACTTTTTCATATTTTCTAACTTATAATATGGGAAATAACACTTAAAATCTTCAATATTTTTTAAAATACTGTGGGAAATACACTTACAAATAATTCTAAACTGTTTACCCAGTAAATTATAATCAGCTAAAAGTGTTAGAAAACATGAAAGTAACAACACTAACAATTTAACAACTTTTTATTAAACACAATGTGCTTTTAAAAAGGCACAAACAACAGAGCTCACTCATAAAAAAGTGCTTCATAAATAAAACAAGAGAAAAAGACTCCAAGGGTCTCCATCTCAATTCTAAAATTCAATAACATTTTCAGTATTAACAGCAATTGCAGCTATTAGAACATTGATGCATTTAACACTTACTGTACCTTGACAGCTGCAGCTCACTTTCTTTTTTAAAAATACATAAAAAAAACAGTACTGGTTTCCACTGCTGTACTTATAGGGAACAAACATCAAGGCAGTGCATTTACGTATTAGGCAACAGAACATTAAACATGAATAGTGAACTGAACAGTCATTCATCTTAAATGTGAGGTAGAAGAGGCAAATGATTAGGAAAAAAACAAACAAAAAAGCTTCCTCAATACTCAGCTTAACAAGTAGTCCATTCTGAATGATTCACTCATTGAACAAATCATTCTTCAGCATCAGTAGACGCCCTTTCAGTGGTTTGTTGTCCTCAAGGCACATCACAACCTTCTGGATAAATGTGAATGTAAGCTCAAGTTTCTTTGGGTATTGTAGGTCTAATGCATAGATGTACCCAAAGAGCAGGAGAAATGACTCAGCCAGATTTGTGGGACCATTCACAAGTATTTCATCCTCAACGACAATGCAGATGCTTTCGGGACTGAAGAGGGCCGAATCAGTAGTGTCATCCGTGACAACTGTCAGCAGAGCCACAGGAGTGTCAGTGAGGTCTGGACCATCTGCTGACTGCAAAACAAAAATAATACAAGAATGAGTTCAGCCCCACAAGGACACAAATCATGCTATTGATTAGAGGTGTGAATCTTCATAAGTCGCACGTTTCTTTTAGGATTATAATGTCAACGATTTAATTTGATATTGCGATACATCATGATGCATTACAATAATCTTAATTTGGGTTTGGTTTCAAAACATATGTGTAAATAAATGTTTTCAATAATAAATATATGCCAAGATATTTGTTTTTGTTATTTACCAAACATTTCTCTGACCACAACATGGCACCTCCAAAAAAATAGAACACTTGAATTTTAAAAAGGGAGATAGTTTTTATCTGCAGATTTTTTTTGTATAATAATCTTTCAACTATTTTCATGTTTTCTGGTTTATGCGTAACAATCTTCTTGCAATCTTATTCAACAATAGTTGATATATGGGAGAAAACAAGTCAGATGAGGACTGTGTTGAACATCCTTCCTGATATACACCCTGGTTCTCCTTGAGTTCTGAGCGATGTCATATGGTTGATGCTGAGGCCAGTACACTTACATCACAAGTCCTGAATAACGTGGAGGCATCTTCACGCAGGTACACAGGAAGTGCACGAAGGACGAGGGCCCGTCTTGTATTTACATCATGCTGTTCCTAGATGAACACACAATATCTATTAGAATAGTATTTACACAAATGCAGAGTAAAAACAAAGTGTTGGATAGCCATGTTCTGATTGTCATTGTTATAGATCAGGGGTGTCCAAACTTTTTGTGTAACGGGCTAAACCTGTCAATCTAGAAGGGTAACCCAAAAAAAATCTAAAAATTTTGAATAATTCAAGGCAAAATTCTCTAGTTTCTTTGTATTTATTTTTTATTTAAATTGGGACACAAATTATAAAACTCACCCACTGACAACTGGTGAAATGTTGACTCTCTGTAGCGCTCTTTGCAGTCTGATATCTGTAAACAATATGTGCACAAAGACGACTTATTAATGTTCAAAAACATTTTTTGCACAGCACACACACACACAAGTAGTCAGCTGATCTCATCTGATGCAGATCTGCTCCTTGATCAAGTGACATTTGTCCGGATTTTTGGCACGAGTGACGTCGAATCAGCACCGCAGCTGGATGGCCCGATTTACATACCCAGCGCAGCTGATACTCACCACAATAATTTACTAAGATTATATGCACTCCTGTTATTAAGTCCAGTTCAGTCTGTTAATGTTAACCGTTTCAAACTAATGTTGATAGGTGTGTTGCTAAGCTTAATAACTTAAATAACAAACTTGAAATTTACCCGTCCTATTTTCCCTTTTATTGTTTTTTCTCTGTGCTGTAAATCTTCTGTCTAAGAAGAAATCTGAGGCTGCTGTTCTGAAAATAAGCTACCAAAGCTTTTTCTGAATGAATCAATAAAGATCCATTTATGGAAAGCTGTGATGAAAGCAGTTTTGTCTTTAATTATATTCAACAATATAACATATTCGACCACTTTTAAGTGATTTTGTGATCTTTAATACACTTTAATACACTAAAGTTAAGGTTATTTACCTAATTTCTAGTAAGTAGCCCTCAGTGAAAAAAGTTTGGACACCCCAGCCTTACAGGTTAGGGAGTATTTGTGATCCGCACAGTCTGCATCAATGATTCTTTCTTAGCCTGGGAGCAGAACGCGGCTCTTTATTTTAATTTCATTTCAATTTATCTAGCAAAGATCGATAGGGTCTGGCTTAAAGGTGTCAAGGAGGCGCCTCAGTCTGGCTGGTTGAGCCTTGTCGAATTAGCGCGAACAATTTAGCTGAACTTCGTTCGTAGCACCGAGTTCGACCAGTGTATAATGTTAGGCTGAATCAGGCGATGCATTTTTCCGCAAGCCTTGACTTGTAGAGCTCGCTTAGTGGAATACCCCTCTAAACTGTTAAAAGGATTTCGAGATTATCTCACAACCACACATTTGAGACTACGAAAAAATACAAACGTGTCTAATTACCATCATGATAACACACTCATGTTGTTTATTATTGTTCGCTTCATGCTAGCACACACACACAGCTCAACAGCGTAAACTACTGACTGTGTAACACGGACACTTATTGAAATAAGTATACTCACAATACGCACGTACATTACCGGCGAATACGACAACCAGTGGAAAGTTTTAGTAGAAAGTTCAAATGCATGGAGCTAGAACTGCCACCGTCAACTTCCCGGGCAAGAATACAATGCATTATGGGAAATGTTGTCCCCCACGGAAAACCGCCAAAACGTTACATCATTCTAATTTGAAATAACATTACGTATTTGTCACATTAGAAAACTTCTAAAATTACAATTACTTGGATTCGAATTCATTTATAACAAACATTCACTGTGCACAAAGTACGAATATATTTCCAGTAAAAAATAAAAAAAGAATGTTTATCGAAATTAAATTTAAACAAAACAAAAACACGTTAGACTTACCAAATTTAGGGCAGTTGATGAAAAAAAATAAGGTGGTGGTCGTGGTGGGTTGAAGTTGGGGACTCTTAATCCACACGGGCTGGCCAAAACTTCCCCGTATCAAGGTAAATTCAAGATGGCTGACTAAGCTTTCCTGAGGGAGCGACAAGACTCCACCCACCAGAACGTCACTAATATATGCTTCTTAAACTTTTTGAGCGTTCCAAAAAATTTAGCTAAAAAATATTTAGCCCTATTCAATTAAAGCTGCATAAAAGCCAACAGAGCTCAATACTTTATAGTTTGCTCAACTACAAAACGACATTTGAGTGTTATGAGCTTATTAGTTATGAGCTAGAACAACTGTTAGGGATTACAGTGCAGCCAGCGAGAGAATCCCCCGCACTCTCCTCCCTGTGCAGCAAGCAGCAGGCTCACCTCGCAAACGGAGGGCGCCCTTACTCCCAGGAAATGGGCGGCAGAAAACCGATCGGTGCCTCTGCCATTACCAAAATGCGCTGGCATGACGTCGGGACAGCATACGATAAACGTTTTCAAAACGTGTTCATAACGCTTGTGTTAACAGATTTGTCCAAATTCAAAACTAACATTTTAACTAATTAAATAAATAATTCAGCTCCGGTCGCCTCTCTTCGGAGTCAAACTTTGTACTGTCTCTGGGAGCCGCCAGGATCCACCCTCCCGAGGTACAGCTAGAGCCCCGAGGGTATGAATGTACGCGACTGTGAGACAGAAAGCACCTACATAGAAAAAGTGCATTTGAATGAGGCAAGTTGTATAAAGCACTTTGAGCCAAAGACGTAGATTTGGCATGGACAGAAGGGACATGCCCCCACCAATATCCACCGATTATTGAATTGTCCCCACCAATACTCTCTTCGAGTAAAGAAATATAAACCCGATCGAAAGAAAGAAAAAGATCTGTCAACGTCTCATGCAGCGAGCGGTGCAGAAAGAGTTAAATTACATTCTATACTGGAGTCCTACCTCATGTGACAAATATGGCCAATGTGATTGGCTGAGCCTTTCAGGGAGCTCTGTTTAGTTTCAGCAGCGGCAAACCTGCGCTGCCAGGAGGAGAGGAGGATGGCAGCAACAAGGAAGAACCTGGATATAAGAAATTGTTTCAAAGAAACCTGTAAGTTACTTAAAGTCAAATTCACTCATATAATGTGTCTGTCATAATAACGTTACAGGCTATGCTAGGCCATACATGCCAACCCTCCCGATTTTTCCGGGAGAATCCCGAATTTCAGTGCCCCTCCCGAAAATCTCCCCGAGCCACCATTCTCCCCAATTTCTCCCGATTTTCCACCCGGACAACAAAATTGAAAAACAATATCCCAGATTGGCCCTGCCAATTCCAGTTTCCAACAATGGCTACTGCAGCTACTTAGTTTTAATATTACTCTTATTACTCTTTCTGGGTCGCAAAATAAGATGTTTGGCATTTTCTGTGTTTTATTTGTTCGTGAGTAAATCTGTTTGGCTGCGATTAAAGTGATTAGATTAGATTAAATAAAACTTTATTAATCCCTCGGTGGGGTTCCTCCGGGGTTTTCACACAGCTGAATAAACGTCAAACAGAAAACTGATTAAACAGAAGTGTGAGATGGTCGAGAATCTACGCCAGGTCCGGTTATATTTTAGACAGCAAGGAGCAGACGGTAGAGGTGATGTAATTCTGAAGGCTAGACCGTCCAATTTCACCGTCGCTCGTTTCCGGTCTACCCGGCTTTCGGAGGTGGAAGCAGCCTCTGAATTTGGACACCCCCGGCCTTTTCCCGGCCGGCAATAATAACGGTGACATTCAACTTATTTCATCCGATAAGTAAACACTGTAAAATTCAAGTTTTTTGTATACATATGTATACCCCCCACAGCCCTTTTGAATGTCTCCCTAATAAGATAAGATAAGATAAGATAGAACTTTATTAATCCCTCGGGTGGGTTCCTCTGGGAAATTCGACTTCCAAAAAAAGCACAGCAACGACCAAAGTTACAGTTACAGAACTGTTATATACACACACACACACACACACACACACACACACACACACACACACACACACACACACACACACACACACACACACACTTAAAGAGTAAAAATTGGGCTGGGCTCGCATGAGCCAAGTGAGGAAACACTATAACAGGGAGCCGTCTGCACCGGGAGCCGGTCACAGACCGCAGCCTCCAGGCTGGGCACACAGCAGGAGGGAGGCAAAGGAGCCCCCCAGCCAGGCTGAGAGGACCCCCAGAGACCCAGCAGCCACGGTCAATCACAGCCCCGGTGCAGAGAGCGCCCTCCGAGGAAACACTGGAGATATGACACAATACGATATATACAGGGTAAAATGATAAAATAAATAAGAACAGGATACAATATAAATATAAATAGAGTAAGAAGATTAAAAAATGAATAAGAATAAAATCAAAAAATATTAGGTAAATCCTAAATTAATAATAGAATAACAGGATAGAATAAATAAGCATAAAATAAATAAACGCTAAGTAAAAGCTAAATTAAAAAGGTGGGTCTTGAGCCTGTTCTTAAAAACATGTACGTTCTCTGCGGCCCTGAGCTCCTCCGGCAGGCTGTTCCACAGACGAGGACCATACCACTGAAAAGCTGCCTCTCCGTGAGTATGTGTCCTGACTTTAGGGACAATCAAAAGGCCAGTACCAGAGGACCTCAGGGTCCGCGAGGGTTCGTATGGTAAAAGCAGATCTGAGAGATAAGAAGGCCCAAGACCATTAAGACATTTAAAAACCAATAAAAGAACTTTAAAATCGATCCTGAAACACACGGGGAGCCAGTGCAGCGATTCTAAAACCGGTGTAATGTGGGCCCGCCCTCTGGTCTTCGTCAGCACACGAGCTCACGAGCTGCCGAGTTTTGCAAAAGTTGTAAAGTTGAAATATTCTTCTTAGGAAGACCAGAGAGCAGGGCATTACTACGGAAGCATAGAGCTGCCACCCAGGCAAAAGAAAAATACAAGTGTATCACGTTATAAGGTGAAAGGTTTATTGTTCTAACAAGATACTTTTCCTGTTTGTACAATATACTATCATGTTTGTACAATATACTTTTCACGTTTGAACAACATAATATCACGTTATTACAATATACATAATTATCACGTTCGTACAATAGGATCACGTTCGTACAATATAAATATTATATTGTACGAACGTGATAATTATGTATATTGTAATAACGTGATATTATGTTGTTCAAACGTGAAAAGTATATTGTACAAACATGATAGTATATTGTACAAACAGGAAAAGTATCTTGTTAGAACAATAAACCTTTCACCTTATAACGTGATACACTTGTATTTTTCTTTTGCCTGGGTGGCAGCTCTATGCTTCCGTAAGGGTCGGTTCTAGGCCCTGTACTTTTTAATTTGTATATGCTGCCTCTCGGCGGTGTCATCAGGAGGCATGGAGTGAACTTCCACAGTTACGCTGATGACACGCAGCTGTACATCTCCGTGTCTCCTGATGACACCAGACCAATGGATGCCCTTTTTAACTGTATCTTAGATATACGATCTTGGATGGCAGAAAACTTTTTACAGCTTAACCAGGACAAAACTGAAGTTTTAATCGTCGGTCCTGAGGCTCAGAGAGAGAAACTCTTGTCTAAATTAGAGGCATTTTCGCCATGTCCTTCGCTACAAGTGAAAAACCTGGGTGTTATTTACGACTCTGAGCTTGGTTTTATCCCACATGTTAAACATGTAACCAAAATTGGATTTTATCATCTAAAGAATATAGCCAGAGTCCGCCCTATTCTCTCTCGGGCCAACACGGAGATGTTGATGCATGCTTTTATTACCAGTCGCATTGATTACTGTAATGTACGGAAGCATAGAGCTGCCACCCAGGCAAAAGAAAAATACAAGTGTATCACGTTATAAGGTGAAAGGTTTATTGTTCTAACAAGATACTTTTCCTGTTTGTACAATATACTATCATGTTTGTACAATATACTTTTCACGTTTGAACAACATAATATCACGTTATTACAATATACATAATTATCACGTTCGTACAATATAATATTTATATTGTACGAACGTGATCCTATTGTACGAACGTGATAATTATGTATATTGTAATAACGTGATATTATGTTGTTCAAACGTGAAAAGTATATTGTACAAACATGATAGTATATTGTACAAACAGGAAAAGTATCTTGTTAGAACAATAAACCTTTCACCTTATAACGTGATACACTTGTATTTTTCTTTTGCCTGGGTGGCAGCTCTATGCTTCCGTAGAGAAAGAGAGAGAGAAAAAAAAAAACACACACGGACAGAGAGAAAGAGAGAGAGAGAAAAAAAAACACACACGGACAGAGAGAAAGAGAGAGAGAAAAAAAACACACACGGACAGAGAGAAAGAGAGAGAGAAAAAAAAAGTGTCCTCCTCGAACACACACACCGACTTGGTGAAGTCTGCCTCTCTTGTGGATAAAGGTAAGATTTACAGACTTTTGATTTCAAATACAAACACTTGAAGGTAGTGTTTGTACGTTAAACAAAACTTGTCCGTAATGGTAGTGTTAACAGATTTGTCCAAATTTAAACTAAAAAAAGAACAAATCAGCTCAGTTGCAGTAAAGACTGCATTTTAGTTTGAAACTTTATATAAAGTCTTCATTCAATGTTTATGCTGGATTGAGCAAATATGACAAGTTATACAACAACTACAAAACTGTGTGAGTGCGCTCTCTCTGTGCTGCTGCTGCTCTCTCTGTGCGCTGAATATTTTTACACATTTTGTTGTTAATTTTGACACTAAATTGAGTACAATTAAAACTGTCCATAGAGTAAATTTAACTCTAATTCTGAGTGGTCCGGGACATCATAATGTCTAACTCGTGTTATGATTGTGATAGAGAAGCAGCCTATTTTGTTTTTTTTAATCAATATCTGAACGTATGAACAATAGACTGTCAAATCAATGAAAATACAAGTTAAAAACATTTCAACAAAATTTGTTGTTAACACTGAAACACACAGTAGGCCTACATTATATATAGGGCTGCATTTTAAAATGAATTAGAGAAAATAAATAACATGGCTAAATTTTGCAGTTTCTTTCTTTCCCCCTTGTATTCCACTTCCCCACTTTCTGTTGTTCAGTGAGAGAACTGAGCTTCAGTTTGCCCTTCCAGGATTTTAAATCTGGGCTGGAATGGTGTCAGGGCCATTCTCACACACATGTGTAGGTGCTCGTTGGTGAGCCTGGAACGATATTTAGTTTTTATTATGTTCATTGTGGAGAAAGCTGCCTCACAGCTGTATGTGGAGCCAAACATGGTCAAGATGTACAGGGCTACTTTTCTCAAATTTGGGAAAGCTGTCTCAGACCATTTGGAGCCAGAAAGTGGCAGGTTCAGTTCTTCCAAACTGCTTTCAGGGCCACATCTGCTTAGAGCCCAACCAGTTGCATTTGAAGAGGCCCAGCATTTGCCCTCTTGAAGTGCTGTGTGACTTCCTTTGAGAATCCTCTGACATCAGTGATGAGAAATGGGTTCTTTATGAACTGCTGTCCAAAGCTGAAGCTATCAAAACGTTTGCTGAAGTTTTCAATCAGCTTGTCAACAAAGTCAACAAAAGAGGACACATCTCTCTGTCCCTGAACCTGTTCCTGAACCTGCGCTTTGTGCGCCGAGCTTCATTTACATTAGTCCTTCATCAGTCCTTCGTGCTCATGTCTAGATTAAATGTCAATCTTAGGAATTTCAGAATTAGGAAAAAAATGTTTTGATCAGGGGCGGATAGTAAAACTTTGTACCATCTCTGGGAGCTGCCAAGATCTAGAAAAAGCTCCTGAGACAAACCCGGTGTGTCTGATTACAGCAGTGGAAAATAGAGCAAAAGGGGCAGGTGCTAATTTTTATTTATTAGTATTTTATTTATTTATATTTTAAACATTCAGGGACAGGTGTCTGCGAGGCAATGACATCCGATGGGTCCAAAGCAACTTGTTTCATTCAAAAACCTTTTTTCTGTGTAGGTGCGTTTAATTGATGCTCACATGTCAGTCGCTGGCTAACCAGCCAATTTGTCTGAGTGAAAAATATGTAAGAACCAGTGAGAGGCAAGCCAACAAGACAAGAATATGAAGATGCGTACTCAGAGAGAGGGTAGTCTGTGGTTCTATATTCATTCTTCTTTTACATTCTGGTTTAGATTTATAATCCAACCTGTTTCACTGCAGTTGATACTTGAAATGAAGGATCAGGACATAATTATCTTCTTCAGTTTACAAAGCTAAGTAACTTAAAGATAAAATGTACCAGTTCTTAATTTTGGTTTATCCATTAGCTGCTCCAAGTTTCAGTTTTACTCGTTTAAAAGTACTACAGTGTTTTGTTTTGGGGTTTTTTTGGACGCGTCTGCAGTTGTCGTGTTTGTGACTTATGATTTGCTCTTGTTTCTGACAGACTTGAAGCTACAATGGATGGAGACGGTGAACAAGCCGCTCGGGCAGAGCTGTGTGCCCTGCACCTGAGATCCTTTCAGTTGCATCTCATTTACGACCAGGCTGACGGACTGGCTGCGATCCTTTACTATGACAGAGAGAAACTTTGCGAAATATTCCTCCAGACAATCACGATGGTGTTCTTCAGGAGCTGGATTCACAGGCCCGAGTGACCAAGACCATCAGTGACTTGCCCTTATACAGAGAGGAGCTGGGAACCTCTGAAGGGCCTCCAGCATCCAACAGTGCCTGCACAGATTGAACATTGTTGATGTTGTGTAAACTTCAATAATGAATTAATCAGAATCAGAATACTTTATTGATCCCTGGGGGAAATTAATTAAAATAAATAATTAAAATGTACTTTCCTTGTTATTATTCCATACATTCATTTAACCAACACATTTGTTATATTGATGACTGCTTTTCAAGGGCTGATCACCGCTACTAACGTCCCTGGATGGACTGACAACATCCGAACAATGACAGCAGGTCTCATGACTGAGGGCTTGGATGAACTGCAATATATATTCATTTTTAGAATTGATATTTTGTGTTAACTGCAGTTTGGCTCAAAGTGTTACTGCTATCTTATTTTAATAAACAACACTGCCATATGCAAAACTAGGGGTGGCAAGAGATTATGTTAGAGTCAGTGGCATCGTTAGGCCTATTTTAGGGGTGCTGAAGCCTCCCTAAAATATTCTTAAGCCCCCCTAAATAATTTGCTGTTTGGGTTTGTTTTTTTTGTTTTCTTTTTTCTTTTTTTTACAGAACTTGCAGACAAATTCAATATAAAGATGCAGGAATATGAGTTTAAAGAAATAATAATATAAACCTGTCGCTATTCACATAAATATGATCATAACTCGGTTGGTCCCTTTCACTTTACACTGTTAAGGTAGCGTCAGTGCTTCGTTATCCAATCCGTTCCAGTTGTTCACAGGGGACATCCACATGACTGAAAATCCAGTCCTCGTTTCACTGCTACTTTACACTCCGCTCGTATACACCTGCGGACACACTAGCGTACATGCGGCAAACAGCAAGAAATCGTGGATATACGCAAGTTTTTCAAGAAAGTAAGTCTTCATCACTGGCTGGTAGTAACAATTAGTTAGCTCCAGCTAACAGCAGAGAGTCCCATGTAAATAATGAACCAGGTGCTCCCCAATTTGATAAATAAAAACCTGGCTAGCGCACTAAGTTAAATTGTTAGCACAATGTTAATTTCTGTCACTCGTTTTAGCTCTGAAAAATCGAGCTGAGCTCATTCAGGTATGGTCATCATCAGTGGAAATAATAATAATCACTCCATCCCCATTAACCTGTAGGAGTCAGGGCAGAGGAGCACAGAGAGGCAGAGGGGAGAGACGTCTGCTGGAGAGGTGAGTCAAAGGATGGAGTCATTTGTGATGCAGACAGTCTGATTAGAATTTTATGGGACTCAATATGGATATGAAATATGAAACATTTCAGTCACAGTACAACATATAAGACCTGTTTAACTTGAGCTTTTATTTAGGAGAGTCAAGGTTAGAAAGTGGAGAGAGCAAAGAGAGAGATATGTATATAAGTCAAATTAGCCTGACTCACATATTTTTGAGGGTTCTATTTTAATTTTACTTCAATTCAAGTAATTTAGTAATTTTTTCAGGGCTTTAAATTGCAACCATTTTAGTCACATGCGTGCTCAAAATATAATGTTTGTAACTTCAAAATATTTGGGAGCAACAAATTACTGTGGAGCGTGAGCAGAAGTCATGATATTAGCAATTTACATTACAATTCAGTATGTTTTAATGTATCTTGAAGGGTGAGGCAGAAGGGGAGGCTGAGGGAGAAAAAGGTCAACAGGCAAGTTCAAGTCAGAGAGAGCAAGGAGAGACAGAGGAGCTGCAGCAAATGGATGGAGAGGCAGAGGAAGATCAAGTTATTACAGAGAGAGGAGAGCAAACAGGCCAAGAGAGGGAAAATGATGAAGCAGCTGCAGCAACTCATTCTACTCCAGGGTTTGATTTAGGTGACAAAGACACAGGGCCCAGACAGGTGAAGCTGAAGAGCTATCCACATGATACTTTTGGTACACAGAAGCGAGCATTTAACCACAGCTGGTTTGAAAAGCACAACTGGTTAGAATATTCAGTCAACCAGAGTGCAGCTTTCTGCTTCCCATGTAGAGTGTTTGGCAAAAACATCAAACATGATAGTTTGGTCAGTAACGGTTGCAAGAACTGGAAGAAAGCTTTAGTCATCTTTGGCAAGCATGAGATGGCTCAAACACATAAGGACAGTGTTGTTACATGGAAAAGCTACCAGGGAACTAGCAAACAGGGAAACGTTGCACAGGTGATAGCAACTGCAAATGTGAGTGAGATAGTCGAAAGAAGAGAGTATCTCAGACGAATTGTTGCAGTCACCTCTATGTTAGGGAGACAGGGACTCCCTTTTCGTGGCCATGATGAAGGTGAAGACAGCCCAAACAGAGGGGATTTTCTTGCGTGCATGGAGCTTTTGAAGGAGTTTGATGCTTTTCTTCAAAAACATAATCCCCCATCAAATGCACAGTATATCTCGCCAACATCCCAGAATGACCTGATTGACTGTTGTGCCCAGGAAGTTACTAGTGTCATTGTATCTGAAATGACAAAGTCTAAAGTCTATTCCATCCATAAAAGATGAAATGCTGTGACTGTAATAGACTGAAGCCGGCAGTGACGTGCACACCACCTATAAGAAGGCTTCAGTCATCTAGACCCAACACAGCAAACTCATTCCTTTACAGAGGATGTCCTGTAATTAGCGAGCACCATGTAAGCTGTGCTATAATGTCATGGTTTATTCTTGCAGCTGCCTCTGATGTCACTGCCACAGGACAGTAAGCAGGTGTACGTACAGCTCCTGTTGGACAACATCAACCTGCACCAAGAACCCGGAGAACCACTTTACCTGCTCTGGAGGACCTTTTGTGAGTGTGAAGACAGACATTATCAGTCATTGTCCATCAGTACAGTGTCAAGTGTAGAACCTGTATTTGCAGATTGAATTGTGAGCTTTAGGATGCACTATACTGCATAATGACCACTAGGGGGGCGCAAGTGTTCAGCCTTTAAACCTCAAGCAAACATATTTTAGTTCACACTAAGAAAGAAGGTATGTACTGATTTCCAAACCCCCCAAAACCAGTCAGATATGGTTTTGTGAACGGAACGTAAAAGAGCGAAAGGACGTAGAAATATACGTGTATCTACTGAACATCTCAAGTTTGAACCTCAGTGACCTTGAAGTGAAATTTTCCGAAAATCTTGTGAATGCAATAACTTGGCAATGAGACAATATGGGATTTTGAAATTGATACCTTCGGTGCATGTATTAGGAGATTGAGGGGTATTTTTGTTAAAGTGTCACTGCTGAGCAGAACAGATCAGAGTGGAGGCTCTTTGCTAAAAGAATATTTCAGCAGACTCTCTGATGCTTTGGTGTTTGTGCTCCCAGTGGAGAAGAGGGGAACTCTGGGGCCAACAGACCACCAGGAGAGCCGCACTCTCCTCAACACCATTGTTCGCAACATCCAGACCAACGACGTCTACGGGCCGATCAACCTGCTGATCCGAGAGATCAAACGGCGTCCAGAAGGGCTCAAACGACAGAGGTCAGTTCTGCTCCTTCATCTATACTCACTGTTTCATATTTAGTCTTCCTTTAAGCTCTTAGTTATGATTTTTGCTGCAGTGCATTAGAAAAGTGTCTGATGCCTGGTGTGTGTGAATGTCTCACAGGAGCGTCTATAGAGAAATACTGTTTCTGTCACTGGTGGCTTTGGGACGGGAGAACATCGACGTAGGTGAGTGAGATTAACTAGTGATGTCAGCTGTGACCTCTAGTGTGCTGTAAGAGTTTGAAGGTGATGAAAAGCGATGATGTGAAACGTTCCTAACTCATATCTGTGTCGTCATCATGCAGAGGCCTTCGACAGAGAGTACCACAGCGCATACAACCAGCTGAGCGCGGAGCAGCGCAAGTCTCTGCACTGCATCGATCGCCCGCCTACTCCCAGCGTCCAGTGGTGCCTTAAATGTTTTGGAGCACCTTTCGTCTGAACTGATCCTCTCAGCAGCAGAGACACAAACTCTTACTGTTCCTGCTTCAACTTTGGGGAACAGGGAGACTTTCGGACATCTCCAGCTGGACGAACATGGTACTGCTTCTTCCGTTTGCCTTGGAAGATGACGTTGGCCGTTTCACGTTTCTTTGCTTTGCTTTAAAGAGGTTTTCCAAGCAGCTGCCTAAAAGTGGAACTGTTGTTGTAAACTTCCTGGAAAGCTGTATTGAATCTCTTCAGACTAGTTGAGTTGCTTTTCCTTACAGAAGCTGTATAAAGCGATTGATCACTGTACAGAATATCTGTGTGTGTGCATGTCAGCAGCTTTGCTCGTAGCCTTTTGCCTCCTTAAATCTGTCGTAGCTATACTCGTATCAGCTCTGTGTGAGACCGTGTACAGACTCTGACTCTAACTTTGTGCACTTTCTGAAGAAGAGTAAGTAAATCAAGTTCACCTGACTTTTTGTACAGTTTAAGGAAATCTCAGTCGAGGTTGCATTTTTGTCAACAACCCTGATTGTTGTGATCAGTCTTAATGAATGTTCACATGTACAGGCTCACACTGGGGCTCTGTGCAGCTCTGTGTTGGAGCATCACATTTAAATGGGAGAGGACTGAGGCTTTGGACAATCACTAATTATCAATCACTAAAATAGATTCATAACATTCCAGATGTCCTGTGCTCAAAGCAGGAGTATTGATCTCTGTGATAACACATGTGACAGCAGCTGTTTGGAAAGTAGAGATCATGAAAAACAAAGACATCAATCTGAAGCATGAAGGTGCCACACCACTGATTAAAAACATCAGAGGAACACAGACAGCAGAGGTGTGCTGGCTTCAGTCTATTTTTAAAGCTGCATTTTTAACAGTAACATACTGTGTTTGTTCAGCTAACATGTCTTATTCTGATCATAACTCAGAGCTGTGACTCTCATTCTCTACTCTAGCACAGAGTGAACCACGACGGTTCAGACAGGATCTCTTTTATGGTTTACATAAAAGTGCAGAGGGCTCTTGATGAGTGCTGAAACTGTGTCAGGACAGACGGCCTTTGATATTTGACATTCCACTAAAAACAGTGAAACAGGCGGGAAAACAAAGTGCTGCGATGAATTGTCGGGTAAAGATGGACCTGTGTGTTGACTTGAGTGTGAGTGTGGCGCTGTACTTGTACAGATGAGAAAATGTGCTGTAAAATATTCCATTTGCACTGCATAGATTAGAACCTGCTCTTAACCCACATCAGAATATTAACAATTTACACCATTTTTCATCCAGAAAAAAAAATCTCAATTATTTATTTTTGTATTGTTGACATTTGGATTGCAGCTGCTGTGCTAACTTCGAGTTTTTATAACTAGCTGCCCCCGTTTTCCCCTTGAATCCGTGTTAGGGGACTCCAGCCGGTGTTGACTTAGTAAATCTCCTCTTGGAGGATGTACAGAAAAGTTTTTTAAAGGTTCTCTTACCGTCCTGTGGAAAGGAAATGAATGTCTACACATAAGTGCGCTGCAATAAATGAGTTTGTGAACTGATTGAAAGTGAAATTTGTCCTTTTTTTGTCTTTGTGTTAAGAAGAGTTTGTATTTATTGCCAGATTTAAACATCTGCCTTTGTAACACTGCTGTAGCTCATTTCTGTTTTCATGGAAGTAGATGTGATCTTAGTGGGAAAAAAGTTATACTCATGTCAATTTATTTCAAAATCTGCCTTTGTAACACTGCTGTTGCTCATTTCTCTTCATTTCTGTTTTCATGGAAAAAGATGTAATCTTCCTGTCATCCACTGCCAGGAAATCCCATTTCTCCCAAAAGATCCATCCACCCAGCCAGTTTTAGAGTTGTGTGGGGCTCGAGCTTATCCTATCAGAGGTATCCCCTGGATGATGATCGGCAGTCTTTCGAGCCTTTTGAGCTCACACAGAGACAGACAACCATTCATACTCACATTCACACCTATGGGAAATTCAGAATAACCTGAATTTTTTAGAAAAAACTGACTTTTTTTTTAAAATACAAACACTTGATGGTATGTGTGTGTTAGATCCTTTTTTTTCTAAAAGCCAATAAATAACAAAACACACATACACAAGTTTTCTTGCACTCATTTTCACTCTAGACCAGGGGTGTCACTCGAGGGGATGCACAGTACAGTAGTGCAATTCATCCTGATCGGTGATTGGTCAAACGTCTTCTGTGTTTACGTTAAGTTACAGAGTCTGGATTTAGCGGAAATTACACGCTGAATAACGCGTTTTTCTTTGTGGTAAATGTTAGCCGCGCGCTATGACATCTAATGTATTACGCTCATTTCTAGTCTTTTCAGTGGCTACAGCTGCTTTCCGTGGCTCGTTACAAACGATCTGAGATATAGATCCACTTCTGTCTGGCGTAGGCTGCTCACTAGGGCTGGGTATCATCACTGATTTCTATAATCCATTCGATTCCGGTCCTGATTCGATTCAACTTAGCCTCAGACAGTCAGAAATATTATAATTCTGATAATTTATCAGTACTGATACACATGACATTTCATCAGAACTGTGAACATCACAGCAGATCCCTTTGTTTTAAAGTAACTGAGAATAAAACACAGAAAAACATGAAGGAGATTTTCCTGGTCTGGCTTTTTAGAGCAGATAACCTTAAAAATATTCTGCAATATTCTGCAATTTTGCATAATTTAAAGAAGTTTAAATTTCTTCAGTATTGAACAGCAGAAATTAGGCTTTCTTGTCCGAGGTCATTTAAGTGAAAAAAAGAAAAAGACAGCGCTGTAAACAACGGTAGACTGGTGGGTAATAAGCGAATGAATACTATATACTATATATAGTAGGAGACAAAGGCAAAGGCTTTAATCTCACCGAGTCAGTTTGCCTGAGTGAATAAAAGCAGTAAAACATGACAGGATACTGTCAGGAGATACCTTTGTGATATGGACAATGTCCAGAAATATGTCAACGGATAAAATTTTGAGATATCCCCTAAACAGACAAGATTGGACCCCGAAAAATGTCAATTCCTGATACCAATCCATAAAATATAGGTGTCATGTCCGAAAATTTTATATGCAAAATTTCAATTACAAATCTGAAATTTGTGTTTAAGGTCATATTGTTGTGCAGTCCGTTCATGTATATTACGGTTTCCGTCACAAACATACTTGAAAACATACTTGACAGAAACGCAAATAAGGACCGCCCTCAGCGGACACGTCAAAACTTCGTGCAGATGTGTCCCTCTTTTCTGTTCTGTATGTTGACAGACCGGAGGGACATCCGAGTGACTACACCGGCAGCAGAAAAGCGGCGCACTTACCTCTTACACCAGCTGTGACAAACCCCATTATAACGGCTGAAACAGAAGAAATAAGAAAAGGATCATTATCTTCAGCATTGTTAATAAAGGTAAGATGTACAGACTTGCATTTAAAATACAAACACTTGAAGGCAGCTGACTGAAGAGACGGGTGATAATTTTTATTTATTAGTATTTTATTGACTGATTTTTTTTAAACATTCGGTGACTGATGACTGCGAGTCAGTGACATTCAGTAACTCCAAAGCAATTTCCCTCTTTCAAAATAACTTTTTAGGCGCTTTCAGGTGACGCTCACACGTTAAACATTCGCACATGCAAGTCTTAGGTAACCAGCCAATTTCACTGCGTGAAAAATATGTAAGAACCAGTGAGAGGCAAGTGAACAAGACAAAAATATGAAGATGCGTACTCAGAGTGAGGGTAGTCTGTGGTTCTATATTCATTCTTCTTTCACATTCTGGTTTAGATTTATAATCACTGTTTCACTGCAGTTGATACTTGAAATGAAGGATCAGGACATAATTATCTTCTTCAGTTTACAAAGCTAAGTAACTTAAAGATAAAATGTACCAGTTCTTAATTTTGGTTTATCCATTAGCTGCTCCAAGTTGATTCAGTTTTACTCGTTTAAAAGTACTACAGTGTTTCTTTGGACGCGTCTGCAGTTGTCGTGTTTGTGACTTATGATTTGCTCTTCTTTCTGACAGACTTGAAGCTACAATGGATGGAGACGGTGAACAAGCCGCTCGGGCAGAGCTGTGTGTCCTGCACCTGAGATCCTTTCAGTTGCACCTCATCTATGACCAGACTGACCGACTGGCTGCGATCCTTTACTATGACAGAGAGAAGCTTTGTGAAATATTCCTCCAGACAATCACGATGGTGTTCTTCAGGAACTGGATTCACAGGCCTGAGTGACCAAGACCATCAGTTACTTGCCTATATGCAGAGAGCAGCTGGGAACCTCCAGCATCCAACAGTGCCTGCACAGATTGAACATTGTTGATGTTGTGTAAACTTCAATAATGAATTAATTAAAATAAATAATTAAAATGTACTTTCCTTGTTATTATTCCATACATTCATTTAACCAACACATTTGTTATATTGATGACTGCTATTCAAGGGCTGATCACCGCTACTAACGTCCCTGGATGGACTGACAACATCCGAACAGTGACAGCAGTTCTCATGACTGAGGGCTTGGATGAACTGCAATATATAGTTTTAGAATTGATATTTTGTGTTAACTGTAGTTTGGCTCAAAGTGTTACTGCTATCTTATTTTAATAAACAACACTGCCATATGCAAAACTAGGGGTGGCAAGAGATTATGTTAGAGACAGTGGCATCGTTAGGCCTATTTTAGGGGTGCTGAAGCCTCCCTAAAATATTCTTAAGCCCCCCTAAATAATTTGGTGTTTTGTTTTTTAGTTGTTGTTTTTTTTTAACTTATTCGATTTTTTTTAACAGAACTTGCAGTCAAATTCAATATAAAGATGCAGGAATATGAGTTTAAAGAAATAATAATATAAACCTGTCGCTACTCACATAAATATGATCATAACTCGGTTGGTCCCTTTCACTTTACACTGTTAAGGTAGCGTCAGTGCTTCGTTATCCAATCCGTTCCAGTTGTTCACAGGGGACATCCACATGACTGACTCACATATTTTTGAGGGTTCTATTTTAATTTTACTTCAATTCAAGTGATTTAGTAATATTTTTCAGGGCTTTAAATTGCAACCATTTTAGTCACATGCGTGCTCAAAATATAATGTTTGTAACTTCAAAATATTTGGGAGCAACAAATTACTGTGGAGCGGGAGCAGAAGTCATGATGTTAGCAATTTACATTACAATTCAGTATGTTTTAATGTATCTTGAAGGGTGAGGCAGAAGGAGTGGCTGAGGGAGAAAAAGGTCAACAGGCAAGTTCAAGTCAGAGAGAGCAAGGAGAGACAGAGGAGCTGCAGCAAATGGATGGAGAGGCAGAGGAAGATCAAGTTATTACAGAGAGAGGAGAGCAAACAGGCCAAGAGAGGGAAAATGATGAAGCAGCTGCAGCAACTCATTCTACTCCAGGGTTTGATTTAGGTGACAAAGACACAGGGCCCAGACAGGTGAAGCTGAAGAGCTATCCACATGATACTTTTGGTACACAGAAGCGAGCATTTAACCACAGCTGGTTTGAAAAGCACAACTGGTTAGAATATTCAGTCAACCAGAGTGCAGCTTTCTGCTTCCCATGTAGAGTGTTTGGCAAAAACATCAAACATGATAGTTTGGTCAGTAGCGGTTGCAAGAACTGGAAGAAAGCTTTAGTCATCTTTGGCAAGCATGAGATGGCTGAAACACATAAGGACAGTGTTGTTACATGGAAAAGCTACCAGGGAACTAGCAAACAGGGAAACGTTGCACAGGTGATAGCAACTGCAAATGTGAGTGAGATAGTCGAAAGAAGAGAGTATCTCAGACGAATTGTTGCAGTCACCTCTGTGTTAGGGAGACAGGGACTCCCTTTTCGTGGCCATGATGAAGGTGAAGACAGCCCAAACAGAGGGGATTTTCTTGCGTGCATGGAGCTTTTGAAGGAGTTTGATGCTTTTCTTCAAAAACATAATCCCCCATCAAATGCACAGTATATCTCGCCAACATCCCAGAATGACCTGATTGACTGTTGTGCCCAGGAAGTTACTAGTGTCATTGTATCTGAAATGACAAAGTCTAAAGTCTACGCCATCATGGCAGATGAGGCAAGGGATGAAAAGGCAGAGCAGTTAGCTGTTTGTGTCAGGTACGTGTCAGAGGGGGCAGTGAAGGAGCGTTTCCTTGCACTAGCAGAGATAAAATCATTTGATGCCCAGTCCATTGCAAATGAGATTCAGCAGCAGATCCAAAACTATGGTCTTGCAGAGCTTAAGTGTGTAGCACAAACATATGATGGTGCAGCCGTTATGAGTGGCTCCACCGGAGGTGTACAAGCACATTTTAGAAGGCTCCATCCTGAGGCTATATATGTGCATTGTTATGCTCATCAACTCAACCTGGTTTTGTGCAATACTTGCAAGGCTGTCCCAGAGGCTGTGGAGCTTTTCAGCTTGTTGGAGTGTGTGTATTCTTTCTTCAGCACCTCCCTAGTCAATCATCATAAGTTCATGGAGACTCAGGCAAAGCTTGGATTGACAAAAACTGAGCTTGTGCTACTTTCAAACACTCGCTGGGCATGTCAGTTGCGATCAATCAGTGCAGAGACATTGCCTGCCATTTTGGAGTGCCTATCTGCAATTGGATCCCCCATAGCTGTTGGTCTCAGAGCAAAGCTCTACAAGTTCTCAGCAGTCTATGCACTACTGATGTTTTAGTCTATTCTGTCGGTAACCAAAGGACTCCACAAATTCCTGCAGAAAGAGACTTTAGACCTGGCAGAAGCTTTTATCTGCAAACAAGCTGTGTGTGACACACTTGAGGGCAAACACTCAGATGCATTTGCTACAGAGCTGTATGAGAAAACCAAGGCCCTGTGTAACACCATCAGTATCCCTGAACCAGGTGCCAAGACAAGGCACAAACAGAGGGAAATGGAGGATTTTGTCCTGGAGGCAACTGTGGGTTCACGCACTGAATTGAACAACTCAGACACATTGAAAAGAGAGTTACTTTTCCCTTGTGTGGCTCGGATGGTTGGCGAGCTTGATCAAAGATTTTGCAGTGTAGATGCAGGGCTGCTAAAAGGCGTCCAGGCATGCAGTCCTAAATCTGAGAACTTCTTGAGTGAACCACACTTGAATGAACTTGCAAAGCACTACAGACTTGACCTGAAAAAAGAGGTTCTGGTGGCCAGAAACTTTCTTACCCGGAAAACAGAGGCTGGATGTCCACCCAAAAATATGTTGTCTGTGTACAACCTCCTTGATTCAGACATGTTTCCCTCTCTGAGGGCAACCATCCAAGTTGCCCTAACAGTGCCTGTCAGCAGCTGCTCGTGCGAAAGGTCCTTTAGTGCACTGCGTCGGCTGCACTCCTGGCTGCGTCAAACAATGGGTCAGAAAAGACTTCACAGTCTTGCAGTCATGTCTATTGAAAAAGACACGCTTCAGCATCTGAGTCACAACAGAGTGATTGACCGATTTGCCACTCTTAAAAACAGACGTCATTCTTTGATGCTTCCATCCACCAAGTAACTGGTGATTGCAGCCAGAAAAATGTACTTTTTTATTTTCAGTTTTTTTCTTGTTATTGACGCAGCAAACACATTTCCTCTGTTTTCTTGTTGTACTGTATTATAAAGCAGACTGAAATAAAACAATAGATCTATTGGTGGCCTAGGATGTTTAATCTGTCCAAAAAAGTAGGAAAACAATTTCTCAGTCTTTGTTTTCTGTTTGTGAAATTTTGTGCTCATTCACTACGTTCGTTCATATCGTGTGTGTATCTCTTGGGGGTTAAGCCCCCCCCCCCCCCCTGTCCTTAAAACCTAGTGACGCCCCTGCTATCAACTTCAAAATGTGTGTTTTGAAAGGTTTTTTAAGAAAAAAAATTAGGACAACATAGCAAAAAAACCCATCACTTTTTATTGTCTTCATTCATGCTCAGTCATCCAGGTAAGGAAATCCCTAAAACTGATTCTGTTCATCTGGACGTGGCGTTTTCAGTCGAAGAAATTCTACTACCGGTAAGTGACTTCTTCAGTCTCAGCTGACTGCAGGTTTCCTGAGCCTTTTAACAGTACATTTGCATAATGACTTAAACTAGCTTCACTGACAAACAGCGGGCTATGAGGTCAGTTTTATGATCATTAATTTACAAATTGTCATATTAATGCTTTGAGTAAATGTGGTTATCCCAGCTGGATATTTGTCAAAGCTGGGAAGGCACCTAAAGAAAGCTCCAGGTGATCCAGGAGAGAAGGACAACTGCTGCCTTATCCTGTACGTGTCAGGAGTATCGGAACAGCTGAGACATATTTTTTCTAAACAACGCGTCTCTGTGGCTTTTAAACCCCAAACACTATGTCAAAGATTGGCAGGTCCCCAACCCAAGCAGAGTAATATAGTGTGCACTGTTAAGCGCCAGGAGGATTGCCATGATTTATACATCAGAGAAACCAAACAACCTCTGGCGAAGCGGATGGCACAACACAGGAGAGCTACCTGGTCAGGCCAGGACTCTGCAGTCTATTCACACCTACAGGCCAGTGGACACTCTTTCAGTGATGAGGATGTAACATCCTGGACAGGGAGGAACGCTGGTTTGAGCGCAGAGTCAAGGAGGCCATTTACGTGAAAAGGGAAAGACCATCTCTGAATCGAGGAGGAGGCCTAAGGGTATATCTGTCACCATCTTACAATGCTGTGATTGCAGCCATTCCCCAACTCTGTGTGAATGGTACTCATGACCATTGATAGCACACCGATAAAGAGGACCAGCTCTGTCCTGGACAGTCCCATAGACTGCAAAGAGATGGTGGGTGAGAGGAGGATGTTAGCCAAGCTGACATCTATTATGAACAACAGCTTGGCTACCAGGTTGTCTATTATGAGCCTGCAGAGGCCCTGAGCAGCTCTGTTACAGGACAGAGGACTAAACTGCAGCAGCTAGACTGTACAATATACACGTAATCAGGGCTGTGCAGAGATGTCCGATGAGGAAGGTGCTTAAAGGAGCACATAGGACCAGGCTGAACAAAAACAACCCACATTAATCAAGAATCTAATATAAAATCGTATCATACTATATCACTGTCATCAGGTGGGAACAATGCAAAGCAAATGTAGCCTATGTTTCACCTGATGGTTACAATGTTGCTGCTGCTCCTGCTGCTGATAGTGCTGCAGGGCAGGGCTGTGCTGATCTGAGAAAGTAGACATTCAAAAGTCCATAGGAGACACTGTATCTGATTAAACAAGTGTTATGAGATAATAATTATAAAATGACAGCACTTGGAATCATGAGGCAAGAGATTAATAAAACTGTGGGAAATAAACTACGGTCTGTCTGTGACTCACTCTTCTTCCTCCATCTCCTCATCTCATCTACACACTGGGTTTGTCTCAGTAGAGGAGCTTTTTCTAGATCCTGGCAGCTCCCAGAGATGGTACAAAGTTTTTGTCACGGTTCTGGGTCCGTTGGACCCAGTATTTTGAGTTTATTATATTTCGGTTTAATTCTGCTTCATGGATTGTTTTCTTATTCTCGTAGTGATGATGATTATTATTAGTTTCTTGTTTCTGTTTATCCGTGCTTAAGGATTTGTTCTCGGTTATATCTCACGTTTAGTTTAGTTCAGGTTCCATGTGTCGTTCTCTGTCTGTCTGTCTCTCAGTGTCAAGTCTGCGTGCTTGTTTAGTAATTCATGTTTCCTGTTTTATTGTGAAAGTCTTTGTCTTATGTTAGTGTGTGCAGCTTGGTTCCCCCCGTCTCGTTAACCCCGATCTCTCCCAGCTGTGTCTCCCTCCTGTTCCCCATTCCCTGATTCCCACCCTGTGTATATTAGCCCTGTGTTTTCCTGTGCTCAGTGTCGTACCGTCAGATTATGCCTGTGTGTTTTTTGGTTTCTGTATTCACGGCACTTCACGTTTGGTTTTCATGTCAGCAATAAAGCTGAGGTTTTGATTTACAATTCTGTGTTCCAGTCCTGCGCTTGGATCCTCCTCTCTGCCTGCCCACACAGAGCCCTGACAGAACGACGCGACCAGTAATGGATCCAGCGGACTCACGCTTCGCCTTTGAGGGAGAGAATCTCGCGCTCCTTTGGGATTACTGTTGGAGGGTAGTCCACGCCGTGAGCCCCTACAAGAGGCAGCTGGCGGTAGTATTTTTTTTGATAATTTTTTGTCGTCCACTGCCTCCACTGTCAGTTTTCTAAAAATAAATGGACTCAAACAAATAATAACAGCTCTAAGAGCGAGGTTAAGTTTTGAACTGTTTGGCATGGGTGGCCCAGGGAAAGAGGATTCAATTGTTCTCCTGGAGGCCCTCGCCACTTGGTACTCTCAACGACAGCAGCATTTTTTTACCAAGGTTTATCGCTAAATCGTTTGATCCATCCTTGAAAAAGAAATGCAACCCTCGCCATCATCACCCAACCACACTTCCATTCTCTCCTGTAGTACGGACTGGTGCAGTTTTCATTTCCATACCCTCAGCTCAGTTAGCTGATCAGCAGCCACCCTCGGCTCAGTTAGTTGATATAGCTGTTTCTTTAAAACCGTGTGTGTGGCTGGCTGTGTCTTTGAAACCTTACATAAAAGGAGCAGGTGCTAATTTTTATTTATTGATTCATTTGTAATTTTTACAGCTTGGGAAAACTAAAAACTGCATATTTAGTTATTGTTATAAATCTCCCTGTAACACCATTTTTGCATTTTAATTTCTCTGAAAATATAGAAAACATTACATAACACAAGTACTTTTCATAATATGAATATTATGAAATAACTTTAAAAGATTTCTGTGTGTGTGTGTGTGTTGAAAAAGTTGTGGATGAGCGTGTGTGTGCAAGTTAACAAAAAAAGTTGTGGATGAGCGTGTGTGTGCAAGTTAACAAAAAAATTAACGGATGAGCGTGTGTGTGCAAGTTAACAAAAAAAGTTGTGGATGAGCGTGTGTGTGCAAGTTAACAAAAAAAGTTGTGGATGAGCGTGTGTGTGCAAGTTAACAAAAAAATTAACGGATGAGCGTGTGTGTGCAAGTTAACAAAAAAAGTTGTGGATGAGCGTGTGTGTGCAAGTTAACAAAAAAATTAACGGATGAGCGTGTGTGTGCAAGTTAACAAAAAAAGTTGTGGATGAGCGTGTGTGTGCAAGTTAACAAAAAAAGTTGTGGATGAGCGTGTGTGTGCAAGTTAACAAAAAAATTAACGGATGAGCGTGTGTGTGCAAGTTAACAAAAAAAGTTGTGGATGAGCGTGTGTGTGCAAGTTAACAAAAAAATTAACGCGACAGTTTCCATTACTCTTTTTGAGTTACGATAACTTATGTTGAAATTAGATTGAACCAACAAACTATATTGAGTTAGGGGAATTAACTTTTCCTCCATAATCAAAGGTGATTTTAATTACCATTTATGTAATATTTGGTAGCTTAAAAACATATTTTTAAGTTGTTTACTCATAAAAATTATCTTCCTCCAATTACTTTTTCCACATTATTTAAAATGATTTTTAAGTGTTATGTAATTAATTACAGCAATTACAAAAACAATTTTTTAAAGTTCATTATTTAAAATATTAAGTTGCTGATTTTCATCATTATTAACATCATTTTAGCTTTCTCTTATTTTTTTATTGTAATAGCTTTTAAGAAAGGAATTCATTCAACATTTTTTTTATCAAAAAACTTTATTTTTTAACTGTAGGCATTTCAACACTTTGTATTTAAAAAGTGAAAATAAACCAGAAATTTAGATTTATACCATCTCAGCCAAGTTATAGTATATGCCTTTATGTATTTAACACCACAGAAACAAATGTGTTCAATTAAAAAAAAACTTAGAAAACATTTTGTTACAGTAATACTTCCATGCAAGTGTTCAGTAAATGTTAACTTTCAATGCCTACCAAACTTTACAAGATCTTGCATCTTTCTATGACACAATGCAGCAAACACCTTTAAGATCAATGTTACACATACAGGATTCAAAACAGTTAACAATTTTTGAAACAGAGTCAACATCTTTAACATAATGATGGTTCCATCAAGGTCAAGGAACAGCTTCTGAACAACTTCAAAAGTATATTTCAGATCCTTGCATTAGCTCAGATTGAGAGCATATATTATGCCCATGAGCAAAACACAGCGCCTTGGGAAATTCTGGCCCTCCATGATTTTTGTTTCCTCCACCACAATGGTTGCAGTCTTATGGTTAGATCCAGGGGTGTACCGGTCACTGATGATGGCAGTTTTCATCACCTGCCTTTCAAGGTTGGCCTTAAGTTCTTCGGTGTTAACTTAAGGCCAACCTTAAGTTAAGGAATTAATAGGTTAGTGAATTATAGATTAGACTTTTATACTTACTGAAACTTAATGAATTCAGATGATCAATGGAACACACACACACACACACACACACACACACACACACACAATGCTGAATTACTTAAACCGAACTCCATGAAAAGGTCCTCTTCCTTCTCTCCAAGGAAAGTGATAAGGCAGCAGATGGCTACTTCTCTGCGTGTTTCAATTGTATTGTGCTATTTAAGAAAAAATAAAGTGAGTATAAAATACATGGGTGACTGCCAACAAAGTGCATTTCAAAGCTACCCAAAGTCTAAATAGTTGTCCTACCTCAAGAAGCATGTCCTTGATCTGCCTGATTCTCACTCCCTTAGCTCCTCCCCTTGATAAAATGACATCCATCAGTTTTGGGGTGCAATGGTCAAGTGTAGCTATTCAAGGCTTACAGTGGTTATTCTCTTGAACTCCTCTATCTGTAGACCACAGAAAGAGAAGAATTAAACCTTGCAGACTATTAGCTATACTGCATTAATGAATGCTCTAATACATTATTTAAAGAGGATAGATGTGATCTAAGGCTACCCCAAGTTTTGAGGGAACAAAAACAATCTTGGTGAAGACAAGGGAGACTTCGCCACCATAACCGTGGTGTAATCTCTAATGCTTTAGCAACCCTGTTTTTGCAGAGGTTTCGAATTTGCACATTGTTCACTCCCAGCCCATTTTGTAAAAAATGTGTCCCAACTTAACAAAGCACTAATGACCCTAGATTATCACACTATACTAACTGCTTACATAAAGTCTTAATGTTAAGTAGATTCACATAGCCCATGCCAGAATAATGCTATTGGAATGACATTAACAATATTTCACACAGTCTGATTTAAAAAAACAAAAAACAAAACAAAGATAGCTACAGCTCTTAAGATCAAGAACAATACTTACTTTAAGCTGTATCACAATACTAACCAAAATCAATGTAATATTACGTATGGGTCATGCAAGTTTTATAAAGATAAAATAGGTGAGCCAGATGGAAAAAAGAAGCCTCTAGGTTATCCCTCTGAAAGAACTATTCACAGTTTAAAGGCTTCTAATTTTGGTAAAAAGAAAAACAAAATCAGCCTATGATCAAAATTAGATTGCACTGTGTAGCAAAACTTTAATCATGCTTTTCCTAGCCACAGTTGCACTCTCTAGCTGAAGACTTTTGTCAAATGAAACTTTATAAGTCTTATCCTCTGCTGTGCTAAAGTTTAGAATGGCTAGCATTAGCTACATGTGGTAGTGCAAAGTATTTCCTTATCTGTATGAGCATCACATCATACACAAATCCACTACAGGTGACTAGCACAAATGCTTTGCTTTGGTAGAACTGTTATTTGTAAATGAAATGTTACTTACCTTGAAATGTTTTTTACAAAAGCTTGCACCATGCAACACAACATGTGTGAATTTGCCCGGGCTAGTTAAGTCAGTAGGGGAGGGAATTTGAAATCAGAAGTTACAGTGGAAAAAAATAAGTTATGTATTAAATTTCTTTAAGTAATTACAACTTGAATTTTATTTTGAACCCACTAACATTGGGATTTAATTTCAAATTACATATAAAATTAATTTAATGTAATTACCAACATTATTAATTCAACACAACCCAAAAAAATAAAGTTTGCAACTTAGAAGGTCTATCTTAATCAATAAATTAGAATTTTTATGTTGCAGCCATGGATTTAATCAAGTGGTGGTAAAAGGCCTGATGAATTACTTTTTAGAGTGTAAGCAAGCAAGTAGTGTGTGTGCTGCTGCTGCTGCTGCTGCGTGTGTGTGTGCTGCTGCGTGTGTGTGTGCTGCTGTGTGTGTGTGTGTGCTGCTGTGTGTGTGTGTGCTGCTGTGTGTGTGTGCGAGCTGCTGCTGCTGTGGGTGGTGGTGATTGAGCTGGTGCTGTTGTGGGTGGTGGTGGTTGAGCTGCTGCTGTTGTGGGTGGTGGTGGTTGAGCTGCTGCTGTTGTGGGTGGTGGTGGTTGTGATTGAGCTGCTGCTGTTGTGGGTGGTGGTGGAGATATAAATTTTTACTGCAAGAATTTTCACAATAGACATGTCTGAATATGCTAATATTCTCCTAATTATTACTGTTGATTTCTTGGTAGGCCAAAACCCATAAAACATTTCAAAATAATTTAATAATAAATTATAATCATAAGTAATACAAAAAATAAATAAACACCAACCTATGCAAATGTATTCTGTCAAGGAAAGACGATCGTCTATATAAATATGTGTCTGAGAACAGGAAAACTGTCTCACAGCTTCATGTCATCATCCAGGAATGGGGAAAAAGCTTAGCAGACTGATAAAGAGGACCAGCTCTGTTAGCAGCACTGTTACAGCCATGGTGTAGGACGGAGGTCTATTCCATGTCTTTGATCATCAGCCAGACTGTACAATACGGACACATGTAACAGACACATACGAAATTATATGCGCGTGTGGTTATAGCTGTTTTATCCCTACACCATTTATTTTCTGTTTCCATTTTTTCTAATATATTTCTAATTCACTTTTCCTCAATGACCCTTGTGCAGCTGCGACATTTCAGCTTCCACAGTGGGGGGATATTAAGTCTACGACTGTGATATAAACACGTTTGTGCTCCTTTGTACTTGAATCAGGTATTTAAGTAGGCCACCTGACTACGGAGGTCGAAAAAAATGGGGAACTGTGGAAGCCACTTCCTGCGAAAAAAGGGGAGGAGATACCGTAAGTGCAGCATTTAAGAGCTTGCAGTTCCTCCCCTCCTTCACTTTCAGGCGTTCTCCTCCAGCCACTGTGCCCTTTTTGCATATCACCTGCTGAGACAAACCTCGGTGGCGCTTATAAAGGCTGAAACAGACGAAATAAGAAAAGGATCAATATCTTAAGCTTTGTTAATAAAGGTAAGCGACTTTAGTTCATTGTTCCTACAAAAATGGCGAATTTCTGCCATTTTTATTTTTTCCCTTTAATGTTTATTTGTTGCACTGGATCAGCACCGTGATGCCCATAGTATATACAGTATTCTGAAGAAGGTCTAAAATGTCCCTGTGTGTGTGTGCATGTGTGTGTTTTATGTATATGGATTTTTTAAAAACAATATTACTCATGATATAACATTGTCCAGACATGGCTGGTAAGGACATGAGGAGGAAACAGCAGGAGCTGTGTGAGGCTACTAAAGGCAGGGCTATAACATTTTTCTGTCATCATTTTATTATAGATTAAGTGCAAGAGTTGTTAGGTGTGGATAATTAGATTATAGTTTATTGCAATAGCAAGTTGTGCCTTGTTGTCAGACAGCAAGTGGAGAGTGATATATGAAATGATGGGATGGAAGGAAGAAGAGAAGCAAAGAGTGATGCACAGGCAGAGCCTAAATTATTTCTCACAGTTTTTTGTTGCCAATCTTTGCATTTTGTTATTATCTCATGACACTTGTTTAATCAGCTACCATCTCTCCTATGGACTTTTTAAATGTCTACAGTCTCAGATCAACACAGCCCTGCCCTCCAGCACTATCAGCAGCAGCAGCAGAAACCCCTCAACAGCAACATTGTACCCATCAGGTAAAACATCAGCTACGTATGCTTTGCCTTGTCGCCACCTCACAACAGTGATATAGTATGATGCGATGATATTAGATTCTTGATGAATGTGTGTTGTTGTTATTCAGCCTGGTTCAATGTGCCCCTTTTTAACTTTGAGCACCCACCCCTTTAAACCTCTCTGCACGGCCCTGTTCCTAATTTTGTTTGACTTTTGCCTGTTAGCTGCTCCAAGTTTCCTTCAGGTTTACTTGTTTAAAAGGTACTACAGTGTTTTCTTTGACGTGTCTGCAGCTATCGCTGACTGTGACTTATGGTTTGTTCTTCCCTCTAACAGACTTGAAGCTGCAATGGACGGACACGGTGAAGATGCCACTCCGCTCTTTGTCCTGCCTGTGGGTTCCTGGTTTCGTTTCCATCTCATCTACCACCAGACCGACGGACTGGCTGTGATACTTTATGGTGACAGAGAGAAGCTTGCTGCGATATTCCTGCAGAGGATGGTGACGGAGTTCTTCAGGAACTGGATTCACAGGCCTGAGTGACCAAGACCATCAGTGACCTGTGTTCGCACAGCCTCCACGCAGAGCTGGGAACCGGGGGCCTTCAGCATCCAGCAGTGCCTTCACAGATTAAACATTGTTGATGTTGTTTAAAGTTCGATAATGAGTTCATTAAAATAAATAATTAAAGGTTACCTTTCTTTGTTATTATTCCACACATTGATTTTTAACCTGCACAGAGTCCTCCAACAGAGCTCTTAGATTTTCAAAAGCTGTATCTATCAGTGAGTGAGTGATGGGGAAGCCAGATTTGAATGACCAAAATAACCAAATTTGATAATAAAATAATATTGATATGTGATAAAACAAAACTAATATCTGCCAATAAGTTGGTTTAGTGTAGTTTTGCGGCCCTGTTGTAGCGCGGCCGTTTCTGTTTAATTCCAGCGTTGCAGAGAGAGGTGCTCGTTATCTCCACCAAAGCGCCTCCGGTCCTGGGGTAAGCCGTTAGAACTGCTTTTATTAGCATTCACAGCTACAAGAGGCTAAGGTTACATTTATCCTTTGTTTTAGGGTTTGATTGCTGCCTTCACCTCTCCGTGGTAAATCGCCTAACCTTAATTGGAGAATCAAGACGCCTGCCTATAGTCGGTTTGAGGGCTCCTGCTCGGTGGAGCTGCTCTCTTGTCTCGTCTTTTTGGTCTCATCTTTTATTTTTGTGGAATTGTTTTTATTAAGTGGGCTAACCTTTTTCTGGTGCGCCTGGTTTTATTATATTCTGGATTGTTGCTTGTACCCACGCCTCGGTGATCGGGCTGGAGCGATCCTCTGCCCGCGTGTCGTGCTGGGAACTTGAAACCGCCTCAGTTGCCGATCTCAGCCTGTGCGGAGCCAGACTGGCTTGTGATCAAGGCCTGAACTATTGCCACCAGCACGAGTTGTAGTTTGATTTGTGGGGTGTAAGCCTTCCAGTTTGGTGTGCATGTGTGATTTCTTTTATTAAAGATTGAAGTTTTAGTTTTTATGATATGTAGCGAGCCTGACGCTCAGAGTCCTTTTACTCTTTTAACGTATTGCTCTGGTTTATTTCAGTGAACAGAGGCAAGTCTGGCAAGTCTGTCAGTCTGGCCTGGGACGCTACATTTTGTTTTCTAATATTTCATCTATTTTCACTATAAACAAAATTATTGATATTGGAGCCAACCTGCGTCGGTGTGCATCCTTGAATCTGTGCGGCCTCTCTTATTCCTTTAATCTATTTTCCTTAAATAGGAATTTCCTGGGGGTGAAATTCCCCTTGGTGGCGTTGTCATTTTATTACCATTTCTTTTATAACCCCGCCGACCACTTGGTCACACTAATGTAGTGGCAGCAGGGCTCTGAGTATGTTGTTCACTCAATCGCAGGAAAATTGAGAGAGACACACACCAAAAATGGGATTTACGAAAAATGATAATTAAAAACACGGAAATGTAAAATAATGAATGTAAAATAATGTAAAATTAATAATGTTTATAAAATGATAACAAATTAACAAGTTGTTTTTTCCATATATTTTTATTGAAATTTTTATAGTATAATACAAACAAATGTTGAACACCCTCACATTCACACATCCATCCATACATCAGACCTGCCTACATCACATTCAAATGTAGAAATGAGTTCTCACAGTAATACAAAAATTGGATGAGAGCTTCTTTCCGTTGCCATTTCCTGAGCCAAGTTCACACTGCAGAGAGACACACGGACTGCGAGAGGGAGAGAGGTGTGTCCTGTGTTCGTCGAAGAACGCCGACACCGACTTGGTGAAGTCTGCCTCTCTTGTGGATAAAGGTAAGATTTACAGACTTTTGATTTCAAATACAAACACTTGAAGGTAGTGTTTGTACGTTAAACAAAACTTGTCTGTAATGGTAGTGTTAACAGATTTGTCCAAATTTAAACTAAAAAAAGAACAAATCAGCTCAGTTGCAGTAAAGACTGCATTTTAGTTTGAAACTTTATATAAAGTGTTCATTCAATGTTTATGCTGGATTGAGCAAATATGACAAGTTATACAACAACTACAAAACTGTGTGAGTGCGCTCTCTCTGTGCTGCTGCTGCTCTCTCTGTGCGCTGAATATTTTTACACATTTTGTTGTTAATTTTGACACTAAATTGAGCTGTCTCAGACCATTTGGAGCCAGAAAGTGGCAGGTTCAGTTCTTCCAAACTGCTTTCAGGGCCACATCTGCTTAGAGCCCAACCAGTTGCATTTGAAGAGGCCCAGCATTTGCCCTCTTGAAGTGCTGTGTGACTTCCTTTGAGAATCCTCTGACATCAGTGATGAGAAATGGGTTCTTTATGAACTGCTGTCCAAAGCTGAAGCTATCAAAACGTTTGCTGAAGTTTTCAATCAGCTTATCAACAAAGTCAACAAAAGAGGACACATCTCTCTGTCCCTGAACCCGTTCCTGAACCTGCGCTTTGTGCGCCGAGCTTCATTTACATTAGTCCTTCATCAGTCCTTCGTGCTCATGTCTAGATTAAATGTCAATCTTAGGAATTCATGAGTTTGGTAGATCTCATTCATGAATTTGAAGTTTACTTCTTTTACTTTGGGAGAAAGGGGAAGAGAAATTTCTTTTCTTCAGAGAACCTTAATCTCCTCATTCTCAAAAAGTTTCAGAATTAGGAAAAAAAAACGTTCTGATCAGGGGCGGATAGTAAAACTTTGTACCATCTCTGGGAGCTGCCAGGATCTAGAAAAAGCTTCTCCACTGAGACAAACCCAGTGTGTATGATTACAGCAGTGGAAAATAGAGCAAAAGGGGCAGGTGCTAATTTTTATTTATTAGTATTTTATTTATTTATATTTTAAACATTCAGGGACAGGTGTCTGCGAGTCAATGACATCCGATGAGTCCAAAGCAACTTGTTTCATTTAAAAAAAAAAAAAAAAAAAAAAAAAAAAACCTTTTTCTGTGTAGGTGCGTTTAGTTGATGCTCACATGTCAGTCCCTGGCTAACCAGCCAATTTGTCTGAGTGAAAAATATGTAAGAACCAGTGAGAGGCAAGCCAACAAGACAAGAATATGAAAATGAGTACTCAGAGAGAGGGTAGTCTGTGGTTCTGTATTCATTCTTCTTTTACATTCTGGTTTAGATTTATAATGCAGCCAGTTTCACTGCAGTGAACCCTTGAAACAGAAGGATCTCTAATAAAGGGACTTAACTTAAGGATTAAATGTACTGGTTTAACGTTGTTCCTAAATTTGGTTGACTTTTGCCTGTTAGCTGCTCCAAGTTTCCTTCAGGTTTACTTGTTTAAAAGGTACTACAGTGTTTTCTTTAACGTGTCTGCAGCTATCGCTGACTGTGACTTATGGTTTGTTCTTCCCTCTAACAGACTTGAAGCTGCAATGGACGGACACGGTGAAGATGCCATTTTGCTCTATGTCCTGTGTGTGTGTTCCTGGTTTCGTTTCCATCTCATCTACCACCAGACTGACGGACTGGCTGTGATACTTTACGGTGACAGAGAGAAGCTTGCTGCGATATTCCTGCAGAGGATGGTGACGGAGTTCTTCAGGAACTGGATTCGCAGGCCTGCGGGACTTTCAACACAGTCCTCTGGTGACGCCTGATGGCCAAAAGTATGAAGAGCAGCTTGAATCTACAAAATGAACTGCTTCATTGTGACGAGTTCACAATTCTCTCTGATATTGAGCTGCCGTTGCTTTGCTTTTTGGGAGGTGAAAAAAATGTTACGTCTATTTGTTTAGTAGATACATTTGGTCAATAAACGTTGCTTATGCGCCATGGTGTGGTCTTTCTTTACTTGTGACTTCTTGATGTTGGTAAATACAATACATGAAAAATACATATAATATACATATAATAATGTACAACAGATTATGGAGTACGCTTCTGCTGTGAGGTCCTGCCTCCATGAACTCATGCAATTAATCACTGGACAGAAAGACCGCTGTGTGTATAAATAATATGATACTGGGCCAATTTTCTTATACATATGTTTGACCAGGAGGTAGAACTGAAAAGGGAGAATGCTTATGAACTTGTAGAGTAAAAACGTGATGCATTTAAGGTTTTTGTTTGAGAAGAGAATTTGTTCCACTGTGTGATGGTCGAGTTTCTTTTCTTGGAGATAATTTCTCCTGCATTAGAGGAAATGTGGAACAAAGAGGCTGGAGAGCCCAGAAACTGCAATGCAAGTTGGTGGAGATGCAGGTGTACGGTCTTCCTGGTGTCACAGACGATCAGTTAAAACTATTAAACAAATTAAATTGCTGCCATTTTTGTACAATAATATTTTAAGATTATTTTACATATAAAATATATATTTTTTATTATATTAAATTTAAAGCATCAAATGGAACTCTTTTAAAGTTATTTAATGATATTATTATTATGAAAAGTACATTTTTGTTATGTTATGTTTTCTATATTTTCAGAGAAAATAAAAACGCAAAAATGGTGTTACAGGGAGATTTATAACAATAACTAAATATGCAGTTTTTACAGTTTTCCCAAGCTGTAAAAATTACAAATGAATCAATAAATAAAAACTAACACCTGCTCCTTTTATGCTACTTTACACTGCCGTAGTACACACACACACACACACACACACACACACTGGGTTTTAAAGAAAACACATTAAGAACAGCTATATTAGAATTATATTTCAAATATGACAAAATGCTGATTTTACAGCAGCAAAAATATTGTATCTGTAAAATTTAAACATTTAACAAACTTTCTCCTTTGCACTGAATTGAAAGACAAACTGAATCATCATAAATACATTATTTTATATATAATGGAAATCTTTTAAAGTTGTTTAATGATATCTATCTATCTATCTATCTATCTGTCTGTCTGTCTGTCTGTCTGTCTGTCTCGATAGATAGATAGATAGATAGTCTGGAAAAGGTATAAAATGTCACTATATGTGCTTTATGTGTACAGATTTTCTTTTTAAATTATCACTCAAGTATAAAAACAATAATAAATAAAGTTGCAATGTTTTAGTTCAATAAAAATATTTATATCATTACTTTTTTATGGATTAGGTTTAAGAGTTATTAAGTGTGGATAATTAAATAACAGTTTAATGCAACAGCAGATTGTGCCTTGTTCTCAGATGGACAGAAAGTGGAGAGTGATAGATGAGATGAGGAGATGGAGGAAGAAGAGTGAGTCACAGACAGAGCCGAGTTTATTTCCCACAGTTTTATTAATCTCTTGCCTCATGATTCCAAGTGCTGTCATTTTATAATTATTATCTCATAACACTTGTTTAATCAGATACAGTGTCTCCTATGGACTTTTGAATGTCTACTTTCTCAGATCAGCACAGCCCTGCCCTGCAGCACAATCAGCAGCAGGAGCAGCAGCAGCATCATTGTAACCATCAGGTAAAACATAGGCTACATTTGCTTCGCATTGTTCCCACCTGATGACAGTGATATAGTATGATACGATTTTATATTAGATTCTTGATGAATGTGGGTTGTTGTTATTCAGCCTGGTCCTGTGTGCTCCTTTTTAACTCTAAGCACCCTCCCCTTCGGACATCTCTGCACAGCCCTGATTACATGTCTGTATTGTATGTTTAGCTGCTGCACTTTAGCCCTCTGTCCTGTAACAGTGCTGCTAACAGAGCTGCTCAGGGCCTCTGCAGGCTCATAATAGACAACCTGTTAGCCAAGCTGTTGTCCATAATAGATATCAGTTTGGCTAACATCCTCCTCTCACCCACCATCTCTATGCAGTCGTTGAGACTGTCCAGGAAAGAGCTGGTCCTCTTTATCGGTGTGTTACCCCCCATTCCTGGATGATGACATGATGTAGACGCTAAGAAATTCTTGTAGTAAAAATTGAAGTAAAAAATTATAAAACTTAAACCCCAGACACTCAGTGGATGTTTCACTGATGCACCTCCAGTGGAACCAGATCCCACAACAATGTGTGCTCTTAATCTGGCAGGAAAGGAAAGGTTACTCACGTGGCGCTTTATGATTAACAAAATATAATTAAAAGACTTTAGCAGCCGTAGGTTAGTCAGTTTGTGGACATTTAATTTTGCATATGAGACATAGATGTGCCCTTAGGCCTCCTCCTCGATTCAGAGATGGTCTTTCCCTTTTCACGTAAATGGCCTCCTTGACTCTGCGCTCAAACCAGCGTTCCTCCCTGTCCAGGATGTTACATCCTCATCATTGAAAGAGGCGCGGTGCCCCCTCGGAGGCGCGGTACCCCCTCGGAGGCGTGGTACCCCCTCGGAGGCAAAGTGCCCCTCTGAGGCGCGGACGCGAAGTGCCCCGCGGAGGCGCGGACGCGCCGTGCCCCTCGGAGGCGCGGACGCGCAGTGCCCCTCGGAGGCGAGGACGCGCAGTGCCCCTCTGAGGCAGAAAGTGGCAGGTTCAGTTCTTCCAAACTGCTTTCAGGGCCACATCTGCTTAGAGCCCAACCAGTTGCATTTGAAGAGGCCCAGCATTTGCCCTCTTGAAGTGCTGTGTGACTTCCTTTGAGAATCCTCTGACATCAGTGATGAGAAATGGGTTCTTTATGAACTGCTGTCCAAAGCTGAAGCTATCAAAACGTTTGCTGAAGTTTTCAATCAGCTTGTCAACAAAGTCAACAAAAGAGGACACATCTCTCTGTCCCTGAACCTGTTCCTGAACCTGCGCTTTGTGCGCCGAGCTTCATTTACATTAGTCCTTCATCAGTCCTTCGTGCTCATGTCTAGATTAAATGTCAATCTTAGGAATTTCAGAATTAGGAAAAAAACGTTTTGATCAGGGGCGGATAGTAAAACTTTGTAACATCTCTGGGAGCTGCCAAGATCTAGAAAAAGCTCCTGAGACAAACCCGGTGTGTCTGATTACAGCAGTGGAAAATAGAGCAAAAGGGGCAGGTGCTAATTTTTATTTATTAGTATTTTATTTATTTATATTTTAAACATTCAGGGACAGGTGTCTGCGAGGCAATGACATCCGATGGGTCCAAAGCAACTTGTTTCATTCAAAAACCTTTTTTCTGTGTAGGTGCGTTTAGTTGATGCTCACATGTCAGTCGCTGGCAATTTGTCTGAGTGAAAAATATGTAAGAACCAGTGAGAGGCAAGCCAACAAGACAAGAATATGAAAATGAGTACTCAGAGAGAGGGTAGTCTGTGGTTCTGTATTCATTCTTCTTTTACATTCTGGTTTAGATTTATAATCCAACCTGTTTCACTGCAGTTGATACTTGAAATGAAGGATCAGGACATAATTATCTTCTTCAGTTTACAAAGCTAAGTAACTTAAAGATAAAATGTACCAGTTCTTAATTTTGGTTTATCCATTAGCTGCTCCAAGTTTCAGTTTTACTCGTTTAAAAGTACTACAGTGTTTTGTTTTGGGGGTTTTTTGGACGCGTCTGCAGTTGTCGTGTTTGTGACTTATGATTTGCTCTTCTTTCTGACAGACTTGAAGCTACAATGGATGGAGACGGTGAACAAGCCGCTCGGGCAGAGCTGTGTGCCCTGCACCTGAGATCCTTTCAGTTGCATCTCATTTACGACCAGGCTGACGGACTGGCTGCGATCCTTTACTATGACAGAGAGAAACTTTGCGAAATATTCCTCCAGACAATCACGATGGTGTTCTTCAGGAGCTGGATTCACAGGCCTGAGTGACCAAGACCATCAGTGACTTGCCCTTATACAGAGAGGAGCTGGGAACCTCTGAAGGGCCTCCAGCATCCAACAGTGCCTGCAGAGACTGAACATTGTTGATGTTGTGTAAACTTCAATAATGAATTAATCAGAATCAGAATACTTTATTGATCCCTGGGGGAAATTAATTAAAATAAATAATTAAAATGTACTTTCCTTGTTATTATTCCATACATTCATTTAACCAACACATTTGTTATATTGATGACTGCTTTTCAAGGGCTGATCACCGCTACTAACGTCCCTGGATGGACTGACAACATCCGAACAATGACAGCAGGTCTCATGACTGAGGGCTTGGATGAACTGCAATATATATTCATTTTTAGAATTTATATTTTGTGTTAACTGCAGTTTGGCTCAAAGTGTTACTGCTATCTTATTTTAATAAACAACACTGCCATATGCAAAACTAGGGGTGGCAAGAGATTATGTTAGAGACAGTGGCATCGTTAGGCCTATTTTGGGGGTGCTGAAGCCTCCCTAAAATATTCTTAAGCCCCCCTAAATAATTTGGTGTTTGGGTTTGTTTTTTTTGTTTTCTTTTTTCTTTTTTTTACAGAACTTGCAGACAAATTCAATATAAAGATGCAGGAATATGAGTTTAAAGAAATAATAATATAAACCTGTCGCTACTCACATAAATATGATCATAACTCGGTTGGTCCCTTTCGCTTTACACTGTTAAGGTAGCGTCAGTGCTTCGTTATCCAATCCCTTCCAGTTGTTCACAGGGGACATCCACATGACTGAAAATCCAGTCCTCGTTTCACTGCTACTTTACACTCTGCTTGTATACACCTGCGGACACACTAGCGTACATGCGGCAAACAGCAAGAAATCGTGGATATACGCAAGTTTTTCAAGAAAGTAAGTCTTCATCACTGGCTGGTAGTAACAATTAGTTAGCTCCAGCTAACAGCAGAGAGTCCCATGTAAATGATGAACCAGGTGCTCCCCAATTTGATAAATAAAAACCTGGCTAGCGCACTAAGTTAAATTGTTAGCACAATGTTAATTTCTGTCACTCGTTTTAGCTCTGAAAAATCGAGCTGAGCTCATTCAGGTATGGTCATCATCAGTGGAAATAATAATAATCACTCCATCCCCATTAACCTGTAGGAGTCAGGGCAGAGGAGCACAGAGAGGCAGAGGGGAGAGACGTCTGCTGGAGAGGTGAGTCAAAGGATGGAGTCATTTGTGATGCAGACAGTCTGATTAGAATTTTATGGGACTCAATATGGATATGAAATATGAAACATTTCAGTCACAGTACAACATATAAGACCTGTTTAACTTGAGCTTTTATTTAGGAGAGTCAAGGTTAGAAAGTGGAGAGAGCAAAGAGATATATATATATATATAAGTCAAATTAGCCTGACTCACATATTTTTGAGGGTTCTATTTTAATATTACTTCAATTCAAGTAATTTAGTAATATTTTTCAGGGCTTTAAATTGCAACCATTTTAGTCACATGCGTGCTCAAAATATAATGTTTGTAACTTCAAAATATTTGGGAGCAACAAATTACTGTGGAGCGGGAGCAGAAGTCATGATATTAGCAATTTACATTACAATTCAGTATGTTTTAATGTATCTTGAAGGGTGAGGCAGAAGGGGAGGCTGAGGGAGAAAAAGGTCAACAGGCAAGTTCAAGTCAGAGAGAGCAAGGAGAGACAGAGGAGCTGCAGCAAATGGATGGAGAGGCAGAGGAAGATCAAGTTATTACAGAGAGAGGAGAGCAAACAGGCCAAGAGAGGGAAAATGATGAAGCAGCTGCAGCAACTCATTCTACTACAGGGTTTGATTTAGGTGACAAAGACACAGGGCCCAGACAGGTGAAGCTGAAGAGCTATCCACATGATACTTTTGGTACACAGAAGCGAGCATTTAACCACAGCTGGTTTGAAAAGCACAACTGGTTAGAATATTCAGTCAACCAGAGTGCAGCTTTCTGCTTCCCATGTAGAGTGTTTGGCAAAAATATCAAACATGATAGTTTGGTCAGTAACGGTTGCAAGAACTGGAAGAAAGCTTTAGTCATCTTTGGCAAGCATGAGATGGCTCAAACACATAAGGACAGTGTTGTTACATGGAAAAGCTACCAGGGAACTAGCAAACAGGGAAACGTTGCACAGGTGATAGCAACTGCAAATGTGAGTGAGATAGTCGAAAGAAGAGAGTATCTCAGACGAATTGTTGCAGTCACCTCTGTGTTAGGGAGACAGGGACTCCCTTTTCGTGGCCATGATGAAGGTGAAGACAGCCCAAACAGAGGGGATTTTCTTGCGTGCATGGAGCTTTTGAAGGAGTTTGATGCTTTTCTTCAAAAACATAATCCCCCATCAAATGCACAGTATATCTCGCCAACATCCCAGAATGACCTGATTGACTGTTGTGCCCAGGAAGTTACTAGTGTCATTGTATCTGAAATGACAAAGTCTAAAGTCTATTCCATCCATAAAAGATGAAATGCAGTGACTGTAATAGACTGAGGCCGGCAGTGATGTGCACACCACCTATAAGAAGGCTTCAGTCATCTAGACCCAACACAGCAAACTCATTCCTTTACAGAGGATGTCCTGTTAATTAGCGAGCACCATGTAAGCTGTGCTATAATGTCATGGTTTATTCTTGCAGCTGCCTCTGACGTCACTGCCCCAGGACAGTAAGCAGGTGTACGTACAGCTCCTGTGGGACAACATCAACCTGCACCAAGAACCCGGAGAACCACTTTACCTGCTCTGGAGGACCTTTTGTGAGTGTGAAGACAGACATTATCAGTCATTGTCCATCAGTACAGTGTTAAGTGTAGAAGCTGTATTTGCAGATTGAATTGTGAGCTTTCAGATTATTGGGGTGAGCTATACTGCATAATCACCACTAGGGGGCGCAAGTGTTCAGCCTTTAAACCTCAAGCAAACATATGTTAGTTCACACTAAGAAAGAAGGTATGTACTGATTTCCAAACCCCCCAAAACCAGTCAGATATGGTTTTGTGAACGGAACGTAAAAGAGCGAAAGGACGTAGAAATATACGTGTATCTACTAAACATCTCAAGTTTGAACCTCAGTGACCTTGAAATGAAATTTTCCGAAAATCTTGTGAATGCAATAACTTGGCAATGAGACAATATGGGATTTTGAAATTGATACCTTCGGTGCATGTATTAGGAGATTGAGGGGTATTTTTGTTAAAGTGTCACTGCTGAGCAGAACAGATCAGAGTGGAGGCTCTTTGCTAAAAGAATATTTCAGCAGACTCTCTGATGCTTTGGTGTTTGTGCTCCCAGTGGAGAAGAGGGGAACTCTGGGGCCAACAGACCACCAGGAGAGCCGCACTCTCCTCAACACCATTGTTCGCAACATCCAGACCAACGACGTCTACGGGCCGATCAACCTGCTGATCCGAGAGATCAAACGGCGTCCAGAAGGGCTCAAACGACAGAGGTCAGTTCTGCTCCTTCATCTATACTCACTGTTTCATATTTAGTCTTCCTTTAAGCTCTTAGTTATGATTTTTGCTGCAGTGCATTAGAAAAGTGTCTGATGCCTGGTGTGTGTGAATGTCTCACAGGAGCGTCTATAGAGAAATACTGTTTCTGTCACTGGTGGCTTTGGGACGGGAGAACATCGACGTAGGTGAGTGAGATTAACTAGTGATGTCAGCTGTGACCTATAGTGTGCTGTAAGAGTTTGAAGGTGATGAAAAGCGATGACGTGAAACGTTCCTAACTCATATCTGTGTCGTCATCATGCAGAGGCCTTCGACAGAGAGTACCACAGCGCATACAACCAGCTGAGCGCGGAGCAGCGCAAGTCTCTGCACTGCATCGATCGCCCGCCTACTCCCAGCGTCCAGTGGTGCCTTAAATGTTTTGGAGCGCCTTTCGTCTGAACTGATCCTCTCAGCAGCAGAGACGCAAACTCTTCCTGCTTCAACTTTGGGGAACAGGGAGACTTTCGGACATCTCCAGCTGGACGAACATGGTACTGCTTCCTCCGTTTGCCTTGGAAGATGACGTTGGCCGTTTCATGTTTCTTTGCTTTGCTTTAAAGAGGTTTTCCAAGCAGCTGCCTAAAAGTGGAACTGTTGTTGTAAACTTCCTGGAAAGCTGTAATGAATCTCTTCAGACTAGTTGAGTTGCTTTTCCTTACAGAAGCTGTATAAAGCGATTGATCACTGTACAGAATATCTGTGTGTGCATGTCAGCAGCTTTGCTCGTAGCCTTTTGCCTCCTTAAATCTGTCGTAGCTATACTCGTATCAGCTCTGTGTGAGACCGTGTACAGACTCTGACTCTAACTTTGTGCACTTTCTGAAGAAGAGTAAGTAAATCAAGTTCACCTGACTTTTTGTACAGTTTAAGGAAATCTCAGTCGAGGTTGCATTTTTGTCAACAACCCTGATTGTTGTGATCAGTCTTAATGAATGTTCACATGTACAGGCTCACACTGGGGCTCTGTGCAGCTTTGTGTTGGAGCATCACATTTAAATGGGAGAGGACTGAGGCTTTGGACAATCACTAATTATCAATCACTAAAATAGATTCATAACATTCCAGATGCCCTGTGCTCAAAGCAGGAGTATTGATCTCTGTGATAACACATGTGACAGCAGCTGTTTGGAAAGTAGAGATCATGAAAAACAAAGACATCAATCTGAAGCATGAAGGTGCCACACCACTGATTAAAAACATCAGAGGAACACAGACAGCAGAGGTGTGCTGGCTTCAGTCGGCCTTTTTAAAGCTGCATTTTTAACAGTAACATACTGTGTTTGTTCAGCTAACATGTCTTATTCTGATCATAACTCAGAGCTGTGTCTCTCATTCTCGACTCTAGCACAGAGTGAACCACGACGGTTCAGACAGGATCTCTTTTATGGTTTACATAAAAGTGCAGAGGGCTCTTGATGAGTGCTGAAACTGTGTCAGGACAGAAGGCCTTTGATATTTGACATTCCACTAAAAACAGTGAAACAGGCGGGAAAACAAAGTGCTGCAATGAATTGTTGGGTAAAGATGGACCTGTGTGTTGACTTGAGTGTGAGTGTGGCGCTGTACTTGTACAGATGAGAAAATGTGTTGTAAAATATTCCATTTGCACTGCATAGATTAGAACCTGCTCTTAACCCACATCAGAATATTAACAATTTACACCATTTTTCATCCAGAAAAAAATCTCAATTATTTATTTTTGTATTGTTGACATTTGGATTGCAGCTGCTGTGCTAACTTCGAGTTTTTATAACTAGCTGCCCCCGTTTTCCCCTTGAATCCGTGTTAGGGGACTCCAGCCGGTGTTGACTTAGTAAATCTCCTCTTGGAGGATGTACAGAAAAGTTTTTTAAAGGTTCTCTTACCGTCCTGTGGAAAGGAAATGAATGTCTACACATAAGTGCGCTGCAATAAATGAGTTTGTGAACTGATTGAAAGTGAAATTTGTCCTTTTTTTGTCTTTGTGTTAAGAAGAGTTTGTATTTATTGCCAGATTTAAACATCTGCCTTTGTAACACTGCTGTAGCTCATTTCTGTTTTCATGGAAGTAGATGTGATCTTAGTGGGAAAAAAGTTATACTCATGTCAATTTATTTCAAAATCTGCCTTTGTAACACTGCTGTTGCTCATTTCTCTTCATTTCTGTTTTCATGGAAAAAGATGTAAACTTCCTGTCATCCACTGCCAGGAAATCCCATTTCTCCCAAAAGATCCATCCACCCAGCCAGTTTTAGAGTTGTGTGGGGCTCGAGCTTATCCTATCAGAGGTATCCCCTGGATGATGATCGGCAGTCTTTCGAGCCTTTTGAGCTCACACAGAGACAGACAACCATTCATACTCACATTCACACCTATGGGAAATTCAGAATAACCTGAATTTTTTAGAAAAAAATGACTTTTTTAAATACAAACACTTGAAGGTATGTGTGTATTAGATCTTTTTTTCTAAAAGCCAATAAATAAAACACACATACACAAGTTTTCTTGCACTCATTTTCACTCTAGACCAGGGGTGTCACTCGAGGGGATGCACAGTACAGTAGTGCAATTCATCCTGATTGGTGATTGGTCAAAAGTCTTCTGTGTTTACGTTAAGTTACAGAGTCTGGATTTAGCGGAAATTACACGCTGAATAACGCGTTTTTCTTTGTGGTAAATGTTAGCCGCGCGCTATGACATCTAATGTATTACGCTCATTTCTAGTCTTTTCAGTGGCTACAGCTGCTTTCCGTGGCTCGTTACAAACGATCTGAGATATAGATCCACTTCTGTCTGGCGTACACTCTAAAAAAAGATCTGCTGGCTTAACGTAAAAAAATTAAGGTAACAATTTGCATGGATCTTTTTAAGTTACTTCAGCTTAGCCACTATAGCGTAAATGCCACAAGAGTTCTCTAGTTAGGCAAACTCTATTCCTTACGTACAAACAACATGATTTGCTTTGTCCTCTACAAGCTTAATTAAGTTGAACCAACTTAATTTTAATTGTTTAAAAAATTACTCCATTTAGTTATTAAAACTTATTTTTTTACTTTTATTCTACTCAGAAATATCCATGCAAATTGTTACCTTAATTTTTTTGAGTACTAGTAACTTACAATAACTTATAACTTACAATTATACAATAAATTACACATTGAAATTCCAGTTTTATGATCAAACTGTTTATTAGAACACCAGTCCACCATTCCAGACTCATTGACGTTTCAATAGCAGACAAAATTGTTGCCTCCATAAAATAAATGACATAAAACACCCCTGTAAATCTGTCTCAAAAAGACTGAACATTTTGACAGTCATGCTCTGATTCAAGTTTGTTTGTGTTAAAGTGATAGTTTAGGTTTTTTTAAGTATGAAGTACATTGTGAGTGTATTACACACAGTAGACAGCAGTCAGCACATTCCTGCCACCAACACGCACGATAGGCTCAGTTTGTTTGTGTGACTTTGGTAAATCTGAACTAACCCGAACTAACACCAAAGTCACCAAATAACACAATTACACTTACTGATCAAGGCAGCAGGAGACCAGCAACTCCTGTGTGCTGTCAGGTAAAATTGCTGTTTTTGTCCATGGACGCTGGTGGGCCAGAGCGATTGAAACAACAAGCAGTAGAACTTCTCTTTCCTCACAGAAAAGGCTGTCTGATAGCAAAATAAAGCAGTAAACATATTCTTGATATAATGTACATTTAAACTGACATCAGTTTTATTAGGATGGAGGCTCATCTTGCGTGCCGGTGGCCCCGTCTGCTTCTCCGTAGGTGGAGCTTACTGACTGCCATCTACTGTGTGTAATACACTCACAATACATATGTACCTCATATACAGCCTCACTTCAAAAGACCTGAGCTATCCTTTTAAAGTGCATTATTTTTAACTAGGTGTACTTAATGCTCAACGCTCAACTTTACCCCTACTGCCTACTGTAAAGTATGTAACACAACACATTGCAAACAACAGTGGAACATTTCCCGTTTAATTTGAGGATAGCCTCACTCTTCACATTTTTTAGTACAACAGTTTACTTTTTAGTGACATTACCTTAGGACTGGCTTTCAGATCATCCAGCTCGAGGAATATCTTTTGAAACACTTCAAAAGTGTTTTTCAAAAGTGTTTTTCAGTTCTTTTGGGTAGCTGAGGTTGAGTGCATATATCAGCCCCATTAGCAAGGCACAGGCTCTGGGTACATCCAGGTCTGCTAGGACTTCTGTTCCTTCAAGTATGATCCTTGCGCTGGCTGGATCAGACGTTGTGGCACCTCTGGTTACAATCTTCATCACTTCATTGGTAATATCCCCGCCACCATCCTGGTAGATCAGAATCAATATAAATGTTTTAAGTAATCATACTTATACATGAGAGTAACACAAAATAGGGCTGCAACTAACAATTTTCTCAATTATCTGATTATGTCTGTGAAGGTTCTCTTTGCAAGCTCCTTTGACGATTATCTGATTAGTTGTTTGGTCCAGAAAATGTCAGAAAATGGTGAAAAATGTCAATGTTTCTCAGAGCCCAATATGATGACCTCAAATGTCAAACATATTCAGTTTGCTGTCATAGAGGAGTAAAGAAACCAGAAACGATTCACATTTATGAAGCTGAAACCAGAGAATTTGGACTTCTTTTTCTAAAATAATTACTTAAACCGATCAATCAATTATCAAAATAGTTGCCGATTAATTTAGAAATCAATTAATAATAGATTAGATCGTACCTCTAATACAAAGTATAGTCATGTCTGATTTACCTGCTCTTTGAAGAGATCCTCCTCCTTTTCCCTGAGATACACCACTAAGCCACGGATAGCGACCTCTCGCCTTCTCTCCACAGAATCGTCCTGTGAATAAGAAAAAGAATGTCGAACTGCTCTTCGAGGAGGATGGGTTTTTGATAATTACATCCAAAAAAAAAAAAAAAAAGGATTGACTTTATATGGCCTGAACTGTACCAATTATAGATTTCCAGTGATAATCAAAATAATGAATTGATCATTTCAAAGAGCCATTTCTCTGAAATGATCAATTCATGAACTTGAAAAATCCAGGTAACAAATAGAAAAACTGCAAAATCTTGCAAATTACTCTGCCAATCATGATCCACATCACCTATAATTTGTTTTATTATTAAGTATAGTTTTAATTGATATTTGTGCCTCAAGCTCTAAACAATAATTTGACATAGTTGAGTTGTAAACAGCTACCTTTTAAGACTCAATATCACCTATTGGAAAAAAAAGTGGATTATCCTATTTGAAATAAACTACATTTCATTCATTCATACCTCTAGCAGCATGTTCTGGATGCGCCGAATGCGCATTTTTGCAGCCCCTCCTCTTGAGGACAGCAAGGACATTATTTTCTGAGAGTACTGGTCCAGCTTTGCCATGAATGTTGTCTCCAGGTTAACAGTGGTGATCCTTCTGAATTCTTGGTTTATCTGTATAAAAAAAAGGCACAAATAGGCACAACATGTTAATGTATACAATTTACTTTAAAAGAATACATACTGCAAATTATCTTATGGAAAAATATTTACCTGAACTGCATCAAAAAGAGCAGGCCATCTTTCTTTCAGGTCATTGATTTTTGGTGCTTGATTGACAACTTCCTGCCTGCGAATGGAGAATGTTATGTTATGTTTCCAAATCAAAGATATTTTTTCTTAAGTGATACAACTGCGCTTATGTATCTGCAGTTAACACCCAAAAGAGCAAAATTATATTTTATGTGCTAATGCACACTCAATGTAATGTCATTAAAACAACTAGTTTATGAATGTTACTTAAGATCTTTCCTGTGGCGTTTCTACAACATGGCGTTCGCTTCCTCGCCCGCGTTTTTTGACTGAACTTTGACACAGGCTGTTCTTCAGCTAGGGCTCAATTAACAAACTTCAATCTCACATAAAAATAACTCTAGGACTTAAACATCAAAATGCATCGATGTTAAACCGAATGTATACTCAGTAACCTACATTTGTTTAGTCATGAATGTAAAATGGCCCAGCCTTTTGCTGGTCAAACCTTCATCAACGCTGCAACGATTTCAAAGTAGAAAGAAGAAAAACGTGTATTACCCTGTCTTTGCAGAGTTAAAACTACTGCTACAGAAGCTCAGTGTCAATTAACACCATTTGGCTGCCACCGTAAAACGAAACTTAACAAAGACTAATGTTACGGTCGAATTACTTCTCAAGTTAGCCAGAAGTGTAACGTTACTAGCTTATCACCACCACTCGCCGAGGAAGAGTTTAGTGTTGTGTAAAAAGGATTTCTTGCAGTGCGTGTTGATAGAGTTAAAGTTAGAGTTATTAGCTGCTGTGAATAAAACAAGGCAAAAAAATTGTACTCACCACAAAGCTTTAACGTTTGATAATGTTCCGTACAAAATGCCGCTTCTCTGCTTTCTCTCTTTGCCTCCGTTTCTTTCGATCAGTGGTCTGAGAGCACAACATGTCCGGGCAAGTCAGCCTTGTACTCAGCTTTTAAAGGACGCTTACGAGATTTTTAAGTTTTATTAACTGAATACACTTTCATGTTAAGTTAACACAGAAATGTCTGTTCAAAATCGATATATTACTGAGCTAAGACTGTTTTCTTTATTTTCATTTCGACCAACTCATTAAATTAAGTTATCAACTGATTACAATGTGTACATGCAACAAACTTAATTTTTTATGCAGAAAAAGCTATTAATTTTAAGCTTTACTTACTAACCCCATGAATCATTTTTTAGAGTGTAGGCTGCTCACTAGGGCTGGATATCATCACTGATTTCTATAATCCATTCGATTCCGGTTCTCAAAGTCCTGATTCGATTCAACTTAGCCTCAGACAGTCAGAAATATTATAATTCTGATAATTTATCAGTACTGACTTCATCAGAATTGTGAACATCACAGCAGATCCCTTTGTTTTAAAGTAACTGAGAATAAAACACAGAAAAACATGAAGGAGATTTTCCTGGTCTGGCTTTTTAGAGCAGATAACCTTAAAAATATTCTGCAATATTCTGCAATTTTGCATAATTTAAAGAAGTTTAAATTTCTTCAGTATTGAACAGCAGAAATGAGGCTTTCTTGTCCGAGGTCATTTAAGTGAAAAAAAGAAAAAGACAGCGCTGTAAACAATGGTAGACTGGTGGGTAATAAGCGAATGAATAATGCAGAAAACAGATTTGAGACGGAAAACTGTTCTTGAAGTACACAGAGAGAGAGAGAGCTGTGCAGGAAGTGTGATTTTTATCGTGGTGGAAGCAAAACAGCAAAAGTCAGAGGGAATTCATGACGACATTGATCAAATGTGAAGCGTAGTTTGCTGCTTCTTGGCTCGACGAATTTTGTGTGATGACACAGCCCTCACTTCTAAAACTTGCGCACAGACACACCCCTCACAAGCTTGCCACAGACACACCGCTCACTTCTAAAAGGTGGGGGGATGCACAGTACAGTAGTGCAATTCATCCTGATCGGTGATTGGTCAAAAGTCTAGAGTGAAAGGAGAGGCTTGTGATTGGTGGAAAATGTGCAATGAAGAAGCCTTTTTTTATTCATTCAGTCTGTTGTCTGTTTTTTCTTTATCAAAAATATAAAATTATCGGATTGGATAACGAAGCACCGACTCCCTAAAATATTCTTAAGCCCCCCTAAATAATTTGGTGTTTTGTTTTTTAGTTGTTTTTTTTTTTTAACTTATTCGATTTTTTTTAACAGAACTTGCAGTCAAAGTCAATATAAAGATGCAGGAATATGAGTTTAAAGAAATAATAATATAAACCTGTCGCTACTCACATAAATATGATCATAACTCGGTTGGTCCCTTTCACTTTACACTGTTAAGGTAGCGTCAGTGCTTCGTTATCCAATCCGTTCCAGTTGTTCACAGGGGACACCCACATGCCTGACTCACATATTTTTGAGGGTTCTATTTTAATTTTACTTCAAGTAATTTAGTAATATTTTTCAGGGCTTTAAATTGCAACCATTTTAGTCACATGCGTGCTCAAAATATAATGTTTGTAACTTCAAAATATTTGGGAGCAACAAATTACTGTGGAGCGTGAGCAGAAGTCATGATATTAGCAATTTACATTACAATTCAGTATGTTTTAATGTATCTTGAAGGGTGAGGCAGAAGGGGAGGCTGAGGGAGAAAAAGGTCAACAGGCAAGTTCAAGTCAGAGAGAGCAAGGAGAGACAGAGGAGCTGCAGCAAATGGATGGAGAGGCAGAGGAAGATCAAGTTATTACAGAGAGAGGAGAGCAAACAGGCCAAGAGAGGGAAAATGATGAAGCAGCTGCAGCAACTCATTCTACTCCAGGGTTTGATTTAGGTGACAAAGACACAGGGCCCAGACAGGTGAAGCTGAAGAGCTATCCACATGATACTTTTGGTACACAGAAGCGAGCATTTAACCACAGCTGGTTTGAAAAGCACAACTGGTTAGAATATTCAGTCAACCAGAGTGCAGCTTTCTGCTTCCCATGTAGAGTGTTTGGCAAAAACATCAAACATGATAGTTTGGTCAGTAACGGTTGCAAGAACTGGAAGAAAGCTTTAGTCATCTTTGGCAAGCATGAGATGGCTCAAACACATAAGGACAGTGTTGTTACATGGAAAAGCTACCAGGGAACTAGCAAACAGGGAAACGTTGCACAGGTGATAGCAACTGCAAATGTGAGTGAGATAGTCGAAAGAAGAGAGTATCTCAGACAAATTGTTGCAGTCACCTCTGTGTTAGGGAGACAGGGACTCCCTTTTCGTGGCCATGATGAAGGTGAAGACAGCCCAAACAGAGGGGATTTTCTTGCGTGCATGGAGCTTTTGAAGGAGTTTGATGCTTTTCTTCAAAAACATAATCCCCCATCAAATGCACAGTATATCTCGCCAACATCCCAGAATGACCTGATTGACTGTTGTGCCCAGGAAGTTACTAGTGTCATTGTATCTGAAATGACAAAGTCTAAAGTCTATTCCATCATGGCAGATGAGGCAAGGGATAAAAAGGCAGAGCAGTTAGCTGTTTGTGTCAGGTACGTGTCAGAGGGGGCAGTGAAGGAGCGTTTCCTTGCACTTGCAGAGATAAAATCATTTGATGCCCAGTCCATTGCAAATGAGATTCAGCAGCAGATCCAAAACTATGGTCTTGCAGAGCTTAAGTGTGTAGCACAAACATATGATGGTGCAGCCGTTATGAGTGGCTCCACCGGAGGTGTACAAGCACATTTTAGAAGGCTCCATCCTGAGGCTATATATGTGCATTGTTATGCTCATCAACTCAACCTGGTTTTGTGCAATACTTGCAAGGCTGTCCCAGAGGCTGTGGAGCTTTTCAGCTTGTTGGAGTGTGTGTATTCTTTCTTCAGCACCTCCCTAGTCAATCATCATAAGTTCATGGAGACTCAGGCAAAGCTTGGATTGACAAAAACTGAGCTTGTGCAACTTTCAAACATTCGCTGGGCATGTCAGTTGCGATCAATCAGTGCAGAGACATTGCCTGCCATTTTGGAGTGCCTATCTGCAATTGGATCCCCCATAGCTGTTGGTCTCAGAGCAAAGCTCTACAAGTTCTCAGCAGTCTATGCACTACTGATGTTTTAGTCTATTCTTTATCTGCAAACAAGCTGTGTGTGACACACTTGAGGGCAAACACTCAGATACATTTGCTACAGAGCTGTATGAGAAAACCAAGGCCCTGTGTAACACCCACAGTATCCCTGAACCAGGTGCCAAGACAAGGCACAAACAGAGGGAAATGGAGGATTTTGTCCTGGAGGCAACTGTGGGTTCACGCACTGAATTGAACAACTCAGACACATTGAAAAGAGAGTTACTTTTCCCTTGTGTGGCTCGGATGGTTGGCGAGCTTGATCAAAGATTTTGCAGTGTAGATGCAGGGCTGCTAAAAGGCGTCCAGGCATGCAGTCCTAAATCTGAGAACTTCTTGAGTGAACCACACTTGAATGAACTTGCAAAGCACTACAGACTTGACCTGAAAAAAGAGGAGGTTCTGGTGGCCAGAAACTTTCTTACCAAAACACAGAGGCTGGATGTCCACCCAAAATATGTTGTCTGTGTACAACCTCCTTGATTCAGACATGTTTCCCTCTCTGAGGGCAACCATCCAAGTTGCCCTAACAGTGCCTGTCAGCAGCTGCTCGTGCGAAAGGTCCTTTAGTGCACTGCGTCGGCTGCACTGCGTCGGCTGCACTCCTGGCTGCGTCAAACAATGGGTCAGAAAAGACTTCGCAGTCTTGCAGTGATGTCTATTGAAAAAGACACGCTTCAGCATCTGAGTCACAACAGAGTGATTGACCGATTTGCCACTCTTAAAAACAGACGTCATTCTTTGATGCTTCCATCCACCAAGTAACTGGTGATTGCAGCCAGAAAAATGTACTTTTTTATTTTCAGTTTTTTTCTTGTTATTGACGCAGCAAACACATTTCCTCTGTTTTCTTGTTGTACTGTATTATAAAACAGACTGAAATAAAACAATAGATCTATTGGTGGCCTAGGATGTTTAATCTGTCCAAAAAAGTAGGAAAACAATTTCTCAGTCTTTGTTTTCTGTTTGTGAAATTTTGTGCTCATTCACTACGTTCGTTCATATCGTGTGTGTATCTCTTGGGGGTTAAGGCCCCCCCCCCCCCCCCCCTGTCCTTAAAACCTAGTGACGCCCCTGCTATCAACTTCAAAATGTGTGTTTTGAAAGGTTTTTTAAGAAAAAAAATTAGGACAACATAGCAAAAAAACCCATCACTTTTTATTGTCTTCATTCATGCTCAGTCATCCAGGTAAGGAAATCCCTAAAACTGATTCTGTTCATCTGGATGTGGCGTTTTCAGTCGAAGAAATTCTACTACCGGTAAGTGACTTCTTCAGTCTCAGCTGACTGCAGGTTTCCTGAGCCTTTTAACAGTACATTTGCATAATGACTTAAACTAGCTTCACTGACAAACAGCGGGCTATGAGGTCAGTTTTATGATCGTTAATTTTTATATTAACGCTTTGAGTAAATGTGGTTATCCCAGCTGGATATTTGTCAAAGCTGGGAAGGCACCTAAAGAAACCTCCAGGTGATCCAGGAGAGAAGGACAACTGCTGCCTTATCCTGTACGTGTCAGGAGTATCGGAACAGCTGAGACATATTTTTTCTAAACAACGCGTCTCTGTGGCTTTTAAACCCCAAACACTATGTCAAAGATTGGCAGGTCCCCAACTCAAGCAGAGTAATATAGTGTACACTGTTAAGCGCCAGGAGGATTGCCATGATTTATACATCAGAGAAACCAAACAACCTCTGGCGAAGCGGATGGCACAACACAGGAGAGCTACCTGGTCAGGCCAGGACTCTGCAGTCTATTCACACCTACAGGCCAGTGGACACTCTTTCAGTGATGAGGATGTAACATCCTGGACAGGGAGGAACGCTGGTTTGAGCGCAGAGTCAAGGAGGCCATTTACGTGAAAAGGGAAAGACCATCTCTGAATCGAGGAGGAGGCCTAAGGGTATATCTGTCACCATCTTACAATGCTGTGATTGCAGCCATTCCCCAACTCTGTGTGAATGGTACTCATGACCATTGATAGCACACCGATAAAGAGGACCAGCTCTGTCCTGGACAGTCCCATAGACTGCAAAGAGATGGTGGGTGAGAGGAGGATGTTAGCCAAGCTGACATCTATTATGAACAACAGCTTGGCTACCAGGTTGTCTATTATGAGCCTGCAGAGGCCCTGAGCAGCTCTGTTACAGGACAGAGGACTAAACTGCAGCAGCTAGACTGTACAATATACACGTAATCAGGGCTGTGCAGAGATGTCCGATGAGGAAGGTGCTTAAAGGAGCACATAGGACCAGGCTGAACAAAAACAACCCACATTAATCAAGAATCTAATATAAAATCGTATCATACTATATCACTGTCATCAGGTGGGAACAATGCAAAGCAAATGTAGCCTATGTTTTACCTGATGGTTACAATGTTGCTGCTGCTCCTGCTGCTGATAGTGCTGCAGGGCAGGGCTGTGCTGATCTGAGAAAGTAGACATTCAAAAGTCCATAGGAGACACTGTATCTGATTAAACAAGTGTTATGAGATAATAATTATAAAATGACAGCACTTGGAATCATAAGGCAAGAGATTAATAAAACTGTGGGAAATAAACTCGGCTCTGTCTGTGACTCACTCTTCTTCCTCCATCTCCTCATCTCATCTACACACTGGGTTTGTCTCAGTAGAGGAGCTTTTTCTAGATCCTGGCAGCTCCCAGAGATGGTACAAAGTTTTTGTCACGGTTCTGGGTCCGTTGGACCCAGTATTTTGAGTTTATTATATTTCGGTTTAATTCTGCTTCATGGATTGTTTTCTTATTCTCGTAGTGATGATGATTATTATTAGTTTCTTGTTTCTGTTTATCCGTGCTTAAGGATTTGTTCTCGGTTATATCTCACGTTTAGTTTAGTTCAGGTTCCATGTGTCGTTCTCTGTCTGTCTGTCTCTCAGTGTCAAGTCTGCGTGCTTGTTTAGTAATTCATGTTTCCTGTTTTATTGTGAAAGTCTTTGTCTTATGTTAGTGTGTGCAGCTTGGTTCCCCCCGTCTCGTTAACCCCGATCTCTCCCAGCTGTGTCTCCCTCCTGTTCCCCATTCCCTGATTCCCACCCTGTGTATATTAGCCCTGTGTTTTCCTGTGCTCAGTGTCGTACCGTCAGATTATGCCTGTGTGTTTTTTGGTTTCTGTAGTCACGGCACTTCACGTTTGGTTTTCATGTCAGCAATAAAGCTGAGGTTTTGATTTACAATTCTGTGTTCCAGTCCTGCGCTTGGATCCTCCTCTCTGCCTGCCCACACACAGAGCCCTGACAGAACGACGCGACCAGTAATGGATCCAGCGGACTCACGCTTCGCCTTTGAGGGAGAGAATCTCGCGCTCCTTTGGGATTACTGTTGGAGGGTAGTCCACGCCGCGAGCCCCTACAAGAGGCAGCTGGAGGTAGTATTTTTTTTTGATAATTTTTTTGTCGTCTACTGCCTCCACTGTCAGTTTTCTAAAAATAAATGGACTCAAACAAATAATAACAGCTCTAAGAGCGAGGTTAAGTTTTGAACTGTTTGGCATGGGTGGCCCAGGGAAAGAGGATTCAATTGTTCTCCTGGAGGCCCTCGCCACTTGGTACTCTCACTGACAGCAGCATTTTTTACCAAGGTTTATCGCTAAATCGTTTGATCCATCCTTGAAAAAGAAATGCAACCCTCGCCATCATCACCCAACCACACTTCCATTCTCTCCTGTAGTACGGACGGGTGCAGTTTTCATTTCCATACCCTCAGCTCAGTTAGCTGATCAGCAGCCACCCTCGGCTCAGTTAGTTGATATAGCTGTTTCTTTAAAACCGTGTGTGTGGCTGGCTGTGTCTTTGAAACCTTACATAAAAGGAGCAGGTGCTAATTTTTATTTATTGATTCACTTGTAATTTTTACAGCTTGGGAAAACTAAAAACTGCATATTTAGTTATTGTTATAAATCTCCCTGTAACACCATTTTTGCATTTTAATTTCTCTGAAAATATAGAAAACATTACATAACACAAGTACTTTTCATAATATGAATATTATGAAATAACTTTAAAAGGTGTGTGGCAAGAAGTAAGGGCAAGAAGTAAGGGCAAGAAGTAAGGGCAAGAAGTAAGGGCAAGAAGTAAGGGCAAGAAGTAAGGGCAAGAAGTAAGGGCAAGAAGTAAGGGCAAGAAGTAAGGGCAAGAAGTAAGGGCAAGAAGTAAGGGCAAGAAGTAAGGGCAAGAAGTAAGGGCAAGAAGTAAGGGCAAGAAGTAAGGGCAAGAAGTAAGGGCAAGAAGTAAGGGCAAGAAGTAAGGGCAAGAAGTAAGGGCAAGAAGTAAGGGCAAGAAGTAAGGGCAAGAAGTAAGGGCAAGAAGTAAGGGCAAGAAGTAAGGGCAAGAAGTAAGGGCAAGAAGTAAGGGCAAGAAGTAAGGGCAAGAAGTAAGGGCAAGAAGTAAGGGCAAGAAGTAAGGGCAAGAAGTAAGGGCAAGAAGTAAGGGCAAGAAGTAAGGGCAAGAAGTAAGGGCAAGAAGTAAGGGCAAGAAGTAAGGGCAAGAAGTAAGGGCAAGAAGTAAGGGCAAGAAGTAAGGGCAAGAAGTAAGGGCAAGAAGTAAGGGCAAGAAGTAAGGGCAAGAAGTAAGGGCAAGAAGTAAGGGCAAGAAGTAAGGGCAAGAAGTAAGGGCAAGAAGTAAGGGCAAGAAGTAAGGGCAAGAAGTAAGGGCAAGAAGTAAGGGCAAGAAGTAAGGGCAAGAAGTATCGAGGCGTCTGGCAGGAGATATAAATTTTTACTGCAAGAATTTTCACAATAGACATAATGTCTGAATATGCTAATATTCTCCTAATTATTACTGTTGATTTCTTGGTAGGCCAAAACCCATAAAACATTTCAAAATAATTTAATAATAAATTATAATCATAAGTAATACAAAAAATAAATAAACACCAACCTATGCAAATGTATTCTGTAAAGGAAAGACGATCGTCTATATAAATATGTGTCTGAGAACAGGAAAACTGTCTCACAGCTTCATGTCATCATCCAGGAATGGGGAAAAAGCTTAGCAGACTGATAAAGAGGACCAGCTCTGTTAGCAGCACTGTTACAGCCATGGTGTAGGACGGAGGTCTATTCCATGTCTTTGATCATCAGCCAGACTGTACAATACGGACACATGTAACAGACACATACGAAATTATATGCGCGTGTTGTTATAGCTGTTTTATCCCTACACCATTTATTTTTTTGTTTCCATTTTTTCTAATATATTTCTAATTCACTTTTCCTCAATGACCCTTGTGCAGCTGCGACATTTCAGCTTCCACAGTGGGGGGGATATTAAGTCTACGACTGTGATATAAACACGTTTGTGCTCCTTTGTACTTGAATCAGGTATTTAAGTAGGCCACCTGACTACGGAGGATATCTCCTTCCCATCTCCTATCTTTCCCGGTCGAAAAAAAATGGGGAAATGTGGAAGCCACTTCCTGCGAAAAAAGGGGAGGAGATACCGTAAGTGCACCATTTAAGAGCTTGCAGCTCCTCCCCTCCTTCAGTTTCAGGCGTTCTCCTCCAGCCACTGTCCCCTTTTTGCATATATCACCTGCTGAGACAAACCTCGGTGGCGCTTATAAAGGCTGAAACAGACGAAATAAGAAAAGGATCAATATCTTAAGCTTTGTTAATAAAGGTAAGCGACTTTAGTTCATTGTTCCTACAAAAATGGCGAACTTCTGCCATTTTTATTTTTTCCCTTTAATGTTTATTTGTTGCACTGAATCTGTGGTCGCTGTTGAAGATGTTTTCTTGGAAGTTATTTCAGTGTTGTTAGTTCAGCAGAGAGACTTGATCATTAGACTGGGACTAGGACACGGACAAACGTTCTCCTCTGGCTCTCAGTCTCTTCATATTTGAAATTGTATAATGTGCCAAGATTAATTAACTTCTAAAAAGCTGAAAAGCCTTGCTTACTCCATACCTGTTGACGTTTGAGATTCAGAAGTCGAAAAGTTATTCAGTCACAGTCACAGACGACTAAAGTCGCTTACCTTTATTAATAATGTTTAAGATAATGATCCTTTTCTTATTTCTTCTGTTTCCGTCTTTGTAAGCGCCACCAAGGTTTGTCTCAGCTGGTGTAATGAACAAGAGGTGCAGTGACTGGCAAGAGTTAGTGGGAACTGAGAGTTGAGTTAAAGGGAGGGGGGAAATGAAGGAATGTAAGTATATCATAGACGAGTGAGCCGGTGCAAAGGACGGGCGGATGGGGCATGTGCCACCCCATGCCACCCTATGCCACGTGATGTTTCCTTTCCTGCCATATTAAGAGCACATGATTTGCTTAGGCTGCTGCCCCCGCGACCCGGCCTCAGATAAAGCGGATGAAGATGGATGGATGGATTTGTGGGAACTGGTTCCACTGGAGGTGCATTAGTGAAACACCCACTGAATGTTTTGGGTTTTAATTTTTTTGTACTATTTTTGGGTAATTTTTTACTTCAATTTACATTCATCCATCTTCATCCGCTTTATCCGAGGCCGGGTCGCGGGGGCAGCAGCCTTCAATTTCCGCTGCAAGAATTTTCATGATAGACTTTTTATTTAGATATTTATTCATTTATTTTTATTTTAAATATTTGCTTATTTAAGAAAATTGATGTGTCCAATGCCTATCTAGTTACACTCATAAAAATTTGTCATTAGTCAAAAATTAGTGATTTATTATTCATTATTACTAATTTGATTGTCTTCGCATTGAAATTATTATTTTAAGTTCAACTAACTCATAATTTTAATTACCAGAAAACTAATTTAATTATTGAAAGGATGACAAAATGAATTTTCAACTCAATTTTATTCACTTGAATTAACAGCAGAAACAATATTTTTGTGAATAAAATATACATGTCACGTGGTCAGATTAATCTTAACAAAATTAAGGTGCAAAGAAAAAAGTGCTGTCTTACATTTGAAATAAACATCAAATCTGAATAGGACACACCTTTGTATTACTAGGCAAGACTGAAAACAAACCTGTCCCCTCAGCATAAAAGAAAATCTGTGTTCTTGCTTTTTCAAATGCAATTTGTAAAATCAGATTTCACTTAAGAATCATTGTGTATATATTTATAGTGACACTTGCAGTTAGCTGTTCAGCAAATTCAGTGATTACCAACTTAAAAATTACAATTCACACCATGTATAGTAGTAAAAAATAGATAAAAAGGCCAAAATCAACTTTTGTGCTGGGGTCCTCTTTGCCTAAGCAAACATCTTCATTTTCATTTGCTGCATCTTTGCACTGAGCCTTTGTCCATTCAGATTCATTAAAATCTTCTGACAAAACTCAAACGTGTTCTTGTGGTCATTTGGATAGCTCAGATCAAGTGCATAAATCAGTCCAAAGAGGGCAATGAATGCCATGATGACACTACCGAGGTTGTTCATAACTGTACTACCTTCAAGGACAACTCCCACATCCTCTGGCCCCTGAACGCTTTCTCTTCCGATGGCGTAAATACCAGTATACAAACGCACAGGCTTTTTGCGTGTGCGTGTTACTCTCTGCTTTTTACTTCCTGACAGGAGTTCTACCAGAAAGTAACACGCACAGGCTTTTTGCGTGTGCGTTTGTGTTACTTTCTGGTAGAACTCCTGTCAGGAAGTAAAAAGCAGAGAGTAACACGCACACGCAAAAAGCCTGTGCGTGTTACTCTCTGGTAGAACTATGATCAGCCTGCCGGGCTGGTTCCCAGCCATACTTGACAGCGGGACACAGAAAAAACTCAAGAGAGAGTGTTATAAAGACCGGCGCAGAGGAGCGGCACAGTTCACTTCTTACAGCGGCTGAGACAAACCTCAGTGGCCCTTACAGAGGTTGAAACACAAGATACAAGAAAGGGATCATTATCTGAAGCATTGTTAGGTAAGCGACTTTAGTTCAGGGCTCCAGAGTAACTTTTGCATAGCAACTGGTGTTTATTTCCTCTTTTGAAGGTGGGATGTTTTCTTGGAAGTTATTTCAGTGTTGTTAGTTTAGCAGAGAGACTTGATCATTAGACTGGGACTAGGACACGGACAAACGTTCGCCTCTGGCTCTCAGTCTCTTCATACTTGTGAACTTGTGAAAGTCTTTTGGATTATTAAAAACTGACGAGCGTTCATTGTTTGGGATGAAGAAAGTTTTATGTGATCTTTGTTCTCCTTCTGTCAGGTTTGAAGCCGGATGGATGGAGACGGAGAACGAGCTGCTCGGGCACAGCTGTGTGTCCTGCAGCTGCGCTCCTTTCACTTGCATCTCTACTATGATCAGACTGACGGCCTGGTTGCCATGCTGTACAGCGGGACGCAGAGGCTTGCTGTCATATTCTTCAGGAGAGTCATAACGGCGATCATCCAGAATGAGGATCGCAAGCACAGCAGTTTGTGACAGAGGCAGTCGCGCCTGTGTTTACACGGAGAGAGCAGTTCGCCTTATATCTTTGTTTGTTTGTTTTGTTTTTTTCTTTTCAAAATCCCATGAATGAATAAATGTTATTTTAAAAAACAAAACATCACTTATCTTTCCTTGTTATTAATCCATGAACAAGTTTTCACTCTGGACCCTGGAGAGGTCGTCAGTAATGTTTTTTTTTTTTTGTCACCCTTTCCAACTTTAGTGTGCATTTGTGCCAAATGTAGACGTTTAAAACAAAAGTAAAAAACATAACATTTTATTTTTAATATTTTTTTCGGGAAAAAAGTAATGGAGGTTAATGTGTAGTTCTTAGAATAATTAACCCTCTAGTGCAGAACACTATTTTCTTTTTTTATTAAACCCGTATTCACTGAGTTGTTTTTAAAATAAAATGAAATAATAAAAAACCCACTAAAGATCAACAGCAATTTGTGAATTGTGAACAGAGCTTCACAGAGCTTCTTTCTGTTTCTGCGCCATTGTCTGACAAAACCAGCAGTCACCGCGCACCGCACTGTCTCATGGTTGAGCTTGTTTTATATCACCCTTCAAATGAAGCTGTTTGTTGCGGTTGATCAGTTTCTGCTGTATCAGGAAACTGTCTCTACACCACAGCCCTGTCTTACAGCTCACAGCCCTTAAGGTTGTAAGACACTGTGTGATGTTATTCAGCTCCTGCTCAAACTGTACGATTGGCTCGCAGGGGTTAGAAATTAACTCCATGACACACACACACACACACAGCGGGAGACAAAAAAGCAGTGAGTAAAAATGGGATTTACGAAAAAAAAAAAAACAAAAAAAACGGTGAAATAAAATGTAAAACAATTAATCATACATGTTAATTTGTTATCATTTTATAAACAAGTTGTTGTCCACGTTTATTTTTTTATTCTATATGCATTTAATTGGATGAGAGCTTCGTTCCGTTGCTTCTTTCTTTCTTTCTTTTTTATGTACTTAAGTGATTTAGGATAAGTTAGACCACGATGAAGTCTGGGTGTGGGGAAAAACTGTTTACTGTGATCTTGTATTCTGATTAGTGTTGGTTCCTTTCAAGTTTGCACTTTGAATCACCTTGCTGTTGAATTGTGCTATACAAATAAACTTGCCTTGCCTTAGTGGGAAAATATCTAAGAAATTCACAAAGCTTTATAATGTCCCAAGACGAGTACACTTCTAAAGAGCTGCAAAGTCTCGCATACTTCAGACCTGTTGACGTTTGCGATTCAGAAATCGGAGAGTTCTTCAGCCACAGTCGTAGACTTAGTATCCCTCCACTGTGGAAGCTGATATGTCGCAGCTGCACAAAGGTCAGCGAGGAAAAGTGAATTAGAAATATATTAGAAAAATGGAAACAAATAAATAAATATTGCACAAATAAAACAGCTACAACAACAAATATAAAAACCACACTGTACTTGTTTGAGACGTAGTATTTTAACAACAAAAGTATAGATCCCCCCCCCCCCCCCAAAAAAAAAAAAAAAAAAAAAAACCAACAACAAAAAGTTTATTCCAGCTTGCCTCTTTCCTGCTCTGGCTCTAGCGCAGCGGAGTGGAGGTGTAGGTGCCTGCCTTATAACAGGACATATTAGCTGCATTTAACCTTCAGTTACTCTTTATATAGTCAGGAAGTTGTGGGGGTTATCATTTTATTACTCTTTCTTTTGCAAACTCCCGCCGTTTCACCCTTCTCCGCGGAGGTGTATGCAAACTCTGCGCCTCCTCTCGGCAGTTCCTGCCGGGCCCTGCCTCCATACACGCGGAATTTGCATACACGCGCAGAAGACTCCGCCCTGGCAGGTATAAAAACAGGCACACTTCACTCCTTACACCGGCTCAGGCAAACCTCGGTGACGCTTATAAAGGTCGAAAAAGAAGAAATAAGAAACGGATTATTATCGTCAGCATTGTTGATAAAGGTAAGATTTAAAGACCTTTGATTCAAATACAAACACTTGAATGCAGTAGCGGTTTTAGATACGGGCGACACGGGCGGTTGCCCGGGGCGGCATTGTGGTGGGGGGCGGCATAAAAAAATAAAAAGAATTGCTCGTACTCGTGCTGCGCGACGTCAGCCAGCGCATATTGGGAATGGCACAGGCACCGATCGGTTTTCTATCGCCCATTTGCTGGGTGTAAGATTGTTTGGGATGAAGAAAGTTTTTATATGATCTTTAACTCATCTGTAATTTGTTCTCTTTGTCAGGTTTGAAGCCCTAAATGGACGAAGACGGTCAACGAGCTGCTCGGGCGCAGCTGTGTGTCCTGCAGCTGCGGTCTTTTCACTTCCATGTGTACTATGATCAGACTGACGGCCTGGTTGCCATGCTGTACAGCGGGACACAGAGGCTTGCTGTCATATTCTTCAGAAGAGTCATAACGGCGATCATCCAGAATGAGGATCGCAGACACATCAGTTTGTGACAGAAGCAGTCAGCGCCTGTGTTTACATGGAGAGAGCAGTTCGCCTTATATCTTTGTCTGTTTTTCTTTTCAAAATCTGATTAATAAATAAAATAATGTTATTTAAAAAACATCAGTTATCTTTCCTTGTTATTAATCCATGCACTAATTTTCACTCTAGACCCTGGAGTAATAGTGCAGTAATAAAATGTTTGTGCGGTTGTTCTTTTTTTGTTTGTGTTCACCTTGTTTAACTTTAGTGTGCGCTGTTGCAAGACGATTGAAACAAACAAACCTACGAAAAGTAATAAAGCTCATCTTAAATATTAAGCCATGCCAGTATAGGCCTACCCTTCAAATGAAGCTGTTTGTTGTGGTTGATCAGTTTCTGCTGTAGCAGGAAACTGTCTCAACACCACAGCCCTATGTATTAAGGGCTGTGGTGTAGATGGAAGTACACTGTGTGATTCTTTTTTTCAGTCGCCTTATTCAGCTCCTGCTCAAAATGTACGATTGGCTCGCAGGGGTTAGAAGTTCGTAGATCACGATGCAGGGTCTCACACTGTACGGCCCGATGCTCTCATGCGACCTGAGTGCTCACACTGTGCGTCCATAAAAAGGTTATAACGGAAAGTCTGTCGCTCGCTCTGCGTCTCTGTCTTTCACTCACACAGACACACACCACCACCATCAACTTTGCTAAATTGCTAATGAAAAACACTGATCAGGCAGCTGTGATTGAGCAGCAACGCAAATCCAACTATTTTCACGGTTGTTGTGGTCGTGATGATTTTGTGAGGCCACATCGAAAAGACTCAGATGAGCTTTCCAAAGTTCTACAAGTGCCTCCATCGCTTGTGTCCAGATCACACCAAATCCGATTTTTTTTGACCCGATTTAAAACAGTTCTAAAGCCAATAAAGGGTCCAGGCCAGGATGGCTCTGGTGAGTGTTGATCACAGGGAAATTAACTCCATGACACACACACACACACACACACACACACATAGCGGGAGACAAAAAAGCAGTGAGCAAAAATGGGATTTACGAAAAATAATTAAAAAAAACGGTGAAATAAAATGTAAAACAATTAATCATACATGTTAATTTGTTATCATTTTATAAACAAGTTGTTGTCCACGTTTATTTTTTTATTCTATATGCATTTAATTGGATGAGAGCTTCGTTCCGTTGCTTCTTTCTTTCTTTCTTTTTTATGTACTTAAGTGATTTAGGATAAGTTAGACCACGATGAAGTCTGGGTGTGGGGAAAAACTGTTTACTGTGATCTTGTATTCTGATTAGTGTTGGTTCCTTTCAAGTTTGCAGTGTTAGTGGGAAAATATCTAAGAAATTCACAAAGCTTTATAATGTCCCAAGACGAGTCACACACTGCTATGCTTGCGATCCCCATTCTGGATGACCGCCGTCAGGACTCTTCTGAAGAATACGACAGCAAGCCTCTGTGTCCCTCTGTACAGCATGGCAACAAGCCCGTCAGTCTGGTCGTAGTAGAGATGCAGGTGAAAGGAGCGCAGCTGCAGGACACACAGCTGTGCCCGAGCGGCTCCTTCACCGTCTCCATCCATTACGGCTTCAAACCCTGCAGAAAGAAAACAAATCACAGATGAGTCAAGGATCACATAAAAACTTTCTTCATCCCAAACAATGAACGCTCCTGATTTTATAATAACCCAAACCCCTTTGACAAGTTCGCAAGTGTGATTAAAGACTGAGAGCCCGAGGAGTAACGTTTGTCCTAGTCCCAGTCTAATGATCATTTCTCTCTGTTGAACTAACAACACTGAAAAAACTTCAAAGAAAACTTCCCACCTTCAAAAGCGCACACGGCAGCTGACTCAGTGAAACAAATAAACGTTAAAGGGAACTTGGGAAAGCTAAAAGGGCTCAAGTTTGCCAAAAGTGGGAACAATGAACTTAAGTCGCTTACCTTTATTAACAATGCTGAAGATAATGATCCTTTTCTTATTTTCTTCTGTTTCAGCCTTTAGAAGCGGGGCCAAAGTTTGTCTTCTTGCCCTTCTTCCTTGTCAACGTATAAACGGCATAATATTCTGATATGAGTCGTCGGTAAGTTATCGCACTTAGTGCACAATTGTGCATCGTAAGAAAGGGGATGAGTATGTGAGACCTGTCAGTGTCTCTCCCCTTAGAGAGAGACGAGTCTTGCACACTCTCTTACTTACCTCTTAGCTCTCAGACCCCTCTTACTGTGCAATGTGGGGATGTATTACTGGGCTTAAACCCGGGTTGTTTTTTCAGAAGCCCGGGGTCTTTGGGAGTGTAAGATGCCCGACTGACAACTGTATAAGACAAAAACTACACACAATATTCAAAGCACATAGCGCACAGTCCTTAATTCCCCCTAATTTTGGTATGATCCGAGCTCAGGCACTTGGCGACTGAGCATTAGGCGTGTGAGTGAGGGCGAAGAAGTGCAGCCGGGCAGACAGAGGAGAGCTTGATTTTGATCAGGTACCAAAGCAAATCATTCGTACTGTACAAATAATGTAAATATGACGGTGTATCACAGAAGATATCAAACTGATCACTTGACCCATATTACGTTAATTGCTCTTCGAGTGAATTAACAAATGGCGAAATGAAAAACCGAACAACAACAACGCTGTTTCTTTAGAGTCTTGGCTTACATGTGTGTTTATTTCATATTTTCAGTTGTTAAAATAACATCTACCTGAGAAAAGGGGAGAAGAGAGAGCAAAGATCGAACAATGCGTGCAAGGAGTTTCCCCTCGCTCATATGCGGAAGTGCTGTGCTCAGTCGTCTAGTGCCTGAGACTGCGGTCAAGTCGTTCCAGTAGTCATATTAGAATATTATGCCGTTGACGTAATATACGTTGACAGGGAAGAAGGCCAAGAAGACAAACTTTGGTCCCGCTTCTAAAAGCTGAAACAGAAGAAAATAAGAAAAGGATCATTATCTTCATCTGCATTATTAATAAAGGTAAGCGACTTTGTTTCGACTCATTGTTTCTACTTTTGCTGTTTTTTCCCCTCTAAGTTCCTTTCAATGTTTAGTCGTTGCAGTGAATCTCTGTGCGCTTTACTTTTACTTATTTACTTACTCTATACTTGTCTTAATGTCTTGTCTTATTTTTATCCTTATTTATCTTGTTCCTTCCCCTAACTTGGCATTTGTGTATGGACAGCAAAGGAAGAATTTCATTGCACAGAGAAATGCCATTTCTTCTACATGACAATAAACACTTTGAATCTTGAATATTTGAATCTTTAAGGCAGTTGACTCACAGCATGTAGACTCACAGTTTCAACATTGGTTTTCAAAGCTTGTTCATAATGATTGTGTTAACAGATTTTTCCAAATTTAAAAAAAAAATCATCTTTAAAAGAATCAGCTCAATACCAGTAAAGACTGGATTTTAGTTTCAAAATGTATATAAAGTTTGAAACTCAAATCTTACGAAACCTGGTTCCTTCCAGCGCATTCCTTGACAGGCTGCGAGGCCAGCTCCTTTGAACTCCGGCTAGCTGCTCTCACAAGCAAACATTCGCACATAAAAGCCTTGGATAACCCGATAACCGGTGCAGATTTATAAAGACTGTTATTGTTGTGAATCAGCAGCTATCAAACAGAGCTCTAAGTTTAACGAGTAGTTGCTGCAGCTGACTCATTTGTTCTTCCTTCTGACAGACTTGAAGCTGAAATGGATGGACACGGTGAAGTTGCCACTCCGCTGTATGTCCTGCGTGTTGGTTAGTCGTTTCGTTACCACCTCGTCTACGACGAGACTGACGGACTGGCTGTGATACTTTATGGTGACAGAGAGAAGCTTGCTGCGATATTCCTGCAGAGGATGGTGACGGAGTTCTTCAGGAACTGGATTCACAGGCCTGAGTGACCAAGACCATCAGTGACCTGTGTTCGCACAGCCTCCACGCAGAGCTGGGAACCGGCATCCAGCAGTGCCTTCACAGATTAAACATTGTTGATGTTGTTTAAAGTTTGATAATGAGTTCATTAAAATAAATAATTAAAGGTTACCTTTCTTTGTTATTATTCCACACATTGATTTTTAACCTGCACAGAGTCCTTCAACAGAGCTCTTAGATTTTCAAAAGCTGTATCTATCAGTGAGTGAGTGATGGGGAAGCCAGATTTGAATGACCAAAATAACCAAATTTGATAATAAAATAATATTGATATGTGATAAAACAAAACTAATATTATCTGCCAATAAGTTGGTTTAGTGTAGTTTTGCGGCCCTGTTGTAGCGCGGCCGTTTCTGTTTAATTCCAGCGTTGCAGAGAGAGGTGCTCGTTATCTCCACCAAAGCGCCTCCGGTCCTGGGGTAAGCCGTTAGAACTGCTTTTATTAGCATTCACAGCTACAAGAGGCTAAGGTTACATTTATCCTTTGTTTTAGGGTTTGATTGCTGCCTTCACCTCTCCGTGGCAAATCGCCTAACCTTAATTGGAGAATCAAGACGCCTGCCTATAGTCGGTTTGAGGGCTCCTGCTCGGTGGAGCTGCTCTCTTGTCTTGTCTCGTCTTTTTGGTGTCATCTTTTATTTTTGTGGAATTGTTTTTATTAAGTGGGCTAACCTTTTTCTGGTGCGCCTGGTTTTATTATATTCTGGATTGTTGCTTGTACCCACGCCTCGGTGATCGGGCTGGAGCGATCCTCTGCCCGCGTGTCGTGCTGGGAACTTGAAACCGCCTCAGTTGCCGATCTCAGCCTGTGCGGAGCCAGACTGGCTTGTGATCAAGGCCTGAACTATTGCCACCAGCACGAGTTGTAGTTTGATTTGTGGGATGTAAGCCTTCCAGTTTGGTGTGCATGTGTGATTTCTTTTATTAAAGCTATTAAAGATTGAAGTTTTAGTTTTTATGATATGTAGCGAGCCTGACGCTCAGAGTCCTTTTACTCTTTTAACGTATTGCTCTGGTTTATTTCAGTGAACAGAGGCAAGTCTGGCAAGTGTCAGTCTGGCCTGGGACGCTACATTTTGTTTTCTAATATTTCATCTATTTTCACTATAAACAAAATTATTGATATTGGAGCCAACCTGCGTCGGTGTGCATCCTTGAATCTGTGCGGCCTCTCTTATTCATTTAATCTATTTTCCTTAAATAGGAATTTCCTGGGGGTGAAATTCCCCTTGGTGGCGTTGTCATTTTATTACCATTTCTTTTATAACCCCGCCGACCACTTGGTCACACTAATGTAGTGGCAGCAGGGCTCTGAGTATGTTGTTCACTCAATAGCAGGAAAATTGAGAGAGACACACACCAAAAATGGGATTTACGAAAAATGATAATTAAAAACACGGAAATGTAAAATAATTAATGTAAAATAATGTAAAATAATTAATAATGTTTATAAAATGATAACAAATTAACAAGTTGTTTTTTCCATATATTTTTATTGAAAATTTTTATAGTATAATACAAACACATGTTGAACACCCTCACATTCACACATCCATCCATACATCAGACCTGCCTACATCACATTCAAATGTAGAAATGAGCATAGTTCTCACAGTAATACAAAAATACAAGTTGTTGTCGATATTCATTTTTTATTCTACATGCATTTAATTGGATGAGAGCTTCTTTCCGTTGCTTCCTTATTTTCTTAAGTGTTTCATCTATCAGTTGGATTATTGGACTTGGACTTGCTATTTCCTGAGCCAAAGTTCACACTGCAGGTGCAGGAGAGAGAGAGAGAGAGAGAGAGAGAGAGAGAGAACCGAGCCAGAGTGAGAAGAAGAGAGAACCGAGCCAGAGTGAGAAGAAGAGACAACCGAGCCAGAGTGAGAAGAAGAGAGAACCGAGCCAGAGTGAGAAGAAGAGACAACCGAGCCAGAGTGAGAAGAAGAGAGAACCGAGCCAGCCATACACGCGCAGAAGACTCCGCCCTGGCAGGTATAAAAACAGGCACACTTCACTCCTTGTCTCCTCAGACAAACCTCGGCGACGCTTATAGAGGTCGAAAAAGAAGAAATAAGAAACGGATTATTATTGTAAGCATTGTGGATAAAGGTAAGATTGACTTTTGATTTCAAATACAAAACCTTGAAGGTAGTGTTTGTACGTTAAACAAAACTTGTCCGTAATGATAGTGTTAACAGATTTGTCCAAATTTAAACTTAAAAAAACAAATCAGCAAGTTGCAGTAAAGACTGCATTTTAAAAAAGGTCCTTTGAAAAACCATTAAAGGTGCCCCAAAGAACCATCAAGAAATGGTTCTTTAGTAGAGAGGGAGGGACACCGTACGCCTACACACCCATACTTTTTTTCAACCGCATCGCTTAATCCCACTCTTTTACATGTTCACTTAAAAAAAAATGCTGTCAATACCGACGATATTGATTTATAAATGATAAACTAATAATCTTGTCAACAAAGTTCTTTATTTGGAGCACATTTCTACGAGAAAGATAAGTTACTGAAAAGGTGCTTGCTCTGTGGCAATATCGTAGGCAACAATTCTGGTTTAGATTTATAATGCAGCCAGTTTCACTGCAGTGAACCCTTGAAACAGAAGGATCTCTAATAAAGGGACTTAACTTAAGGATTAAATGTACTGGTTTAACGTTGTTCCTAAGTTTGGTTGACTTTTGCCTGTTAGCTGCTCCAAGTTTCCTTCAGGTTTACTTGTTTAAAAGGTACTACAGTGTTTTCTTTGACGTGTCTGCAGCTATTGCTGACTGTGACTTATGGTTTGTTCTTCCCTCTAACAGACTTGAAGCTGCAATGGACGGACACGGTGAAGATGCCACTCCGCTCTTTGTCCTGCCTGTGGGTTCCTGGTTTCGTTTCCATCTCATCTACCACCAGACCGACGGACTGGCTGTGATACTTTACGGTGACAGAGAGAAGCTTGCTGCGATATTCGTGCAGAGGATGGTGACGGAGTTCTTCAGGAACTGGATTCACAGGCCTGCGTGACCAACTCTGCGGGACTTTCAACACAGTCCTCTGGTGACGCCTGATGGCCAAAAGTATGAAGAGCAGCTTGAATATGGGGCGCCGTTTGTAAAGTGAAACATGCTTCATTGTGACGAGTTCACAATTCTGTCTGATATTGAGCTGCCGTTGCTTTGCTTTTTGGGAGGTGAAAAAAATGTTACGTCTATTTGTTTAGTAGATAAATTTGGTCAATAAACGTTGCTTATGCGCCATGGTGTGGTCTTTCTTTGCTTGTGACCTCTTGATGTTGGTAAATACAATACATGAAAAATACATATAATATACATATAATAATGTACAACAGATTATGGAGTACGCTTCTGCTGTGAGGTGCTGCCTCCATGAACTCATGCAATTAATCACTGGACAGAAAGACCGCTGTGTGTATAAATAATATGATACTGGGCCAATTTTCTTATGTTTGACCAGGAGGTAGAACTGAAAAGGGAGAATGCTTATGAACTTGTAAAGTAAAAACGTGATGCATTTAAGGTTATCCGTTTGGTTTTTGTTTGAGAAGAGAATTTGTTCCACTGTGTGATGGTCGAGTTTCTTTTCTTGGAGATAATTTCTCCTGCATTAGAGGAAATGTGGAACAAAGAGGCTGGAGAGCCCAGAAACTGCAATGCAAGTTGGTAGAGATGCAGGTGTACGGTCTTCCTGGTGTCACAGACGATCAGCTAAAACTATTAAACAAATTAAATTGCTGCCATTTTTGTACAATAATATTTTAAGATTATTTTACATATAAAATAGATATTTTTATTATATTAAATTTAAAGCATCAAATTGAAGTCTTTCTAAAGTTATTTAATGATATTAATATTATGAAAAGTACATTTTTGTTATGTTATGTTTTCTATATTTTCAGATAACATAAACACACAAATGGTGTTACAGGGAGATTTATAACAATAACTAAATATGCAGTTTTTACAGTTTTCCCAAGCTGTAAAAATTACAAATGAAACAAATAAAAATTAGCACCTGCTCCTTTTGTGCTACTTTACACACTCACACACATACACAGACACTGGGTTTTAAAGAAAATACATTAAGAACAGCTATATTAGAATTATATTTCAAATGTGACAAACTTTTATATATATATATATATATATATATATATATATATATATATATATATATATATATATATATATATATATATATATATATATATATACACACACACACATACAGTGGCTTGCAAAAGTATTCGGCCCCCTTGAACTTTTCCACATTTTGTCACAAACATGAATTTTATTGGAATTCCACGTGAAAGACCAACACAAACATTTTTTACAAATAAATAACTGAAAAGTGGGGTGATATATTTATTATTTATATACATTTATTTCACTAAAAACATGTAAAATATTGACCTTTATCTTACCTCATAATGGAGATGTCTCTCATGTAGTGCAGCTTGCAGAAAGGGGTCCCATCCCCCCTCCCCAAATGAAATTTCACACAGATTTTTTTTAAAGGGCCAGTGTGAAGTGGCAAACCTTCCTGGCTTTATGAGAATATGAGAAATATGAGAATGAATATGAGCTACAAGCATACTCTGATGGGCAAAGTTAAGTGGCAAACCATCATACCTACTAAAATTTGTCCTGGAATTACTCTGTGACAGCAGAAAAGTGCATAAACTACTTACGGAAGGACGTTTTACCAAAGTAGGATGGTTTGTCAGAACACCGGTATTTGCCAGAAACTGGGTCCATGGCCCGGGGGTTGGGGACTGCTGCATTAGACAACTATAGAGCACCTTAGAAGCTAACCTGTTTCTTTAATGGGTGTTTGGGCTGTTTGCATTTGGATCAGTGGATCAGTGATCGTGTGCTCAGGAGACACCCAACATCCCCTGCTTCAAAATAATCTCTGCCAACTTTAACAAGACATTAGTTTAAGTGTCACAGAATCGATAAATATATAGTAGTCAGAATAATCAGTCATGTTTTTTTCTGAACTGATGAAAGACAAAAAGCACATTCACTTTACACACAGCTACAAGGTTAAGTTGTGTGGATGTTGGTTATTTAAGGTGTCACGTGACCAGTGGAAGGTAGTTGACTTCTCAGTGGCTCAGAAAAAGGCCTGTTAAGCTTGTGATTTATTAAATATATCCCACCCCCATCTAAGAACAAATCTGAAGAGCAGTTTCAGCAACAGGTTCCCACAACCTCGCTGTCTGAGGGAACGTTACAGGAGGGCATTCCTTCCCGCTGCTATCAGACTCTTTAATTCATCCACTTGGGTCAGGTCCACACATGTGGAACAGAATTAATCACGCCTCACTGCACCCTGTCACTTTTTTACACCATGACATATATTTGTCCACATACTTGTCCTTTTATACTTATATGTTTATTTGTAGCTTTAACAAGATAGGTACAAAATAGGTACATTTTTATCTATTTATCTTAATATTTATCATCAATATCTTTGTTGCTACAGTCATTTTGTATGAGTGCTTGATGTTGGTTGTATATTTGCGCGCGTCTGGTTGTCAGTAGCAATTTTTCATTTTTGATGTACGTAACCAAGATTGTTAACATTTGTAATTGTATTTATAGGTTCAACATTCCCAAAGGCTTAATGACCCGCAGTTAAAGCCATGGGCAGTAGTGAGAAAAAGACAGGTTGTCTTGGGAGCACACTGTAACTGCACAGCTGGCCTTGGTGAGAGCTGCTCACATGTGTCAGCTGTGTTGCTCAGCACATGGCAGCATACCGGTGGAAAAAAAGAAGAGATAGCTGTTACATCTAAGAAGTGCAAGTGGGCCATACTAAGTGAGGAGTCTTCAAAGAAAGTTGAGTATCAGCAAAGCAAGGACATCATTTTTAACAACTCTAAACAAAATAACAAAGAGAAATCTGCAAAAGATCATCCTGGCCTCCCAGCTTTCCCACCTCTGACTGCTGCAAGACCAACTGTATCATAACCTCTGCCAATGCCGCACACAAGTGGGGAAGATCATCGAACCTAAATTAAAATTGCTATGCTAATGCTATTTTTGTTATTAATATAATTCAGTGTTTTATATTGCACCTTACTACTGAAGCAAGTGGCTAGTTTGTAGAGTTCAGTGACAAAGGCAATAAAACTGTTTTTCTGATTTTGATTCTGATCTGTATCTGTCAATCAGGAATATGAAATGTGGTTAGTGGAAATCATTTGAGATGGATGTGAAGATCAAAAAATAGCGAGCATCTGCCATTCTCTTATTTTGATATTTGTAGGACAAGTAAAGCTTTCCCTTCGAAAGTCAAGTCACAATAAGCAAACAAAAAGTGAGAGTTAATAATGTGTATTTGTTGTTTGAGATCATCAGTCACATCATTTTCATTTACATCACTGGAAGGGCACCACAGATTCAGATACATTTGTAAGCGCACAACATGCACCCACAATCTTGTCTAGATAGGTCACATCATTTTCTCTGTCTATGTCTGTGAAAGTTATGGGGACAGTGCTTTGCAAGATCATGTACTGTTGACAGAGAACTCCTATTACTCTTTTATATGTATCCTGAGAGAAGCTAGACACCTGGTGTTCTGTGAGAACCATGTTCTTTGATTTCTCCAGTGCCTTCAACACTTTTCTTCCCACGGTTCTGAAGGACAAGCTGGAGATCTCTGGAGTGGACCATCACCTCACTATCTGGATTTTGGACTACCTCACCGACTGACCACAGTATGTGAGAACTCAGGGCTGAGTGTTGGACAGGGTCGTCTGCAGTACGGAGGCCCCAGAGGGAACAGTTCTGGCTCCGTTCCTCTTCACCATCTACACTGCAGATTTCTCCCACAACTCCACCCAGTGCTTCCTGCAGAAGTTCTCTGATGACTCTGCAAAAGTCGGCCTCATCACTGATGGGGACGACAAGGAGTACAGAGGACTGACCCAAGACTTTGTGGACTGGTGCCAGCTGAACTACCTCCAGATCAAAGCCAGTAAAACCAAGGAGCTGGTGGTAGACTTCCGCAGGCACAAACATCCTCCACTGCAACCACTGAACAGCCAAGGTATGGACATCGAGACTGTGGACAGCTACAGGTACCTTGGCGTTCATCTGTACAACAAACTGGACTGGACTCATAAGTCGGACGCCCTCTACAGGAAAGGGCAGAGCAGGCTGTACCTGCTGCGGAGACTCAGGTCGTTTGGAGTGGAGGGCCCACTCCTGAAGACCTTCCATGACTCTGTGGTGGCCTCAGCCATCTTTTACGGTGTGGTCTGCTGGGGTGGACAGGAAGAGACTGAACAGGCTGATCCGAAGGGCCAGCTCTGTTCTAGGATGCCCTCTGGACCCAGTGGAGGTGGTGAGTGACAGGAGAACGACGGCTAAGCTGTCATCCCTGTTGGACAACATCTCCCACCCCATGCAGGAAGCTCCAACAGCACTGAGCAGCTCCTTCAGTGGCAGGCTGCGGCACCCACGGTGTGGGGCGGAGAGATTTCGCAGGTCTTTGGGACTAATAAAGGTTATCTTATCTCATCTTTTCCATCCAGAGGAGACGAAACAAATGGAACCTTGAGGTCAAATTGCAATTAAATATTTTACTGTGTGATGTAACTTGTACAAGGAGTAACACTGAGCACTGGATAACAATCTACTCGGTTTCTCTAGAACTATTTCTAAACAATCTATGATGCAAACAGTCTTCTCAAAGCTGCTCTTCCGAAATGCACATGGCAGAGATTGTCTTAGGGATTCTCTGTCAGGCCACAACACTAGACTTGGCACCAGTCTACAATGCATCACCCTTATACAGTGTTTGAAAAGCTTTGAAACAGTGGTTGAGTCAATTTTGAAATAAAAATCCAAAAAGTCAAAGGACAAGTTCATTCAAAGCTTCATTAACGTTGACATGTACTGCTGAAAACATGTTTAACAAGATTTAAGTTGGAGAAAAGGAGCCACAAAACGAAAAACTGTAATGAGAATTGTATATGTTGGTAAACCAGTAAGAACATCAACCTTTTTATCATCATTATGGAAGCTCATTTCATTCAGTGTAGTGTTACTCGTTTTTTTCTTTCAGCAACACATTTTCAGTCCTAAGAGCTTGGCAATCTTGCTCAAGAGACTGGAGGCGTTTACCACATGTTTCAGTGCTACATAATAGAACATTCTCATGGAGAACAGGCTGGACATCATTTCCAGGTTCTTCATTGGTGAAGTCCTTCAAAAGCTGTGAGATGGGAGTTTGGTCTGCAGTAGGATTCTTGCTATTATCTTGGGGATATTCACTTGGTTGACTGGTGAAAACACAAAAGAAGTGTAGTAAGGGAGGTGTTAAGATGTAAACCGCATTTGTGTCAATTATTCTATTCCTACAGTATACTACTACAGTACATGATACCACTACTAGCTTGTACTAAACTTAGAACCCAATTGTGCAGAAACGTTGTGGTTTATAATTTTACCGAGTAGGATAAAGTGGGGATGAACAGATTAAGATCTTTTACATACATTAATTTAAGTATGACAGTTAGAATAAGAGACCAAATCAACATGCAACAGAAAGACTTTGATATATTCACCTTGGAGGGATGCCTTCTGCAGATAGCTTTATTTGCTCTATCCGTTGTAGCTTTGCTTTCTGTCTTCTGTTGAACACATCCAGTCTCATTTTTGTTCTCCTTTTCTCTGGAGATGAAACGTAGTTAAAAATAGATGGAATAAAGTCTGGACTCAATGGATTATCGTTCTTTCTGCCCACAAAATAAACATAAACATTTCAGTATTTCTACTTTAGAGCTTGCTAACTTAGAAAGCACGACAGGAAGCCCACAATGCATGCAACTATGTGGTTTTGCACTCATCAGAAACCACAATGATAGTCTAGTAAATAATGAAAATACTTATGTTAGAAAGCTTGTATTTGGTAATTTACCCGATATGAAATGATCGCGGGTTATCCCCAGAAACACTTCCGTTGTGTTTTTTCCTATTTGTGTTTTCGTTTTTCCTATTTCCGTTGTGTTGGACTAAGACTGTTTTTTTGAAGACAGATTTCCTGTACAATTTTGGAGAGTAAGACATACATATGGAAAGTTATGTATAATCCGGATTATACATAAACATGTCAGATTTGTGAATCTGGAACATGTCAGATTCACAAAGGTCACAATCACAGAGGTTTGTTTGCTGTTTTTCAACAAACTTCTAAAGTGAAACCTGAAAATCTGAAAAGTGACAATTACAAACTCTTGAGTAAATCAAGTGAATACTTTTCTGGATGTCCATTTCTTAAACAATGTCTTGTAAAACACTGCCACCCAGTGGTGAAGTAAAAAAAAAAATGTTGCAAATTCTGATTACAGTTAGTTTCTTTAACATTAGTTCAAGTTTTGTGGCTGATCACTGTGAAGTGTATCCTTTCGCCAAGCAACACGGTCAGAATAACCTCATTACTTCCACCCCGCTGCGCGCATGGATATCTTCATTAAAAGTGCTGCGGTGTCAGGTGTTCGGCTGTCTAGTTATTTGATCGCAAACTCGAGTCCACCGAAGCAGCGTGGGGAGATGGCGTCGCGGCGGACGAAAAACACAAGAAGCGTGCAGAGTAAAGAAGAGCTGAGCCGGGAAATGCGGCGCAGCAAGCTGGCTCTATTCATCCAACAGTTTGAGAAAGAAGGTGAGGTGCAGCCTCGCTGCAGCCGCACCCACGTAAAGCTTCATACTTCATTTCTGACGTCCATTCATTTTTCCTTACAGCCCAAGAGCGCGTAAACGAGATGGAGGCCAAAATGGAGAACACGCTGGCCACAGTGGAAAAAGTATTCAAAGTGGAGCTGATGAAGATGCCTCCTTCTCTTCAAAACACCCTCATAGGGGATTTAATAAGCGGTGAGTCCTCTGTGATTTTTGTTATTTTTGAGCGTCTTACATGAACAACAACTACCGACTGTTTTCTCTTGTAGAGGAGGAATTCGCCAGTGAGGAATCAATAGCCAGTAAGGTGAGTTGGGTTTCTGGTTATAATCTGCTGTCTATATTTTTATTGTTTTTATTAATCATATGTTGTACTTGGACCTTTTGCAGAATGAGTGTGGTGAGGTACCCCAGCCCCGCAAACAGATAACCAGTAAAAGAGGTGAAATCAAACTACATTTTTCCATTTTGTCCAGTGAGGTTAACAATTGATCTTGTCATAGGTAAAGACACAAACCTCAATCTCTCCAAGTTATTTTGGGTTTGTTTAGCTGCCATTATTTATACTCGTATTTTTGCAGCTAAACCCACTGATTCACCAGACCAGTCTGCCCCAACCCACAGGGTCTCATCCAAAACCTCAAAGGTAGGTGATGCAGCAGGTGTATTTGCACAGGCATGGCTGTCACTGTGATTTTAAACTTTCCAGTCCTCATTAAAAAAAAAAACCCCACGATCTCTGGGGAATAAAAGCAATCGTTTACATTTCTTTATTTTCTGTCTTCTTGTTTTGTGTCTTTGTGTTTAGGGAGTGAAGGAGACTAAAAGGACGAGGACATTAGTTTGTAGTAACAGCACTGGAAATCTCATGTAAGGATTAGGCTCAAAGTCACATAGTGCATGGTTATTTACTGCTCTGAACCCGATCAAGGCCTGATCCAGTGTTAGTTGAACTGGTTTTCTTCTTAACTGGTATGTTTGTCATTACTTCCACCTGCCAAGAGTTCTCAAAGATTTCTAGATACCCAGGAGGTAATGACATCAATGGAGCTCATTAGTTTGTGAACAGTTTAGATCATCAGAGGAAAATGACATATAGTAGGATATATTGACTCTTTGATGGTACCACCTTGGTAACATACCAAGACCCCCAAGAGAACCCCTGACTGAATTTTTGTTGGTCACCAGCGTCAGTCTGAGCAGGTCATAAAACCCTCGCTAAGCACTTTTAAACATGGGGTTGGCCATTGCTGCTTTTTAGTTGGCATGGAAAAAACCACTTGTTCTACACGGGGAGTGGAGTATGCAAACAACCAGGTAAAATGAAAGGCCGTTCAGCTGTAACACCAGCACTCTAATTGCAGCAGACCCTCCTCAGTCATAACCAAGAGAACTCGCCGCTTGGCAAGTTGCAAGACCAACGACCTGTCCCCGCTGAGCCAGTCCAGACTTAAACTCAGGTCTGTTTGACGCCTTTGTTCGATCAGAAACATGTACTGCATATGTTTTGTTTCTGGCTAAAACTATTTATTTTATTTTTTAATACTCTAAACTGTGAAGTTTAGCTCCTACGTTGTTTTTAAATAGTTGGCGAGTACAAATACTGTCAGCTCTCATTAAAATGCACTGATGTGAGTTCTGTGTTGACCCGCAGGTCTGTGGTCTCTGCTGGTGATCTGCACTGTTCTACAGCAGGCTCTACTGCACATATCGCTGTAACCACAGCACAGGGGCTGGTACTTTTTTTTTTTTTTTCTTTCTCTACATTTCAGAGTCAAACTTGGCCTAAAACTAAGGAGTTTGTCCTTGTTCTTGAGTTCAGTGTATGGAGTCAGATTTTTGAATAAAGTGTTCCTTATGTGAGCTGAGGTCCTGTGGTTTAACAGATTCTAGACATTGATGTTTTTCACAAGTCAAGTGTTTCTCTTCATAGATGGTGAGCTTTTCTGAAGAGACTAAAGATGACATTAACTGGGACATGCTGGATGACGTGGCGCGGTGCCAGATTAAGAAGCTCTCGGTAGGAGAAGGCCCACTTCATTACAAACTGTACATAGAAACTCCATTTGAAACTGTTATTTCACTTTTCAGAGTCTGATAGATTATCTGTCACAGCGGAGTGGCTGCGACAGATGACCGAAGAAACCCAAATATCCCCGTGTCCAGGATGTCTGTCCAGATGGAGCTCAGAAACACATTTAACTTCAAGAAGTTTCTATTATACGTGTTCAGCTGAACAGTGTATTTACAATGCATTTGTGTGGGTTTTAAAACTAATAATAAAAGATTAAGTGTTAATTCATGACTAAGTGCCAAATTATTTGTATGATGGTATTTCAAATGTGCAGCTGAGGTGTTAGTTTGTTTTTCCTTAAATGTACCACGTGGAGCAAATGTTGTGTAATAGAAACCAAATGGGGACCAGTGTTATTGGGTAATTAACCTATTTAGGAATGTCTTTAAATGCCATCAGTGTACAGGTTAAACTGAAGGTAGTATGGGCTAGCCCCTGCCTAGGTAATGGCTTACACACATTTCATGATAGTAAAACTAAAAGCAAGTATTAGTCCCCAATAACTTGATGCAAACTCTGAACAGATTTCACACGTTTATACTGAAGCAAGCACAGGTTTATTGTTCTAGATAAATGATTTGTATGATAATTGTGGAGAATGAAATTGCGCAATTAAAGTTCAATATTCTCAAGTTAATAAAATGTACTTTCTTGGTACTGTGGAATTACATTTCAGGTTCTGTGCTAATACAGTTGAGATTTTAAAAAATATAAAGTAAAAGTTTGCATACAAAGCTGTCAAATATTGCCACAAAATTCAGAATATTAAGCTTTAAATTGTAATGGATCACTACAGGGATTCCATCTCCACCTCCATGGGCTCCTCCCTCTGTCCCTGTGTAGAAGAGCTGGAGGATGTGGTGTAGGTGCTGCTGTCTTCAGATGCTGGTATGGGAGTGGGCTCGGGAGCCATCCGTGGATAGAAAGGTCCCACCAGCCAGTTGAGTGGCGTGTTGTTGATCAGATAATCCATGACGTTGTCCAGGGACTCTTTCATTTTGCTCAGCTGAACTCTGCTGCTGGTCAACCCTGTGTCTGGCAGGTCTCCCAGCGCCTTAGCTTTGCTGAAGTTGGCGTACACCTGTGAGGCAGAGTAGCCGAGGGACAGCGCCTCCTGCTGGATGTGGTTGGGGAGACCCTGCAGGCTGGAGACGAGGACAAGGCAGGTGGTCTGAAGCTGCTGGGTGAGGGAACGCGCTAGGGTCAAAGTGCGGGACTCAATTACCTGCATAGATGGAGAGGAACAGATCTGAATTAATTTGCATTATTTTCCCACTTTAATTCAATAAGATAAGTGCTGTGTACTCTATCATAAGTGAATCTTATGGATAATATTTTATCTCAATGTAAATCTTTACCTCTGCCTCATGACAGTTCTCCTGGTTTGGACTACTGGACTTCCATGCAACCAGGGAATTCAACTTCTTGTTCACCATCTGGTTAGCACTGTCAATGTTCTTTCTGCCAACCTCAATCTGAAGAAAAACACAGGAAACGTTTTTTTTTTTTTAAGTCCAAAAGCAGTGAAAGGACAGAATGGCTCTATCATCTGGATAATAAAATGAACCAATATTGGCATGATGACTGATGCTGGCAAACAGTGTGGCATTTACTGATGTCAGTGAATGTGTTGTGTCATCGCTTTTTAAGGGTTAAATATTCAAAAATGGTCTAAATACTGTATATGTGACTTTAAAACATACTGGGTGTTTGTATAACGAACATTCCTTTGATATCCAGGAATAAAAGAGTAAATGTCATAACCTCCCCTCCAAAAAACAAAAAGTCCCTTCCTGTGAATCTTGTTCCTTGCTCATTATGTTAGAGAGAGCGTGCGTGTGTGTGGAGGAGGCCCACCAGGTCAACAGTGGAGTTCAGCTCAGAAATGAACTCCATGCAGCGCTGCTTGCGATCTCGTATCTGGACCATGGCTCTGCTGTACGCTCTCTTGCGGAGCTTGGTGGAGAGAGAGCCCAGGCGGACGTAGTAGTTCGGCTCCTTGTTGTCAAAGCTTTTCACAGTTTTTGCCTCCAGCTCTGTTATAAGGCAGGGAAACATGGAAAATCCCAGTCAAACAACAAACTATATAAAGTTGTCTTGTTTTTTTTGTTTTTCTTAAAACCTAAAGTGTGGACAAGTGTAAAAACATTAGTTGTACTTGTTCAGACCGTGAGAAGAGATCAGTTGAAAGAATCCTAGTATCAAGACTGTTTCATAAGCCTCAAAACACCACAGCTCAGCCTGATCAGCTCTTTTTATATGAAGGCACTAATGCAAATTTACACACATAATGTGATCCGGTCAGCTTTTCTGGAAACTGGACCACTAACTGAACTTTGTCACATCTTGTCACACACACAAGCTTAATCTCGCTAGCTTTTATTTGTATTCTGTTTATCTGAAAAACAAACTGGAGACAAATCCACCTTTTAAATTATATGTAAAAAGTAAATCATTAGAAGTATTTCCTTAAATATTTAAAGAAAAATCTATAGAGGCATTTTTTTCTTTGTCTTTTGATTCCACTCACCCAGCTCAGCCTCAGTCATAGGTAAGTACTGCTCCACCAGACTCTCGGATGTACTCAGGGCTGTGTCGACTCCGCTGCTGATGAGCCGTGCCACTCTGCTCTCCAGTACAGTGCTCACGCTGCCGTTGACGACAGATTTGGTCTTGTCCACCCCACCGTGCACCGCGCCCCTGGTTTTCTCCACAACACTGGTCAGAGTGTCTGAGACTGTGCCCGTCACGACATCTTTAGCAGTGGTTACTACATCCTTGGCATTGGACACAATCTGGGGAGATCCACATGCATTTTTATTTTAGTGATTGCAGCAAAGGATGAGTTTAAAGTTTGTGAGGAAACAGCAATTGTGAAAAATGGGACAAAGGTCACGGCTGATAACCAAGGAGATTAGCACATTTCACATTGTGAAATTGAGCTTGCTGATGAATCAATGCATACCTGCTCAGAGGGCTGGTGAAGAATCGGCAGGGTTTTCTCAATCTTGTCCAAACCTTTACAGGCAAGATCATTGGCCATGGCAACTATAGAAGAAAAAACAAAAGAATGCTTAAGATTAAATAAAGTAAGTAAATGTTGCTTAAAAGTAAAACAAGTATAAAATCTAAACCGTATCAGAAGCTATGATGCTTATTTCTGCCTGATTATAATAAGTGGGTGAAAGGTCGCAATGCCTCAACGGCCTGACTTGAAAAGACAAAGCGTGACTCAGTTTAATCATCCCTGCAGTTTCACTCTGACCTCCTCCCACCTCTAATACCACGCCTACAGACGGATGAATGGTTCTTACTCTGAGGCTCCAGCTTGTCGATGATGGGTGAAGCAGTGGTGAGAGCCACTGAGGTGATGGTGCGGACTCCTTGCTCCGCGGCCTCACACACAGTCTTGATGTACGGGTGGTTGTCCTTTGTGCTGGAGTACACACTGGACACCAAGCCATAGGTGGAGCTGATCAGAGGAAGGCTGGCGACCCTCTCCACCACACTCTGTAAAGCCAACAGAAAGAAAACAGTTAACGTATAAGTCTCCGAACTCCTTTAAACATTACGGAGTGCTATTTTGTGACGGGCTATCGGCGTAAACCCATGGTTTTAAAATTGTAAACCACGTAAGACATTTGAAAGCATAGTTTCACGAAATGTACTTAAAACTACAGTACCTGAGGGCAAAAACTAACTCACCTGAGTTGGAATAACTTCAGCGGTTGCCATTTCTGTCCAGATAAACCTGCAGACAAAGAAAATGCGATTTAGTTCAAGAAAACAACAAACACGTAGAATCACGACATTTTACAGCAGATAAACTGGAGGTTGTTACTTCCGTATTAGGTTCTTTAAAGTTTCTCATAGTTAGCTACATAATAATAAACGCTCAAGTGAACCTTCTACCGATAGAAAGGCAATGCAACTGTATTAAACAGCAGTTAAAACACATAATGAAACAGATACCAGTGGACACTTACCGAGTAACTTAACTATTTCCAAACGGTCAATGAGCTGACTGATACTGCGCGAGCAGGCTGTGGCGGTTTTTATGCGCAGCAGCTATCGCGAGATCTAGCCAAGCGCTGTGACGTAGCGTCGCTACTGCTTGTAGGGCAAAGGTAAACGGGGTAAAAGTTTGGTCGGGGAATTCCTCTGAAATCAGCTGTCACATGAGCAGGCGGTGACACAGTTCAGCCCATGGTTTCATCTCCTTTCAGCAGCCATTCAAGTTCAGTGACGACACTTTTTTAAAATGTACATATTTTTAATACAACAGCAGAAACAGTGGCTCCAAAGCTGTGAGTAGTCTACACTGAATATGGCTGCACTTCTTTACCATGGGTCCTAGGAAAAGGAAATACATGAAAGCCTCTTCACCTTTTCCCCTACAGTCTCCAAGTACAATACACAAATGACAACGTACTGCCTTTTAAATTATATTTTGTATAAATCATCATAACAGTCAGTGGTCCAGAAGGCTGTTGTTCCTGGTAGTTTGTGGTAATTTAAAAAAATCCAAACTGTTTGGTTTGGTCATGTGAATCCTTTAAATATAATACCAACTGCAACATTACAGGTAAAACTGTCATTTTAAAAATATTATTTGGCCCCTCTACGATTCCCTATTATATTACATGATATTTTGCTTTAGCGGTTACGCTTCCCAGCAAACGTCTATTTAATTAATCATTTCCAATTATCACAAAGCCAACCTGATGAAAAATATTGTAGCTGTTGGCTTTTGGAGACCCTTTGGGGTCTGAGTGCAGTAAATCAGTCTTGCGCAGGCTCAGACTTGGCACGTTTTTCGGGATCTATGTGAGCCGGCTTGATTAGCTCAAACCCACATCATCTACATGGGACCTGCAACAGTTCACCAATGCACTGAGATTAAAGGAAAATAATTGGCAATACAGCATGAAATATGGCCAAATGAGTCCACACACACACACACCTAAGTATCATTATGTTTCATGCAGTAAATAAATGTTTGTATTTTGTTGTTGAAAGCAAAACATTATCTTATCATTCAGTGTGGGGACAGTAACTACTGGCAGAAGCCTGAAGGGACAAACAGGATTTCAGTTTGTGGAGTTAGAGTGTATATACAAACCACACAATGCACGTTTGAGTTAAATATTAAAAAACTGAGGCCATTTTCACAGCAGACTGGTTTTTGTCACCACATGGGAAAAACTAGTGTTCCTAATGTTCATCAGCTGTTTGTTAGTGTGATGCTACATAAACCCCCCAAATTGTAAGTCATTTCACAGTTTCACAGTCTTAATTACCCAGTGATTGTTAAAATGAAGATTGAGTTGAAGTTTTAAAAAAAAGTCACTCCAGGGCCTTTTTAATTCACCGTCAAAGTATTTTCTCACAATGCAGGGAGGCCAGCTGTATATTTGCTCTCATGCAACATCTAAGAAAGATTAGGGGATTTCTTAAAAATGACTGCAAGACATTTGACCCACACGTAACCTCTCTTAATTGATTTCTGACTGTTGTAAAGGCTTGAACAGTGCCGTACGTCAGTGGTCTACCAGCAGATAAACAGGCCTGCGTTTGCCAGTCGCTCATCGGAGCCAGATGTGTGGCTCTGGTTCGGATCTGCTTGCCAGTGTCAATGCTTATTTCTATTTTGGTACGTGTTATTAAAATGTGAATTGAGTGCTAATGCAGTTTTGTTGGATGCAACACATTTGGAGGCCAGATGAGGAAACATGGGCTTAGCTCAGATTCCTCTGCTGGTTAATACACTGGGACCCTGGATTCAGCAGATGGACCCGTGGGGCCTATTTATCAGCCTTCATGCATTTTAAATGGACCCATATGATCAAATAAATGTTGGCTACAGGAAACAGCAAGATTCTGCATAAAGGACAATAAGATCAAAGCTTTACAGAATAACTATATAAGAAAAACTGAATAACTGACAATCTATTGAAAATGTGTCACACGTTGGGTTTAGTTGCACACTCCCACCTACATTCAGATACCACGTTGCACTGGACATTGATCGGATCATTTTTAACTGAACACGTCATGTTCAGGTGATTGCCCAATTTTATGGCACTCAAAGTACAACCAAGAATAATCAGCGTGACATGATGAAATCTATACTTAAGGTTTGCGGAGGTGTAATCTTTGGCTCACTGTGATGTTATAGCATGTAAAGGTGCATTAGTTCAAAGGAAATGAGGTAATGCTGTATCCAAATGAATTAAATGCTCATCACCAGCATCAGAACACTGTTTGAATTATTATGTTTGTTGGATGATTTATTTTTTTAAGAAAACCCAAAATCTACACTTTTTAAAAAGTACAGTTTACTCATGGAGTGTACCACTCTGTTTATTTAGAATAAAATGTATTACACAAAAAAACAATGCACTTAATATTTTGTGCACAATTAGTTTCTGCTACTGTAGTATAATAATCATATTTCCCATATCTACTATAAAAATGATTTTCAGTTTCTTATGGAGTAATTTTATTTTGAAAGTCATCTTGAGTATTAGGAGTCATACTCTTTTGTGAGGATACTTGCTTGGATGCTTTATCTGAAATACTGAGTCTTTAAAGTCCCAGTTCAGCTGAGCAGGATGTTCACACATTACTGCCAGCTTGTCTAATTCAGAATGCAGGGTTATTCTGGTTCAATGTCCTAACTTTACCCCTTTAAAAAAATCCCCTGACTCTCTTGCAGGCTTGAAGGGGAAACTGTCCACTCTCAGTACAGACAGGATTTCACAACAGAAGCGCCTCATGTTGGAAATGTTGATGAAATGTTCAAGGAAGATGGAAAGAGAGTGTGAATGAAGTGACGCTGAAACTCGAGGAGCAAACTGCTCCTAGTAAATAGTAACAGGAAGTGAATGTTTGTGACCATGTGCCTGCTTTTTGCCTTTGATCTGGTAACAGCTTCTCTGCTGTTCTTCATGGATAAGAAAAAGAGCAGCTAGATGGTGAAACTTGGACACAACTAAGTGGCCGGACAATAATCCCAAACATACATGAAAACTGCTTTTGGGATGGCTAAAGAAAACTCACATCTAGCTTTGGGAACAGTCTTCCCACAGCCCAAAGCTCAATCCTATTTAAAATTTGTGGACTACGTTTAAAAGCCGGGTCTGAGCCAGTAAAACAATCAATTTAAATGAACTCTACCAATTCAGCCAAGAATCCAGCTATAATTTTTCTAGAAACTTGTCGATTGCTACCAAATATCTGGGTGAGATGCAACTTGTTGAGGTGTATGTATCACCCTGCATGTATACTTTCGGTCCTGTGTGGATTAGAGAAAATCCAAAATAACTTCAAACTTTTGTACTCAGATCTTGTATTTTATAAGTCATTTAACATGTATGCATATGTATCATCCCAATTCCATGGAAAATAATATAATTAAAATCCCCAAATTACCATGTGATTTATCCCCATTCCTGACACGACTCTAGTATCTCACACTTGATGGTACTTACAGGTTAAACCCACTAGATGGCACCAATGTAGGCAAAATTAACACTCAAACTAAACACTGTGGTGCTTCTGTTTCTTGCCTTTCCCCAAATTGTTTCAATGTTTAGTTTACTGTACTTTATTTAGTTTTACACATAATTTCTGTGGGCTAAAGTCCCTTTTTTGGTTTGGGAGAACCCCGCCCCCCAATTCCTGGCCAAAACAGTGATGGACCTGCTGTGATGTGGCACCATAAGCACCAGAATTCTGTACTCATATTTTGGATGAATTGATGGATGGACCATCCATCCATCCATCCATCCATCCATCCATCCATCCATCCATCCATCCATCCATCCATCCATCCATCCATCCATCCATCCATCTTCTTCTGCTTATCAGGAAGTACAATTAGATGAATACATATTAGCCATTTGAAACCCCAGGTATGCAACAGACATGTTGATAGCTTGAGAGGGAAGAGCTGGTAATGAGCCGAGTCTGCTGCTTCTCTCAGCTGACATGAAAAGAACGATCACTTGTGGCAGAGAGGGGACAGAGTCTGGCAGGAGGAGACTGGAGATCCTCACATGGGATCCCTCTATTGTGCCCTCAGAGACAGGTAGGGCTGCGGGCAGCATGCCAAGACTCCTGGCTGGGTAACAGATACCTGTGGGCTACTGGGAAAGTGTCACACCTCCAGATCACACACAGCTAGCGGCGCTGCGTGAAGAAAAGAGGGAGAGTGGGTGAACTTTAATGCTCTTTAGATCACAAGGGAAAGAGGCAGAGATGGTGCTTTAAAGCAAAGGAGAAAGGAAGTGACATGTCTTTGGTGTAGTGGTATGCTTTGGTTCACTCTACACTCGAGCACAGCAGCCAATTTAAATACACCTTCTGCCAGACAGTGCCAGCCAATAGGTGTCTGCTGCTGTCAGTCAGACAGTGCACTGTGGGTTCTTTAAATACATATTGCAAGCTTTGAATTTCAAATGACTGAGTTCCCCGGGGTGACCCGTAAACACCTTGTTTTTAATGCCTTGTTTTTAATGCATGTTTTGCCCCTATAGTGACTGTGCTCATTTTTACTCCCCAGGTACACTTTGGAATTTGATATTAATTATTCTTTTCTGTGCACTCAAAAACATTTAGACCTAAAATGCTGACTTTAAATAATTTAATCACATGTTTTGTTACATAATAACAATGTAAAATATAGAATTTAATGGAATCTGGTATTTAGGGGATATAACCTTCTTTTTTTTTTAGTCTAGGACATAATTTTGTTTCAGTAAAAATACTTTACTAAAGTAAAAGGGAAAAAATGATAGAGTTCAGGAAATCACCTTTGAAAAACATTTAATATTAGAACAAAGGCCTTGATTATGTAGTTATAGGCTGCTGGCTTCCTGTTTGGCCACTTGGGGGCAGCAGAAACTGCTTGAAAATACAGCAGATTATCCCTCAACCTTCAATTTCCAACAGATGCTAACCAACATGAACAGTTTTAAGATTTTTATTTCAAGGATGAAAGGACATAAATAACCCCAATTATATATTTTTTAAATTAATTATATTCAATATTCACCCTTCTCTCTGTTGATTTCTATTCTTTCTGAGGGCCCCCCAATCTGTTAGCTGCTAAATGCTATCATTGCTGTTTGGTGCTGAAAAGGCAGCAGAAGAAAAGGACAGCAAACCAGTCAGTATGTTTTAGTCCATAATCATAGGTAGGTTGTCACCACTGTCCTCTCTCCATATAAAAAGATTAGCAGCTTTAAAAAAAAGAAAGAAAAAAGAATAGCAATATCTACATGTGTTTAGGTCACTTCTAGTCTATTTTCGGACATTATACCTCAGTCATGCAGCTGTTTGCTAAAAAGCACCCATTATCTTTTATTGCTGCTTGTGTTGAGTCAGGTTAAAGCATACCACTTTTGCTCTGTTTAGAATTACAGTCGTCTCTTAAATGTGCAAAAATGGCAACCTAATACTTATTGTTACAGGCAAACACACACACATACACAAAAGACATTCCCCGAACAGAGTTGTCGTCATCTCGATCAAGTCGAGGTGGACTAAATATTGTCCTTACTCTTGCTGAGTGAATTTACAGGAGAACCTCTCCATCTGGGCCAGAAATAGCTACATAAACTTTTGTAGCCCTGCTGCTAAATTTGGATCTGCTTTCCAGCTTCAAACCAGCCCCGGAGCCGGAGAGGTCGCAGAAATAAATGACATTTTAACAAAATGATGCCTGCCCTCTTGAAATAACCATTACTTCAGCCTTTAATAAGCAGCGGATCTGCACGGACAGTATGCGTTTAGCAGGGCAGCGACTGCTGATTTACTGCAACATTCTGGGCAAGTTTCTTATTAAGCAGGGCTCTGCGCACCTGTCAGATGTGATCCTCAAATAATGACTCTGGCTCATTAGATAGGACATCTAAGCAAACCCTCTACATTTCCCATTGTGTGGCCAAAACTACACGATTAAGGTAAAATGTGAGAAAAGGTCACTATTTGCAGCCTGGTTTTTGAACTTTATAACCTCTGCATTCAGGCAGGGCCCCACCCGGACCCCCACTTCTCCCACCTTAATGATGATTTTCAGTAATGATTTTCTCAGAGAGAAGAGGGGGAAAGAGGTCTCACATTTCATAGTTGGGAGACTATTGCTGTGGTTGTTGACCTGTGAGGCACAGATATAATTGCAGAGCTGGTCAATGAGCACATACTTTGAATGGGTCAGATGGCAGGTCAGACAATGAGGCTTGTCCCTCGTGCGGCTCCAACACGGTCCCACATGACCCCACCATGTTTCAACAGTATCCCATCACAGAGCATTTTCACAGAGCCGTGCTGGGATTAGCAGGCCGGCTGTTTGTGCTGGCAAAGGGGGAGCGATTCACAGCTATATTTTCTGGCTGCCGTAGCTGACAACCACGGCGAGTCCTCGTAATTATAATATAATTGAGAATGATCTAAAACCCAATGTCCTCGCTGTGCCGTCCGGGCCAGTGTTTACAGAAAACAGCTGCTTAAATAGGCACTTAGAAGGAATTAGAAAAACATTTTTTTACGTCCCAGAGAGTGAGTACGTCTCTGTCTGTGTGCAAGTGTGCATACATGCGTGGGCTGGCTATTTGGGCACCTACACAGACAATCTCTTTGTTTTGGAAGTGTTCTCTTAAGTCTTCGGAGGCAGACGGGAGCCAAGAACAACGTGGGAAATGGGCTCTTGCTTCATTTCGGCTTTCTCTCCAGGCTTTTCCTTTGCAGTCTCTCTGTCAGCTGGCCTCCAAAGCAGTACCTGAGGCGTGCAGAAAGCTGAAGAAACCAGAGAGAACGAGGTTTGGACACGAGAGGAGTCATAATGGGAGCCGAGTGGCAGCTGACAGCCAGGCCAAGCTATCTGTCATCCGCCTCTCCTCCTCTGCCTTTCTTTTGGTCTCTCACACATACGTCGTCAGCAGAAGGCATGCACCCAACCAGCCCTCTGTTCAGGTGGTCTCTGTGGGTAGCCAGGGCTGTGCTGAGCAGCACAGGACACTGTGAGGTCCTTGGCCTGCAGTGCTGAAGTGTTGCACGAGCATCAGTGTTTGCCATTCATAACTCCTTTTAAAATATATATATATATGTATTCCAGGAAATAAAAGAGATGAGTCATGCGAATGTCGATGTTCTGACACAATATCAAGCACATATGTTTACTGGCATGCCCTGAAAGCAGTGCAAAACACCTGACTAATTAGTAAGTGCATCTAACTAAGATGATTCATACTTTAATAAGGGGAAGCCGTAAAAGTTCATTAAACAAGGAAACAAAAACAAAATGAGGTCTCTTTATATGCGGTCAAAGATGGAGCCTCAGTGTTCATTTCTTTCATGTGTTTCTAGAAATTGCTGCAAAACTACATTTAGTGAGTTAGATTTTTTCACCCGGCTATCACGTATAAGTGAACACCATTCATTTTTAACTGATTTTAATGAGTCAGTAGCTAAATCCAGATAGATAAAAAAAAAAATCATCCAAAGGTTAAAGCCAAACATTTAAAGCTCTAAGGCTTGTTCTCAAAGCTGCTCTGATTCAGCCCTCCTCAGCCCACGCTTGCGATGTTGCAACATCTCTTTGAATCGGGCTAGTGTAGCTTCCTGAATCCCAACGCCGCAGACTCTCAGCTGTATCACTGCAATATTTTGGTAGTACAGTATTAATACTTTAAGACATATCACTTTCCAAAGTTAAAGAGAGTCTCCCAGTGAGACCCCCACGTTTCCCTTTTAGGCAAATTTGCCAAGCGCGTATTAGAGATGTGGTACAATTTGTTCTTTACTCTATAGATGAAAGTCTTTTAATGCTGCACAAACAGAACAATGTGCTTTGAATGGTATTAGGGCAGGTTAGAGACTTATTCAAAAGGCTTTAACCTGTAGGGTAAGTTTATAAATTAATCCTAGAAGGAAACAGACTTTTGATGTAATTTGCTTTTGTGTCTACATTAAAGTAAATTCCTTAAATGTCAAATGATTTGAATTATGTTATAACCTTACAGCATTGTCATTATTTCCAAGCTGAATGGAGGGGTTTGGTTTCTCTTGGTGGCGCTCCACAGCAGTAAGACGGCCCAACAACAAGGTCAGTATACATTTCATCTCTGAGATCTAATCTTTCTTTTTTTCTGTACTTGATATGTCCCCCGTGTTTATAATGACAGACTCCATCCTCCTCATCACTGAGGATCTTGATAGTGCACGCATTTCTGGAGGCATGTTCTGCATCCTTCATGTTCTGGAGGCCTTATATTTACTCTTAGCTCTAAGGTGTCTTATTGGATTCATGTCAGACAACGTAACTGGCCAAATTCATATTTTTCAAGATTTTTTCGTCTTCAGAAGCTCTCTCTGATTTTGGCAGGGTGTCGTTGCCATGCTAGAATATTCTGCTATTCTGGGGGATTATTGGAGTCACCGTGCCAGCCAGTGTTTCTTTATATTTGAGGTATCCATGTTACCATCAAAAGTCTTCATATTTGTCAGTATTTTTTCACCTTCAGTGAAGTTTAAGCTGGCACTTTTGTGCTGAATGCAAAGGAAGGTTTCTTGGCTTGGACTCTGTGCACAGAGGATGACGTAGCGCAGTGTCACACAAACTCTAATTCCCATTGATATCTCATGTGCCAAGTCGAAAGGCACAGCCCCGTCTGCTTTTCGAAGCTAATATGGTGGAGTAGTGCACTGCAGTGGCCATGGCAGAGGATAGTTACTGCAGCGCTGATAAGAGGTAGACTGGCTGTCTACACAACATAATTACTGCTGCAACTGTGTTTCAACTGCGTTTTGGCTGCTCACCGATCTCACGTCTCTGAAAGCTCTCAATCTGATTTTTCAGTTCCTCTGTCTGTTCTGAACTTTTCTATATTTCATGATGTAAAGTTACTAATGTAGCCCGTAGCTCCAACTTTGAGGACGCTCTAGTGTTTACAGGTACTTTTATAACCATATTCATGCCATGTATACTAACTGGAAGTCATAGTTTTACCCCATTTTATTCATTGATGAATGTTTTTAAACTTTGATTGTTTAATTTTTTTTAAAGGTGAAAAACTGCAATGTGTGGTTTATAATTACAAATTAAAATGATATGGGTATGATGAAATAGTTAGTGGTATTCTTGCACTGTTTATATATATATAAAAGTATGAGCCCTGTGTCTAACCCAACAATAGCAAGGATAACACCCAACAACCAAGACTTAAATAAGTGTTTTAAACAACAGATTCATGGGTGTAAAATGGATAGATGAACAGAGAAAGCTGTTGCCAGGCAGAGGCTTTCTAAAAGCAGCATGAGTAAAATCAGTGCCTGGGTTTTAGAGCGCTAAAACGAGGCAAATCATCACAAAGACAAAAGAGACGGTGAAAATATGCTTTTCCACTTATTTTCCCATTCCCCATAGATATTTCATCCTCTTTGCCCTAAATAACACAATTCATATCTCCTGCCAGCATCGGGGCTGTAGCAGATTTACTGTAACAATAGACTCATCTACACCAGAAATGTCGTTTTCTGCTGCCCTGTCTCTTTTCTAATAGCTGCTTGATTGTGTTTGCTGAGCTGTAATATCCATGGAAAATCTGATGAGGACATATCAGATACTGTATCACAGGTTACTGCTTTCATCAGAAAACTGGATATTCTGGATGTATGCAGTATGGTGCCCTAATCTTATTGTACGCCAGCCAACGTTATTCATCACTAAGCTGTTCAAGCAAATTTTTTGACTATTCATGAAGCATCATATTTAGCTTCGGCCATAAGCCAAGACTTGTATGTAGTTAGATACTTCCTTAAAGAGAAAGAGAGAGGAAAACAACAACAACACCCTCAGTTTCTCAGGCAGGCTGACTGATCACTGGCTGCAGCGCAAAGAGGGTTTTGCCCACTGTCAACATTTCTGACTGGTTGTTTGTGGCATGATGCCCTCAGACAGCATGCAGTGGACACAACATGCCCGATGGAAGTCAACGCCTGCAGTCTGAAACAGATCTTTGCTGACAGACAGACGGACAGACAGACAGGTTACTTTACCCTTAGCGGGCCCGGCATTCCCGGGACGCTGAGGCCCAGCAGTGGCAACGGCTTTCGTTTCCTTTGGAGTCTCAAGCATGAGCACACACACGTACAAACACACACGGACCGATAGCGTGCCAAATTCCACGGAGCCATAAAGGCAATCAGGATTGATGAGACAACCAAGTGGCGTTAAACTGCGTGCAGAGGGGGGTTTGGAAACCAGGAGCCACAAAACATGAGTTTATGTGCTCTGTGATGCAGAAGTTTGACATTTTGGGAAGTTCTTAGGTGGAGTCCGCTCTTATCTTGTCTAGTAAGTAATAATCATAGTCACAGGCTACTTAAAAAAGGTTTTACCACTTTAGGAGACAGCCTTGCTACCAGCTTAAAGCCGCTAAATTTACTATATGATGCCTCCTGTAAATAGCAAAAAGGTGTCGGCTGTCTTGTCTAATCCCCCTCCTTGAAGATCAGTAAAACATATACTATACTTCCAAAACATGACTGCTTTGGTGGAAAAATAAAAAGATTTAAAAATCTGCTTGCTACCTCTTTAACGCAAAATCTGGTGTCCTGTGAAGGGCATATTCTTTCCATGGTATCTGGCAAATTCTCTCCCCTCTCTTTGAACACTTGTGAAACGCAGCTCTTTGACTCTCCGGCCAAATATCACTGACCTAAAGCTTGGAGTCAGCTAAAGTGAGACAACCGGGTTAGTCATATGCTGAGTGCTGACCTTCTCTGAGTGTGTTTAGCCAGGAAAACCCCACACATACATGTACTGTACATACTGTGGCCCCATTTTCTGCTCGTAAAGTCATGCCGGTTGCGTGTTCATGGAACGTAATAGGTGCTTCTAAAAATGCCCAGAAGCAAGAAAAAAAAGTGTCACTGAGCATTCAGGGCATCGTTGCATTCAAACAAAAGATCCCAGCTAAATGACTGTGATTAGCTGCTGCTTTGGCCTCTTATTTGTCTTCCCACACAGAGAAGTCCTGTAAGATCTGTTGAGCAAACAACTTGCAGATGCCTTTTTGAAGCATGTACAGCCTCTAAAAATACATTTGCGCCCCAAGGCAGTGATTTTGCAACTCTGCTGATGGGAGCTTTGAGCAAGGGATCCCGGTGAATGTGTCCATCAATGAGAGTAACATGAGGACGTAGCTTAGCCATGCACCGCCAGTCACAGTGAATGTAAACTATTCATGTCTCCGAGCATTATCTGCCACTTGGTCTGACTTTGTGGGGTGTCTGCGCTGCTCTTCGGGTACCAGGAGGGGTGGTCAGAGTTCATCGGGACGCCCTGGAGTCTTTCCTCTTTGTAAGACATGAGCAGGTAGGATTACAGTTTCAAGCAGCTATTAAGGATGATCATTTAACCCCGAGCTGGAGAAGGAAATGATTTCAACTCTCACCACAGTCTTCAGGTAAAAACCTCCCCCCACCCCTTCTCTCATTCTCCTTTGGAAGTAAACATTTACATTCTTGTGCTCGGTGTTTTAATAGAGATTAAGCTGAATTTAAGCCTGCGTGTCAGGCAGCAATTCAGGTAGCTCATACCATACATACCTGTGCTATTTTTTGCCTCTGGGGGCATTTCTTTAAAGCTCGGCTGAGGACAGATGACATTTTCTAGGAACGTTGTTATTACGGTGGCCCTGGACATCTTCAAAAGCGACAAGCGAGCCTTAATGCCCCACCACTGCGGGCTAGGCTTCAAAGGACGAGAGTGTCTCTCATTTTAATGAAGGTACGGGATCAAACGGAAGAGGAGTTGCCAGCCCGAGCCATCAATTATAAAACAAAATTCCTTCTTTGTTGAAGTGGAACACGTTGCGGCTCTTTTCTGAGTCAGTAAGAAAAAAAAGACTAAAAAAAATTTAAAATGAGGTCAAAATGCCCTCCACAGTGATTTAGCTGTTCGCCTGGTCCAACTTGAATTGTATCTGTTTGGGTTAATATCCGACCCCAGGTTGGACACACATTAAGAAAGTATGTGATGTTCATGTCTGTCATGTTTCGGCCGTGTGGCAGGCAGGATGAGGACCCAAATTGCAAACTCACACACACGGGGGATAAACTCAAAATGCAGCTTTAATGCTGATAAGTGATAAACAATAACGATGATACAAAAAGCAATACAAAACTACACTAAACTGGGAAAAGCTAAAGTAACATATACTGGAAGACACGGGGAGAACCACACACGGCATGAGGGAGAACGCGACGCCGAACAGAGGAAGACGCAGACAGAAATACACAGAGGGTTAACGAGGAAAGTGGGAACACACGGGGAACACAGGTGACACAGATAACCATAACGAGACAGGGCGGGGTGAACATAACACTGACGGGTACAGGCACAGAGGTTCAGACAGGAGGAGAGAGAGCACGGGGAAAACACAGACATAACAGGCTGGGGAAACATGAAACAACCACAAAGGGAGACGGGGGCTCATAAATACATAGAGGGCACACAGGGGGAAGAGAGAGCACGGGGAGAACTTAGACATAAAGGGCAGGGGAAACATGGAATAAAACATAAGGAGAGACGAGGGCTCACAGATACACAGAGGGGCACACAGGGGGTAAAAGCCATGAAGGGAAAACACTAAGGGAACACCACAACAGGGCAACTCAGAAAACATGGTCTAAATAAGGAACGAAATACAAAAATACATGGAAACTAAGAATACTGGGCCAACACGGCCCAGGACCATGACATCACCCCCCCCTTAAGGGCTGGCTCCCGACAGCCCAAACCCGAGAAACAAAAACAAAAACAAAACAACCCACCCAGGGCGGGAGGCGGGGGACCAGGACGGAGGGACCAGAACGGGAAACAAAACAAACAACAGAAAACACAGGAGCACATGACCATAGTCAAAATAAAGTTCAGGGGGCCGACCCAGAGCCCACAGGCACAAGAGTTCACGGGTCACACGGTCGGGGGGCCGACCAGGCGGGTAGCACAGGTGGCAGAGCTGGTCCGGAGGCCGGCCGCGCGGAAGGCAGCGGCGGCGGCGGAGGAGACGACGGAGCAGTTCAGGGGGCCGGCCGCGCGGAAAGCAGCGGCGGCGGCGGAGGAGACGACGGAGCAGTTCAGGGGGCCGGCCGCGCGGAAGGCAGCGGCGGCGGCTCTCCAGTGTCAGGCGTGCTGGCCATGGCCCGGTGGGCACAGGACCAGACGAAGCACAGGCTGAAGGCTCGGAGGCTGCTGCAGCTGACGAAGGCTCGGAGGCTGCTGCAGCTGACGAAGGCTCGGAGGCTGCTGCAGCTGACGAAGGCTCGGAGGCTGCTGCAGCTGACGAAGGCTCGGAGGCTGCTGCAGCAGCTGACGAAGGCTCTGAGGCTGCTGCTGCAGCTGACGAAGGCTCTGAGGCTGCTGCTGCAGCTGACGAAGGCTCTGAGGCTGCTGCAGCAGCTGACGAAGGCTCTGAGGCTGCTGCTGCAGCTGACGAAGGCTCTGAGGCTGCTGCTGCAGCTGACGAAGGCTCTGAGGCTGCTGCTGCAGCTGACGAAGGCTCTGAGGCTGCTGCTGCAGCTGACGAAGGCTCTGAGGCTGCTGCTGCAGCTGACGAAGGCTCTGAGGCTGCTGCTGCAGCTGACGAAGGCTCTGAGGCTGCTGCTGCAGCTGACGAAGGCTCTGAGGCTGCTGCTGCAGCTGACGAAGGCTCTGAGGCTGCTGCTGCAGCTGACGAAGGCTCTGAGGCTGCTGCTGCAGCTGACGAAGGCTCTGAGGCTGCTGCTGCAGCTGACGAAGGCTCTGAGGCTGCTGCTGCAGCTGACGAAGGCTCTGAGGCTGCTGCTGCAGCTGACGAAGGCTCTGAGGCTGCTGCTGCAGCTGACGAAGGCTCTGAGGCTGCTGCTGCAGCTGACGAAGGCTCTGAGGCTGCTGCTGCAGCTGACGAAGGCTCTGAGGCTGCTGCTGCAGCTGACGAAGGCTCTGAGGCTGCTGCTGCAGCTGACGAAGGCTCTGAGGCTGCTGCTGCAGCTGACGAAGGCTCTGAGGCTGCTGCTGCAGCTGACGAAGGCTCTGAGGCTGCTGCTGCAGCTGACGAAGGCTCTGAGGCTGCTGCTGCAGCTGACGAAGGCTCTGAGGCTGCTGCTGCAGCTGACGAAGGCTCTGAGGCTGCTGCTGCAGCTGACGAAGGCTCTGAGGCTGCTGCTGCAGCTGACGAAGGCTCGGAGGCGGCTGCTGCAGCTGACGAAGGCTCGGAGGCGGCTGCTGCAGCTGGCGAAGGCTCGGAGGCGGCTGCTGCAGCTGGCGAAGGCTCGGAGGCGGCTGCTGCAGCTGGCGAAGGCTCGGAGGCGGCTGCTGCAGCTGGCGAAGGCTCGGAGGCGGCTGCTGCAGCTGGCGAAGGCTCGGAGGCGGCTGCTGCAGCTGGCGAAGGCTCGGAGGCGGCTGCTGCAGCTGGCGAAGGCTCGGAGGCTGCTGCTGCAGCTGGCGAAGGCTCGGAGGCTGCTGCTGCAGCTGGCGAAGGCTCGGAGGCTGCTGCAGCTGGCGAAGGCTCGGAGGCTGCTGCAGCTGGCGAAGGCTCGGAGGCTGCAGCTGGCGAAGGCTCGGAGGCTGCAGCTGACGAAGCACAGGCTGGACCAGGCGTAGCAGAAGGTGGCTGGATGGGCTCCTCGGGCCCTCCAGCTGATGTGGCATGAGGCTGGTGCGGTTCTCCCGAACCCCCAGCTGACGAGGAAGGTTGCTGAACGGGCCCCTCGGACCCTCCAGCGGAGACAGGAGGCCGAACGGGCCCCTCGGACCCTCCAGCGGAGACAGGAGGCCGAACGGGCCCCTCGGACCCTCCAGCTGACGAGGTAGATGGCGGCGTGGGAGCCGCGGAGTCCTGGATGAGCTCGTCCGAGCTCCCAGCAGGAGCCGATGCAGAGCCAGAGAGACCTGAGACCCCTGGCTGAATGTTGAGCTGACCAGCGGACCGTACTGCTATCGGGGACTGGGCTACAGGAGCTACTGGAGCCTGCGCTACAGGCGGCACTGGAGCTACTGGGGCCTGAACTGAAACAGGCGGCACTGGAGCTACTGGGGCCTGAACTGAAACAGGCGGCACTGGAGCTACTGGGGCCTGAACTGAAACAGGCGGCACTGGAGCTACTGGGGCCTGAACTGAAACAGGCGGCACTGGAGCTACTGGGGCCTGAACTGAAACAGGCGGCACTGGAGCTACTGGGGCCTGAACTGAAACAGGCGGCACTGGAGCTACTGGGGACTGAACTGGGGGTGACACTGGAGCTACTGGGGACTGAACTGGGGGTGACACTGGAGCTACTGGAGACTGAACTGGGGGTGACACTGGAGACCCAGGTGACACTGGTGTACTGGGGTGAAGGCAGCGAGGATGCAGTCTCTCTCTTAAGGGAGGATCGAATGATTTAGCGATAAATCTTGACGGGAAAAGATGCCGATGCTGAGAATACCAGGCAGCGGGGGCTAACTGAACTGAGGGTGGCTGCGAGGGAGCTAACTGAACTGAGGGTGGCTGCGAGGGAGCTAACTGAACTGAGGGTGGCTGCGAGGGAGCTAACTGAACTGCTGGCGGCTGCACCGGCGATAAGCAGCTCGCGTCGACATCTGCCACACAAAACACAGCCCCTGAGCGAACAGTCACTATGTCTGGAAAAGACACAGAGTCCTCACTCACCACAGCAGGTGAATTGGAAGTCCGAGTGTCCGGCTGTGGGGTGGTGCGTCGTTGTACAGTGTCTCCGGAGTCCAAACAAAAGGGGACAGAATTATCCGAGCCCGGTGTTAAAAAAACAGAGCCACTCACAGTTGTGCACGGGTTAAGAAGTCCGGGATCCGAAGGCTCGGGCTGAGAGTGTGACACACGGTCACGCTCTCCCAGGGGTGAAAACTGCTCCGCTGCTCGGGAACGGCGATGACGTGAACGCCGTTTTCTCCGGGAAGGGGGAGGAGACGAGCCGGGCCGCGAATCCGTCAGCGGGCCGGGCTGAACATCCTCCGGCTCTTCGTACAGGAGCGACCGCTCCGGGAGGACGCCTACAGTGGAGACGAGGAAGTCCTGGATGTGGGGGTGGAGCGCGCCGAATAGCCACGGGAGTCCGGACACCATCCGCTGTAGGCGGACGGCTACGGTCTCCCGGTACTCACCCTCGGGCAGCACCACCCACTCCTGACAGTGATACTCCACTGTATAAATCAGATCCTCCCGGAGGTCAGCGGAGGGGTTGTGAATTGCTGGGTCCATATCGTGGTCGCGTTCTTCTGTCATGTTTCGGCCGTGTGGCAGGCAGGATGAGGACCCAAATTGCAAACTCACACACACGGGGGATAAACTCAAAATGCAGCTTTAATGCTGATAAGTGATAAACAATAACGATGATACAAAAAGCAATACAAAACTACACTAAACTGGGAAAAGCTAAAGTAACATATACTGGAAGACACGGGGAGAACCACACACGGCATGAGGGAGAACGCGACGCCGAACAGAGGAAGACGCAGACAGAAATACACAGAGGGTTAACGAGGAAAGTGGGAACACACGGGGAACACAGGTGACACAGATAACCATAACGAGACAGGGCGGGGTGAACATAACACTGACGGGTACAGGCACAGAGGTTCAGACAGGAGGAGAGAGAGCACGGGGAAAACACAGACATAACAGGCTGGGGAAACATGAAACAACCACAAAGGGAGACGGGGGCTCATAAATACATAGAGGGCACACAGGGGGAAGAGAGAGCACGGGGAGAACTTAGACATAAAGGGCAGGGGAAACATGGAATAAAACATAAGGAGAGACGAGGGCTCACAGATACACAGAGGGGCACACAGGGGGTAAAAGCCATGAAGGGAAAACACTAAGGGAACACCACAACAGGGCAACTCAGAAAACATGGTCTAAATAAGGAACGAAATACAAAAATACATGGAAACTAAGAATACTGGGCCAACACGGCCCAGGACCATGACAATGTCCAAGGATACAACAGACCAATATCAAATTCCACAAAAAATATGACCTCCTTAATATGATTCATTAAAGCAATGACATGGGTCTCATCAGGCTAAACCAGAAACAACCTCAGATTTCAATCATATGCCAGCAAAGGCCAGGGCTATGAACGTCTCATTCCATCTGGTTGATCTCAGTTCTTAAGCAGTGGGAGCCTGATTTAGATAAAACTCTTCCTGACCTTAAATGGCACATGGTTGGCAGCATGGGATGCCTAACTTGAAAGACTAATGCATTTCATACTAAAGCTGTGATAAAGGAGGCACAATCCCTAACCGGTGCACAGCCGACAGCACAAGACGTTCCAGCTTGAGCCTGTGGATCTGTGGGGTTTAAGAAAGAGGAGTGGACCTCTGTTGTGCTCTTCTACCTTCAGGATGAGTCATTTCTTTGAATAATTAAAAAGCAGCAAACATTCCAACCCCTCATGTAACAAACGAGCTGTTAGTGCTCTGCTACAATGAAGCAACCATGTGTCTTAAAAAGTCTTTGTGGGTTTGAAGTTGTCCCTGAACTGAGGTCAACCTTTCCAAAACCCGTGACTGGATATGAACACGGCCTTGAAATTAGGATTAACGTTGAAAAGAAGCTGGAGTTAAAGTTTTCAGCATGAAGGTTGAGTCCCCTGTTGAATGACTGTGCGCATGATCTATTTAGTTATTGGTTTAAGTTTCAATACAAGCACTTCTGAGTACAGGTAAACAGTGAGGGGGGAAACAGCTTAGTACAAGTGATCTAATGCAAGTCATCCATTCGGTGAAAGTCAGCCATAACGCACAGCCATAAAAGCATCACTTCAGCTTTGCACGCGTCTTGCGCTGAGCTGCACATCGGCGCGTAACGACCCGGGAGTGTGTTTCTTTAAGAATGTAAGGTGGGTGAGACCCTTTTCCTGACGCACGCCTGGTATGCAAACATAAATTTAGCAGCAACGTGTTTGCCGGGGGAACAAAATATCTGGAAGCGACCGTGGACTGTCATGCTGTCTCCGTCCGCTCTTGGCTGACTTTTACCTTTTTTCCTCTCTCGCTCTCCTGGAAACTGGAGCCGGAGCGCAGCGCGGAGAGACGAGCGGACCTCTTTCTCCCCGAGTGACTGGGGCAGGCTGGGACATAGAGCGGGCGATCAGAGCCGTCTATCAACGCTTTGAAATTACTTAAGAGTTTGTTTGCGTCCGTGATGAGTGGGAGCTGTTTGTGGACGACTAGCCTGGTTCTCCTCGCTGTCTGTGCGAAGGTAAGCCGCGGTGGCGTCTTCACGCGAACAACTTATGGATCCTGTCATTTAACATGAGGGGAGAAGGCGCACCGCTCCGGTTTCAGCGCATTTAAGTCAATTTATTGGGAAGGAAATCAGACACCTGTTGCTTTCAGTTTGGCTTGCCCTCTGTTTCTAAAGGAAAAGTCAGCCTATGTAGAAACATCAGTGACCTGTCGTTTCAAATTTATTACAAGAGTGCTCTGAGGTACAGATTCATACATGGCTCATAGCTGGTGCCCATGCCTGTCAGTACTTTGCCCCCCCACCAGAAGCCAAAACTATTCATCATCTGGTGATGCTGTTTGTCTAAAGCAGCTATTGTTTGCAAGAAATGAGGCCGCTGATTGATGGGTGTAGAATATAATAAAATACACTCCACCAGGAAGTTAGAAATTAAGAAAAAGATTGATGGTGAACAAATATATCTGCTGTTTTGGAAAAAAAAATCAATGTCCAACAATCACTACTAACATATTCGTCACATGTACATGTATTCATACGGTCCCTTTATATGTATGCATCAGTCTTGTGAGGCAGGATTGTGTAAAAGCTGATTCTTTCTGCACAGCGGGGAGTTTTAACCTGGTGCACAAAGCAGTTGTTTGGTGTGCAGACAGATTTTTTTTTGGGGGGGGGGGGGGGGGGGGGCTGTCAGCGTGTGTAAATGACCACAACAGGTGCTAATAGCACTTCAAGGTGATTTGGGATTTAGGCACCCTGGCTGCTACACAGTCCTGCTGAGTATGTCCACATTGTAATCAGTGACTTTCAAGCAACGAAGGAGAGCTCGGGACTTTGCAGGTCTGCAGACCTAACTGTGAGGCTACAGAGGGTTTATCCTCTGATAAATTATCCCTGTTAGATATTAACTGATTCAAATATGTTGGAATCAGCACAAACTCATATGTCAAACAGGAATGACTCTGTAATGAATGTTACTTACAACTGATTGCTTTCAGCTCGATGACCTGCCGATGGTAACGCCCAAAAAATGTCTTGGATGATGCTCACACTGACTTCTGTGTTGCAAGTGTTTGTGGTTTGATTATTTTGTGTCTCCATCACAAAACCAGACTGAAAAATGACTCAAGAGATTATTTTGCTCAAGTGGTCAGCAGATGACAAATCTTTCCATCTGCTCTAGGCCCGAGCAAGTCTGCACCGGACTCTTCAATACATGTTTAATGCAAAGCTGGTTATATGATTCTGATGAACTAATAGTGCCATATTAAAATAATGAAACTAGAAAAGAAAAAAACATCCCCTTTTTATCCTACACTGTTAACACACACCGCACAGTGACGCAGTGCCTTGCTTTGCGGGGCCAGAGGTCAACAAGTGCCTCCTCCAAGGGTCCCTGTTTTGCAGTGGCATTTTCTTTTCATGTGTGCTCGTGGGTCAAAGTTTCTGCATTACAATTTGGCAAAGGAATGAGACCGTGTTTGTGTGCTTGGCTGCTGAAAGTTGTGCGGGTGCAATTTGTGTGTGTGTGGGCCAAATGGCCTGTGGCTCCAACCCTAGATGGAATAGACCTTCCTTTGTGGGTGACATAATGACATACCTCGAGCATTTCTTGGAGGGTCTTGTTGCTTTCACTCATTTCCCCTGATTTGTGCAGAAAAGTGGAACCTTCCAGAAACACTTTTCCTGGATGGGGAATTAAACGACGGTGCGTGCATGAGGCTGTGCCCTTAAAAGACACCCTGGCATCTCTGAATGTTAGTGCCTGTAACCTGGCAGGGATATGGAGCAGAGCAAATCCTTCTCGTACGCTTTCATTTTTGTTCATTTTGGCTCTTTGTCTTTCCGCTTTGAACTCCTTATTAGTCACTTTTGAAACACAGGGCACACGCTGACACAGATCTGTGGATTCTCAGTTCTGTTTTATCTATCTATCTATCTATCTATCTATCTATCTATCTATCTATCTATCTATCTATCTATCTATCTATCTATCTATCTATCTATCTATCTATCTATCTATCTATCTATCTATCTAAGTTATAGATGTTGCTGGGATCACTCTCCCATTCACAGGGAATATTAGCAGCACTTTAAAAAAAATCTGCTTTCTTCAAACACAAAATGAAGTGATTTTTTTTTTCTAAATAAAGATGCAAATAAAACACAGAAACACAAAGAGCCTGTTACTGTGACAGCTCTATTGAACTGGTGAGTTTATGTGGAGTATGGCTTGTAAGAATTGATGGATATAAATCAGACTTCAGAGTGTTGGGGCTGCCACACTCACTTCACCACATGCCTTTCCTCTAATTGCTAAGCTGGAATTCAGAAGGAAATTAGCCACAAAAGCAACCGATTTTGATGTTTACTCAAGGAAATGGTCCCTCTCAGAGTCCTAATGCAGGGAGCAGAGTGCGTTGAAGTCCTCAGGATTGGGAAGCTTTGGGGCCTAATGGCAGGATTAAGTGGGGTCACGACGTGCAAACGGTCCCAAGTGAGCGTCCGTCAACAACAACATCGCTTGTTCTCTGAAATACGCTCCTCAGCTCGATCGCTTGATCATAAAGACCCCAAACTATGCAATTAGCTTTCATGAATACCTTTGTTGTGGACGCAAGTGGAATGGGAAGTGAATTAATTTCGAGAGGGATTGGGCCCTCTTGAGGAGTAAAGGAAAAAGCTTCAGAGAACATCTGGCCAGTGATGGATGGATAGAGCAAGTTTTTGGAGTGCGTTAACAAGACCAAGTGTTTTCAGTTACACTGCAAAAGCCCTCATACTCATCTCATTGTTCCCATCTGGGCTTAATCTGTGGAGTGGGACTGAGGATTGTTTAGTGTGTGTGGGTGTGCGTGTGTGTGTGTGCGCGCGCGCGTGTGTGAGCACACAGTTTCTTACAGTCCAAGGGCAAAATTCACTGGTACTCATGTTTGTATAAATTGCCAAGATACCCACAAAATGTTTCACTTTTCATGCAGCGCTATTAGTGTTCCTGGCATGGTAGCAGTGTTTCCTGTGTGTCCTACTCAGGTGTGCCAGCATGCAGCTCTTCCAGTTCTGGAAATCCAGAGAACAGACTTGCATCCCTATAAAGCCAGGCCAAAAGGAAGTAGCTTCAGAGTTTTCTCAGTGGGCCAATGAAGGAAAAGTTCTGCAGAACAGAAAAGGAGATGGCAGCTCCTACTGGCTGTTGAATCCCTAAGAAAGCTCCTTTTCAACAGTATTTGGATAACTAAGCTTTAGTAAAGCTTATATCTCCAACATGAAATTTTTCTTTTGCCTCTTTCTGAAAATGGCAGGTCATTTTTTACTGAACAGGAATAATCTAGGAGTAAGAAAAGTTTTTGAAAAAGCTCACAATCAGAGATTTTACAAACTTGGCATGGACATAGACTGTATATAAACAAGGGACAGAGTCTCCAGATCTGACAAGGTAGTATACAAATAGCAGGGGTGGGAAGTCAGTCTATGAGAAAATGACAATGCTGTTAGTTTATGGTTTCAATTTTAGGGTCTAGTCATATTTTTTACAACATGATTCAGTGGGGTATAGTTCAGGATGCTGCTATTGACAAGTGACTACTGTGTAGGTGTCATATAAACATCTGACTTGGGATCTGGCTACAAAAAAATGAATCTGGCAAAAATCAGAATACTCAAGATGAGGCTTCAAGATGAAAACCAATGTGTGACATCACTGGCACGAGTAAAAATCCGAAATTAGGTTCTGAGAGGAATTTTATCAAAGACAACTTTTATTGTTCCTTGCAATCCAAGTCATGAATGGAAAGTAAACAAAATCTGACTTTAATTTCTATTCAGAGGAATATCTGGAAATTCATGGAAACTGTCTAAGGTTGTCCGAAAAAGCATAATAGAGACCTCAAAGTTTCGTGGAGAACTGAATATTTCGACTGGGGCATTCATGCTCTGTTTAAAGTATCTGTGGGAGTGCCTACCATTAAAAAAAAATAAATACTAATTTCAGTATTAATTTAGAAAGAATTAACATGGAATTGGTCAAAGCTTTGATGCATTCAGGTCAGCTTAAGAAATCTCTCATTTTCTTTCTTGCCGAGAAATCTAGCTATATTGCTAATAATTAAACTTTCAGGTTAGCAGGAAATTAGCTTAGCTTAGTTTAAAGATTGCAAGCCAGGAAACAGCTAGTCATATTTTGTCCAGGGCTAATAAATTCTGCCATCAAAATCCTTTAAAGCTCACTCAGTAATAGTCTTATCTTATTTATTTAGCTGTATAAAAATCAAAGTGTAAAAATCCAAGCTAAGCTAACCGCTCCCGTTCTTTGTTTTGCATTTACAGTACAGAACTTCTGTGAATCTTCTCCAACTCTGCGCAAGAATGTGAATTGGCAGATTTTCAAGAATGGCAAACTACTGCTTTCACATCAGGAGTTGATAAAAGAAAAGATGGAGAAAGGAAAATATGGCTTTTTTGCTGTTTTCCCTCCAAAATCTTGCAGCACTTGATTGTGTTGTTTACCTTTTGATTGCTTGATGCTGAGCTCTAATAACAAGCTGTGACTGAGTGCCCAAAGTGGGCTGTGCCAGCAAATGGCATAACTCTCTGGAATTGTGTTGCACGCTGCTGTGCCAAAGTGCATACAACAGGACATGTTGTTCAGACTACATTATGAAAAAGCATAATGAGATCTTGTGGTTTCATCTGCTTCTAAAAATCCTGCACAGTGCAGAACTCTGATTTAAAGTCATGGCGCTGTCATGCTTTGATAAAAAGCTGCCAGTAGATGGCAACATTACAGCAGATGGACCTTCTTTGTCCACTTCAGCAGTTATATCCTCTGTGGCTCCCACGCCCATTTGGGATAGTTGAGCCTTATGGTGATTTTGCAGGTGGCTGCCCTCTATCCCCTTCTGTTTCCTCTGGAGCCCCATGTGAATGTATTTGTTCCTTCATCATGAGGTTTATTTGTCATTGCCAAGCTTGAAAGCCGAGCCTCTGGCATTCTCTTCCTCTGATGAAACATCTTCGGCTCCATCTGTAGTAAACCCACGTCCCCTCCATCAGCGTGATTGAGCGTTGTTGTTTTATCCTGTTGTGTGTTCCTGGACGCCAGCGCAAACTTCATTTGCAGCAGCCGAGACCGTCCGTGCATCATCTGGCCTGCACATTTTTCACATGCAGCTGATCACAAAAGCCGAAGCAGAAGCTTGCAGCCGAGCAGCTCGGCTCAGCCTTGCCTCGAGCACATGCATCGAGCCCCGTCTGTTCTGCTTTGCCCCGGCCTTGACCTCAGACACAGCCCCGGGGTGGGATTGCAGCAGGAGTGCCGGGGAGTGGTGCTAACGAGAGGGGAGAAGCAGCACTCGAATCCCTCTCATGATGCCTAATTAGAAGGGAGGCACAGGTAGGAGGTGTGAGCATGGGTTTGAGAGTTGAAGCAGTGGTGGGGAGGACTGTCAGGAGAGAGATAGACATTAGAAAGGGGGGAGGGTTACAGAGGCAAAAAGGTCAAGAATGGGAAGATGAGAAAAACAATAGAAATTTTAGTGAGTAGAACGCCAAAGGGGGAAAAAACGTGTTGCCATACAGGTCAAAGCCAAAGCCTACACCAGATCACCAGAAAAAAAACAGAATTGTCAAGGAAAGCAGGGTCTAACAAAAAATGCTGTAAAATAAAACAAAACTGTCACAGACTTGGAGGCATCGAGGTGGAAGGTGACTGGCATGCTAGAAGATACATAGAAGTTTAATATTAATGGAGTGATACTGATGTAGATTTAATCGATAGCAAGTAGAGAAAGGGACACACACACAGACATGCAGATGTCTGACGAAATGGGGGGGGGGAAGTGTGTTATTGATGGAGTGAGACAGGAAGAGTTGCATGAAGCATGCACGGAGAGCAAAAGGCCAAACAGCAATGATGTATAACAAAGCTACCAGCATAAAAGTGGGAAAGGAAAACATAAATATTAAAGATCTAAGATGCAGCAACTCCTGATCTACCGAGTGGCCGACTAGCCTGAAAAACAAAGAGTAAACCAGTTATCTTAGCTTAACTCGCTCACTTTTGGGAGGAGGGAAAAGGGAGACTGCATACGAGTGTGAGAAATGTTAGCAGTAAGGGGAAAAGAATGAGTGGACAGCTAAATCCAGTGGAAACATGATGGACTTAAGGTCTGCAGCGCTGCTGTCTGACAGGGTCTCCACGGCTGGCTACGGTGAATGTTTGTGAAGCTAATGATGCTTCCTGGGGTTCTCACATCTGTTTCCCCCCCTGGCCACATGTGCTTTGAGTAAACGCTGGGCGGCTACGACTAAACACTAGAGACCCCATTACAAATGATGTGCTATTAGGATTACAATGCATACGTCCACAGAAGCAGACTGATGAGCATGTAATCATCCATAGTGCGCTTGTGGGTCTTTGTGTAGATGCGCATGCATTTGTGTCATACGTTCAGCTAAAAATGAGACACATATACAATAAAAGTCATTCATTACAACTTAATATTCCTCAATTTTTATAGCATTTATGGCACCATGCTATTCCATGTTAGCTTCTAGCTTTTAGTGCATTGCTTCTAGAGTTTATTTTTTCCTTGTTATATATGAACTGAAAAACACACAGAAGGATTTTGATGTGTCTGTGAAGGTTCTCAGTCAAGGATCAAGGATTTTGATGGTTTTTGGATAATCTTTTGGATAAAAACTGAGTAAAATGTGACTTTTAAGGCTAAAAGCTTATATATTACTAGCTTAAGCTGGTAAAAAAAATAAACGTAATGTTTATGTATAAATATAAGCTAAAAAGGAAACCGTACATTTGAAAAAAGCACATTTTACCCAAAGGTTTTAAGGTGTCGGTGTGTGCAGTCTTGTGACTTTTGTGACCATTGGAGCCAAAAGTCCATCCAAATTCCTCGTTCCCAGGCTTCTGCAGGGATTACCTATGCCACAGTGCCCTCTACAAAATGCGCTCACACTCGCACACATGCACACAGAAACACACACAAATCATGCTGGGGTGAACAGTCACACATCGCAGATGTTGTGACTGTGGCTTATAGCCCCTATAAAGAGGCCTAGGTCTGCCCTCTGAGAACCTCCCACCTGGGAAATCTGTGTGGTCTTGGCGCATGTGTCCATCGTGAGTGTGTTTACACGCTGTTGCTAAGAGTCTGAATGGTTGAAGTGTCTGTCAAGCTCAGGAGTTTAAGAACAGTTTAGGCGGAGCATTTTTCATATTTGTTATAAACATGCAATATTGAGTTTAAGTCATACTGTTGGATATCAGGCTAAAGCGTTAACCAAAGAATGAACTCATTACTACGAACTTTGAGTTCACCAGCCACCAGATTTCAGATGACGTTTGTCTCCTCCCAGTGTTACATTTGACATGTTACTGGGGATTTTTGTCCCAGCATACCTCTGTGTGGTGACATCATCCATGCTGGGATCTCAGTGGGGCAACTTGTACCTTGAGCAAAAATGCAGTCTCACATACCCCTGTCTTGTTTGCATCTGTCATCCTCTCAGCACTCCCCCTGCCTCTCTGATGACAGGTATGCAGCTTGGCAACCATGACCTGGAAAAGTGCACATTTGACATTGAACATGTCATTCAGCCTTCATTCTCCCCACTCCTCCTTCACCTCGGCAGGGCATAACTCTAAGTCTTTCGCGTTATCGGCACAGCTTCTTCTCTCATCTCAACATGAATTGCTTCATAGCTGGAATAGTTGGGATTGTGGTGACCAGGTGGCCTGTGAAGCCATGTAGATGATATGAGAAATACTGGTCTCAGCTCAATGCGAAGGAATCTGTGAGTTCAGATATTTTAAGCTGAATGCAGATATGAGACAGATGGATCGATGGACAATCGGGGGCACAGGCAGGAAGTTTGTAAAGTACCTGATAGGAAAGTTCAGGTGAAACCGGTATGTCTTTCTTCATGTTGATTGTGCTGCTGAGAGTTATTGACAAGGCGTCTCAACACACTCTGGAGCTGTAAGTCTGGAAGAAACCTGATAAATGACATCAACGTTTCAAAAACATGAGCCATTAAAGTATTTGCTGAAATGAAAAGATAAACTGTCTCTTAAAAGAAGGATAACTGACAGTAAATTTCACCGGTTATTGAATGTAATAATTACAACAGTTAGAGGCCTGAAGATGTAAAACTCTACAGTATTTGGGGAAAAAACACATTGAAGAAATGTCAGATCACAGTTTAAATAACAGCTGTCGACTGAAATCGTACCTACTCTTAAACTAATCGATTAGTCATGGCGTGGTGGGAGTGGGAGGCAGCTTTATCTCTACATTAATGAAATTTGCCACAGACCATGGAGTGTACTCTGTGGCTCCGAGCCTTATTAGGTTAAATTAATTTAAATTGATATAAATGACTAATATTTACCCATATTAAATAATTGTAACTATTTAAAATTATTAAATGATTAGATCATGTAATCTAATTTTGGAGAAGACTGCAATGCACCAGCCCATTTCTTATGATCTCTGAAAATACCAAAAGTTTCAACGTAAGAACTACACCAAACACCTTTTGTGAGCAATATATTCCAATCATGCTTTACTTTTTTCTAATTTTTTTGATGTGAGAGGAGGCTGCAGCCTCCTAGCTGCAGCTACTGACAGATGCTGGAGCCACTGAAGCTGTAAAAAAAGGGGATTATTATAGCACATGCATACTAAAATCTGTTAAGTGTGCATGATTTCAGTTAAACGCTCAAGCTATAAACATGAAAGTTGGTGAAAAAAAAGAAATAAAGAACCTACTGTTTTTATATGGTATGCCATGTTGGTTGTTGAGCTGCTGTAGTCAGATTTCTCAGACTTCTAATGCAGCCACTCCAAGAAACATCTACATACTTAATTTGGCTGACAATAGATATACTGTAGCTTCAGTTTGAGATATTTCTGAATTAGGGTTTTATGGTTTTGATTGGAACAAAATAACGTTCTGTAACTGGAAGGGACAAAACACCATGAGTTTAGCTGTTTTAGTTCAATTCTCTTCTGTTCACTGGGGCTTGTTTTACAAAAACCCTATGCAGGGAATACCCCATTAACCTCCTAAGACCTGAACTCTTCCACGGCATGCATTTTTAATTTCTCTTTGATATTTGGGCTGATTGGGTCCTGATACATCTGATGAATGTAAAAACAAATTCCCAGATTTTTTTTTTTTTACCTAATTTTTGTTCCTAAGAAAAATAAGAGCCACATATGAGGATATTCATTTAAATTTCGATAGAACAGTAGCAGTATAATGTCCTCGTAAGTGGATATCAGGCCCTTGTAGAGCAGAATTGAGTGTTTTGGTCTAAATAACCCAAAATGTGATGTCAACATATGTGGACACCAAGTCCTAGGAGGTTAATATTTGTTTGGTTAGCCTATCAACTAAAACATTTGACCAACTGATTCGGACTAGTAATTAGCTAGAATTTTATTTGTTTACTGACTCAAAAAAGCATGAGTGGTGAGCGTCTCCTGCATCTTAGTGAACTGCTGGGACGTCCTCTCCTTTTTGCACTGAAAAAGTTTCAAGCTAGCTTTTAGGGACAGAGCCAGGTGTAGCATCCAATAAGACATCTTTTTTTAGAGCCAGAACATCATTGGAGCTGTAAGTCGAGAAATTGCTTTTTGGTAAATTTTAATTGGGGTCTATTCTAGTATTCACTGGGCAAGCACTTCTGCCTTGCTTGCCCTTGCAATATTTTCTCTATCCTACCCTGACTTGGTTTTATGGCTAAAGACCATAATAAGGATCCATTATTTTACTTGTTTTACATGTAAATTATCTTATTGTAGGTCAAAAAGTTTTACTTCAAGTAGGAGCTCAGTAAAATCAGCTATTCTTCTCACTAACCCCAAGAAAAAGCCACGATTCTTTTGATAAAACAGCTGCTGTTTTAAATGACTGCAGGGATACGTCTTTCTGTTCATGTGTCAGACTCAGTATTTCATCCAATATTTAGTCCAGGTGCACACTGCATGAGCTTAATGGATTTTGATAAAACACCAGGAAATCATGCCATTAAAATGTTGAATAATGGGGCATTATGCCCGTAGTGAGCGTTAATGTTGACTTATTTCGTTAATGGAAGATGGAATTAGGGAGAGGCTTTCTGAAGTCTGACTGACAAAGAGATGGCTTGTTGTTTTAACTTAAAAAAAAGGGCTGGCTTTGCTTGTAAAGAGCGAGCAAGATCCACTCATGTGTTTCGTCTTAGTCATCAGCTGAACCAAACTGATGAAACTGATGATGATTGGCAGGAGGGCGCAGCAGGAATGCGACTACAGCTCTTTGCACAACAGGTACAAACTGTTCCATCATCATGAGAAAGTAATCGTTACGGGCAAATCATTACATGATCAGAGGAAACCAAATCTGTGCCAAATATGCACAGTATGAATGTTTGATAGACACAGAACGACAGTTTTTTAGATAGGATTACTTAGGTCAGAGCGATTCATGGTGTAATTAGAAGTTTTACTTGGGAGTTAAGTTTACAATCCCCAAACATTTCCGGCACATTTTTATTGTGACTCTATCTGGAAGCAGCTGTAATTAAAGAAAGGCTTATCAACATGTTTTAAATGTGCATGAACTTTCACTTGCTTAAAGAAAAAGCACATCCTAATCTCTTAAACAACATCAGGAACATCTTAGTGATATAAAGAAATAATTTACCGGCTCATTTTCACTAGAAAAACATTTTGATGACGTGGAAAACTCTCAGTACTGCATTTTCCACAGTTTATCTCAGATGTCATATATGACGTTACAGATAACTTTAGTAAATGTAAATGTATTATAATTATTACCGCTGCCCTGTAGTGGGCATATCACAGGACTTGTTGGGAAAAGGGAAGAATAAATCAAAAGAAAAGAAAAATGAAAAAACGTCCCTGCTTCAGTTTTGGTCTGAGAACAGTAGAATCATTCTTATGAACAAGTACTGCTTTTCCAGACTTTTGATCCATTTTTTTAGTGGTTGACGTTGCATTTTAATAATATAATATAATTTTTTTTACAGTGCAGCCAAACCAATACAAATAATTCTCCTTTAGTCAGTAAAAAACTGCAGATGCAGCAATGTCATGCTGCACGTGGCATCTCTCGTCCAAAGTATATAAAATTACTGTTATTTTGTTTGTAGATGCATGTTTGGGGAATAACTGTAGCTACAGCTAGTCCCAATGACAAATTCAATAAGTTTCTGTGTCTGCCTCCCAATAAAATCAACATCATTTATCACTACAATGAAACTGCATTAATGCAAATGTGCATTGTTCCTCTGCCAAGACAAGAGCCAGGCCATTCGTCTGTCTGTCAGCAAGATTATACAAAAGCTGAATTTAATGAGACACAGTGGAGAGGTGGAGCACGAAGAAAGAAACATTTAAAACATTCATTTTTGATGAAGATAATTTTTTCAATTTGCAAACTAGGGCAATGACTTTGCTGATGTTTTATTTTAGTGCCTTGTTGGTTGTGTAAATCCTTGCACTTTGAACCCTGTGCAGTAATGGATAAACAAGGTTTAGCACATATGTTAACTGCACATCGATTAAATATAAGCATCACAACAGACTGATTGCAGCCTTCTGCTTGCAATGCAAATGCTGCAATCTTGAAGTCTTCAAACCAGAATTAAGTCGTCTTTATATAAAGAGCACAAATGATAGCGTGTGTTACTCGGTGATTATGTACTCTAAACGGCTTGCCTGTGAGATTGACGTTTCTCAGCGTTTTTAGCGTTTGACTTGAGCACTCAAGACAAATGGGCCTCGACTTAAAACTTCCACGGTGAAAAATTGGATAATGTAGCTGGAATAAATCTCCAAAATAGGGAGAGCCTGTTTTCCCCATAGCACACAACATGTTAATCAGGAGCCAACTGTGCAGCAGTTGGACAATCAATCAGCTCGGCATTTTGTCTTATTCCATTATATTAACACCTGAATGGAACTGGCAAAGAGGCTTTTTGCTTAACAAGTTTGGAATTTATTGCCGAAAGCTTACAAAAATGCCACTCTCTGCCTTCATATTTAATGATGCCTGCTCGACCAATTTTAATATTACAGTATGTGGTTGCAATTGCAGTGGCTTAATCTATTTTATGTTGGATATTTTTGCAGGAAAATATTTTCCTTATAAACCAGACTGAGCTTGCAGACCGCTAATTTATACAACAGATGTGGAATTGGGCAAAGCTAACAAAACATTTAGGTTTACAGACCTCTTTGATATTTAAAGACAGCTACTCAAGGGTTGCAGTATACTACAGTAAAGCTGTTTAACTGAGCCTAAAAGATTAATTTGTAGAACTGCTTGTAAATCAAAGTATGTATAGCAAAGGTGTGAAATTACTTTTTGCATGCAGCACCAACTGTAGCTGCTGTTGCGTGCAGGTGCGTCCGTGCAGAAACTGTGCCTCGAGCCGCTGCCGAGGATGCAGGTTCGTGTTTAACAGCGTGTGCCAAAACTGTCTCGCCTGTTGCTTTTAACTTTTATCTGTGCAACCATGTGTGTCTGTAATGCAACCTTAGGTGAGTCTTGCTCCAACATGCCATTATCTTGCTTTTGAGTTGCTCTGGCGTAAAAAAAAAAAATATACATACGAGTGCAAAGATGCGTGTCCGTCTTTTAATTTATCTTTTAATTTCCTTGACATATTGAATTTATGTATGTGTTTCGTTCATTAGACGAGGCAAGCAAATCTTTTAAGACATATATTTACATCATCTTGGAAACATTTTCTTTTGCTTTACTTCTTGTATCATTAAAGCGTTCCTCCACACTGCGGGACATCTCAGCTTGGCCGTGTGTGCTTGCTGACGGACTCACTTAACTCCTGCTGAGCTCTGCTCCAGGGTCTTGGGGACGTGGGAGGGGTTGATCCACAGCCTCTCCCTTTTCCTGGCTCTAACCTACTTTAGCTTCCAGGCTTCCTGCTCCTCACAGGTCACACTCTGAGTACTGGTGTGCAAGAGGAGACGGATGACCAGAGTATGAACGTGTTTAAGTCATAAGCCTGTTTAAGTGCTCAGGAGAGACCCCACCTTGTTCCTCTGCAGTGTCATGCAAACTGAAAGTGTCACTGATGGCAGCGTAATTTCCTCTATCAGAGAGAGAGACAATTATATAAATATAGAAGTCGTAAAGGGTGGATATTTTTCTTTCTGCAACAATCCAGGTTGCTGCAGAGGCTTATCCAGTTAGTTCCCTGATTTGACATTGCAAATGAACCCACTAATGACATACACACATGCACAGGACAGCAAACCTCCCATGTTTGTGATTGCCATTCAGTCCCTGACTTGTCAAAGTCTCTTTTGGTCAGACTGTTAGATCCAGCTGTGCAAGTCAACAGTTCTTATTATACAGAAGAAGCCAGCTTGGCTCACAGGCCCTCTGTGAACTTGCATGCCCCAGTTATCTGGATGACGCAAGTGAATCAGGGCAGATCCACCACTTGTGTCTCATTAATATCAGGCACACCCAGCTGTTGTCATAGTGCTGCTGTGTACAAGACCTTTTATGCTTCCATCTTTTCCTCTGTCTTCAGTAAATCGAGCAACAGTTTTCTGTCCCGCTCATTGTTTATTATCGTTCTTTATTACACTTTCAGGGTGGAAAAAACAGAAATAGTTACAAAAAGTTATACATGGTGTTAAACATGGCTAGTAATGTGAACAAAGAGTAGCTTTATATTGGCATTCCTGAGATAATAACAGGTTTTGAGTGATAACAGTTTAAATATACAGAAACCAGAACCTGAAAATATGGTGCTTATGGTGCCAAATTCACTCTACAGTTTATTAAAGGTTTTTTTCACATTAGATGGAAAACATCTTATTACCATTAGATTTAAGGTCTTCAGCCAAGAAAATGTAACCACTAAATATGAGTTTTAAAAGAGTTTTGTCACTATAAATGGCCCATTAATTTTTCTGTTGATGATAGAAGTGGAAAGGAATACAGAGGGTGTTTGTTTCCCCAGAGGCAAAAGATGAGCTCAGTCTTCAGAGTAGGGTTTTAGTTAGGCTTCAACCTGTAAACTGTACATAAAAGATGGACACAGGCACTATGTAATCACCCAGTGGGCTGTGATAGCCCAGTGGAAGTCTTAGATTTATTATTATAGCTGTTCCCCTGATGTTTCTTGGAGTCAGAAGTAACCCTAAATGCATCAAAGGGTTGATTTTTCTGTTTTCTTAACTAATGCTTATTAGCTCCATTCACAAGGTACATCTATGCACTGCACAGATGTGTTGCACTGACACTTATACCTGTATGTTAAGTAATGTTCAAAAGCTAGAAAACCATTCCCTAAAAGTGGTGCACAGACTTGCTGTATTATTTGTCCAGTTCATTGACTTCAATTAGCTCAAGTGGCACCAAGCAAACAGCTAGTGATGGAGTCGGCTCTCATCTGGCTATCAAAGAGGCCAAACCTTTTTTTTCTTGGATGCTAACATTGTTTTCGGCATGTTGTCTTGGTTTGTCTCAGCTGTTCTGTGAGGTAAGGCTTCCTGTTTAGTTTTGAGCTCCTCTGGCTGAAGGACCGATGAACTTATACCATGGTGTGCATCTGCTGTCTGTCTGTCCAGGTAAAATTAGCAAGAATTGCTACTCCTTTGAGAGTATTTATCACAATGTAATTGGACTAATACACAACAACCCAACTTCACAGAAGTTTGCCCAAGGTCACATCTGTCATTTTAAGGTCCACAACCCTTAACTCGTGCTTCTGATGATCAGTGAATGGGATGAGGTACTATGTCATGGAAGTTCTAGTTAGTTGGATGAATTTAGACAATATGAAGCTGAAACTAGCTAAGCTGAGATACTCGCAGAGAGCTGCGAGGTCCTACTTATGGTGCAACAATGCAAGCACCTAATTTCACTTCCAAAAAAGGGCTGGGCCGCAGGGGATTATTGTTTTACCACAGTATGCGAATATGATTTCTCACATGCATGCCAGTAATTAGTTGAGTTTTCTTTCATTTTTCTTCTAAATGTTGTTTTGACAAACGAGTTGTATTATTGCTGAGAGAATTAACACTGATTGAAGATCAGTTTTTACAGTGTATGTAAATCTCATGGCAGCTGCCATCTCTAACAGCCTCAAAGTTATTAACACAGAAACCGAAATGGAAAAAAGAAATGAAACACATTTTCCTTAATAATCACTCTATCTCAAAATGCTGCCTTCACTCACGACACACTCCACCAGCCCTGCACATGTCTTTACTTTGCTGTCCTTTCCACGACCCATAATTCCCTTCTTCCTGCCCACCTAACTCTTAAAGATTAACAGAGTGCTCACTACCTGTCCACCTGCTAGAGGCATCACATTTACGGGCATCACGGTAATCTCAAGGGTCCAGTTGGTCTTTTAATCCTTGGAAACAGAAACAGAGAACCCAGTCAAGGTCAGGCTGTTCAATTTCCAGGGCGATCTCTTATTGAAACTTCCATTGTTCAGTCTGGGAGGCCATCTGTACCAATATCACTGTTTAATGTGCCAAATGCGACTTATGTGGATATTGTTTTCTTAGTGTTACTAAGATGTTACATGATTTCACCTTGATTAAATCTAACCAACTTTTTTTCTCAAGAGCAAAAGGCACAGAAAGGCTGGCCTGTGCACTGATTTGCAGCAGCGAAGGTTTTTGTAGAGTTCATGCCCTCATCGCTGAGCATGCGGGCGTGTTTGGTAGCGGCACAAGATTACCATAAAGCTACGCTTGAGGCTTTTATTGGCTTCATCTTCCCAGTCTTGACTTGAGATATGCCCTCGGGATCTATCAGTGTCACCTGGATATCTGTAGCCAATGTGAAACCCGCAGAATCTGAAGCCATCTCTGTTACATGCACCGACAACAATGGAAGGGTGACTTGGACCACATTTTGAAGGTTTTGGTTGCAGAAGCAATTTTGGAGCTATCAGATTGAAACTCAAGATGCCAGAGCAAGTCAGTTCTGTCAGGAATTTTTAAGATGGGTGTGCTTCTATTGAAGACTACTTTCTAAATGTAAGGAGAAAAAAGATTCCCTTTCACGGTCACATAGTTTATATCGAAGATGCCACTATGGGGTTGTAGAGTCTCAGATTTCTCCAGTGTTTAAAGAGCTCCTAGGTTGTCCATAACAAAAGCAACTGAGGCATTTAGGCGGCCTGAATATCTTTGATAAGGAGCATTGTATTATATTTCCATAAGTAGATGACTTGTTAGGTCGGATTGTAATACTATTCCATCCATTTTAGAGGCCCTCTTATCTGTTCTGCCACTATGCACTGTCCAAAACTCAATAGACCCTCTGATTTCCAGTTTTTAACCATCTGGCAGCTCCAACTCCCAGATGCACATTTATACTGTACTTTATTAGCTTGGGATTTTCCACTTCTGAGTTAATGTAGGTAACACAGGCTAAACTAAATGATTCATGTGATACCCTCCTGTCTTCGTGTGTGTTAGCGCTGTAAGTTGAGCATGATGAATCTCTCAGAAATAGGATTTTCCCTCACGATTAAGGGTGCGCAGTGTGCCGAGGCATCGCGCACTCATGTCATACCTGTTTCTTCCGACATTAAACCTTGATTCAGTGCCTCGGCCTGTGTAGATTTCGGCGAGAAGCGGCTTCCAACCGTTTGGCTGCTCTTGCGTTTCGTGCCACCAGAGATTTTCTTCTCACTTTGAAAAAATAACCTAAAAAATAACATTTCTTACACAAACTGAAGCCACAGCCAGCTGGTTTTAAGAGACAAATCCCACATCTTGCAGGGTGAAACTTGCTACCCTTCTCTAGCAAGCCTGTCAAGTCTGTCCTATTTAGACTGGAACTAAAGTCCCTCTTTGGGGAAGGCAGCAGCACTGGATAATATGATGGAAGAGAAAAACTGCTCATATGTGTGCCATCTGACAAGAACCTGTAGCTTTGCCCCATATTTGCAATGGGACAAAATAAAAATTTCTTATCTAAAATGATGTTTTTGTCCTCTGTGAGTTTGGCTAATGCTTTTTCTAAAAGGGAAATACTGGGAGAGGCGTTCAGTGTTCTTCAGCGGACTTGTTCTGTATAACTGTGCCCGGCAGTGCCAAACCCTACTCCCTGCAGAGATGACCCTGGGCACACGCTCCAGCTGTGCAAACACAGCCGCATTGCTGAGCACACACTTACATTCTGGCTGAGCCAAATCCAATTATTTGCCTTGCCTTGAACCTCTTTTTTCTTCTTTCATTTCAGTAGTGCATATTCAGCTGCCTTCCGCAGTGCACACGAGCTGAACTGCCAGGCTGAACAAGGCTGACAAATGTGCTACTGTGGGTACTTTTTTGCTATATTTCTCTCATGTGAACATACCCCTGCTTGTCAGTTTAATTTCTCAGCCTTTTCCTCATTTCTCTCCCCAAGCGTCTGGCGTGACAGTAGGTATCCATTTCTTTTGAAGGAGCACCACCAAAGTCAACAGGGAGGGGATGTGAGCCGCTCGACCATCAGTCAGCTGACACTGACGGAGGGCAAAAAAAAGAAAAAATGTTTATGTCAGAAGAGTCCATCCCATATGAAAATCTAAGCACACAGTTATGTTACCTTAAGTGGCCTTTGTTGCTTCAGTTTGACCTACTCCCTAAAGGACTCACAGTTTATGAGGATATCCCAAACAGCAATGATTTAAACATAGCAACTGGAAATAAGCAAAACTTTACTGGACCGTATGGGGGTGTTTCTACTCCCCCGCCGAGCCAGAACCGTTATGTTTGATTGTACAAAACTAAATCCTGCTTCTTCTCAAGCAACGGTGAAGTGATGCCCGGGACTTATAACTTTAACTTCAGTCTTTGAACACAGTATCATGTGTGGGCCTATCCATTTCACCCTAAAAGGAGCTCTTTTTAGCAGCTGTGATGACTGTGTTTTTAACCTGTAGACCTGATGTTAGCATAAATAGCTATATAGTTGATGCTATATAGCTAAATGTCAACAGCTGGTGTTTTTAGCCCACCAAAGAAATTAACTTCTGCTTAAAATGAAAAACCTTTTTTTGTGCAAAAAACAAAAAAGGTAAAAAATTAAAAAAGTCCTAATATACTGTATATTATATGGAAAATAAAGCTGTGCAAATATTTAGTGTATTAAAATATTGTTTGGGACTCACCTATTCTCAGTGCAACTATTCACACCATTCACATAAAGCGGTATTTATTTTTTTGAACCAAGCTCTATTTTTTCTTTTTACATTTTTTTGGATCCTAATAAAGAAATCTGACCAATCAGACCGTAGAATTTGGTAACAAGTGCTCTTGTGGCTCAAAACGTGCACGGTACCGAATATATAAATAGTAAAATAGTATTATTTTGCCTCAGAAACTCAGCTAGACGCTGCTCCGGCTCTCTGAAACGATTTCTCTGCCTCCTCAGACATAGTCCCAACTCCGTATCTGAAAAATTCTGAATCTCATTTCAATTTTTCGCAACATGTTCATTGGGTAATTAGCTAATATATAATAATAAACACTCACTATTTCATATATGTTTGTGTTTTGTAACGCAAACCATCGTTTTGAATGTGCTGCCAAGTAGTACAGTGCACAGGCAAAAGCCTGCTCCCTGCCTCCATCCAGGAGAACAAAAGCAGCGGGAGAAGAAAAGTGGATACTATCGTGTTGCCGTCAGATTGACAAGCAGAGTTCATGCCGCAGACGTGAGCTGACATTGCAGATCTTTATGGCTGTGACCTTGACTCGTAGCCAAACTCAATCCTTTTTTCTCCTAAATGTCAGATTTCTCGTATTAACACGAGAATCTGGTTTCAGCTACAAAGACAAATACAAAACACACATATTTTTATAAAATGTCCCCACTGTGTCCCCCCTCTGTGTAGCAGCACATTTTAAGTCACACATATGTATTTCTACATTCAAGGCCGAGCACTCAGAATCAGTCGAACACACAGGCTTAGCTGTGCACACAGAGGAACAGCACTTCCTTCAGGAATGCTGAGCAGTTCTCCCCACGTCTTTAAAGACTGTCCTTTCAAGTGCGCCGTTGTTGGAACAAGTTAAGTGTTATCGTAACTGACAATAGTTTGTTTGGGAAAGAATTTCTTCAATAGCTTGGGGCGTGATCGGTACAGTAAAACCCTGATGAGTGAATCTTTCCATTTCTGGTGAACCAGCGTGACCTGCTTTATATATATTAGCTGACCATGGTATACAGTGGGAGGAGCTTCTTTTGACTGTGCTTTTGCTTTGGACCTAAATGATTTTTCTGAGATAATGGAGTGCTTTTCAGGCAGGGTCCACAGGGAGCCCTAATGCATAAACAAACACACGGTGCGGTGTCTCTCTTTATGCTGTTGCCTAAAAGGGAGGGACCTGCCATGCTTCAAGTACAATGAAGAAACTCACGTTCCTGGAATTTGCACACATGCGTGCAGAAAAACATAACAAAATTGTAAGATTGCAAAACAAACAGTATAGCAAACCTGGAACTCCCTATAGGATATTACTATAAACAAAGACTTCATAACTTACATGAACAGTACGACGTAATGAAACATAAAGTTAGATAAACAGGGGCCCCATAGTGGGCTCACACATGATGTCAGATAAATCTCCAGTGGCATGTTTAAGAGTTCAAATGGCGCCTCCGATCTGTCTCTTTAATACAGAGGGAATGTGGAGGATGCACTGTGCCAACTCACTCCCTCACCCACCCATCCACCATGCGCTCCCCTTCCTTCAAACGCCATTTTGGCCGCGGCCCAGATGTCAGGGACGTCATTCATCACACCGCTCCCTCTTGTCAGCAATTACACAAGTATGAATGACAAGGACATTTAAATAATTTTTCTTGACATGGTATCATTGTCACAAGTCTCTGCAATTATCCTCCATTACTGGCATCAACTACCAAAGTGTTAACGCGCTCGCTCTTGTTTTTGCCATCTTTTTGAGACGTATTTTCTAAAGTGACATCTTTGTATAGTATCTTTGCTGATTTTAGAAGTTTGAGTAGATTAGTCAGTCTTCTGTGGACAGCAGCCTTTGTTTGGTCACATAAAAGTTGACTGCATCATGTAGACTAGTTGGGAATACATCATTTTAATAACTCCCACGATGATTGTCATATTCAGAGGACCTTAAAGAAATCACTGGCTTTCTTCTGCATTTTTGTCTGTCAGTGATGAGTCAAGTGGGGGTGTTTGAGACAGTCTGTCAGACAGATTCAAGTTATTGTCAGTGTTCAGTCTGGTACTGTAGCATCATAAAAACCTGACTGTTATAAAAACTCAGATTTTTAGATCGAGTTTAGGGTGCTCAATAACTGTTGTGTTGCTTTAAATGCCAGACTGAATTTAGACGTTACCCACCATAGGCCTTGTACAACTGGTCTGTTCTAATAGTCGTGGGCCTTACTTTTATAAGAGAATACACATTTACTAAATTATCTTCCGATTCTCTTTAGTATTCTTTTTCCTTTTTCAACATGCAGTGTCCTGAAAAAAGTACCTCCCCTTTCCTGATTTCTCCAATTTTCACATATTTGTTAAATGTTTCAGATCATCAAACAGATTTTAATATTAGACCAAGACAACCTGAGTAAATTAAAATGTATCAGATCAAAACGTATCAAATGTGTCAGATGCACACAGGTACAAGTAAAACTGCAGGACTTAATCTCAGCAAAAGCAAACACACTATGCCTACATTTATTTTATCACGTGTATAAATATGTGCAAAAGACTTTTCCCCTCTTTTTTAATAAACCCAAACTTTTGTTGAAATGACCACATCTGTGCAACCACTGCCACGGTGCATCATTTTATAAATCTGACCCTTTTCCTTATTTTTGATATGTTGTTAGATAATTGTATGTTTATACTTTATTGATATTTAAATGCAATTTTTATATGAATTGCCATTTAGGTAAAATGTAAAAACTGGTTTGGACCCCGCAGTGGTGTAAGTGTTGGTAGACATACTGTTTTGTAATTCCTTGAGGTGACTGGAGTCCACCTGTACCAAGCAGAGGATTCTGAAAATGCTTTCCAAAAAGTACAAACCTATATTTTTCAAATTCCTGAACTGAAACTGTGTGTTAATACAAGAAATAAGCCCTCTGTAGGTCTCTGTAGACTACCACAATTAAAAAAGTGAAAGCGGCACACATTTTGAAATCTGTGAGTTTTCCTCAACACAGCATTAATCATTCCCGATGCGTAACATACCAACGATTTGTCAGCCCCGAGGCGTCCCATGGGAACGCAAAAGGTAACCTTACACGTCCCTATGATACAAACAGTTCTCATGTTTCCTCCTTTTTCCGAATGCGTAACATAAGAACGTGTTGGGTGACTGAAAGAAACTGAAACATACCGACGTAATAAGTGTTGGTACGCGTTGGGGGCGAGGACGTGCTGTCCTCAAAGCGCGATGAATAGTGAAATGGAAATACTTGAAAACCACCAGGATTCTTCTTAGAGTTGGTCACTTAGTTGAAAAAAGTGACTAAGCGGATGGCCTGTTGGTCATGAAAATGACTAGAAACCCAATAAACACCGCAAAAATGCTTCAATCATGGAATAACCTTCCAAAAGAACAGCCATCTCAGCAGGACTATCAATCAGACCTTTATAGTAGAGCAGCCAGCGCTCTTAGAGTTTGCCAAAGTGTATTATAAGACTTTCAGAAGCAAAAAAAACAACTGAGCTGACGAGTTAAACCAAGAGCGGTTGGTGCAGTGGGTGGTAAACACCATCAATAATAACATCCCCATAATGAAGCATGGTGGTGGCAGCATCATGCTGTCGGGATGTTTCTTAACAGTAGAGACAGTGAGAGCTCATTGAAGAAAACCTGCTGTAGAGAGCAGAGACTGAGGTAGCGAATTATATTTCAGCATAACAGTGGACCAGAGAGCCGAGACAACACTGGAGTGACATGAGGACAAGTGTCCATGGGTAACCCAGCCAGAGCTCAGCCTCAGACCTCATCTGATCTCTGTGAAGAGACTTGAATATGGCAGGTAACAAATGCTTCCCATTGATGATGAAGGATTTACCAAGAAGAATGGGATAAATTTCCAAAATTTAGGTTTGCAAAAACTTTACAGACATACCTGAGAAGAGTTAAATCTGTCATGGCTCTGAAAGGGTCCTAAAGAGTATCGATATAGTTTTTTTCAAAAGACATATTTCTGTTTTTTATTTTTTTATAGATTTACAGTAAATTCTGTTTTCACTTTTTCCTCATTGGCTGATTGAATCCAGTTGTAGTGGGAATGGTGAAATTAAATTCACCACACTATGCAATGTATAAAAAGTGAAAAATCTCTAAAGACACTGCACATGCACAGACACAGTTGGACCGATTGTTGCACTGTTCTGTAAACTTAGCAGAAAGCTAGTTCTCATTAAACAGACTACAGGGAGTGCAGAATTATTAGGCAAGTTGTATTTTTGAGGAATAAATTTATTATTGAACAACAACCATGTTCTCAATGAACCCAAAAAACTCATTAATATCAAAGCTGAATGTTTTTGGAAGTAGTTTGTAGTTTGTTTTTAGTTTTAGCTATTTTAGGGGGATATCTGTGTGCACAGGTGACTATTACTGTGCATAATTATTAGGCAACTTAACAAAAAACAAATATATACCCATTTCAATTATTTATTTTTACCAGTGAAACCAATATAACATCTCCACATTCACAAATATACATTTCTGACATTCAAAAACAAAAGAAAAACAAAACAGCGGCCAATATAGCCACCTTTCTTTGCAAGGACACTCAGAAGCCTGCCATCCATGGATTCTGTCAGTGTTTTGATCTGTTCACCATCAACATTGCGTGCAGCAGCAACCACAGCCTCCCAGACACTGTTCAGAGAGGTGTACTGTTTTCCCTCCTTTTCCCTCTCATTTGATGATGGACCACAGGTTCTCAATGGGGTTCAGATCAGGTGAACAAGGTGGCCATGTCATTAGTTTTTCTTCTTTTATACCCTTTCTTGCCAGCCACGCTGTGGAGTACTTGGACACGTGTGATGGAGCATTGTCCTGCATGAAAATCATGTTTTTCTTGAAGGATGCAGACTTCTTCCTGTACCACTGCTTGAAGAAGGTGTCTTCCAGAAACTGGCAGTAGGACTGGGAGTTGAGCTTGACTCCATCCTCAAGCCGAAAAGGCCCCACAGGCTCATCTTTGATGATACCAGCCCAAACCAGTACTCCACCTTCACCTTGCTGGCGTCTGAGTCGGACTGGAGCTCTCTGCCCTTTACCAATCCAGCCACGGGCCCATCCATCTGGCCCATCAAGACTCACTCTCATTTCATCAGTCCATAAAACCTTAGAAAAACCAGTCTTGAGATATTTCTTGGCCCAGTCTTGACATTTCAGCTTGTGTGTCTTGTTCAGTGGTGGTCGTCTTTCAGCCTTTCTTACCTTGGCCATGTCTCTGAGTATTGCACACCTTGTGCTTTTGGGCACTCCAGTGATGTTGCAGCTCTGAAATATGGCCAAACTGGTGGCAAGTGGCATCTTGGCAGCTGCACGCTTGACTTTTCTCAGTTCATGGGCAGTTATTTTGTGCCTTCGTTTTTCCACACGCTTCTTGCGACCCTGTTGACTATTTTGAATGAAACGCTTGATTGTTCGATGATCACGCGTCAGAAGCTTTGCAATTTTGAGACTGCTGCATCCCTCTGCAAGATATCTCACTATTTTTGACTTTTCTGAGCCTGTCAAGTCCTTCTTTTGACCCATTTTGCCAAAGGAAAGGAAGTTGCCTAATAATTATGCACACCTGATATAGGGTGTTGATGTCATTAGACCACACCCCTTCTCATTACAGAGTTGCACATCACCTAATATGCTTAATTGGTAGTAGGCTTTTGGGCCTATACAGCTTGGAGTAAGACAACATGCATGAAGAGGATGATGTGGACAAAATACTCATTTGCCTAATAATTCTGCACTCCCTGTAGTATCTAAGATAAATCATCACTATTTGATTAATGAAAGAAGCAGACACTTAATGCAATAAACTCAGTGATGGGTTTATGAGCCTAAATACTTTTTAAAGCCTCTAGGCTGTTGTTTGATTAACTTGGGTCTGAATCTATAAATATGCTGCCCCGTCTGCAACTTTCCCTTTTCACCAGTTGATAGATGATAACAGGACATGGCCACTGTCATGCACACACTGTAAAGAAAAAGCAAATGAAATTAAGTTTTGGTCTGTGTAACTGGCAGAAACCTCAGCGTACTGGTAAACATCCAAAATTCTTTCCATTTTGTGCCCGATGTGCAGCTGGCTTCCAATAATGTGGAACACAATTGAAGAATGGAGTATAGATTAGGGAGCAGATTGCTGGATACTTAAAGATGCCACGCTAAAGGCAGGGCCCATTTCATTATTTGCCTCGCTGCCAGCCAGATGAGGTCAGGGCTCGAGAATGCCACAGAATATGGAAATTAAGATTGTTGGATGGTCAGGCAACTCCGCAAATGAGGGGCTTAATTTGGGAGAAGGAATGCACTAGTAATTCGACGGTAACCGCAGACGGCTTTCACAGCGCACGTTGATGTCGGTGAAAACAGTTTGGGAAACTCTGCGGAACAAATTTGTTGGCCTTTGCTGCGGTATGAGACTGCAGAGGTCTCGCAATTCTTCACAGATCAGTACAGCACAGTTTACACTGATTTCACTGGTGAAGAAGTGTTACCTTTACTGAAAACCCCCAAGGTTCCAGTTATTTGGCCACGATTCACGCTAACAGCTTGCCAGGTTTGTTCTTTGTCTATTTCAAAGAAAAGTGTGATTAGTGGATTGGTCTTCTGGGAGGTCTGGCATCAACCGCTTTCATGCATGATCAATGTGTGGGCCACCGCCACAGAGAATTCTGCAACAGCTAATGGTATGTTAAATAATAGATGAAATAGGAGAAATTTGCTGATTTGTGACCAGTACTACTCGACTTTGGGCCCTCCAAAAACCCAAATCTGATCCGGTTTTGCACCACACAGTTCAGAGGGAAAATATAATTGAACCGACATTTTTATGTCATATTGCAGTCATAAAATGGACAAGAATTTATAAATATGAGTTACATTTTTAATTTTTATTCCCAGGAACATGACTAATTTTGGCCGAGTATTTCAAAAACTGCTGTGAGACAGTGTTGCACACTGACAATGTAATTTTTATGTTCTTTTAATAGTTTTTGATGAGTGATGTACTTTAACCCACCTGCTGTAAAATGATCAAATGCTTCGTAAATAAATCAGCTATTAATTGCATTTTTTAAAAGAAGCGTATTTTATGTGGGTCTTACATCATTTTCTTTGTAAGCATCTGAAGACTAAAACCTGAATGGAAAGTTACAAATCCACGAAACCCTGTAGAAACTGTTACCTTCAGTTATCTTGTGACGATCGCCGTCATGTGTGAAATGACCCTGGTGTTTTGCATCGGCCGTGCAGTAGCACAGTGAACTCGTTGGCCTGCTATGCGTGGAACATCGAGTTGTAATTGTGCCACCCAGCTGTCTATTTGAATCCTTCTACAAACTGATGTGATGAAGGGGGACAGATGTTTTTGAATGTGTGTGTGTGCGTGCAGTACAGTAAATCAAACGCACCACTGCACCATCCATCTCTGTAGCCTCTTTGGTCATGGCAGGCGGCCCTGTGTTCACACACTTGCACAGCTTCATTACTGACAGAAGTCAGCATTACTTAACACCACTGGACAGATCCACAGATGGACTAATGAATCGATCAGACTAATGAAAAGCTGCGAGGAAAAGCAGCTACACAGCTGCTGCAGCCCCCCTAAAACATATACACCCCATCCATGTCCGATGGTTGCACGGCTGCTAGCGTTATATTGATATGATAGTTTACAGTTTCTCTCACACAGTAGTGATGCTTTTCAGTGATAAATATGTATGAAGTGTACATATGCTTTCTATCAGGTGTATTTATCAGACAGAATGCGATACGCAGAGCACCAAACAGGCCAGAGATGCATGATCTTAAAGGTTAGAGATGGATGTCTTTCTATCCCTGCCCAGATGGTTACTTCAGGCAACTTACTCTGCGCCCGTTGTGGTAAATTAATAACATTTAACGATCCTCTTCGGTGTGAAATAACATGATAGATTTGGTCAATCTGCCTTTGTCGTAAGGCCAGCGGAGCAGAAGATGGATGATTTCGGTAAACTATCTCCTCCTTTGAAAATGTGACTCGATCATGATTTGTCCACCCTTGCTTGCTTGGGTTTCACACTCTTCTTACATAACCTTCACATCTGTGTTTCACGATGGAATCAACCAGAACAAAGAGCCAAGGCCATTCATCATGGGCAGAGGCTTAGACAAACAAGTGACTTTTTTGTCTTTTAAGTGGGTGTGATGGAAGATGCAAACTGGGTGGATGTCTTGAATCAGAGCTGTGACGTCAAAGCCGAGCCCAGCTGAGGCCTCCCTTCTTTTTCTTTCAGTCACTGAAAGGCCAGCTTGACCCAAAAAAGTAATATCTCGTTACTACTCAACTTCTGTTGCCAGAGACACTGTTACGAGTGAATGCGCATAATTCTTAATGTGTAAAACTTTGGAAGCAAGGTTCTTTGAAGCTAGTAAAATTACAAACGTTTAGTCACAATAGACACATTTTTAACTAGCAATGAATCCTAAATTCATCGGACTCACACAGACCTAGAGACTGGTCAGCAACCCTGGCGAACTCCTACGGAAAAATATGTATTCCCCGACCGGTTGATGAGAGATTGCTGGAGGTTGCTGGCTGCTGCTGAGTGAAAACAACTGCAAAGAGGTTGCTGCACTAAAACCCTCCGTGTGATTATTTTGGTTGCAAACATTTTGTGGCATTTACTCTTTGAGCTGCAGTGAAACTTATAAAATTCCAAGGGACCTGGAAATGGAGATATCTGCCTTCAGAATAAATGTTGTGCCTTGCTGCAGCACATTTCAAAAGGCAATTCTCCATTTCTAGTTTGAGTCAGACTTTTGTCACAGTTTCACTATTGCTTAATGAGCAAGCACTTGGCGACAGTGGGAAGTAAAAACTATTTTAACAGGAAGAAGCCTCTGCAGAACCAGGCTCAGGGAGGGGGCGAGCATTTACTGGTTGGAGGTGAAGGAGACAGGACAAAAAACACACTGTGGAAGAGAGCCAGATATTAATAATAACTAATGATTAAATGCCGAGTGCTGAGTGGTGAAGAAGAAACACTCAGTTTTAAGCCTAATCTTCTTAAAAGCGAGAGGGTGTCTGTCTCCGCCCACAGAGGAGTGGGCTGAAAGCTGAAGACTGCCTACTTTTAAGCATTCAAGGAACCACAAGTAAGTCAGCAGTCTAAGAGCAAAGTGCTCTACTGGGGTCTTTCAGTTGAGAATGGGCCTGATTTTTCAAGATGTTGTATGTGACAAGAAGGATTGTAAATTAGATTCCGGATTTAATAAGGACATAATGAAGAGAAGCCAAGATGACGAAATATGCTCTCTCTTTCTAATTTTGTTTCTATTTGTATTCCATGCAAAGTATCAGGAACCAGAGCAACCTGCTGACAGGTCTCAAGGCCTGTGTGATTGAGGCCTTGGTTAGCCAGACCTTAAACTGCAGTTTCAAAGAAGGTAACCGATCAGTACAGAAATCCTGAATCGTGCTGTTAAAACCTCCTGTTGTATTTTAACGAATTAACAAGGTCAGTGTGTTAATTGAAGACATGCTTAAGCACAAGTTGTGCGTGCTCTAGCAGAAGAGTTACTGAGGTGCATGGTTTCCAATTTGAAGTAATGAAGAAAGTTGTATGTCTTGGTCTAATGCCTTCCCCTTCATCTCTGTGCCAGATGTGTGCAGATGTGGTCTTCCCTTCAGTACTTTGTCAGTCTCCACTCGCTAGCACTGTGGGAACCCGTGTGGCCCTGTTATCTTTTCCTGCAGCTGGTATACTCTGTGAGCCCTGCGGGGTCAAGAGTGTCTCATCAGACTCGTGTTATTGTACATGACTGTTTCTTTCACTGCGCCTCCTTTAAATTTGATCTGACGTGAGAAGCTGTTTCTCTGTAACAAGTTAAAGCTGCATTCATTTGATTTTTGAACCACAACAAACTGATATCCACACACAGGTAAAGTAGCGTTGCCCTATAACAGGTAACTTGCACATTATACGTAGCTTTCTTATTTATTATGTATACAGAAATGTTGACTTTCCAGCTTAAAACCCCCCCACATGTGTGCACTGAAATAAATGGGACCGAATAACCCAATACAGAAAGTGCTACACAGTGCTAATGTTTACTTTGAAATCAGCTGCTTGATTTATCTTATCTGCCTTCTTTATCTGTTTTTAACAGCTCATATTTTCCTTCTGTCTTGTTTGTACTCCTAAAGTTATTCCCCACATCGCTCAGATTTTTTCCAAGCATCTTGGGTGTTTTACATGCACAGAAGTGCTGAGATCCACCTCTCCAAGGAGGTCTTTAAACAGTAAATCAGAATGACATCTTATACACAGCTGCTTTGCTTGTGTGCTTTTTACCAGTTCAGTGGGGACCAGAGAGGGTGCTTTCTTTCTCTATCAGTACCTTGATTTGACTGGCTTTGTATTCGACTGCAGGTGAGGGAGAATCATGCAAAATCATCTGTACACTTCCAGTGGTAGTTCTGTGTGCTCAGCTACTTACAGTGTCACAGCACTCCACGCTGTCGTTTAAACTGTCAGACTTCTTGGATGGCTTTATTACAAACCTCCACATTAAATATAAGAGAGGTTGTTACCTGAGCAGGGAAACCACACGATGTCTGGTACACAGATTAATGTTAGCCATGAAGCTATTTTTGCATTGAGATGTCTCCATGCTGGCTAATAGGATACAAAAGCCCCAGGACTGAATTTCACAGCTCCATCTGTACTGAATGTACTGCAAACCAAGGGTTGGAGGCACTGAGTTGTCCCACCACATAATTAGCTCCCCACTAAAGCTGAAACTCCACAATGAACCCTCGTGGCCTCGCACATGGTCAGCAGGTGGACCAACCTGTCTGCTTAGAAGGAAATATGCTACTTGCTAATGTTGCACACTTAGACGGGTCAAGCGCTCAGGTTGCAGTCAGCTCGTGGTCAACTCGGGAGTGACGAGCTGTGATTTATTGTAAAGGCACAGCCGGTGTGAGCATTACAGTATTTGGTCTCTGTTTGCATTGCAGGCAGATATTTTGTGGTTAGAAGGGATTTTTGCAAAAGCCACTGGATAGTTTCAGAAAAATGGCTGGTGACAACTGTGGAATAAAATGATCGATGATGAACTCTTTGGATGAGTTATCCCGTTGCCTCGCGCAGAGAAACCATGGGACACAGTAAATAACTCTGAGTCAGGGGCAGGTTATGGATAACCTTGCTGAATGATGTAGCCTGATTGATTTAGTTAATATAAGTATACCGGTCCTCTGTCTTTATTTGTGCAAAATAGCTAATGGAAACAGTTGGCTAATGCTGTAGTTACTCATCAGGCAGCTGCAAGGAATCCCTGACATTCAACACTAGACTGTAAAAGTGATGATACAGTAAAAAAACTACACAAGTGTAGTTTTGTCCTTTTATTTTCATTTTATTCCCCAATTTAAACTGTACTAAACAACTTTTTAGCATTTTTTGTCCCATTACAAATAAATACATAATTCAGAAACCATTTACAAATATTTTTTCAATATAGTAGCAAAAACTATTATACACATTTACAAGGCCTGAAATAGTCCCTCCGTGTTATAAATGCAAGGCTTTTCGTTTTATATTTCCAGTTTATGAGCAGCAGTTTCACAGGCCGTATTAATGATAGATGGTGACAGTCGGGTCTGTTAGGTGTTGATGTCTTGCTGACTGCTTCCTGTCAGACGATAAAGCCAACACCTGAAACGAGAGAAAATTGGAGGCATGTTCACTTTAGTTGGATTAAAAAACCTTCATCCAAACCTTCTCTGATGCCAAAAAAACATTTTTTCTCTTTCGTTGTATTTACGTGCACTGAATGTACAGATTTTTACTTTTGAGACTATTTCTAACAAACCACACAGTCAGTTTTTATTAAAACGGTTTGTCTCAGTTTGACTCCCAAACAGTTCAAATAACATATCTGAAAGGACCTTTCTGATCAGCCATAGTATCAGCAATGCAACAGTGTAATTCTCACCTCTTTTCCTATATTTGACATCTGGAAGGCCACAAAGCCTAACACATTGTCCGTGTGACTCAAAGTCTGTTCAGTTTCTCCATCCCCGATTCTCACAGAGAATCTCCTCACAGAGGCCATCAGAGGAGGGTAAAAATCTTTTGAGCTCCTCTTCCTCGCGTTTTGATATTTTTGGACTTCATCATATCTGCCCCTGTGCTGGACATATGAGAGGCTGTGATGTTCAGGTGAAACGGTCGATTCCACCGCCATGGCTTTTGATGAGCAGAGGTACGCCTGTCACATCGGAGCGCTGTCTTGCTTGTGTCTTCTGTTTGAACGGGACTGCACAACCGGACATAGAGTGAAGAAACTGTGCTGCTGCAAGCCGCGTGCTCACTGGTCAAAGGTTTGTGTTTATGAAGGATAGTGACGTCGCCTACGCTCTCTTTCTCAACTTTACTCTCTATAAGGGCTTGGACTTGGAATTGCTTGATGGTTTCTGACGTCAATGAGTCCCATTGCTTTATCAGCTTTGACCAAATATGGCCATGATGCACTATAACATATGATATCGCAGCTTTTTCTGGTATGAAAAAATATTTTGTCATTCCCGCCCTCTGCTTTGTGTGAAATAATACACAGCAGTAACTGCATAATAGGTCATCTTTTCTGGACCAGTATGTACGATGCAGAATCAGCAGTTTGCATTGCATTGCATTTGGGAGATCACACAATCTGTACAGTAAAGGGAGAAAATGTAAATAAAAAAAAAAAAATAAGAGGCAGGATGGAGCCATGCTTCTATGTTGTTTACAACAAATTCGGACTCTACCATTTGAGAGTTGCAGCTCAAATTGAGAGTCTGCAGACAAAGTAACATTTTGCCAAGCATCTTCTGCTGAATCCCATCTGCTTCATGGTTTATGTGTTCAGAGAAGCTCTTTTGCATACCTTAGGTGTGCAGTGGCTATTTTAGTTACTGTTGCCCTCCCATTAGTTCGAATAAGTCTGCCCATTTTCTTCTAACCTCCAGCATCAATAAGGCGTTTTCACTCACTACTACTCACTCCTTTTCAGACCATTCTCTGTGAACCCTAAAGACAGTTACATGGGACAGTCGCAGTCCATATTTCTGATAGCAAGCAGCTGAACAGGTGTACTTAATAAAGTTGCTGTTGAATGCATGTCTTCCAGTGAGTTTAATGTTGCGTAATATTACTAGCTTAACCAGAACATTTTCAGAGTTAGCTAATGTGATATTGTCAGAATGAGTGAATCCAGCATTATTTCCTTCAACACTTAAATGCATCTAAACTGTGTCCAAACTTGATATTTCAGATTCGATTTACACCTTTACTCTAACACTATTTGGTAGCAAAGTTAGCTAGAAAATGTTTGAATGCTAAGTGTAGCCGTTGTCTAGCATTAGCTAATTGACCAGTACGCCCCACTACTTTTCTATGTATTGTCTCTTCAGTTGTTGAGTAACCAAGAGAGTGTGTGATATTTCTGATTTATCCAAATTATTTGATTTCCCACCTGGAGCAGCAACGTTATTCTAGTAATAATACTTGAGCTTCCCTTTAGCGAGACCCTAGCGAGGCAAATGGCCGCCATGTGAATGTGTTGAATTCTGTTTACATTTTTAACTAATCTCTTCTTGCACTGTTTTATAGTATCCTGTTTCAACAGGAAATGCACCAGATTGTAAGTAAAGCAGGCTGCTTCAAACTTTAAAGTGTCATAGAAACAAAGTGCATCACCGTGAAGGTGCTGTGCATCGTTAGCAGACGTTAACAAGTGGGACACACAGACCTGCACGCAAAGGGATGTGACAGTGCCAGGAAAATATTTCATCAATCAGAGGTTGATGATTTTTTTTCCTCTCTGTCTCCTGAGGCTTCTCATTCCTAATGCTGTTCCAGATGAAAAGTGGTGGGAGTTGAAGATCACAGCAAGTTGAGCTCCTTGCCCTTCTTCTCTTCTTGTTCTTAGGACAGACTGCACTTGGGAGACAGACACTAGTAAATCAAGTTGAGTGAAATCTGGCAGAGAAACTGGGGAGGTGGTACAACTTCAAAGGCTGCCTGAGGAAGAATATTAGATAACTAAATAATCCATCAGGAATCAGAGAATGTGATGAAAGTAGTGCTTCAATTTTACTTAGTTTTCTCACAAAGCTTTGTCATGAACTGTTACATTTAAGGTTTCCTGTGTGGATAGCTGAGGTGAAAGTTATAACCAGGCGGGTTGTTTTTTCCTTTTCATCTTACAGTACATTAAGGGGTGTCTTGTAACCTGAGGTGTGCCAAGTCTCAGCATTTTTTATGAGTTACCTTCATCAGTTCTGAAACCCTGATGTGTAATTGAAATATTGCTAAGCACTCATAATCTCATGCTTAAACAAATCTTCTAACTAGCTGATGTGTGGGCGGGTAGCAACGGATATGGTGAAAATCCTCAGATGAGAAAAAGGTCATGCTGGGGTTTTTTGGTTATGAAAGAAGAGTAGAGAAAGGGAGGAAAATAGGGCCACCGTGTTTCCTCCTCCAAGATGTGTTAAATGAAAGCTCACATAAACCCCTCTGAAAGTAGATTAGCAAAAATATCTTTTCCTCTTAGGTTTTATTCAGACAGCAGCAAGTCTTTAAAAGGGGGTGAGGGGGGGTTCCTTATCTAAACATTGGAAGGAATCTTATTAATCAAAGGCACCAGTGCATGAAACAGAAGTCTAGGTTTTGGTCTAGAGTAGCATGGCAAAAGTCACTCGTTTTTCATCGTTTCCACCCAAACAGTGGAAGCTGGCACCTCGTTATAGGAAAGCTCAATTATAATATCAGGTTGGATGTTATTACTGTTGATTATGTGCTTTTGAAGACCCAACTTGCCCCGGAGTTCACTTCCTCTCCTCTTCCTTGGTTGAGACGTGCTCTTTGAAATCTAACTCGCCTTGGAGGTTAATGAATCACCATCTTGGCTCCCTGTTTCACCCTTGCTCTTTGTGACATTGACGCGCGCACATACACACACTGCATTTAAACCCAAATGCAGATTTAGATATTTGAATACCAGTTGGAGTTGGCTCCAAACTTCAAACTTTAAGTGTACATAAACTGGAACATTTGTGCTTGTCAAAGATCTAACACACTCATTAATTCCCATATTTGGCCGACACGGAGCGACATTAGCGGAGTCATGTTTGTGTACTCTGTTGAGTGTACGCCCTTTTTAGGTCTGTTTATATTAATTTATTTGAAAAATATCCATAAAATATATTAAAAAATGAAGTAGCCACCCTGACATCACCCACTGATATGTCACAGGTGCATGAAAACACTTGAATACTCATAGATCTTTAAAGTTAAAGGTTAAAGTTAGATTTTTAACCTATCATAGGATATAAACACCCCAAATTAGGCTTTGCTTCATCATCTGTTATTTCCCAATTGGGACCATCCATCTGTCCATTTTCTTCCTCTTATCCAAAGAGATCACAGGGACAGCAGCCTAAGCAGCACAGACCTCCCTCTCCCTATTTACCTCCTCCTTTCCTCCTTTCCAGGCTAGCCAAGAGATGCAATCTCTCCAGTGTGTCCTGGGTCTGCCCCAGGGCCTTTTCCCAGTCAAACATACTTTGAACACTCCAACTAGCAGACGCCCAGGAGGCATCCTTGTCAGATGCCCAAACCACTTCAACTGGCTCCTTTCAATGTGGAGGAGCAGTGGCTCCGAGTCCCTCTAGAATAACTCCTCACCCTATCTCTAAGGGAGAACCCAGTCACCCTTTGGCAAAAGCTCATTTCTGCTGCATGCATGCCCAATTTTAAGCGAGTCCAGTTTTTCTTGATCAGCATTGTTCTTCCTGCATCCAAGGGTTGACAAACTCTCCTCTCTAGTACCCTGGCATATATCTGGCATAGATCAGGAAGGCTAAGGAGAGTTGTCCCCCTGTAGGTTGGAGCACATCCTCTGGTCCCCCTTCTTAAAGATGGGAACCATTGCTCCAGTCTGCCAATCCAGAGGCAGTGTCAGTTATTTACTGGTTTTACAAAATAGCAATAAGGTAATTTCTGTGGTTTGGGGTCTGTTTTAAGAAGGAACATTTGTTGCATTGTCTGCACGGCCTTCATTTGCAGTCAAGTTGTGGAGCGTGTTAGCTGACACACACATCAGCAGAGCTTCTTAATGTTTGCACGCTTGACTTACTGGGTATTTGCTCAGCCTCCGGTATAGTGCGTGGTTCTTCAACATTTACTTTTCAGCATCAGTAGCAGAAAGGACACAACATTAGTCATATGACTAGAGATCCTGCGCAATATGCTCAGAAATAGACTGTTTTGGAGGTTTCCATATCAGTTATTTGGTTTCAAATGTCAGATGAGCAAACTGTCCAGGGTGCACGCTGCCAGTCACCCTATGACAGCTGGGCTCTAGCCCCTATGACCCTGAACTGGATAAGTGGAAGAAAACGAATGGGTGGATGTTAAAATGTGCTGAATTCACTTGCGTAGACATAACAGATCTTAGATATTCGAACTGTTGAGGCACGGTTGGAAATTTCCAGCAGCATGTTTTACCACTTTCTAACAAGTGAGTCTTCACACTCATTTGTCTCCTTCTGGATTTGCAGACTCCCACATGCAACCACTTTGGAATAATTATAAACAGTCTAAAGTAAAATGTTTATTTTTGTTCATCTTCAGACACGTATAAACCGAAGTGTTACACTTGGCCCAACAGCTGCCACATCTTCAGCTCCATAACCAACAAAAGCAAGCCTGTGTATTATGGTCTCTGTCATCCAAGGAGGCTTTTGGCCACGCTGTGACTTATGAGTTGTTACAGAAGCCCCCCACAGTCTAAGTGACTGCAGCTAAGCGGTGCTGAGTGTGGGGCTTTACACCAGATTTGATTTGTCTTATTTGAGAGCACATTCTGCGGCTCTTTCCCACACAGAGCCAGCGTAAGTTTTGCTGCAGTTGCTTAGCAGCGCTTTTTTCGCCTCAGCAAAAAATTTCTACAACCCCCTACATTGAGCCTCAAGTGCCCCAAACCCACATGCACAGCCCTGCATCGTGCTGCCTTAGCACAGGCCCGGGAGGCAGGCACTCGACCCGGGTTATTACAGGGCTGTTTATGACCCAAGGATAGCAGCTGAAGGCCCCCGTTCAGTGAATCTGCACGTCTTTCAGAATGCGGGCCCTGCTGTGCTGCTAATGGGCCCTATCCAACATACCCTTCACCCCCACCAGTCTCTCCTGACTGAAGATGTGGGTTACTACATCTTGTGATATCAGATCTCCTGTGCTGTGAATTCCTCCAGAGCCTGTAATGATTCCCATCATTAGGAGGGATGTGTGGTTGAGAGAAGAAACCAAAAAGAAAAGAAAAAACAGACCTCAGGAGGCCCAGCAAGAGCAACAGTTTTGCTTAATTAAAAAAAAAATCTCATCATTGTTCCAGAGGGACAACATATCGTTGCAACAACTTGTTGCACAGCTTGATAATAACCTGCAACTGCCTCCTTCAGCTGCATCACATCACTGCAAACACGCTCTCAAAAGGCTTCCATTAACACCCTGCCCTGTCTTCACACCTCTGCAATCATGTGTAATTGCAGTGTGAACTGTGTACGATTATGTAAAAGTTGCGCAACCGTCAGCTACCATTACAAATAGCTATGACTGTTGACACTTTGGGACGCAGCTGTTCTTGTTCCCACACCGTAAGGTGGAGCTGGGGCATCTGCTGATGTGACGAGAATTTCATTTAAAGCATTCTTGAATCCATAAATTGTCTCACCAGTGCTGTTGGTGTTTTAACTCAAAGGACTTTTGCTACTGTGGCTTTGTTTTTTCAGATTGCCGTGTGGGCCAACAATGGAGATGCAGTGTTCATCAGGGAATTCACGCTGATTCGGCGAGATCACCTTGCTGAAGAGCCTCTGCATGATGGCGGCCAAAAACCAGAAGACCCGGTAAGTTTAAAAGCATCGCCGTTCATCTCTGTTAGCAAAAACTTAATATGTATAGCACGTTTTATTGCAGGTGAAAACACAATGTGCCACACAAAGCAGGAGCACAGCATAAAAGGTAAAAGCAGCTTCCCCATGTCTGGGGACCCAGGGAATAACCAAGGCAGCCTCTTCCAGATGACCTTAAGGGGGTTCTAGCTGGTTATTACCGAATTCCCACATTCCTGCTTTTTAATTTCAAACATAAACTTCAAATATCCAATTCTCCTTCCCTTAGAACTCACATTTAAATAAATCGAGATGTCAGATAAAACTAAAACAGCCAATAAATCTATCGCAGTGTGTTTACATAACACTTCGCAGCAGAGGAGTGAAAAATCATCTATGTTACACCTCAGTAATGAATGCAAGTGAATGATGATTGTGGGACCTTGGGAGAGGAGGTGTAATCTGACTGCAGGCTGACCCAGCTTGATGCAAAACAGGGCAGCACACGCAAACGCACTAACATTTGTTGCGTGTTCGGGGGTGGGGTGCCCCATCGCATTCCTCGCGCTCTGCCATCACCTTTGATGACACATGATTCCTGCCTGTGGCAGTTTTTGTCAGCTGATCTCTCTCCCAGATGTTTTATCTAAGCGGTCGGGGAGGGAGGTATGAAGGTGTCAAACTGATGTTGTTGCAGGCATTGATGTGTATCCTCATCCTCAGTGATGGGATTAGTCCTGGTGTGATAACAGAGCAATCTTTTAAAAGTGATTGAAGGCTTTTTAACTATATTACGTTAGCGCCAAGAGTTAGCTCAAGGTGAGTTTTTACGTTGCGCTTTTGTGTTTTCTGTGAGCACGTTTTGTCGTTGACGTGACTTCACTCGCATTTTTCTGGTTTACGTGCCTCTGTGACCTCTGCAGAAAGTCCTTCAGACACGTGTTTCCACGCCTCGGCAAATAACCATCTGACCTCAACGTATTGAATATTCACCAGCCTTCAACAGATGCTCACCACTAATCAAACAGTGACATTTCTTTTGAAATAAAATATCTGCTTGAACTCGCCATCGTGCTTTCAAGCAGGATCGTGAGGACTTATTTGACAACTTGCATGTGCTGGATAGTCTTACAGATCTGCAAAGGGCAAAGGTCATTTTGAGTTTTGGGAGGGTTCTGACCACGCCTTCTTTGTAATGTTCATGTGAACTCTAGATACCGCCTGCCCTTAAATGATTTAACTTTTATATGCCGGAGAAATATTTAACGGGAAAAAGAAACTATAAGGAGTCAAGAATTCAGATGCTGTTATACATGTTTACAGTTAGAAACCACAAACGCCATCTTTACAGCGTTTGGATTTCATGCTGAACCCAAACAGCAGTGTGATTTATGACGCACTGACCTCGAGCAAATGTTTGAATTTGCACGAACCGCTTTTTAAATGATTTTCAAGCCAAACATCATACAGAGAGTATTTATGTAACCACTCTGACATACTGTAGTCATGCCATCCCAGCCTCAGCTGCTCTTTATAGGCTTCATTAGAATGACTTTTGTTACATTCAGCACACAGGTGCTTTGGTTGTGATAGCCCCACATTTACTGTAAATAGATAGAATGACTTAACTCTGTGGGAAAAGCACTTCTGCCTCTTTATTTTAGATGAAATGATAGAAAGCTGTAATCTGTAAAATCTGATGACAGACCAGTAGAACGAAATTGTCATGATCTAGAATGACTTTTAGAGAACATTCAAGGCCAAAGCAGACATTACCAGCAGTTAACCTGCATGTATAAAATCTACAAATTTTTTTTCTACTTACTTAACTGAATAGCAGAACAGAAATAGAGGATTTCTTAAACTGACGTTACAAATGCTGCGTTTTGCTAAATTTATGATGCTAATGTGTCTTCAGATGAGGAGCTCACAGACTCCCAGGAGCCATACTTGCGATTCCTTTCAGCACTCAGCTGTTTTCAGTCTCTGTGTGCTTGTGGCGCTGTTCTGTGTTGGATCTAGGTTCAATATTAAGGTTGACTCAACGCCAAGATAAATGCAGCTTAATTAGCAAGTGACCCAGGAGGCAGATCCCCTCTAAAGTATATTCCCTTTCTCTCTCGTTTAACTTTCACGACTATATGCCAGGGTTGGTCGGTGGGCAATATGACTGACCTCCCCAGCACCCTTTACCCCATCCCCCAAGAGAACCGCAGATGAATTGTTCTCTCCAAAGGAAAGTGTTTTTCCTGGCAGCCTCAGCGCGATCTACTTCAATGGAATAGAGCTGTCTCGTACAGCTGAGGTCTAACATACCTTTGTTAATTAACCCATATTCATTATATGATGGCATGCGCTTACTGTAGCACTGTCAGCATTCATAAACATATATTAAGTAAATTTATGGGATTGAGAAGTTCCTGATTCAAAGTGTGCAGGGGGTCTGGTGGCTGAAATGTTGGCGGCTTAGTCTGAGAAAGTTTTTTTCCTTGTAATGAGACTGAATGAGTGAGAATGTGAAGATAAACAGAAAATCTGCTCATAAATCTAGCACTGGCTAGTCCTGCTCTTTGTTTGGCCACGAATATTTTTATTTTCCCTGCGTGCTCCTTTGATCTGCTGAGGTTTAAAGAACTGCGGCTCACTAAAATCCTTCAAAACGATGAAAACGTATCATTTTTACCTCATTTATACAAAAGAATAAAACACAAATAAATAACGTAAATCCTGTTTAACTGCAAATCATTTTAACATATCGAATTTTGAAACATTCAGTCATCTACCTTCACAATGTCATCGATAGGTTGTCTGGCCATATGCAAGGAAAATGCAAAACCATCGGGAACACCTCCTAAAACCATCATCAGCGAACACACTTTCCAAATTATTAAAAATACACACTTTAAACACATTGAGAGTGCAAACTTCTGACACAGCAGCTCACTCATTGGACACTATTTACTATTAAGGGAATATTATTGTGTTTATTTAGTTTTCCTTGTTCTTTTTAAACCTACTTTAAGACATTTGTGGTGTGAAGGTGCAACGTGCAGGTTTTTATATAGAAATAAATATATATTTATGTAATATAAATGATAAATGAAAAATTATTCCAGTTACAAAGCGACCATGATGCAGAAATGTTGTCATGCTTCTCTGGAGCGTTCGTGATATCACGGGGCTTAGTTAGTGCACATGGCATGTGTTGCATGCACATCTCTAATAGCATTATTGATGCTGATCATTGCATGCATGCTTTGAAGTAGCATTTGGTTAATGCAATAAGCTATGCTTATTTTAGCAAGACTAAGTGCACACGAGAGCTAAACTGACCTGCCATCAGTTCAGATCTGCCACAATCTGAAAGCATTTAGTGCATTCAGGATTTGATATGTTTTTGTGCTGTTTTGGTCAAAATAACAGACGGGAGGGAAAGAGCGAGAGAGAGCACACGGTTTTCTCTTTAGCCGCTATGTCTAGACACCAAATACGATCAGCTTGTCAGCAGGCAACTTTAAAGTAGATTACTGAAAGCTGATCCCTCTGTTAGTGTGTGCGCGTGTGTTTGTGTGCAAATGTCACCTCATACTTTGTTTGTGTGTTAGTGAAGTTCTCGCTGGCAGGAGTGTCTTTGCTATGAGTTTATCTGCATGAAAGCACTTTTGCTTCTTTAACATTGGCAGACAAATTCAAAGTTTAAGGACAAGCTGAATATGCTGCACACATCATATTAGCTCCTAACTAGGTAATTGTGGATAACATGTCAGGACACCACTCGGTGCTTCACACTGCAATTGCGCACAGATCTTCATTCGCTGTGCTTTGTCTGGCTCACATCCACTGCCACTTGAGAGTCACTGATTCACCTTAAATGCCTTTGGACTCTGGAATGAAGAGTGCCTGGAAAAAAACACCCTGGCAGACACAGGGAGATCCGGCAAATTACATACAGAAATGAGATTTTGAACCCATACCTTCCAAAAATATCCATACCAGAGGAAATTAAAGTGCACTGCACACAGAATTCATACTGAAGAAGAGCAGAAGTGCCTTACAAAAAGTATACAAAGTACTTGGATTAACCGTTTCCACATGAGACATTTTGAATTGTCATGGCAAGAAGAGCACAGTCCAACTGACCCAGCCCATTGCCCTGGTGTTATCAATGATGGCTTAGTGGGACACTTCCAGTAAGCAGTCGTTTAGTTTCTTCTGTTTTTGTTGTTGTGACAAACTGTTTGTTTGCCTTGTAAAGTGTTTTTTTCTGGTTCTGGTGGGTTGTGATGCACCCATTGCTGCTTTTGATCAAATTTTAAGTGAAATGTCTCTTCCTGTCTGCTCTCAGTCTATCTCGCTTCTTCACACGCCAAGAAATTCAAGCCTTAATGTCTTTACATGCTCAATTGCACCTCAGGCAGCATTTGTCGGGGTTGTTTTTTCCCCCCACTTTTTGAGAAGCTTCAGAGTGAACAGGAGCTGGAGTGGTTCCGCCTTTTGGCAGGGTATCAGGGGTTGCAGTAATTGGGGTTGGGCTTGTAGGGCCAAGGGCCAGTCTGGGTGGTACGCACGGAGAGCGCTCAGTGGCTGTGGCAGCAGCAGCTTACAGAAAAAGTAACCCATTGCTCAGCTGCATGCTGACTTGGCAGCTGTGTTTTGCATGTTGTGCCAGGTGGAAAGGGCAACCGTCTTGCACAATTAAACACTTCATTTGTCTTCATTAATGCGAGAATTGGCTGACAGAGAGGGTGTTTACGTTCAAGGTTTTTTGACTTCATTGTCAAGTTAAATGCGATCAGGAATTTCTGAGCTTTTGATGTGATGAAATTTACTTAAATTGAGCCAGTGCATATAACAATGCCCATAACCTTCCAAGCCTCCAGGTAATATCTCCTGCACATGAGCATGGAACCATGTTTCAAGTGCTGCTGGAATGATGCAATATTTTGTCAGGCAGGGCAAGCACCCTGAGCACGCATATGGAAAAGATCACTATAAATCATCTTAAAATAGGTGACTAACATTGTAATTTTAATAAAGTATGACCTTCTCTAGTGTGCCTTTGTAATAAGCACCTGCCTCACTTCTCATGAGGAAACACAAACTACCTGGTGTTACCAAAGTGGTAACACTTTTAGATAAATCTAAATTAATACATTTGGCAATTAGACTCCCATGACCCATCATGGCAGAATGAAATCCCAGCGGTGGTAGGATTTAGGGGAGAACCCCCGCAGTGTAGATGCTGGTGGTGAAGAGGAAGACTGAGGCTTGGGTGGAGCTCTGAATAACTCGGGTGAGGCGGAGATGCGAAGGACGTGGGTGGCATGAATGAGAGTCTGAATGGAAGAATGACACTGGGATTTAAACCACAGAGAGTGGAGGCTGATTGGCTCAAATAAGGCGGTGGAAAAGATGATTGGACTGAAGGAGGGGTGGGGGAACGCCAGGCCTCAAGGGCCGGTGTCCTGCAGCTTTTAGATGTGTCCTTGATCCAACACTGCTAATTTAAATGGCTATATTACGTCCTCAACATGTCTTGAATTTCTCCAGAGGTGTGGCAATGAACTATAATCATTTGATTCGGGTATGTTGGTGTGTTGACCCAGGGTGATGTCTAAAACCTGCAGGACAGCGGCCCTTGAGGCCTGCAGTTCCCCACCCCTGGACTAAAGTCATGATGTCAGTATTGAAATTGATAGACTAGCAGCCAAACACCGAAGCCTTCAGATGAGTGATCCTAGATCTTCCTTATTGAACTTAATCATGAGCTTCATTAATATAAAACTAACGTTCATGCACTTGACTGATTTTTCTCAGTTCAAAATAAAGATCTGTCCAGCAAGTGCTGTTTGGTGTACTAACGATAAGCAAGTCAGCGCAATGGGCAGAGTTAATGCCAAAGTCAAGTGTTGTCAAGCATCACAACAGGGATGTGTTGAAGTGACAGTGGTCGCTTGTGTTTCAGCGCTCAAAAGGCATTGCTGTTCACCAAATGGAGAAAAACGCACTTTGCCATCTCCCCAGAACAACCAGCATGTTGAAATGGAGTTAGGCGGACGCGATGCTTTCTACCAACTGGTTATGGAAAACCTGCCTAATCCAGTTAGGACAGAAGCAACGTCAGACTAAAGATGGAAGCGAGTTTAATAAGTTGATAGCTACTTCTGACATCAGGCTCCTAACATTAAGTTATGGCTCACACAAGAATACGTAATAGCTTTGGCAGTTATCTTTTCACTTTTCACTTTACTGCACTTAGTGATTACACTTTCTAAACACTTAAATGTTTGTGCGAGCCCAGTCGCTGCCCAGAAACTCACCGGTTTATGTCCCTGTCAATTTTAATATGCACATTGTAAAGGTATGTTACTGCCAAAATGAAATTTCCTCCACCTTTTCACCCAAGTGAGGTCTCACTGGATAAAGAGGATGCTGTGTGTCAGCTACTCAGTTCCACAGAAAAACGGCAGAATTTTCAGTCTCTGCCGGGATGTTCTCAATTTGTACAAACAAGCAACAAATCTCCAAGGACACCACCATCCCCACCCCATTTAACCTTTGGTATGATGGTAATAAAAGTGGAAGGAATCTTACACTTGGACACACTGCGCTGATATTTTTAACATTTGCTTCTTTTTATTGACGTAAACTGAGTTGTTTCACTACATGCAGCAAATCCAAAGAGCAGAAGACGTAGACAGCAAAAGGTTTTCTCACACAGTCCCCTCGTCTGTATGATGCCCTAATGAAAAGCACGCTTTGTTTCACCACTCGGTTGTGAAATAATTCTCTCACATTTCTTCATTATTAAACTTGTTGTTAGAGAAATCAGCTCCTCTGGATCTGTTCACGTTGCATGCGATTGACTATTTATCAAAACACTGCCCCGATGTGAAGCAGCCCATGCTCGAGTTGGATTGGAAAAACCTGGATTTCAAACAGTGAGTAAATAACTACTGTTGTGAGTCCAGTTAGCCATAAATGTAAATGTTTGTTTTCACATAGCCGGGAGTCTGAAAGAGACCTCGACTTTGTTGAAATTTGTTTGTGACAAACCAGAGGAATCCTTTTTTTTCTTTAATTCAAGAGCTGATTTTCTTTAAAACAAGAGAAAAGCTGAGAAGAAAGCAGCGAGTTACAAGCCATGTGTCTTCTGGACTTGTACGCTTTTGGCTGGCTGACTGGTGTTTGGCACTTGCGAGGGTTGTTTGGAGGCTTGAAAGTGCTGAGTGCTGGTGAATGTGGTGTAAAGCCACGTGGCTTTGGACGAGGGATCTTTCTCTCACCCCTGTGTTTGTTCCATCAGCATATGTGTTCAGTAAATCCTTGGCCCGAACCGTGCCACAGCGAATGCATCCCCCCCGCTTGATGTGGTCTCACATCCGTGCGCTGTGGGTACTGGAGTGGTGCTGCTGAGGTAATGCCACCAGGGACAAGACCTCACCACAACACCCACATAACAAATGTGGGTGTTGTGCATGCAGCCAGTGGTGTGTCTGTTGCTGGCTACTGATGCACGCACACTCCCATCTGGGGAGACACTCGCACAGCGTACCCTCGCGTAGTCCCGTAGCTCGCATGCTGACATGTGCATATGCGTTATGAAGAATCCATGTGTTTGTGATTTCGGCGCCTTTTAGCGTTCAGCACCAACACACAGAACTGTGCCTTTGATTAATGGGCAAATCTTCCCTCTCCTACTAAGCTTTCACCCCACCCCCCACGCTCGTCTCTCCTCGCCCAGTATCTGCTCCTCGTTGGCGTGTGAAGGCACGCACAGATTTTCTGGACGAGTGATTGATTTCTAATTGTTTACATTTCAGGTTGCACTCCCTTCTGCAGATGTTTGTATTCTTCTCCACATTCGCTGTGCATTTACGCAGGCATGCACAGACACAAACAGAAACACTCATACAATAGCGACGTGTTGATGCCAGCGAGTTTCATCCAGGAATTTTTGGATGTCTTAACTCGGGTTTTTGGCACCGCGTGCGCTAATTGTCTCCAAGTGGAGGTGATTGTTACGATTAGGCCTTTAATTTTCTGGCTTCGGATGTGTGTTTGGGCGTGTGGGCAAGATTATTAAAAGCCCTTGCCATGAATGTGGTTTCTTTCTGTTTAAATAGGAGTGTAATAAGCTCATTTAAATTTTTACCACAGTTTTCAAATCTAGGGCGTTTTAGCCAAGTAAGGACACAGTAGTTCTTCTTCTGGATGTGAATCCTTCACCCTAAATCTTACTGCTGTTAAATAAAACTGTCTCTGGGACAAGTTGTTTTTCACCTTGTGGTTCCTGACTTACTACATAGGAGTTACTAACTGGAATAAGTGTAGTAGCACTCCAAAGTAAGCTTCTGTATGACTTGCTTATAGTGGCCACTTGGCTCAGTCAGTCTGCAGTATGTAGCCAATCTACAGTGTAAGCAATAGTGTTAACCTGAGTTACAGCAGTAATTACTTGCTGCTGAAGGATCCCTGCCACCTATGTAGCAGAGTTTACCTTAAGAAGTGGGAAACCTGCAACCCAAAGCCTATCTGCGTCTTTAATGTGGGCTCTAATTACTCTTTGTGTTGGTTGGTGGACATGTACAATAAAGCAGGAGAACAAACATACATATCTCACAATTTTCCTCTCCGGACAGCCGTGTCCTCTTCTGGTTCTCACAGGTCTGCCAGCACAGCTGGGTCGATTACTGGAACTGCGATTTAAAGTTCACAGGTTGGATAGTCATAACAGAATGCAGAGAGGTCTGCAAATTGGATCAAACAACCTTTGATTGTGATATTTACCATCGTCAAGTAGTTACAGACTGCACAGAGTCATAAAGTAGCAGCTGTTGGATAAGAATCCTTTGGTGTGATGTGATGTTCAAATACACCCTCATTCAGTGTGTTTTCTGCTTTTATGTAAGAAAGTTGAATTTAGCCAAAAGAAACACAAGTTAAGACTAAGATAAAACTCCCTCCAGAATACGAAATTATAGCAAAAATATTTTGTTTCACTGTTTTTTAAAGCTGCTCACATGATATCCTAAAATGTGACTGAGACGTGTTGGTTTCAGTAGTACGTGTGAAAAAAATGTTCTCTATTTACGGTTCATGTTTCTCCACCGGCTAGTTGTTAGTTAGTGAGTGTGTGTGTACAAATCAGTGTCTTCCAGTCTAAACTACAGACACTGGTGGGAATTTGCTTGTATGCGCAAGGAGGTTTTGGTGCATCATCGTATCATCAAACATCCCCAATGTTGTTGGGGTTGAACCAGTGAATCAGGGCATCACAGACTGGTCTCTGTGCTTTCGAGCAATTTCACAGTGACTACCAGCAGCCACGCGTAACTGAGTGTCCAAGTGACCAGTGTGACGAGGGCACAGATTATTATTCAGACATTTTCCACAGCTGAAGCCACCACACAGCGGGCTAAACAGCAAAGATGCAGTTCAAAATGTTACCCTCTGTAGCTACGGCTTTCTTTAGGGAAATAGTGCTTCCAGCTTTAACCTCAGTGAGTAATATAATTCTTTAAAAATAGTGGTAACAGGAGTATTTTCCTTTTTTTTTCTTGTGTTTTTTTCCAGATGCTAAACTAAATAAATTTAGTATAATTCAGCAGAAATCTTTATAATAGAGATCTTTCTTCCTGATGTGATGTTCTCTGCAGCACAAAATATCAGTTAAATACAGTATTTAACAGAAAGAGGAGGGTCTGTTCTTTTAAAAAACATGCTGAGATTTGTAAATACTTACGCATACCACCTAAGGTGATATTAATAGTGATTTATAAATGATCGTGTGATCCATCTTCCTTGTGAGCTTGTTTAATACAACTTAAATTACACCAGGTCAATCTCAATCGAGTGCAGCAATAGTTTTAACAAAAGTGGCCTGGATTTGCTCAGGCATTTTTCAGCTTTTGTAGTATCGTCTTTCACCTTATGGTTAAGTTGCTTTAAATAACAAAGCCTTTGTTTCCAAAATGTAATTTAAATGCAGTTTTTCTGCAGGGCAAAAAGCCCTGATGCTTGTCTCTACACAAGTTACATACTCATGAGAGATTTTATGCTTCTCAACTTGACTTCTTTGGCTGGATGACTTAAAGCGTAATGGACATCGGGTTTGGTCCTAAACTCGGTGGTCTCCCTCTGGTTCATGCTGAGAACCAATAACTGCAAACTGGTGTAAGTACCATAAGTACCGTAAGTCTAAACATGGGAAAATCAGGACCATCCAGTATATGCGTGTAGACCTTCAAACACATTCAGGCGCTCACAGAGTTTTTGCTCTCAGGGAGCGCTGGGAGAGAATGTAATCTGTTCACAAACCACAAAATTGAAAAATGACCCTGACATTCTTCCAAGCTGAAAAGTGAACAATGCTTGCAACACAAGAAGGCATAGTTTAAACCAAACCTTTATACAGCACAGAGGTAAGCCTTTAACGTCAAATGAACACGGTTTAAGGATCTCTTTAGGTTGCGTTTCTCTCCCCTTCAGATGCTCTCACACTTGCACACACCTTAAATACAGTGGGGCAAAAAAGTATTTAGTCAGCCACCGATTGTGCAAGTTCCCCCACTTAAAATGATGACAGAGGTCAGTAATTTGCACCAGAGGTACACTTCAACTGTGAGAGACAGAATGTGAAAAAAAAATCCATGAATTCACATGGTAGGATTTGTAAAGAATTTATTCGTAAATTAGGGTGGAAAATAAGTATTTGGTCACCTCGAACAAGGAAAATCTCTGGCTCTCACAGACCTGTAACGTCTTCTGTAAGAAGCTTTTCTGTCCCCCACTCGTTACCTGTATGAATGGCACCTGTTTGAACTCATCATCTGTATAAAAGACACCTGTCCACAGCCTCAAACAGTCAGACTCCAAACTCCGCCATGGCCAAGACCAAAGAGCTTTCGAAGGACACCAGGAAAAGTATTGTAGACCTGCACCAGACTGGGAAGAGTGAATCTACAATAGGCAAGCAGCTTGGTGTGAAAAAATCAACTGTGGGAGCAATCATCAGAAAATGGAAGACATACAAGACCACTGATAATCTCCCTCGATCTGGGGCTCCATCCCGTGGGGTCAAAATGATCATGAGAACGGTGAGCAAAGATCCCAGAACCACACGGGGGGACCTGGTGAATGACCTGCAGAGAGCTGGGACCAAAGTAACAAAGGTCACCATCAGTAACACACTACAACGGCAGGGAATCAAATCCCGCAGTGCCAGACGTGTTCCGCTGCTGAAGCCAGTGCATGTCCAGGCCCGTCTGAAGTTTGCCAGAGAGCACATGGATGATACAGCAGAGGATTGGGAGAATGTCATGTGGTCAGATGAAACCAAAGTAGAACTTTTTGGTATAAACTCAACTCGTCGTGTTTGGAGGAAGAAGAATACTGAGTTGCATCCCAAGAACACCATACCTACTGTGAAGCATGGGGGTTGAAACATCATGCTATGGGGCTGTTTTTCTGCCAAGGGGACAGGACGACTGATCCGTGTTAAGGACAGAATGAATGGGGCCATGTATCGTGAGATTTTGAGCCAAAACCTCCTTCCATCAGTGAGAACTTTGAAGATGAAACGAGGCTGGGTCTTCCAACATGACAATGATCCAAAACACACCGCCCGGGCAACAAAGGAGTGGCTCCGTAAGAAGCATTTGAAAGTCCTGGAGTGGCCTAGCCAGTCTCCAGACCTCAACCCCATAGAAAATCTGTGGCGGGAGTTGAAAGTCCGTGTTGCTCGGCGACAGCCCCAAAACATCACTGCTCTCGAGAAGATCTGCATGGAGGAATGGGCCAAAATACCAGCTACTGTGTGTGCAAACCTGGTAAAGACCTATAGTAAACGTTTGACCTCTGTTATTGCCAACAAAGGTTATGTTACAAAGTATTGAGTTGTATTTTTGTTATTGACCAAATACTTATTTTCCACCCTGATTTACGAATAAATTCTTTACAAATCCTACCATGTGGATTCATGGATTTTTTTTTCACATTCTGTCTCTCACAGTTGAAGTGTACCTCTGGTGCAAATTACTGACCTCTGTCATCATTTTAGGTGGGGGAACTTGCACAATCGGTGGCTGACTAAATACTTTTTTGCCCCACTGTATGAGTCATGCAGAAAAAGGGCTCTAGCTGGCACATCACTATACATGCATGGCAGATTCAAGGCACTGCTATGCAGAAACTGCCTCGCTCAGGTCCCAGGAGGACCAATTAAGCTATATTTGTACCTCTGATATCTTATTTATCTTCCCATTGCACGGGCCAGATGACAGTTAGAGATATCTGTTCCAACTTGTGTAGCTGTCCTCTCGTCATCTTTATTTTTTCCAGTTCTCTGGTTAGGCCTCTTTTTAAGAGAGACCTCATCAAAACAAATGAGACTAGGACAAATGACTGTTAAGATACTGAAAAAGTACAGGATCGTGCCAGTTTTCACTCTGGGGGAGGACTGGGGGATATCTGGCTGATGTGTGGATGGCAGTGGATGGTTGATGGGGTCCTTTAATCACACAGATTTTCCTGCACGTAAAAGTACAATCGGTCCCATATTTAGCTTCTACTTATTTCTCTAAACATCATCTTCCACCTCTGTTTTTTCTCAGTGTGATTAAGTGCATCAGTTTACCAACAGCATGAGCGGACCTGAACAATAGGGTATCGCGGGCATGTGCTAGTAATATGTGCAATAAACAGCGGAGTGCAATAAAGTGTCACAGTGTGTGTCGTGCGATGTGAGAGAGCAGGGTTGAAATAAAACGCTGACAGATGATTCTCTGCGAGACAGATGTGTGCCGCTGTCGAGAGTTATTGCCCGTGGTATGAAAGATTTCCTGTATCTGTCCTTGTGGCAGCGGACCTCCTTCTCTAACACACTGATTCAGCTACAGGGACTCTTTCATACCGCATGCAATAACTCTCTTCAGCGTGTCCAGGAAGAGGTGCAGAGGGCGGTGAGCGTGATGAATAGGCAAGTTTGTTCGGTGACCTTCTCTCCGCTACAGCTTCAAAAGTGTCCAGTTTGCAGCCAATCACAGAGCCAGCCATCCTGCTCGGGTTATCCCGTCTGTTGGTGTCTCCAGCTCCGATGCTACCTTCCCAGCAGACCCCAGTAAAGTGCGCTGCACTCACAACAAGTGAGTGATAGGAAAACTTCATTTTGTTGAACATGTTCCTTAGGAAATGGAGCCTGCTGATCCCCTTCTTGTATACATCCTCTGTGTCGGCTTTCCTGTTCAGCCTGTTGTACATGTGGACGCCCATGGTTCATGAACATCCTGTTCCAGGACAGACACGGGTTATATAGCATCTGAGTCTTAAGCACTTAAATTGGAGGCAACTGGACTTCTTTTCACATTCAGAAGCAGATGATTTCTCCCAGATCATTTCACAATAAACAGTAAGATTGTAAGTTAGATTAATTTTTAAAAGAACACAATTTTCAGTGTGTGTATGTGTTGTTGTTCACCTTAAAGAACCAGTAAAATTTCGGGCATTGGCTAAAGCTCTTTTTCACCAGACATTATAGAAATGACAGGAATTTGAGATGCCTTTGGAAGTAGAAATAAAACAACACAGACACACAAATATATAAAAATACCCATATCTAGAATATAATAGAACAGCCCTTTATTGTGATTGTACTGTACATGTACAACGAGATTGTGGACAATGAAAGTGACAATGATAATGTACCTCTTGTACTGAGCAGCATCTGGTGCTCGAGGCAAATTGTAGCCTTCCCACAACAGACGTGGAGATTTCCTGGATTCCTTTCACCCCCCTTTTTTTCTTCCTTTCTAAATCCCGAACCAAATCTTAGTGAAAGGTGACCCAGTGGAGTATTGAAGCTTCCAGATTTATGACCCCACAGTGAACGATGAAGGTCTTGTGATGAAAACATTGCCTGGAGGCCTCAGGCTGAGAGCCAGGGTGCTAGTTGACTAAAGACAACCGTTTGGTTTGGTGTTACATTGTCCCCCAATGAAACGTCTGCATTGTCTTGTTACACGTGTGTCTGAGGGGGGAAGGAAAAGTCAGTCTGTGATTTATGAGATTAATCTTCTTGTTGCTGCAGAGCCAAATGTGAAAATCTGCAGAACAATATAAAGCCATCAGTCATTTGATCACTGATGAAATCATTAATATTGCACGGAACGCAAGCAAGAGCTCATCTCCGCTCACCCAGGAGTGAAAAGAAAATCTTGAACCAGAATTAAAGAACAAGGGGAAGCATCCTCTTTCCTCTCGACCCCTGCAGCATTCAGCACTTTTATTTCCTCCATGTTAAAAACGTGCTCTGTGCTGTTCGGTTATGATTTGTGGCGCCTTCGGTTTTACAGGCCGAACCACAAACAAACGAGCGTATTTCTCACAAGCAGCTTTTCTGAATGACCTCACTGGGATAATGATAGGGTTGAAGCGCAGTGGATGAGCTTCTCCTCCGCTCCGTCGGTGCGATGCTATAGATGATGGAGGGATGGGAAGCGGAGGGGGACGAGGGCGAGGTTTTAAGGCGCTGGCGCTGTTTCGCCCTCAATTGCACGGCGGCACGTCAGCACGTGGCAAAAGACACCAAGCAGACCGAGCCGCACCAGATGAGCTGAGGCTGCAGCTCCCGTCTGGCACGCAAACTCGGGCCCCACTAACTGGCTCTCGGATCGTTTTTGTGTGTCCTGTCTGCAAGAATCTGATGACGGCAGCAAAGTGTGGGAAAAGTGTTTGTAATGTTTACAGTTGCTGCTAATGATTTAAAACGTGTAAATACGCGTGTGATGTACGAGCGTGTTTGCTCTATGGGAGGGAGGGAAGATTTACTTTAACACCCTCTCATTTTGTGTCTGTTGCCAGAAGCTGGGGGTTTATGTAAACCTCTGCCACAGTTGAGAGGGCTCAGACCACCCCAGACATGCAGACATGTCTCATCAGTGTGCGTCATGGATCACCCGTGGACTCTTTGTATGTATGTGCACACGTGTGGGAGGGAGCTGCTAATTAAAAGTGATATTCGGAGCTCAACGGACTGTGTGCTGTTCTCTAGATGTTTTCTATTAATGGATGTAGTCTTTTATTATTTTGTTCTTTCACATTGCACAAAGTTTCTTTTAAAACCTGTCGAGGAGTTTTGATGATGAGCTTAAAAACTTGCAGTTTTGTCTCTGAGACACAAGATGCTGCTCTTGAGCTATGACGGCTACAACATCGATCACGTCAGAGGCTGAAAAGTCAGTACAGCGATAAAGTTGGCTGTGAAATAAAAGTAGAAAATAACATCAGAGCAGAGTTTTCTCTGTATGTCTGACTTAAATGCCACTCTAGAAATTCTATACTTTGGATATACAAATAAAATGTCCCTGCGTGTTAAAGGATTGTTATTCTTTCACCACTGTTTTTGTCCTTATCATGAATTATAAACTTATTACAAATACTTATTAGGTTTTTAATTATAGGACAGTTATCTTAGTGGTAGAAAAAGACTGGAAGGTAAAAACAACTGTTTTTGTGAGCAGGTCCATCCATTCGCTTCCGCTCATCCTTTTCAGGGTCGCGGGGGCGCTGGAGCCTATCCCAGGTGTCATAGGGCGAGAGGCAGGTTACACCCTAGAAAGATCGCCAGTCTGTTGCAGGGCTAATACACAGAGACAGATAATCATTCGCACTCACACCTATGGGCAATTTAGATTAATCAATTAACCTACCCTCACAAACTGCATGTCTTTGCATGGTGAGAGGAAGACGAGTACCCGGAGGGAACCCATGCAAACACGGGGAGAACATGCAAACTCATGCAACAAAGAAGATGTACGTCCTCTTTCAATTCTAAGGATTTATGTATCAGGACATTGTTAAAAAAAAGTTTGAATCTCAGATAAACAGCAACATTTTGTTTGAGTTTTTAACAAAAACTCCAAAATGTAAAATCAAATGTGTGAAAAATAGCTTATAGAACCACCTTTAGTAATAATTGTTTTCTGTCACAGTTGCAGGGGAATCTTGGCCCACTCATCTTTGCAACATTGAGGCTTGTGGTCATTCATTTATGCACAGCTCTCTCGAGATCCCAGCGCAGTATTTCACCCAGGCTGAGGTCTGGACTTTGACTGGGCCATTGCAACACCTTAATTTGTTTGTTTTTTTCAGTCATTCTGTTGTAGACTTGCTGCTGTGATTGTGATCATTTCCCTGTTGGAGCCAAGCTTTAGCTGTCAGACAGATGGCCTCGCAGTACTTTGGTATAATCTTTTTGCAGTTTCTCTAAGCATTGCATCGTCTGATCTTGGAGGAAATTTCCTGGAAATTCCACTATCGGGAATGTTCACAATGGTCTTGAATGTTTTCAAGTTGTCAGTAATCTCTCTCACTGTCTAATTTTTTAAAATAGCCTCATGGCCCTTCCCACATTGATGGGCAGAAACAATTACTGCTCATTACTTCATGGCACTGTGTTAACACACATCCATAGACTGCACTACTTAGAATAAGAATTTCATGCAATTATATCAGAAACCATGCTGTAATTCATGCATAGCCCATAGATGATCTAGTATGCAGGCTGCAGTAAAGGTAAAGCAAAGGAAAATCTTTCATCTCTCCTCTGGTGCTGTTCACTGTTACTGCCAGAGGTGCTACCTATAACCAACTTCAGTAGTTAGGAGTTCACTACAGTAGCATACTTAGACAGCTGTGAGCCTAAAGGCTTCTTAAAAACATGGTATAAGGGTTTTTATGGGATAGCAGGATGGCATATGGGTGAACTGATTTATTGCAGCTATTTTTCTGCGATAACTCTTCCATCATGCACCCAAATGTTTACTCCCCATCTCTTGGGCAAGCTTCGACTTGACGCTAACCTTAAAGGAAGATACACAAAGTTTCTTCTCATTAGTGTGCGGTTTCTGGCTTTGTTGTGTAAGCTGTGCGAGAGAAACTTGATTTAATATCCAGTAATATAAAGAAACATAGCCTAAGGTGGATGTTTTGCCACATAAACTGTCTTTTGTCAAATTGCGTTGCATGAAATGAATTATTGCTTGCAAAGCAAACACTAACGGCGCGCACACATACATGTAGACGCTCATTTTCTCATCTCTTTCACATTTTTTCCCCTTATTCTCCTTCACTCTCACTCTTGCATACACAAGCACGTTACCCGCAATACCCTCAAATACAGAGATGCAGGCTTCCAAGGCTAGCAGCAACCTATTATTAAACATGTAACTCCATATCAGAGATAATTTGACGTTTCCTTGTGCAATCATTACTCCCAGTTTTCAAGACCTGGAAAACATTTTCACCTCTTTTTTATATACTGTGTATGATCGTCATGTAATCTAATTGCACTGTAGTTGATTGGTTTATTTGATTTAACATTTTTACTACTGGAGGGTGGCAGATACAAGCTGTGTCTCGAATCATCGAATGGACTTCCAACCTTTTTGACCATTTTGAGTACTTTAATAGTGGACTTAAAATGGTCAAAAAGTTGAACTTGCATTGCTGTGCAGTTTTAAGGCAGTAGGAGAATACATTGTTAACACTTTTAATGGTCTCAATGCTAGTGCTGTACGATATTAGATAAAGTTTTGTATTGATCTGATATCAAGTAAATAAAAGGCAGCTTATGTAGGGTGTGCCATAACTTATGAGATATAGAGGTAATGTAGATAGACAGGAAAGCAGGGAGAGAGCGAGGAAGAGCCACAGGTCAGACTCAAACCCAGGCCTACCTACTCTCTTGTATGCTATACAGCACACGGTCGCCTGCTAACCCACTGAGCTAAACCAGTGCCAAACTTTGAATGCGTTTTACTGGCCACTAGGGCTGCTCGATTATGGCAAAAATGATAATCACGATTATTTTCACTGAAATTGAGATCGCGATTATTTGACGATATTTATTTAACCCTTTAAGACCTACTATAGAACCAAGTCCGCCAGAGCTTATATTATTTTTTTTACATGTTGTAGTGCCATTTGTGGGAGCATTTCAAGTTGCTAAATAACTGTTATAGCCCATATTTTAATAATATGTATGCATTAAGTCCATAGTAACTACATTAATTGCAAAAAAGTGCAATAAACTACAAAAAAATTTATATCGTTTTTGTTTTGTTTTTTTACATATATTTCTACTTGGAGAAATTTAAGAGGCTTATCCCTCAAAACTTTAAATACAAAAAAGTTGCAAAAAATAGTTTCCCACCACAGGAAATTTAGTTTGAGTGTCTTCATAGTTTTATTTTGGAGATACACCAATTTTTATATACTGCAGGAAAAACAAAAAAAAAACAATCCTATGATGCAAATTTGCAAAGAAAACAGCAGGTGCATCAAAATAAACTATTTCCAGCTGTGCAATTTGAGTTCTAAGCATCCCAGAAACTATTCAGAAAAGTCAAACATGACCAGTATAGGCTTTTAAGGCCTACAAGTAAAAAACTACATTTCCGCGAAAATGACGCCACTTCCGGTTTCGGGCAGGAAATACGCGGTTCGGGTTCTACAGGCATTTAAAAATAGTTACACAAAACGGAGCGTGCTGCTCTGACCGGATTTAAAGGGTTAACAATGACTTTAGAAAATAATATAAAATAGTGTGCAACACCACTGAAGTTTTTTTTTTTTTACCTCTCTTTTCAACCAACGGCAGTCACTCTCCTCTCCAAATAACTTCTGCTTAGCTTTCCGAGCTTCCCTCGGGTCCTCTTAATCAGCGGTCTCCAACCTTTTTTGCGCCACGGACCGGTTTATGCCCGACAATATTTTCACGGACCGGCCTTTAAGGTGTCGCGGATAAATGAGGGAGGGGCTAATAATCGGCTCTGTCATTTTTAATGATCGTTGAAAGCCCAGATCGTAATCGTGATTAAAATTCGATTAATTGAGCAGCCCTACTGGCCACTAAATCACTTTTAATTTTCACAATAATTCATTAACACAACAAAATCCACCTTTCGGCCTCTTATGTATTTAGAGGTTTTTTTGAGACCTGGAATGTTTATGTGCCTGTCTGTAAGACCCTTTCGATCACTGTCTGTTATTTCAATGTGCTTTAGGCTATAAATAAAATAGATGTGACAGTTAACATAGAAGGTTCAGAAATGTCAGAAAGTGTTAAATCAACGATTTTTTTCATTTCCAGAAGAGTAATTCATTTAACACAATTCAATAAGCCAACATACATTCAGTATGTTGGCTTATTGAATCAGCTACAGAGTAACATTTCAGTGCGATATATGAACTCGTTTTAAGACACTGCATCTTGGATCTGGAGAATTTTCACTTGTTCCATCGGCAGATTTTTTTACTTAGTACACTCGTTTGAAATAAGCTGTAGGTTATGGCATCTTATTTTAAGTGTGATGAGATATTTTTGACTAGAAATTAGACAAATATACTAGTTTTTACAGTGTAGAAACACATTATTGATGCTATTACACTAGTGTCAGTCCGATACCACTAACTGTGTTGGTATGGATACTACCAACGTTTGGACTCATCTGGCCACCACCTCTAGTTAGCTGCTGCTGTTTAGTGTTTGTGCAGGTTAAATTGTAGTCTTCACTTTGAAAGGTGTACAGTTACATGTAGGAGAGGCAGTGAGTTGGAAATATCCATGAAATGCAAAAACTAGTGTATTGTAAAATTGTAAATGTAATCTGGAAAGATCATAACTTGTGGTGACAACACCAGCCTATCAGAATTTACATAATACAAGTATAGGGTGCATATAGTGTAGCACATGAAACAGTAGTAGATAGTTAGTAGTATTTAATAGTTGTTTTAGCCGACTTGGTAAGAAACTCTCTAGTTCCATGATTTGCACTGATGTGCCTTGAGACAAGTCCAGATGTGCCATGGGATTTTGCAACAACAACACATAATTATTGCAGTGTACAGCTGCACATAATGTAAATTTAGCAGTTGGATTGTACATTTTCTGTAATTTCTTTGTAAAAATTCATTTTAAAAGACGCTCATTAACAGCTAATCTACCTAAACAAAAGAGAAAATGTAACACTAAAGCTACTTGTCTTTTGGCTAGGGGTAGAAAGTTTGCTACTAGATAACATAATGCTTAAGAGGTATGATCTGTTTTAAAGGCTGAGGCAGCTATACTGTTAGTCTCTTTGGGAAGACAGCTTCTTCATGTGATACTAATAAAAGTGGCTTGCCTTTAAGTAGTAGATTGATAACACTGGCCTGTATAAGGCACGCCACCAGTAAAATTATACGAGTACTGTCACTGTGGGTAGACAGGCTGAGCTGAAATGCAGTGCAGTGTACTTTATGTAAGAGGGATGGAAAGAGAAGACTAGATGGAGTGAGAGTCTGTAAAGCAGTGAGGCTACAAGAGAAAAAATAAAAATGGGATGGAAGTGTTCAAATCTTGGTTGACTCATGTTTCCTTTTTCTTTAGTAGGATGTCTTTAACTTTGTCTTTCCTGTTCATATTTTAACAGGCTGAAGTCAGCTTAATGAAAGACTCCGTTTTGGATAGATTCATCTCACTTCAAAAATCTAACTGAGCAATATCAGAGAGAAACAGCCACAATGCCTTTTTTTGCGTTACTGTTGCGTCCTCTGTGTTTCTCGGGCAATTGCACAGGCATATGGGTGAGGAACGCTTGAAAGCAGATCTGTGGCAGGCTGATGGATAGTTTCCTCTTTGTGAATGTGGGCGCTACAAGACAAAGCCCAGTTGATGTTTTAAAGTTTGACTGCTTGAAAGAGCTGTCAGCACTCCCGGCACCATGACAAGTTCTAGAGAGAGGAGTATATTACATAAGAGATGTCACACTGTCTATGTGGATAATATGATTCTGAGCTTGTAAAATGAGCACAAGTGTTTAAAAATAAGGAATTCTCATGGAAGTTATATCTCAGGTGTTTTTTGGACATGTAAAAATGTATGTCTGTGATACAGTAACTACAGATAAAGCTAATATACTTAAACAACCACTAAAAAGAAATATTGAAAATGTGCTTTATTTTATTTGTTCATTTTTTGTTCTCAGACTGTTTATTAAAACCAGGTTTTCAGCTGGAAGAAGAAGTTATAGACAATGAGCTATAGGTGCATCTATTAAAAACCTTTAATAAGTAAAAACCCTGGTGACCTTGACCTCAAGGTCAGACGTGAGCTTTTCAAGGTCACCTTGACTTATTAGTCCACAATTACCTAGAAACTATTCTTTTGATTGTTGGGGTTTCTCTCTGTTGTCATACATTTTTTACCTTACAATAGTAACTGCATTGAAGCAACTGTTGCTGTGATTTGTTGCTATATAGATAAAATAGAATTTGAATTTAAACTGGAAAAAAATCTATATACTATCCAGCAATTTGCATTTGTTTTTGCTGCACTACAAACTCCTTAAAGTAGGTTTACAGAACAAAGAAAACAAAATTAATATATAAAACACGCAAATACAGTAAAGAAGGCTTTTAGTGATTACTTTATGTACCTGTATCCTCACTGAGATTTAACTAGAAATCTTTTTTCTTGGTGTGTTTTTAGCATTCGGTTGATTTCTTCATAGCTTTGCAGCTATAAAAATCCACAGGCTCTGAACTCACTTCTAAGCATCATCAAACAAACTTGAAGTCATCTTATCTGAGCCCATATTTAAGATAAAAATGTGAAGATTGCACTATCAGCCTTCAGAGCAACATAAATTCCGTGTTATCACCTTCCCATAACTCCGTCATACAGGCAGCGATATGAAAACCTTCACAGCTTCACACACAGTAGAAAGGAAAGTGCGGTTGAATAGCTTTTCTCAGATTTGAAACTGGCTAGGACACATTTAAACAAAAACCGACGCCAACAGCCTTCATCAGAGAGTGACCAATTGCTTGAGAACTGTTTTGATGAAAACCTAATTGTGTGAATATAAAATATTCAGTGAATCTCCAACTCCAGTTGTGCAACACAGTGTGCTCGAGGTGTCGTCCATTTTTTTCCTACTTTAATCGTTTCCATATTTATAGGTCAGACACAGGTCAGAACAAGGAACTGAAGAGCGCATGCCCCTTCGCTTTCCGTGTAATTGCATCATTATTTAACGGAGCGAAAAACGTCAGATTTCAGAGGATGCTCCAAAGGTTTAAGCCTCCTTTGACCACCTTTATCGTATTACTATCACTTTCTCTGATCGTCCTAGAGCCAAAGACAACATGCAATACATCTCAGAAAATGGAAAACATATGTTACTGCTGTGACTTAATTTTAGGGTTAAAAACTGAAACCTGAGCTGTGCGAAGAGTATATAGCACATCAGAGACATACTTTGTGATTTGAAAAGCTTCAGCTTGCTTTGAGTTTAAAAACTCCACACTCACACTTCATGAATAATAAGTTGCTGAGACAAACCAGGGGTCTTTTTATCTGGGGTTGCTCCTTGCTGTCAGTGCTCAGAAAACGGTTGGTCAACTGTTTTGTCTCGTTTTGCAGTTTTAACTAGGAAGCCTGTTCCATGTCTGCGCTTCGGTGGATTGCTCTCTATTGACTCTCATGGTGTCAGTAATTAGTCAGTGTTTGTTCTGTGTCCTTTTCTACTGAGATTAGCTATTCGTGGGGTAGGAGTAGGGTCGTATAGGTTTACTGTTTGATGTGTGCTTTTAGAAACTGATATGGACCCTGACATGATCATGCATGTCATATTTACAGTTTTGCATTCCACAAGGAGGCTATTACAGCCAAAAAACTTGGATTTCACAGTTTTTATTACTTGAAATGACTCCTGCAAACAGCTGCAATATATTTTTATTATAATGTAAGTTTTCCCAGACAGCCTTTTAAGCAATACAAGAAAACCGGTTCTTATGAATCCACTCTGGACATTCTTTCAAATGTCTCGCAGTGGTATATAAAAAAACTTGTGTTACTGACTCTGATGGATAATAAGGGTCAGCTCTGTCTTTCTAAGGTTAGTTTGTTTTAAAAATTTCTTGTATATTAATATTTAATAGAACAAATGAGCTCACAGCAGCTCCACCAGCTTTTCTCCTGCTAATCGAACTGACCGTAACACCAAAACTGTACACTTCATAGGGGGTTTTTTTTGCATAAATTGGAAGGGTAGGTGATTTCTGGGGTGATATATGAAAAATATGCTTTTCTTATATTTAAAAAACATGGATGCCTGTCATCTTGTCTGTGCTAGAATAGAATAGAGATTGCATTGCTGTGCGGTCACAACCTCATTCCAGCTGTCAACACACCTGAATCAAATGATTAGGTCATTACCAGGCCTCTGGAGAACTTCAAGACATGTTGAGGAGGTAACTTAGCCATTTAAATCTGCTGTGTTGGATCAAGGACACATCTAAAACCTGCAGGACACCGGCCCTCGAGGCCTGGAGTTCGAGACCCCTGATTTAGGGTGACCTGATCCAGCCTTAACTATATGCTTTATCAAAAAGGAAAGTTTTAAGTCTAAACTTAAAAGGAAAGAGGATGTCTGTCTCCTGGATCTAAACTGGGAGCTGTTTCCGGAAAAAATGGATCTGATAGTTTAAGGCTCTGCCTCCTGTTAAGATTCAGTATTGAGGAAGGGTACAAGAGGTGATCGAAGAATAACCACACCGATCCGGCCGGGTGAAGTCAAACGATGATTTTAATGAACACACGTGTGGGAAGACAACTCTGTACGCAGACAGGAAGTAGTCTTCGACTTAATCAAAGCATGAACAGATATTTTATAGCATCAGGGTTTATTTACTGACGCCCCTTCATACGTCACAGACACATTTTATACATAGATCAGATCAACATCATCCTGACTTTTCACCTAGAAAATCATCTTCTATTTTCATGGCTAGCCCTTCCTGTCTACCTTTCAGTTCTTGTCTTGTTCCTCTTTCTTGCCGAGACACCAAGAAACGGTTCCTCTTTTACCAAGACAATTTTGCAGTTACAGCCAAACATAACTAACCTCTCCTCTAAATAAATCTAATTTAAAGTGTGTGTGTGTGTGTGTGTGTTGACCTCACATGCTCTTTCTTAATTCACCTGTTGCACTTCTGACCTTTTACCAGACCAGAAGCTCACTGAGACTATGTGTATGTCTTCTACTAAATAAATGTTTTAATCAAGAACCTCTACTAAAACCTTAATATAAAATGATCTGATATATAAGTGTTTTGTAAGCATGTATTGCAATTCCTTCTCTGGCTCCAAGTCACTTGCACAATAGATTGTCCGAACATCGCGCCGAACAAAGCTTCCGACCCCCAATTAATTGACCGAGCTCCAACTCTTTAATAAGCACAGATATGCATTGTGTATAAAATAGTCATAGCTGCTTAAGGCCTTCTTAAAGCTATCTGTTACATTGTTAAAGCCTCGTCTTAGCCTGCGGCTCAAAATAACTTCCTGCTTCTTTCTGCATACAACTTCCTGTCAGCCTGCAACTCAGTCTTTCTGAAAGAGACACTGTCTAAACCTTGGAATGCAATATCCATGCTGCAGATTATATTATTAATGCAATGACAATTATTTGACAATAGCAGTAAAATAATTTCCCTCCTCGACACTCCCATTCTAGGAGATGCTAAGTTTATCTGTTTGTAGTTGTGAGAAAGGTGGTGCACGGAGGCATTGTTGGCTACTTGCTATGGTCAAAACCAATGTTGGTGTTTAAGAACTGTGAAAACATCAGGATGTAAAATCACAGCATTAAGATGTTGATTCAAAAAGTTCACATGTTGAATCTTTGGTGTCTTCTTATTACAACTAACTGTAGTTGCAAAGAACTTAGTCCAAGCACTTCTCTCCAGCTTTTGTTGTTGCTTTATTACAGACAGCAACCTCTTAGATCATAAATAACTGACTTGTTAGTGACGGGCAGGAACAACTTTTCCACCGTCATTACTCACGTCATTAGTCCTATCACCTTTAGATATTGATTGGGTGGTGAGAGAGCCGTGACACAGAGAAACGCATTGCCGTTCCAACTGAACTGTTTTCAAGTGAGAGCACTGTGAGCATAGCAGGAAAAAATCTGTGCACTAAGGGTGTTTTTGCAATGCTCAGTGAGCACTGTTAACACTGAACATTGTATTTGTATAGAAAGTAGACACTGCCAGAGCAAAAACAGCTGTCAGTGGACACACACCCTAAATTGACGGGTTTTTTTTAGATTGATTTCAACAAAAGGAAGTATATTTTCAGAAAACATGTGTAAACTGTTCTGAGCAGCAGCTATATTATCCAGATGATACGGCAATATGGTCTCCATTTTGAAACACGGGGGATCAACTTGATGCCGGCTATCCCATAAATAAGCTGCGGTGCTTAGCGTCGGCCCAGATCGGGATGCAGGTCCCACGCTCCCCGTTTCACTCTAGCCCCAGCCTGGTGTAACTCACTCCAGCGGCTTTACACGGCTAATTTATGCCCATCCCTTCCTTTCGTACCCTCTTTAAAACACCACAGTGGCCGTGGGTGGGTGAAAGAGGGATGTGGAGTGTGTGTGAGGTGGTGGGCTTTGTGTAGTGGGACCCTGATGAACTTAGCCTTTGCATTCACCAGAAAGCTGCTAAAACATATGCGTGCTAATGGGAAAAGCTTGATGGTGAGAGCACATGAACACAGCTTCAGGAAGTAGTAAATGTCACTGCTGATTCTTAATTACGTGCTCGAGTCCTCTCAGCGCTGTGGCCTGCATGTGGAGTTTTTAGAGGCTTTCTCAGGTGGGATCAGAATGTGGCTTATTCAATATGTCACCATAAACAGCACAGTAAATTGTTAGAAAATATTGTGAGCTGAGCACAGTGGTGGTTGGTTTTAGAGCAAAGAAAGTGCGTCTTTGCTTATTGTACCCTTATATCAAGACATACTTTTTTTTATGATCCAATTCTTGATTGATTTAAGTATTAAACTGACGCGCTTTTGTCTTGTCTTCCTCTCTTTACACCAAACTGGTCACGGCAGATGGCCCCGCCCCTCCCTGAGCCTGGTTCTGCCGGAGGTTTCTTCCTGTTAAAAGGGAGTTTTTCCTTCCCACTGTCGCCATGTGTTTGCTTACAAAGGGTCGCCTGATTGTTGGGCTTTTCTCTGTTTTCATGTAGTCTTTACCTCACAACATAAACGGCTTAAGCTGACTTTTATATGCTATTTAAATGGCATTGAAATGAATTTAACTGAATTTAATTTATATACGTCATTGTTGACATGTCCATGTGACCATTTAATTTATAGTTGCCTGATTTCTCGTCCCTGGAGAATAAAGCTAACCCAAAATTCTGTTTTTTGGTGAATTTTATGAAAACTTTCTTTATTGATCTGGCAAATCAAGCAAGTATTTCAATTTGTCCAATGCTAGAGTTTGTAGAATAAAAAAATAAGAGAATTCCCATCATGCTCTCGTTATATCTGTTTTTTTCATTCATTTTATTCATAGTTTTGTCCCTCTTAACCTTGCTGATTATATGGGGGTTTTTTGGACTGATTTAATAGCTAATGTCAAATAAATTCACCGGTAAGCTATTGTAAGCAATCCAATCTCACGGGTTGTTCTGGGGCAATGCAACTCTACAAGACCTGAGCTCTCATGTGCCTGCTATTCTGAAAAACAAATCATTTTTGCTTTCATGCATACTCCAAAAAGCTGTGGCCCCAAAATCGAGACAGAACAAATGTCTTCCTCTGCAGAGCTGCGGGGAGTTCACCGAGAAGATGTACTCTAAGCCAGAAGAGATTGGCCCATCGGAGGACGAGCTGGCGTTCGTCTTTCCCTCGAGCGCATTATTTATCCCGTGCCTTTGCATGCATCCTCCCACCTGAGCCATGATACAGTAATCTCAATAGGTGTGTTTATGGCTCTGTAAATCTATAACTTCACATTACCACCAAACACTGAAACCAGCTCGCTCGCAAGGCTCAACGATCCAGCTGACCGCTCCTCTGGATGGAGTATTAAATAATAATCAATCACGATTAAGGAACGATGAGAGGAAAAGCTTGACTCATGTGGAATGCGTGGATGTGGAAGCAGTGAAAGCTAAAGCTTAGGTGACAATGTTGGAAAAAAAGAGATATTTAGGGAGTAACATGTTTTAGCTGTAACGCTGCTTACTTTCATTTCAGCTCCCATCTGGCTTTAATTGGATTTAGATGATTGTCAGGGAATTACATCTTTATTTTAATCCTCTGGTTTTGGTGGGGTGGGGAAGTGTGGTTGACTTTCAGCTGCAAGTCGTAAAATCCTTGTCCTGGTAAAACATTTTATACCGTGGCTCAGAAAGCTTTTTAAACAATGGCTTTCGTATAAATCATGCCTGGTGCACATACATCGTCTGTGAGGGTGGTGGGAGGCTACCATTTATATCCCGCCTGAACCATTAAAGTCTTCTCGTGGGAGCTGAGGGTTCGGGCTTTCGAGGGGTCCTCGATGTGAGTCTCTCGTTAACTTTAGCTTCGTTTGTCTCTCTTCCTCAGGACGCTGGGACTGTTAAGTAATGTCATCGCATCATAATATTGTAATCTTTTAATTTGACTCTTTCTTCTGCAGCAGAGGAGCGGTATCAGTTAAACATCTGCTGCTTGGAAAGTCAACATAGTGACCCTTTACAAGACCTCAAACACATTCAGCATGAGAGAGCTTTTCTAGTCGTTTCACCAGACAGCGAGTGATGATAGAAGCGGTGTTTTCAAATGTATGGGGTTGGCTCAGTTTCCATCACATTAAAAAGTAAAAACAACAACAAAGTTAACTTTAACATCATTCTATACTAATAATGATGAACAGCTCATTTTGCTGAGCAATACATGCTGTATTGTCAGCTGTTTATCACAGAGACATCATTAGGGGTTCTCAAGTGTTGTGCAACCAGGCGAAACCCTGCTCATAATCCCAACACTGCACACTGAGAGAGAATCGAGTGATTTTATGACAGATGGTGGTGATTTGTCACAATCAAATGAGAGATTCTATCTGCCTAAAGACAACACGGGGATGGGTGGAAGCAGCGGCCATGAAATGGTTTTTTTATTAGCATACAACTGAATGTTGTTCTCCTCGCGCCTGTGCAGGTTCTCTCAGGGTCTCTCTACTGGCTTCCTCCCACATTCCAAAAACATGTTAGGATAATAGGTGAGGATGGATGGATGGATGGATGGATGGATGGATGGATGGATGGATGGGCAACTACATTTCCCTCATCTTTACTTTTTTCACTTGTTAATGATATCGTTTGGGGGGGAAAAGAAATATCAACCAGTGTGTCTGTGGTAATTCAAAGCTTAACAACTTCATATAATCTTTAATTGAGGGCTTTAGATTATTTTTAATTAGATTGAAAACATCACATGAACAGTAGTGTTATGGGCATTTTTTTTTTTAATATAGACACAAAAAGCAGGAATACTGAGAAAAAGATAAGCTTGAGTACAAAGGTGATTAACCTTGCATAAATTACAGGAAAACACAAGCGACAAAGGGCAAAACATTAAAGCGATGGCAGGACCACAAGGAGAACTGGTGAGCCAGCAAGTAAGTGTAAAGTAACAGCTAAAAAAGGAAAACGGAAGATGACAAAAACTAACACAGAATCCAACTGGTGAAAACCAGTGAGGGTCGGGAAGATGATTAGAAGCGATTGAAGGTAAATGAACAGGGACTTTTGGTTGTTGCTGTCAGACAAGCTGGTCTGAGTGTATCAGAAGCTGCTGATCTGCTGGGATTTTCCAACACAGCCGTCGCTTGGATTTACAGAGAAAATGTGAAGTGAGTTCCAGTTCTCTAGATGAAAGATGCCTCATTGATGTCAGAGGTCAGAAGAGAATGGCCCAACTGCCCTGAGGTGATAGAAAGGCAACAGTAACTAATAGCTACTGGTTACAAGCAGAAGAGCGTCTCTAAGCATGGAAGATGTGAAAACTTGAAGCAGAAGGGCTACAGCACCAGGAAACAGCACCAGCCACCACTCCTATCAGCTAAAGATCAAGTATTGATCCATCCTGCTTTCTATGGGCGGTTCTGGCTGGTGGCGTAATGATGTGAGGGATATTTTCTTGATACACTTTGGGACCCTTATTACCAACTGAGCATCATTTACACACCACAGCCTACCTGAATATTGTTAGTAACCATTTCCATCCCTCTATGACCACAGTGTCACCTCCAACTGGTTTCGTGAACATGACAGTGAGTTCAATGTACTCAAATGGCCTCTACAGTCACCACATTTGATTCCAATAGAGCACCTTTGGGATGTGGTAGAGTTGAAGATTCACATCATGGATGTGCAGCTGACAAATCTGCAGCCATTGCGTGATGCTGTCATGTCAATATGGACCAAAATCTTTGAGTAATGTTTTCAGCACTTTGTTGAATCGATGACTTCAGTCAGGAAAACTGGGGTGAACTTTAATAGGACTTTTACCATCATGTGAATGCGCTCACTTTAAGTTATAACTGCAAAATAAAAGGGGATCTAAATTAGCTGTTGGCTTGTTTACAGTCAGTCTTCTTGTTTCTGGCTCTGTGAGATTGTTGTTGTGATTCAACCTTGTTCCCATATGTCAGCAATTACTTTGGGGCAGCCAATGTTATCCTAACCCATTCTTTCATATTAAAGCAGAATCATCTTTTAAGACAGTGGAGCATTTGTCTGTGGACAGTCATTTCCCCTAATCCTCAAAACCTCCTGCATGCTTCTCTTATGCAACCTAATATCCGAGCCTGCCCTTGTGTAAAATAACAATGCGCTCTATCATTTTTCTCACCTCATCATCTTCATGGATTGTTGTTTAAATTGTCAGGAGACACCTTCGGCAATGTTGTGGTAGAGAGCCGTCTCCAAGCTCGTGTCAATCAAAACCGTTAATTTCCTCCTCGGGTGTTTGGTTTTAAGCTCTAGGCACATCATTGATGCCACGGTTTATTTTCTGTAGTCACACATTGGCAAATACGAGAAGGATTTCTTCTAAAAGTAAATATCAGAGGGTTATGGATTGAGAATGCATGGGCCGCATCAGCCTGTGAACATGTCAAAGTCCACGTCCTTCCCTGCTGGCACCACAGACTACACCAGTGTGTGCGCGTTAAGATAATTCCCCAATTCATGGAACATGCTCAACCTACCAAATCAAACAAGCTAAGTCCGATTCTGTCAGTGACTTTGGACTTCGAGACAGGTTTGCTTTGTAGAGCTGAAATATAAAAAAGTGTGTATGTGTGCCGCGTTAAGTGTCGAGACGTCTGCTCCGATGTTGTGATTAGGGTGGCTGTCTATTTGCTCTGGAGTGCAGCACATTCCTCTCAGCCTTAATTGATACCAATTATGCGGCTTTTGATTTGGTGTTTGATTGGGAAGAAGATGTGAGGCCTTGATTCGAAGGGCACAGAGTTTTTATTGTGTTTGGAACCTCGGGGTTGGATGCCTGAATGATAGCTTGCTACCTTGTGAGTAACATCAAGGAATGCCAGCGGGTCATTTTGCCTGCGCTATTTTTAATGTTGGGTTTCAGATTTTTGTTTTTTTGCGTCCTGCCATCGCAAAAGGAAGCTGGAAAGCCACTCAGTGTATAAGTATATTCCCCGTGTGCCAAAGGGTTGTCCATCTTACTGGGTGTTTTTTTTTTCTTTAAATAACTACAGGATTTGTCCCTCCAGGGGACACCTGGCTTGTCCCCCACCTCCACGGTGTAAATGTTCTCTAGCTTAAACTGCCAGATGTTATAAAAGGCTCCATTGAAGTAAACCTTTAGCTCATAAAAAAGGGGGTTGTAGGCGGGTGGCTGAAAAGTCTATCCTGATAGCTTCAGTGACCACACTATGTCATCTGATTTAACATAGAGGCTCACACATGTAACTCTTTGGGAAAAAATAAAGCGATTTGGAGCCAACGGTGAAGTATGGCAGTGCCAAATGTGTCTCTGCTTTGCTCAGATGTGTAATTGAAGTCACCAGTTCTGCGCAAGCAGGCTGGAAATAAAAGGTTAATTCTAAAGATGTCACAGTATGACCGAGAGTTTCTGACATTTCCAACAGAGTGAGGGAAAACTACAGAGAGGGAAAAAACCCATCCAAAGCTTAAAAGAAAGAGGAAGCAGTGGCATGAGTGAGACGGAAACTTGAGATATTAGGAAAAGAAATGGAAAAGAAGAAAATTGGTTTACAGTTGTCTGTCTGCCATTATTCCTTCTCTCTGACAGTCTGACCCACACACGCACACACACAAACATGCAAAGCTGTGAAGCTGCTGCTGGCCCAGCTTCTTGTTTGTACTAACACTGTCATCTGAAGCCCATTTATTGATTGGCTAATGTGCCAGACCTGAGGGCTCATGGTGCTTGGATCAACCCCCCCGCCCTTCCGATTACTTCCTCCAACTTTCATGCAGTGCACGCTCTAAAACGGACACACACGCACACACATTCACCCACGCTCTCCCTGCCCCCTCTCCCTCCCTCCGCTTCCCCAAGATACTCTTGAGAAAGAACGGGAGCAAGTCAGACAGGAGACGGCAGGCAGGGAGGCAGACACAGCACGCAGAGTGACCCACGGAGGAGGCCGTCACGCATCGGACCCAGACACACACACAAAAGTACTCACGAGCAGATCTGGAGGGACTGGGTCTCACACACACGCACACACACACACACACTTTGAAAAAGGCATGGAACAAGACTTTTCATCCTGCATGCTGTTGATGACAGCTCTTCTACTTCTGGTACTGTGATTTTTACCCTGTTATCTCAATTGCATTTTAAAGTTTTTATTTTGTCTTTGGTTATTAATGTCCTCTAAAAGCATCTATTTGAGTGTTTATGCTTGTATGTGTGTGTATTTTGAAGTAAGCAGTGCACTCTCCACATCCTGGAGTCTTCTCAACAGTAGCTTTGCCAGGTCAGCTACAGCAGTCCTGCAGCATTGTCTTATTATATTATTATGTTTTTTAACCTAAGCCATGAAAAAAGGACTTGTGCATGCGGAGGTCAGCGAGCTGCAGGCTCACTGTTACATTACAGTGCCTTCCTCACAGCATGACCATGAGTACAGTACTGTGCTGCGCAGTGCTGGCCACATGACAAGGGATTTAGCAGATGTGCAAATATCATGTGTCTTTGCCAACTGCAAAGGCCGTCGTATTGACACAGTCTGCAAAAGAAGGCACCAGAGTCGGGTTTCTTTTTTCCCCTTTTTCAGGAGTTTTCCATCTTCGGGGAAAGTGTTTTTAGTCTCAGCTGCTGACAGGTGACTTAAATAGAATCCGTCCATCAGAATAACTCATAACGTGGAGTTAAGTGATCTTTAATCATATGCTCATTTCCGCTTTTTTACCTTGTGGAAAAACAAAGGCCTTGCGGTTGTCACCCTCGTGTATTTGCTCTGTTTTTTTTTTTTCACAGTATGAGCACCAGTGAGCAAATAATAGTTTGTGTTTGCAAAGGTGCTTTTGCAAAGAGTTTTAGGAAGCATTATGAGTCAGTTATGGGTGCATGAACGCTCAAATGAAATAAGAAGCGCGATAGATCATAGCAGAAGCGGTGGGACGTGCAGTGATGGAGGGTTAAGGAAGAGTAGATATCTGAGCCGTTTGATTATTGGCTCCAAATCCCAGCAGGACAGCCGTCCAGCTAGCAGAGCCTTGTCTTCCTCCGCTTTCATTGAGAACAATAGCAGCGCAGCGAGCCAAACAACCTCTTCATCTCCATCCCTTCATCCTTCATCTACTTCCACTCCTCTTTCTTCGCAAGCCTCTCTGCGCCTCGAGCACTCTTGGCTTTGCAACACACAGCCTCAGTCGTAATTGAGTGCAAAATTCACTGATTGCTTTTCAAAGGAGAATTAAGGTGGTGCACTAACCGGCTGCCCAGAGCGCAGCCTGTGTTTATTTACCGGGATCCAAACATTGAAATAGTTGGCCCGTGCAGAAAGTAGCGCCGCTGCCGATATGTTTGGCTGTATGTTCCGCTGGCTGTGTTTAGGTTTTGCCATTCCTCTCTGCTGTTCCTCAGGCGTCATCAGCACTGACAGCCATTTATATCAGTCCCCACGCACTTTTAATAACGTGAACCCGCCATCCCCTCTCAGGACTGTACAGCATGGGTGTTTTTCCTCCCATGACCCAAGGAAAATAATCGGAGCCCTATTATTGCATTGTTACTGTTTTTCTTTGCACGATCCATTCATCTCTGTATTTGAAGTGCACTGCCATGCTGTTCGAGGGAGGAAAAAGGGGGTAAAGAGGTCAGCATGAACTGGCTTTCCCCTAAAAAAACCTTTCTATCTTAAAGCATTCTACTTCAAACGCAAGCCTGGATCTTCACTGTAAACTGCCCAGTAGGTGCAAATTCATTTTCTGAACACACCCCACCCCTAATGTTCAGCGGCTTCTGGGTAAATGAGCTTGTTTAGGGCTCACATTTCATGCCTAATCTGCAAGAGCTGGAAATTTTAAATCACTGTCAAAAACTGCCGCCTCACGGTGTAAAAGTCCCTATTGTGCGACGCTGTCCAGAGCACACAATAGCAGCATTTCTGCAATGTTAGGAAAAGAAGTCTTTCATGGTCCAGCAGCATTATGAAGACTGAGTGGTTTAAAAAAATGATAATTTTTCTCTTGTATTCATCTGCTCCCATTGAACACTCCCAAACCGCCTTGGAAGATTGGCAGGTTACTTTATTGACTGTGTTTGCGCTTCGGTCTACTGAGCCACATTCCTGTTGCCACAGGAGGTGGACGATTTGTCCCAGTGTTGGTTCCAAGTTCCAAGTCTTTTTTTTTTTTTTACTTTTCCAAGTTGTCATCCATTAAACAGGTACAGGACCAGTTTTTTCCTTTACCTCAGTCTCACTGGCAGGTTTTAAGTAGAATACCTTCACTGAGTCCTTGTTCTAGATAGCAAAAACAATCTGTTTCCCTTTTCACCTAATCTGAGCCCGGTATTCAGAAAATGCAGCTCTCTATTGCTTCATTCAGTCAGCTCTGGAAAGGGCATTGAGAAAAGTGAAGCAGAGGAAAACTATCTTGACTTAAACACAACAATAGATATTGCCATATTGCCTGACAGCAGCGGCATTATAAATAAACCTTTCCCTACGAGCACGGCGAGTTAGTCCACTTGGAAAATACCAAAGACTTTATGAGGTAAACAGGAGCTGAGATAGCGAGGATCTTAATTTTTTTTGGCTGTCACCCTACATCCAAGACGCACACTGTCCTTGTAGTTGTAAAATTTAGCTTCTCATAATATTGATTTTGGGTGGCGCAGTAATATTCCCGTCTCCGCTGCCAAATACAGCACAATGCAATTAACAGAGAGAGGCACACGAGTGTGGCCCGAGCCTTAAGCAAGGACTAATATTTCAAACTTTAATGCATGACTCAGACATTTTAAATACGCAAAAGGGCCAGAAGTCAAGAACTCGTGATTACTTCCTCTTACTGCCTCTCTTTTCCTGTCATGTGCACTTTTATTGTAGTTTTTAGGTTTTTTTAAGCTCCTCAATTTAAGGAATGGCTGCAGGAAGCCACAACTCACTTGGCTAAAGAGCTGCTTTCTGTAATGATGGGAGATCTTTGCTAAGTCATAAGGTCAAAGAGTCCAATATAAAGATGACAGTGAGCTTCAGTGATCAGTTTATTTTATCTCAGCTTCTGTAGAGCTGATGAAGGCTGATAACAGCAGACGCCTGTTATCAGAGTGTCCAAAACACTGCATATTAACGTCTCTTCTTCTGGTGTGTAGAGCTCGCGTACGGCCCGATCAGAAGAGGACAGAGACACGCTTTGGGACGCCTGGGGTTCCTGGAGTGAATGCTCTCGTACATGTGGCGGAGGAGCCTCCTACTCCCTCAGACGATGCCTCAGTTCCAAGTAAGACCCAAAAGCTTCACAGAGGTAACCTGCAACAGTGTCGGGAGAGCTGGTCTGGTTCTCTTCATAGAGTAATATTAACATTTGCAAGGCTAATGTCTCCTGCAACATCAGACTTTTCAGAAGGAGAAGCCGCACACGTAAAAATATTGATGATGGAGAAATAAAGATTAGAGATTGCTCACATTCTTGCAGACATTACTAGAAGTTAACATACTAAACTGCTTTTCCTTATTTCTGTCATTGAGGTAGATATTATAGTTGTGGGTGGTTGTTAAATAATGGGGTCAGTGTATTTACTACTTCATATTAGCCAAAAGTTCAACTTAAGACTTCTCTAGAAGCTCAATTTCAGGTGTTTTTTCCAAATAATGGGTCTTGCTGACATCAGAGAGAGCGGATATCCTAATATGGTCATCTAATTTGTAAGAGGCAGCCAAGCAGCCAAAAACCTCTTAAAGGGAGAGAAGCTAAAAGACAAATGAGGATTATTTTATTTTTACAATCCTTTGGGCAGCATTTACTGATATCAGGTCTAAAAATCTCAGATGCAGAAAAAATTCCAGAAAAAACAATCATTATGAGAAGCAGGGGCATAAAGAGCCTTTTTAAAACAAAAATCAGTGGCCTGATGTAACTGTTTAGTTTATAGCGCAGTCATTAAATGATGACTACATCACAGCAGGAGAGCATTTGCTGTAAATTGAAAGTTAGAACCTCAGTGACCCTCAGAAAAATGGAAACATCCCACCGGCAATTTGTTAGCGTGTGTTCAAACGTGATCTGAGCTAATCCCCTTTTCTAAAGTAGAAAGTCCTGACTGAAGTTGGACGGATTTCCATCAAAATGCAACATCATTGCTTTTAGGTTTAGGCAGGGGTTTTAATAGTGTGAGTAAATCCCACAAATCAAATCCTCCATTCCCTTGGGTTGTAAGTGGAGTGCTCAAAATACACATGACTGTTAAAGATCCCTGAGTGGATCCACTATGGACCCGTCTAGACAGCCATGTGAGCCAAAATCTTGAATTCATCATTGACATTTGGAATCTGAATTTCAGTAATGACCCCAACATGTTTCCTCACAGATCAGAGCAGAACAATCAGTGACTCTTGCGAAACTACATGCCGCTTTTAATAAGTGTTTTATGTGACAGAATTTGGGCTGTGCAAACACGGAGTCCCGCATTGGATGGATTCCCACTGCTCATCATCTCAGGCTTATATCAGGAACCTCTTAATCCTTGTGCCAGAGTCACCTGGTCGGTAAGGTTTCAAGCTAACCCACAGTGCTCCAAGATTAAAGCTCAGGGACCGAGTGCATTGGGTAAAGTGGTCAATTATAAACAAATTTAAGGAACAAGTGGGAAAAATGGACATAAGAAGGGAGACAGTACATTTTCCTTAGAAATGTTGTCACATTTATAGGCTGGGAAATAGCTGCAGGGTGACTTCACTTGCATTCCTCTGTTTTACAGTTCCCAGAATATACTGCTGCTCAACTCAAGGTAACCAGTGACGTTTGCTGCTGGCTGCAGAGGTAGCACCCCTAGTGACAGGACTAGTCACTCAGATCATGAAACAGTGCAATAGTCTAGGATCAAACTGCCAGAACAGCTCACATCATTCTTGAGGTCACAACCGAGGTACTGTGAAAGGCTCTCATATGTCTGCAACCATGAATCCATCTGCACTGGCACTAGACAAAAAGACTGAGCAGCATACAAGTGCCAGAGGGCCCCCACCCCCCACCCCCCGTGTACTGCACTGTAAACATTGAGGTCAATGTCTCTTTGAGGAGTTCATTTCACGATCTCTGGAGCAACCACTTCTCTTTGCCTGCCCAGAATATTTTGGTCAGACAAACCTCAGGAGTAATTGACTTGTTAAGAGGTGTTTGGGGCTTGAGCTTCATACGGGACATAGGCAGCGTGTGTATGTGTTGATGTACATTCTCCGCCTCCTCTAAGTCCAGGCAGGTTTGTTTACCAACTCTGGCAGTTGCCATAATGTATGGAGCTCTTGAGCAAATGGTAGGAGGCTTCGTTCCACCTTGTCCCACCTCACCCCGCTCTTGCGTGGGAATGAGGGAGTCGTAGCCTGGCCTCGGGTAGCAGATCAAACGGCATCATTAAAAAGCATAGCACAAGGCCCCTTGTGTATGTGTATGTGTGTGTGTGTGTGTGTGTGTGTGTGTGTGTGTGTGTGTGTGTGTGTGTGTGTGTGTGTGTGAGACTCTTTGGAAAAGGGAGCTGGAAATAGGTCTGCAACACCCTCCAAACCAATACCATTCCAACTCTCTGACTTTTTAATGCACACACGCACATACAGGGCACTTATTGCTACTGCAAAACACACCAGAGTTAGTTAACCTCTCGAAAGGGCATGTGCAGAAGTACAGACTATCCGCAGATTGCCTGGCCTTCATTACTTCTATCCACACAAGTTACTGCACTTGATCGCCGGCTTCTTTATTAACAGCAGCATAGCTGGTTGGATCCAAGTGTGAACATATGGATTAGATGTCATGGCAAGAAAAAGTGCTGCTCCAATATTAATGAAGCACTAGGCAGGAAAATATTAATCTGTATATGTTATTAAAAAGAAAAAAAGAAAGATCCAACCTCAACTTTGTTTAGAAGAAATTCACAAAGAATTTGACTGTGTCGTTTGTCACCATGACACCAATGGGAAGTAAATATCAACAACTGTAGGCAGGAGATGTTTCCTGTAGCAATGCGGTCACGTATGTACTGAAATTATACAGTGGGTGACATGAAGTGACATTAGGCTGTGAAGGCATGCCGCAACTTTTTAAAGGCAAAAGTGGGTGAAAGTGAAATTTCTCCAGGGCAATGAAATGTGAAATTAAGGTTGGCCTAGCAACCAAGATTATGTCTCTTTTACAGCCTTGGGAATCACTCTGTGTGGTCCATGCTGTGTTATTAACACCTCCATCCTTTTTAGTAATATTCCTAACAGTAGTAGACCTACAGCTCTGCCCTACAAATGAATAAAAAGACAAAATATATCATGATTAATTTCACTGACAACTGCAATATTTTTGCCTAATCTCATGATACTCTGGCCTCTGTTATGCTCTTTGTTCCATCTTTTTCAGCTTCTCGTTATCCTCCTGAGATAAACAGTAAACTCTTAGCTTTCCTAAACTGATCAATAGCAGAGCTCATAGCTTGAGCATATTTTAGGCGTTAGCAAATCAGCTACATTTTTGTGTGCCCACATGCCTCAAGTGTATCAATATTGTGGCATGGGTTTTGGAGCCCTGCGTGCAATTACTTTCAATCTTGCGAGAAGAGTTGATGACATATATATGGACATTATGGGCCGGATGAATTTTACTGCGTATCCAATACTAGCCCAATTTTTTTATGGTTACAGTAGATTTTCCTTTTTTCTGTTTAATGCTATAGATGGTACTTTTAGTCTTTGTTGAGTCTCGTGCAGTTAACTAATGAGCGCACTCTCTGTAGTTGTCTTTTTGTGTTTGGGGTCACAGTTTGTGAGTTATGTTTTATGTGCTCCAAGACTTCTGATATTTCAACCGAGTTATTTTTCCCTAACCTATGATGACGCCATGATGAATCCCATGTCCTGGCCCTACGTCTGCTTAGCCTCCACTTTAGAGCTTCTAAAATCAAAAGGAAATGAAAAGGGAAATTCATTTTATTCCCTTTGCCTCTTTATGTCTCGTTTATATATTGCTTGTCCCAGTGTGAGTTTCCACGCTGATCCAGATCTTAGCTACCTGTCTCTCAACTCTTGGTCTTTGAAAGTCTCTTGTTAGGGGTTCAGGCCCCATGGCCTACTGTTTGATTTGGCAGAGGGGACCGTCTGGATTCGTCACAGGTTCTAATGTTCTTGCCATGCCACATGGTCCACATCCACTCCCTCCATTCTCTGGAATAACATTGTAAAAAACCTTAAGCCTTCGTTCACTGCTGAGTCCAAAGTCAGTGACGTCTCCAATCATGATTCCAGATTAGCTAAGGGCCAGTGACACTGGAATTCCTCTTAACTTCCCAAAAGAATACCATTTGATTAGTTTCCACTGGGGTCTTTGATAATTGCCCTATCATAGTCACCATCAATGGTTTATCATCACTCTGCATCAAAGCACAAAGAAATCCTCATTTTCAATAAGTGGTTAGCTCGATAATTTGGGCAGAGACAAAGCAGACTGTCATGCAGGGAGTCGTGATCCAAACTGCTCCAATCTGTTCAGCAGACGCAGGCTGGAGGGCTTTACTCTGTCTGCGTTACTACTGCGTGCAGCTTTGCATTTTTTCAGACACACAGAGAAAATGGGGCTCCTATTTTTAAATGTTGTGAAACTCGTGTTAAAGCTTTAGATTTTTGAGATTTTCTTTTACAAGTAATAAGCTTGAAGTCAAATTGTCTATAAAGATTATTCATATCGCAGAGAATGGAGGAACATATGTCGAGTGTGGAAACTGAACTAGAGCCTGACTGCAGGGGAAATAATAGCTATTTGCTGTTATCGGCATATATAGTAGCCAATAAATGAAAATGCAAAAGGTAAAGAAATAACACAGTTTTATGCGTTTTGCAGAATTTGTCCATCACAGTGCAATCTAATGCAGCAAGTGCTGGAAATCCACAAACAACAACCAGCTGGGCAGGTTGTAAGTACAGTTAGCAGCACAGAAAGTTAAATTATTCATCAAATAATTGCATTGAAGTTCTTCAAAAGGCACCAATGCCACAAACAGTGGTCCAGTTCACTAACAGATAGCTAGAGACTACTTGGCCACTCTGCTGCTGTTCTTGCCTTTCAGTCAAAGCAGTCGTGCTCAGAACTTTGATAACTTTAAGTCTCAATGATAACAATTTTAAACAATGTAGCCCTGTACAATTGTTTATGAAGGCTGTTAATGTTTATTTCTTCTGTGTCGTTGGGCTTTATTCCAGTCTTTTAAATGCTTTGTGAGCCACCCTCAAGTGGTCATTTCAGGAACTGCAGTTTTTATCAGCTTCATTTGTCATCTTCAGCGTGCCACTGGATAATTATGCACAGTTACTTTGTGTGAAATACGCTGTTAAAGCTTTGCAAACGCACCACAGACTTATGTTCGTGGGTTGCCACATCAGCTCTATAATTTTCAATATGAATAATGAGGGAAGAGTCACTGGATATAACACCAGCTCCTTCAGATGATGATGACTGGTTCATGTTATGGTTTGTTTTATCATTCTCTCCCACGGCCTATTTACCCATGGTTTCATTTTTTTTCCTTCTGTAGGACTTGCGAAGGACAGAATATCAAATATCGCACATGCAGCAATGTGGTAAGTTGAACCCACTCATCTTTGTGTCGTGGATGTCGACACAGCTTTCAAGTGTTTTTATTGAAGAAGTAAAACTGATATGGCAAATTGTGTCTAAAAGATTTATGGGTACGGGGTGTAATTCAGTGATTTGGGATCTTGCTGTTTGAGAGAAAGTAAGAAGTTGCATCAAACTTCTTCTGTTTCCATTTATTCTGCTAATTTCATGCAGCAGTCTTCTTCCCACATACACATTTAGAGATGCAAGACTTCATTCGCCCTGCCTTTTTCAAGAATGTAAAATATTTTTAAATATGTTTTAATGTCCCTCAGGATTGCCCTTCAGATGCCGGTGATTTCCGTGCCCAGCAGTGTTCAGCTCACGCAGATGAGCAATACCAGGACCAGTACCACGAGTGGCTGCCGGTATACAACGATCCAGACAACCCGTGTGCTCTCAAATGCAAAGCCAAGGGCTCAGGCCTTGTGGTGGAGCTGGCGCCCAAGGTGCTGGATGGGACACGCTGTTACACAGAGTCTTTGGACATGTGCATCAGTGGTATCTGCCAGGTCAGTAACCATGTCATGAACCTCAATTGCTTTGAAGTCATCAAGAATTTTGGTTTATTTCTTTTAATTTTTGAAGCCAAGATGTACATCTTGTGGGACTTGCATATAAAAACTTCTTTTTTTCAGTAAACTAAGCAAATCCTTATATTTAAGATCAGCTCACCTTAAAAATAACTGAAAAGTTGATCTTCCAAAGTAAATATATCCCAGTGTGTTGTAAAAAGTTTAGATTAAGCTAGTAAGGCAAGTGAAGTCAGTGTGATGCTCTGTGCAGCTCTTTGATTGGCAACCTTGGGTCCTGGTATTCATGTGGCATTACTTTGACATGTACAATCTGCTTAAACATTTTCACAGACCACTACACCCCTGCAACAATACTCTCAAATAGGTTTAGGATCAAGGTGTGAACTTCCCCAGATCTTAATTCGAGTGAACATTTGTGGGATGTCCTGGAAAAACAAGTCCAACAAGTCCGCCGAGGCCCCCGTCTTTAAACGATGTGCTGTCAGTGTGTCTGATACCGCAGTAGCCTCAGAGACTTTGATGGGCTAAAGCTGTTTGTGGAATAAGGGGAGCCTACACAGTATTAGACCAGTGGTTCTAATGTTGTCGCAGTACAGTACTCCTGTCAACACTGGTACGCAATTTTTTTCAATATTCAAATTTCAATATCGTGCATTTGGGAGCAAAAGCTAAGACGTAAATCTCAAGAGGACCACAGTGGACTACCTTACAGCACTAGCATCACGACATCTGCTTTACAAATGAATATCCAATGAGTATTCCTTTAGATTTAGCGTTTGACTGACAGCCCAGGAAATATTTTGCAATGCATTTTCTGGGGTTGAATGGAATTATGTCCCAGGGCATCGTGTCTGCAGAGACTCAGAAGTGTCTCCCTTACAATGCTTACAATGATATTGCGGTTTTTGGTTTTGTCTTGCTGACAGAAACTGCAAAACGAAATATCCACCATTCAACTATGGATGGCGTCTTAGTAATTCAATGAATGAATATTGAGGAGACCAGAGGGTTGTTTGAATCGCTTCATGGTAACACTTAAATGGTACTGAAGCTCCAACAGAACCAGCTGGAGTGCTTCATGATATCATATCCTTTCTCTTTACTTTTGTGTTGTTGCAGAAAATCTTCCCTGCTATCTTGTCCTCAAAACTAAGAAGGTAGAAGGTCTTTCAGGCTCTAAAAGTGAGGTGACTGTGCGTGTCATTTGTGATGTCTCAAAGTTTTTCGTGCTTCCTGTGTTTTCCAGATTGTAGGTTGTGATCATGAGCTTGGAAGCACTGCGACCGAGGACAACTGTGGAGTCTGCAATGGAGATGGCTCGTCCTGCAGGCTTGTGCGGGGACACTACAAATCCCAGCATTCTTCAGGAAAAAGTAAAGCATTGCTACTCTTTTTTACAATTTTTATTAAATAAAGAAGTAATTGCTGAGCTAAAGAGGTCCTCGAGCAGATATACTTGTTCACCACACAGACTATAAACAAGAGTTATAACTAAGCCCAATCAGCAGGGCACACAGCTTGGGATACCTGCCTCCATGCCTTTAAAATAGCTGCTTTGAAGATGGGAACCATGTCTGTGACCGCTCGCAGTCAGACGCCGTCTTCAGAGTAACTTCTGTTACTGCAACTTCTGGATTTGTTGCAGACCAGCCTAGATTGATTGCAGTATCTTGACAATCTGTCTACGTATATAAACTAGACAGCAGATATTTTCTAAACTTTCTGTCTGAGAGTGACTGCAATCAATTCCAGTCAGACTGCAACTGTTTGGAGACAAGTTGCATCTCACCATGGGACCTCCTCAATCACCTCGAGGCTGAAAGTGTTGCACGTCTGAGCGACTAGCTAGTTGCTGCAACTGATTGCACTATTTTGAAATGAATTGCAACCACCAACTTTTCCTAGTCACAAGAAGGTTGCCATCCTTTTTCTACTCTAGCGTGTCTGAGTCATAAGTCGCTCGTTTTTAGCATTTGTGTCATATATTGATGTAGTGATTGGTACTGTTTCTTTGTTTTTGTTCAAGCTGAGGACACAGTGGTCACCATCCCTTACAAGAGTCGTCACGTGCGTCTGATCCTGAAAGGCCCGGATCACTTGTGTAAGTCCTGGTAGGTCCAGGGTGCCCTTCCATCCAAAACAGCTGAGCATGATCTCTGTGTTTGGCAGTGCTCTTTCATTTGTCAAATACTACACACTGAACATGAGTTCACCGCACCGCTCTGACTTTTCTGCACGGCGTGTTATGTTTTTAGCATGCTCCGATGCAAAAACAGTGAAACAGACACGGTGGTGACATTTTCATAACAGAAAACAGAAGATTGTACTTGGCAGGCCTTGAAATGAATGTTTCACACTAATAGCAATCTATGATCGATCTTTTACTCTGATTTCCAAAAGATATTACATTTTGGCCTCTCTAATAAAGACTCGTTTTAAAAGTAGCCCAGAGCAGACTAACCAGAAGAGATACGTGTTTCTTCCCTTTGCTCTGGCTCTGAGAAGACATAAGGCTTCCAGGGAAATTCACTGATGTCAAAGTCCTGGCATCAAATCCTCACCGGATCAAATGGATAACAAATGTTTCACCTCTGTGCCTGTCCTTTGCTCAGTGGCTAGTTTCCAGATCATCTTCTGAATGGACAGCTTTTTCATTAGATATTTCCACCCCCCCTATCCATTTTGCCCTCCAGCATCTTGATTGTAACCATGTGTTGCCTGGTGGTCACCACTTGTTCCCATGTATCTCTGTATTTTTTATTTTCTTTAAGCATCAACACTGAAGTTACACAAGATCCTGTATAGACAGGGATAAAGTGAGGTCAGTGAGGGGAAAGCATGCTGGCTACGTTAGCCTCATCACAGTGATAGAGTGACCACAGCACCCAGTCTGAGCTCTTTGTGTGTCGCTGGGTCTGACTGAAGGGTCTGTGATCAACATTTTAATCACAGCTCCAGAACTTAAGAACTTTACTCATAAAATATAAAAAAAATGTAAAAATTAAAAGAAAGATTTTGTGGCAGGCAGTGGCCACACCTGTTTGTCTTCTCTTTGCACATATTGAGACTTTAATTGTTTGTTTTTTTACCTTCAGACATGGAGAGTAAGACTCTACAAGGGGTAAGAGATGAACTGGTCTTGGATAGACCCGGGCAGTACTACATAGAGAACACCACCGTGGACTACCAGAAACTTTCAGATAAAGAAGTCCTGAGAATCACTGGCCCACTCGGAGCTGACTTCACAGTCAAAGTAAGCGCTGACATTAATGCACATCTCTTTTTCTTTCAGGCTACAGCAGCCAGTATTTGTCATCATCTTGTTAAAAATTTGAGAAATTTCCGAATTGTCCATCTGTTCTACTTCAGGCTTGACGGGTGTCTTGCCGGGGACCTGAGGAAGGACAGATCTCATATTTTCTCTAAATATTGTTTTGTATTACCAAGGTGAAACAGGGTGTGACATATTTGGCTGTCTTTGTGAGAACATTCATTAACATCAATGCATTCCTTACTGTTAAGTTTAACCAGCATATTTATACAAGCCCCAGCCTAAACTTTAGCTTCAAAACCCAAGTTTTGACCCTCAAACAGGTCTTTGAATCTGCATGAAAAAACGAGGACCCGACACAAATTACTACTAATACAAAATGTCATCACCCTCCCAGCCACACGCTTGCTTTAGTTGATTTATATTCGAAGAAGTCGTCAGAAGAAAGCTGCAAACCACAATTGCCCTGTTCTGCAATCAGTAAATCCATCCTTGTAGATGTCCTCTTTGAAAACTTGCCATGATTTTCTGCAGATATGTTTTCTAGAACAGGCTCTGCATTGGTTTCTTTAATGCAAAATTGTTCCAGTCAGCTCACTGCACTACTTGTTAAATGTTAATGTTAATTTTCTCAGGCACCAAAACCGAATGGTAATTCATCAAGTGGACAAAAGCACCACTGAAAGCAAAAAGAAAAGAAAAGAAAAGAAAATAATAATAATAATAATTTTAGAAATTCCGGGGAGATAAACGGGTCACCTCTCTGACTTTCTTCACAGGAAGTTAAAACCAGCAGCGCCTCAGCAGACCTGCGTGCTTGCAAATCAATCACCCTCATTCCCTTTTTGGTGTCTTTGGTGCAGTTTGAGTCAAAACTGTTGTTTTTGTCATGCAATCTCCTGAAAGTGGTGCGGCCAGTTTTTATTTTTTTCGCATGAACTCCTGGTGAACGTCTCACAGCAGCAAAGTTTAAAGCAGCTTTGATTTCATGTGTTTTAAAGATATTTGAGTGTGACACTTTTAAATGTGAAATTCAAACAATTCTTTTTGTGCAATTGTTCACTTTGAAAATGTGTTTGAGCTGTGTGCCATGCATTCACACAGTAGCACAAACATTCAGAGCCTCCGAGCTCCTCACCGCTCCTCTGTGGTGTAAGTGCCGCTTACTGAAACTTGTACTTGACTCACGGTAAAGTCTCAAACTTTGAATAACTCCAAAAAATCTGATTAGAAATGTGTTATTACATAACAGCGCATAAGCCTAGTTAATACAACGAGCAGTGACGTGCCACAGTGGCTGTGACGTGTTTTTCTGCTTCAGGCCCACATGTGAGCACAAATTCCCAGACTAGGGCAAGTGAGTGGGCGTTAAAGGTTATACAGCCACGAGCCTGCGAAAACTTCCTCCCTCATAAACACAAGTCGGGATGGGACAATAACGAGGAACTGTCGAGAACGAAATCTGAGAAGCTTTAAATGGATAATTTTCGAATCTGTCACGAGGCGGACAGCCAGCTCATATCACTCCGCTGGAAAAAGGTTTGGACAAATGGAAAATCACATTAAAAAGTTGCCAGACAGTCTTTCCACAGTAAATACATGAATACGAAAGAGCGGTCGTCAAGTCTGATTTATACGTGCTGCTGCTAAAATGCGTCTTTGGGCTTTTTTTCAAAGCAAATGAAATAAAAGGCTAAGAAAACACGGACAGACATGGACGTACTTATTCTATTATTGTGTTCTATTACTCTGTTAAAATAAGGACTGTTCTAATTCTTAATCTATTAAAACAGCCTTTATTCTTTATTTTATTAAAGCAGAGCTCTAAGAAAATGTTTCCTCTGATCCAGCAGTTTATGAATTATTTTGTCTCTTAAGAGGATTTCATTATAATATTTTAGCTAGTAGCTGTGCAGATATGTACACTTTAGGTTTCCAAAGGCCAAATTCTTTGAGCATGTTGCGTTTATAGAGCCTTCTCCACATGGAGCCTTGTGGCTTGCAGATAAACATGGGCAATGTCATTGTACAACATGATTACAAAACGAAACGTAGGTCAAGTTTCTAAATTATCTTGAGAATAATTCAAGAAAAAAGTCACTTAGGATGTTCATACATGCTAGGAGCCCGAGTAGGGTGAGACACTGGTTAGTCCCATATTTTCTTTTTTTAGTGCTTCCCTTGTTTGGTAATTCCAACACAGTACATAAAGCAAAATTTCTACAGAACGACATCAGTTTCAATGAGAAACGGCAGTTTGTTGTTTCAGTAATTAAAGTGAATTAAAGTGAAGTATTGCAGGGTGAATATTATTTTCTTGAGACCAAAGCTTCCAAAGGGAAGCTGTAAACATCTCTATTTCTCTTTTAAAGCTGGACTTTTCACCATACAGAGGGCCATCTGTGTAATTTAGCTCACTACTGGAACCAGCCTCAGTCAGTGATTACAGGAACTGCAGTGCAGTTTGTAATCACTTCCATATTCATTTTTAATCAATAAGGTCTTGTTTTTAAATCAGGAAAGTGTTAAGAAAGAAAGCTAATCACTAAAAACTAAGGCTAAATAAATAAATCAATTAATTAAAATTCTGTGGACGCAAAGTCAGTTTTAACAAATTATTTGATTCTATATAGCAGCCCTATTAGGTTGTCATGGCTACAACAAAGTTCAATTAACACCCCAAGAAGCCCAGGATGAGTCTCTCTTTGCCTCTTAGTTTGATACACTATCTTTAAAAAAATCTGTTTTTTAATCTGTCTAATGAGAAGGAAAGTGTGAGCCGTGCAGTGTAAATACTGCAGTCACCCGCTACACTGATAGTGATGACAAGAAATGCTGATTATATCTGAACAACGTTTCTGTAGGTGCAGTTTACGGGTGGTACAGACAGCGTGGTCCAGTACATCTACTACCAGCCCATCATCCACCGCTGGAGAGAGACCGACTTTTTCCCGTGCTCCGTCACGTGCGGTGGAGGTAAGCAGCATTTTGAAAATCACAATAGCAGCCTGCAGCATTTTCACTCGACCGATAGCAGGTTTGGTTTAAAAACAGGATCCGTTTAATTCACAGATATTTATTAAAAGCCTATTGAATCGTTGTCCTACTAGATCTCTCTTGATGGTCTCTGATATTTGCTGGCCTGCAGGTTACCAGCTAACCTCAGCAGAGTGCTATGATCTACGGAGCGGACGGGTGGTTGTAGACCAGTATTGCCATTACTACCCGGAGAATGTCAAACCCAAACCCAAACTGCAGGAGTGCAACATGGAGCTGTGCCTGGACAGGTTGGAAAGCAGAACTTAAAGAGGATTAAATTGGACTTTTTGTGAAAGCAAACCCTAATTTACTGTTTCTGACTTTTTAGTGACGGCTACAAGGAAATTATGCCATATGACCAATACCACCCCCTGCCTCGGTACATGCCCGACTACCTAGTAACACACAGAGGCACACAATACAAATCCTGACATCTGCTAATAACCGTCAGTCACTTTATGATGTCACCTTTCATGATGTCAGATGGGAGAGCAGCCCCTGGACGGCCTGTTCCACCTCTTGCGGCGGGGGCATCCAGAGTCGCTTGGTATCGTGTGTGGAGGAGGACATGCAGGGGACCATCACTCCCACAGAGGAGTGGAAGTGTCTTTACTCTCCCAAAACAGCTATCCTGCAGCCCTGCAACACATTTGACTGTCCCACCTGGCTGGCACAGGAGTGGTCACCAGTATGTGAACATTTCTACTGTTGAAATTCTTCTGTCAAGTCAAGTCAAGTCAAGTTTATTTATAGAGCACATTTAAAAACAACCAAGGCTGACCAAAGTGCTGTACAGTAAATACAGATAAAAATACAATAGAACACAATTTCGTAAAACACCTCGCTGATCAAATAAAAAATAAATAAACAAATAAATTAAACCTTTCTAAAAGCCAATGAAAAGAGGTGAGTTTTAAGAGCAGTTTTAAAAGTTTCTAGGCTTTTGGAGAATCTGACGTGAGGAGGTAAACTGTTCCACAGTCTGGGTGCAGCCACAGCAAACGCCCTCTCTCCCTTTGTCTTTAATTTATACCTGGGAACATCTAAAAGCATCAGATCGGCTGACCTCAAAGATCTCCTGGGGCGATAAGTACTAAGGAGTTCTGACAGGTAAGAAGGTGCAGTGCCATTTAAAACCTTAAAAGCCAGCAGTAAGATTTTAAAATCAATCCTAAAAGCAACTGGGAGCCAGTGGAGAGAGCAGAGAACCGGAGTGATGTGGTCTCTTTTTTTGAACCGGTCAACAGGCGAGCGGCAGCGTTCTGCACCAGTTGAAGGCGATGTAGACAGGAACGATCTAGGCCAGCATAGAGGGAATTACAGTAGTCCAGCCGTGAAGTAATAAAAGCATGGACCACTCTTTCTAGATCGTTCCTGCAAAGGTAAGACTTGACTTTGGCTAAAATCCGTAAATGATAAAAAGATCCCTTAACTACAGAGCTGATTTGTTTATCAAGTTTAAAAGCATTGTCAAAAATAACTCCAAGACTCTTAATGGAAGAAGTGCAATCGGAGGTTAGGGGTCCCAAAAAGTCAAGAGAGTCATGTAACGTCTTGTATGTGGTGTATTTATGAGGCTTGTAAACATATGATGTGTTCCGAATGGGCAACATACAAAAACCCAGTGACACCGCAGCCAGTGTGATCCCTCTGAATAAATTTCCTTTCTGAACCATTGCACATTGAAATGATCAAGGCACTGCATCTGGATCAACCTAACCCTCCTGGTCAGCTTAGCTATTTTGCTTTAATTCTTAGAGCTGCTGTTACATTAACCAATCCTACCATAAATGTTGTATCTTCCTCCTGGGAAATTTTCTACCTCACCAGTTGAATGGGCTCATATAGAAATGTAGCGAGCCAGATTTGTGGCCTCCTAAAAACCTGGGATGTTGTTTATCTAGCACATTCTCCCTCTGCCTTTAAAATGCTTGTTTTGGCAGAGGATAGACAAAGTTCGCTCCCGAGCAGAGAGCTGCTGGGATTTTGGAAGGACTCTTTCTGTACCTCCCTTGAGTCAAAGACTTTCTATCAAATATGAGAAAAGCCTATTACTAGGAATTAACACATGGAAAAATAGGTTGATATGCTTGCTATCTGTGACTGCATGTCCTGTCATCCCCAGTGCACAGTGACTTGTGGTCAGGGACTGCGCTACAGGGTGGTGTTATGCATCGATCACCGTGGCCTGCACGCCGGAGGCTGCAACCCTACCACCAAACCGCACATCAAAGAGGAGTGCCTGGTGACTGTGCCCTGCTACAAGTCCAAAGGTGGGTGATTTTGCACGTTTTGTCATGTTTTAAATATAGAGTGGCGCTTTTGTTCAGCCTCATTTTTGCATCATTTCCTGTAGATACACTACCAGTTGAGGCAAAACCTGTGTGGCATAAGCAGGCCATAGAGCTTGAGGAGGAAGTCACAGCCGGTGAGGAACCAACGTGAGTACTAGCACTCAACAACAAAAAGCTAAACTGTCTTTCTGACTCTTAAAGCATTTGAGACCTTCATCACTAAGCCTCTTTGGACCAGTCAGAGGTGCAAGTCCTGTTAAAACCATTGCAGGTGTTTGGGTCTTGCTGCACTTTACTATTCTGGAAAGCTGCAACTGCTAAAGCTATACAAAGTAAAGTTTATCACCCGGAAAAGAAGGGGAAAATCTACAGCATTAAATTACTCTTGGTCCTCAAGGTTAAAAAAGCAAAAAGTCAGATCCCAGTTACACAGTTTCAACAACCAGCAGCTTAGGACTAACCTGGAGGTGAAATTGAAGTAGACAGAGCACGGCACTGGCACGTAAAGGCTACAGTATCAAGGTTGTGTTCATGTCAGCAGCAATTTCCATCAACATGGAGTCCAACAGGAGCGTTTACTACAAATCCAATTTCAAAAAAGTAGAGACTCTGCATAAAATGTAAATAAAAACAGAATGCTTTGATTTGCAAATCTCATAAACTGTATTTTATTCACAGTAGAAAATGCACTAAATATTTAAATGGAGAAAACCTACCATGTTATGCAAAAGATTTCCTCATTTTGAATTTGATGACAGCAATGCATCTGAAAAAAATATTCCCATGTAGCAGACGGGTCTGCCCCGGATCTGGTGTCAAGCTGGCACTGCTGGCTGACTTCTGGCATGGTAAGTGGTATGTCCTCCAGATATGGGCCAGGTCTGGTGTAGATGGCACTGTTTATGTGATGGCATGCCACATCTGGCCCGATTATGGTTTGGTTTATGTACCCCAGGCCCATAGAAAACAGGTCTTCCCCGGATCCGGCATCAAGCTGGCACTTCTGACTGACTGGTGTCATGGCAGGGTGTATGTCAACCAGATGTGGGCCAGGTCTGGCAATGATGGCACTATTTATGTTCCTATTCTCCTATTTTAGTTAGAAGACCCAAATGCCATGTTGCAATACTACACTGCTATGGTAGCCAACGTTTCAAATGCAGGTTTGACAGGTTTGTGAGTGTACACTTTATCCAAAACCTGGTGAGGGTTTGCTCATATTTACCACTGGATGGCTGTAGCTCAGGAGGTAGAACAGGTCACCTACTAATGGGAAGGTTAGTGGTTCGATCCCTGGCTCCTCCAATCTGCATGTCAAGAGTGTGAATTTGTATGCATTCAGTTTAGAGTAGAAAAGCGCTATATAAGAATCAGTCAGTTCACTGTCTGAACAGAGTTTTGTCATGTTACTTTCGCACTATTGTATATTACATAGGTTTACCAGAGGTAATCCACACATGGGCCAGCACATAACCACCAGTGTGTCTGCAACTGGCCTTGTGCTGGCCCATGTGTGGGCCACCAAAAGGCCGTCATTCTTTGCGGTATGTGGGCCATGTGTAAGCACATTGTGTGGGCCAGATCTGGGCTATACCGATTTTGCTGTGTGGGTTGGGACAGCTTTTGGAAATGAGCGCTGATAACAAGCCAGATGGTCCTGCTCCTCTTTAGTCTGGTAGAAATGGTGTCCATGTTTTCCAAGGAGAATTTCACATCCAGAGAAGATGTTGGCGCCTGTACATCATATTCATATATGGTTTCTTCCTTGCATGATGCAGCGTGTTAACCTGCAAGTGTAGATGGCACAGTGAACGGTGTTCACACGCAGTGATCTCTGGAAGTGTTCCTGAGTCCATGCAGTAATATCTGTGACAGACTCAGGCCTTCTTTTAATGCTGTGCACACTGAGAGATAATCATTTTTTGGACTTGTCTGATGCGCACAGAGATTTCTCCAAATTCTCTGAATCTTTCGATGATATTATGCACTATAGATGATGAGCTATTCAAAGTCTTCACAATTTTACAATTATACCCAGTTATGTTACTGACCTGTTGCCAGTTATTTCATACTAGCTGCCTTGGTCTTAAATAAGCACTATTTGCTCCTTTAACCCTTGCTTTGAGCCAACTCCACTCTGATTGGTTTTCCAGTTTAAACAGAAAGTTTGAACAGGAGGCTTCTCTTATGTATTCCTAAATTAGGGACATCCCCTGTCTTGAGCAGTGTCATGGGGATTATTTGCACACACTCTGACTGACGTCTTTATTTTGAACTTTATTTTGTTTAATATGATCACCCAAGGAAAAGCACAATAGGTCCACTTAAAGGTACATTTGAGGGTGGTTGAAAGTGTTTCTTGTCACCTGCATGGAACTAATAAAACGTTGTATGGGGCTATTGAAGGGAAGAAGGGAAACTAAAGGTGAAGAGTCAAAACATCTTTCGGAAAGCCTTAAGAATGTACAGTCGCTGGCTACCAGCATTACCTCAGCAAGCTCTCACACGTTCCAGATGTTCTTGTCCCACACATCAGTTAGCTAATAATGGCCGCCTTCTGAAAATGCACAATATTTGGACTCTGCCCAGTGTCTTGCATGACTTGTATTAGCAACCATGTTAGCCAGTTTAAAACATCTGTAACTCTGACTTATCTGTGGAGTGAGAGAAGTGCCAAAACATATGATTTTGCTCAGCTGCAAAAAATAAAAAAAAGCATGTCTGTCCTCAAAAAGCACATAAATATCTGTTTATAATATGCCGTCATTCACAAGCCAACAACAATATCTGCTCACCATATGGGGCCAGGTTACAGATGTGAGAGGAAAGAGAATGAAATTCCTGTGCTAGACTTATTGCACCTCCGTTGCCTGCGCCGAAACCCACCGCTGCGCGGCTGCTTGAAAAATTAAACCCATATATGTTCTCCAATCAAGCCAAAACATTTTTTCACCGTGAGTAAATAAAATATTTCCACTGATGGATATTTAATTGATACGATTAACATGGGGCTTTGGCGGATGTGACAAAAATGTGTTGTTTCCCTCCATGAATGAAATCGGGATCGTTTTTGAACTGACAGATGTACTTTAACGGCGCATGAAGATAAACATTTCTGTGGGTTCGCTCGTTGACTTTGTCGTTCCTGTTCCAAAGTCTAACTGCCGGTGATTCATTTGTTTGCCCGTAACACAATGAGTCCTTGAGCTCTTGTACAGAGCCAGCTTTGCCTTAATCATGAGCTCTTTATTGAGGCGTCTTATAAAACAGCAGGGTCCTCTTGTGTTGCGGTCAGACTGTTAAACCAAGGAAGAATGCGGCACAGTGGTGAAGGCTGCCATGCAAAATATGCTTTGCTACCATTATGAGCTTATTAAGGAAAGATAAAGATAGTTTGTCAGGTTCACAAACGCTGTTAGGAAGCAGTGCTTATACTTGCACATTATGTACTTTACCGATTTAAACCGTTTTGTTTTCACCTCAAAAGATTTGTAGTGCTCACTTAGGTAGTTCACTCGTTTCTTTTCATTGCTAAGTGATTGCAGAGGAATTTGACTGCATGTTCTTCCTTCTGATTGGCTCCCTGCCATAAGCAGAAGGTTTTAACAGCAGGTGGGCGTGGCTTCTGTCCTCCCACACAGATCCTATTGAAGAGATCCCTTCTCTCTGACATTGTAAATGGTACATCATTCCTATCTAACTTTCGTATTCCACTGAATGCATCTGAGAGCCTGGGATTCGGGATCTTGCCCAAGGCTACTTAGGCATACAGACTGGATATTAGATCAGCCAGGGATCGAACCACCAAGAATAAAAGCGACTTAAGAGCAGTCATCACTGTGATTCTAGAAACTTCAGCACGTAGCAATGGAGGCTCCCATGCTGCAAGCCTGACTTCTAATCAACGCCATTATCACCTGCTGAAGCTCAGGCTCTGGCTGCCGTGCTGGGGTCAGCATACACCCACTCTATGTTGTTCTGCAGCTTTGTGTTAGCATGCTGTCTACGCAGATGTCTGCAAAGACCCGATGTTTTGTTAGCAGTATGATGCGGTTGTTTCTATACTGGACGCAGGTGACACTTCAGCACTGCAAACATGTCCTTTTGTGCAATAAAAATAAACGTCCTTAAAAATTGTAGGCCATCCCACCGTTTTCCACATAAACTGAAATCAGCTGATCGGCATGTTTAATGTGTTTTTCTTTCTGTCTGTCTGCCCGTCGTGCAGATAATTGAAGTAACAGTAACCTGATTACTGAAGTAATTACAGTGGCGTGGTACATTACTCAGTTTAACGTCTAGCACTCGCAACACGGAAGCACTGAAATAAAGTCATACACTCACTTTGTGTCTTCTTGTGTTCAGGTTTAGCAAATGGAAGTCGTTAATCTAGGGGGGAAATGTAGCTATTTTAAAAGACTAATAGCTTTGCCACTACCTATCTGCTACATGAAAAACTGCATCTTGATTCAGACACACACACACACACACACACACACACACACATCTGCTCATGACTGTGCAGAGCTGATGGTTCTGATGGATGTAGTTTTGTTTTTTTACTTTCACATATGTCTCAAATGACCATCCTTATCAGCTACTTATTCGATCAATGACAGCTGTGATTTAGAAACACAGTTCAACCTGTGCCTCTGGTCTTAAAAACTTTCGCATGTACTCAACACCTCCAATATGACATATGTGCAAGTCCTTTAAAGTCTGTCTGCCAAAAAGGAACCAGAAGTGTTGAGCTCAGACCTAAACAGGACAGCTGCTCTGTGTTGTAAACATCAGGCTATTGTCCAAAAGCTACAGTCCACACTGTAAGTATTTGGACAGCTGGACATGTGTTTTGTTGTTAAGGCTCTGCGCTCCAAATGATTGATACCATGCGAAAGGGCCAAGACTCAGTTTTAATTTGAGTATTTTCCTATCAACTGTAAATAAACTTGTGGTGAAAAATACCCATAAATTATCTGATATATATTATTTTATTTCCTTTGTTTGAGGCACTGCAAAGGGTAAAAGTGAGAGGCTGTCCCCTCAGACGGACACTCTCTGCTGTCAGCTTAGCAGTGCATCTGTCACAGAACTGAGCACTTGCTTACTGGTAATATAAGATGTTAATAGGAAGGCCTCGTTTATTTGCTCTCAGGTGCACGTTGTGGGACAGATGCTGTCTTTGTATGTCCATATATCAATAAGTGAGTATCCAGAGTTTTCACAAGGACATAATGAGCACAAGAACCACTTTGAATGATCTCCTAAATCACTTGATTTAATCTCACTGAGTCATATAGAGCTTTTGTTCAAGCATTTCTGTGTGCATTTTCAACAAAGTTATAGAATCAGTTCAATCTGAAGAGCGCTTTCAAACTCCTTTCTGTATCACACTTTCTGATCTTTTACCCTCTCTGATTTCTGTTGAAGGAGTGATAGTTCAGTCTCTGGGCCTTTCAGGTTTTTCTTCCCCTCATCCATTTTTTAAGATGAGGAAGGATGCACATGAAAGCTGTTTATCCAAGAATAGCTGATCGTAATGTTTCACAGCTGTGCAATTAATCACGCTGCACTGACTGTATTTCATAAATGCTTAATGAGTTTAAGAACCCAGCCACTAATGAATACAATGTGTTTACAGAGAAAACTAAAAAAGACAGCAAAAACAAAACAAACAAAAAAAAAATCGACTGTGATTTGCTATCAAACAGTCCAGGTTTGGTTTGGAAACAGTCCTTATCAAAATTTTCATACTTTTCCACTTGAGTCATCTGTTGCTTGCTCTCCTCTCCAGCTTTATCCCCGGTCCCTGGCAGCCCTGCAGCAGGACATGTGGTGCTGGGACCCAGCATCGGACGGTCAAGTGCCAAGTGCTGCTGTCTTTCTCCCAGACAATCGTGGACGTGCCAGATGATGAATGCGAGGGGGTCAAACCTGCTACCAGCCAGCCTTGCTACAGCAGTCCCTGCTCTGTAGATTTGGGTGAAGCAGGAGAAAGTGAAGAAGTGGAAGAGGTGGAGGAAGAGGAGGAGAAGGGCAGGACACTGCAAAGAGAGGAACTGCACGACTGGGAGTACGAGGGCTTTACTGAGTGCTCAGAGAGTTGTGGGGGAGGTATGATCTTTATTGATCTCTCTGACATGGGAAAGTAAAGAGAGAGAAGTTGAAAGAGTAGATTTGGGGAGTTGAAAAGTTAACTCGTGTCTGCAGCTATGCTGACACCCTCCCAGTGACAATAAAAATATGCTGGCGCTTAGCAGGTGTAACATTTACCACATCTCCAGTCTTAGGTCAGCATGTTAGCATGTCTGCGATCACTGTTTTCTGCAATCCTTCTGATGCTGTTTCCCTTTAAAACCAAAAATATTAGCCTTATCGTGGCCCTGGAAGAAAAACTCAGGAGATCTCACAAGTCAGCTCTGCATCCTGTGGGGGACCATGTGCAGATTTCATAGCAATCCATCTCAAAACATTTTCTAATATGCTTCACAAAAATATGTAAAATTTACTTCCAACTGAATCAGGGACAAATATGCTCACATTTAATTTTTTTTTCTTCTACTTTTGGCTGATATCGCTGTAGAAATACGCCTACGCATTTTGGCACAGTCTTCATCAGGTACAAAAGTTCAAATGCTCTGAAGACTGCGTGCTGAATTGTGTCAGTTTATTTCTGCTGTGACGCGAGACCCACTGAAAAGTTTATTGCGAGTATTTCTGTCCTTTATCGGTGTTTGAGATGTGCTGCGTTTTTGCATCTCTTTAAATATACTACTTGGATTTTCAGTTTAGCTCTCTACTGAAGCTTTCACTGTTTACGCATCCTTTTATTTTCACTCTGGTGGATCCAGAGACAGTGCCAACCCTGGAGCTGTACACCTGTGGTGGCTCCAACGCGCAGAGCAGATTTGTAGATTATGCTGCGAGTAAATACATCAGCAGCAGACAAGTGCTGTTATGTAGCTTGATTTGACAGTAAGTCTTGAAGACCAAGTCAACTCCGTGAGCGCCACTAAGTACGTCCCAGCTGATTCATTAAAACAAATGTGATGTGCTCCAGCCTTAAACTATTGTCACTGGATGTCTGACGCCAGTAAATGCCTCGAGCAGATGCAAGTCATATCATATTAAATGATAGCGGATGGCATAGAGGTCATACGTCGCCAGTGCTCAAGGCACTGGGAAAATGCTTTGCCAGACAGAGACCACTTTCTTAAATATCCTGCCAACATGCATTGAGGCCCACTTTAATCTTCCTACCTACACATGCAAGCATGCGTGCCTGCCTCATGTGCGTTTGCCTTAATCTCTGCGTGTGTGCGTTTGTAACTTAATTTCTGCACACGGGTGTGGGCTTTTGTCAGTGTCTGCGTATGCGCTCATCCAAACTCAACAAACTCCCATTCGGGGATGATTACACTCCGGTATCAGATGTCCGATGCACACCCTGAGGGCTGTGCTCCTGTGGACCATCACACTGCTATGGTGTTTGAAGTTCCTGCTTCGCTGTTATTGTCCCCAACATTAGAAGCAGACTCAGGGAGTTATGTTACATTACTTTTAATATGACTTTGCATGAAAACTCTGAGAGTGCATCCACAAGTTGAGGCAACCAAAGTGTTTTAATGTATTTTGGACCCTAAAATCTTCCTTTTTAATTACAGCGTCTGCAAAAAAGCAAGCATGACATTGCTGTGTTCTCTAACCGCAGGTGCGCAGGAGGCTGTGGTTATCTGCCTGAACAAGCAGACCAGAGAAGCAGCAGACCAAAGCCTGTGTGTGAGCTCTCGGCGACCCCCACGACTCCTCCAGGACTGCAAAACTCAGCCCTGCCCACCCAGGTACAATAAAAACCCCTAACTCAGACCTCATTATCGTCATCATTATTATTTAAACATGTTTCAAACGGTTTGTGCATGAAAATTAAAAAGGATTTGATTAATGGATGTAGTAAAAATAGGGAGGAAATGCATTTTTGGGGGATGGAAAAAAACGTTTGGCTACGTTTAAGAGAAAAATATTAATTAAAGTCAGGAAAAAAATATGGCCGTGCTTTCTCTTAGCTTGCCAAGAGTGCATCCATCCAAAAATGTGCAATATTCAGTACAGAAGTGGAACGCTGATGTACCACTTTTTCAGAGCCTAGATAAATTCTTAGCTGAATCGGTTAAGTTTGACGGTTCGTTGGTAGAGAAAAATTCAAAAGCTTCTAATCCGCTGTGTTATGCCTCTTGGTTCAAACCAACTGGGGCAATTAAATCTCTGTTAAGGCTGCTCGAGTCCAAGAGATACTAAAGCAGAACGACAGAGATGGATGGTTGTATCTCTGCAAGCAGCAAATTAAACCTTGTGGAATCTGATAGTGATTAGCTTTACCTGCGAGGTTCAGTTGTCCTTGGAAAGGGAAATCTAGGAGGCTTCAGCTGTTTTTCTAAGTGATTTCTTTTGACAAGCTCTTTTTACAACTAGGAATGGCCTTCAGTGATTGCATGTCATATTGACAAATTCGCCACATTACCAGAGGGGTTAACAATGTAGGGTTTATCCTGAGGGGATGCTTTTGAAAAGCCTGTGGGTGGGTAAGTAATGTTATGCAGTCAAGCATGACTTATGTTAATACATGTAATGGCAGTCTTCCCGTTTCCCTCTCCAGGTCAAAATGTAGGTCCAGAGAAAAAAAAGGGAATCATTGAAGTAACTGTGATCATCCTCTGGGGAGCGTTCAGTGCTTGCTACATTTCAAGCTCAAATTATTTTTGATATTACAGGTTTAAGCTGTGCTGTTAATGTTTAAGTCAAAATGTAGCTTCTTCTTTTTTTTTGTTCAATTCAACATACGAGCAGTTTATAAACAGTGTTATTTCACATTTCAAATTGCAAATCATAAGTATTTTTTTTGTGAACCTACCAGATTGATGCACGTCCAGATTAAACATCTAAAAGGTCAAACAGCAAAACTGCATGTTGTTTAACATGAGCAAACTGTGGCTAAATGGTGAGTGGACTTTGTGGTTGGCCACACGTTTCAGGTTAACACCGTGCACATTGTCAGTGTTCTACCCCTCACACTCTTGTCAGAAAACCCAGAGGCTTGCAGCCTGCCCTTGCCTGTTTTTCCAGGCTTTGAGTCTTGTTTTTAGGCACAACAAATGCAGTATTGGGCTTGTTTCCTTTGGCCCTTTTCTCCCTCCCTGAGGCCTCCTCACCATCCCATATTAAGCTACACTCTTTGGATAGTGTTCCCCCTGAAAGGAAAACAGCCATAGGATTTAGCTTTGAGTAAAGCAGCGGTCCATGAGCAAGCTTCATTCCCAATTCTTCTCAGAGCCTTAAATAAATATGAGTAGTTTTGAAATATCACCCAATCTGTCGAGCAGAAAATGAAATTGCTGCCATCTCATTTCAAACCAAAACTTTAAAGGCATGGCAACCACTTGGACACTGGCCACAATTTGGAATAAACCTGCCAAAGTAACTTTGATGCTGGATTAAACCCAGTTTAAAATTTTGTTGGGCAGCAACATGAATATTAATTCCAGTAGTTCATTGGAAAAATACAAATGAAAAAGTAATGCAATAGGGATTTCTTGAATATCGTGAAGCTCGGTGTGGGATTTTATGTTTCATGTCTTTTTCACTTGTATTCACCTTCATGATTTTACATATTCATAAGACTGCTAAGGTGTTCTCTCACTGGATCAAGAGATATATGTACAGTACTATTTACAGTGCTATGAAGTATAGATAAGATAAGATAAGATACCTTTATTAGTCCCACGAGTGGGAAATTTCATGTGTGCAGTGTACTGTAGATTTGCCATAATGAGCACAATAAACATTGTTCTAACAGGTGGGAAACTGGAGAGTGGAGCTCCTGCTCAGCTACATGTGGGGTAGGTCTGATGATTCGCACTGTGGGGTGCACACACCGGCCCTCTCGTGACAGCAATCACACTTTAGTTTTGAGGGACGAAGACTGTCAGAACCCCAAGCCCAGTCCTCTCCAAGCCTGCAACCGCTTTGACTGCCCTCCTATGTGGGACACGCATGACTGGGGACAGGTAAAGGACATCATCTATAAAGTTTACCACTGCAAGTGTTTGACGATTGGGAATCAAGCGCATGTGACTGATTTAATCTCTGCGTGTTTTTGCACCCAGTGCTCCCAAAGTTGCGGTGGTGGGGTTCAGAGGAGGCAGGTACTATGCAAGCAACGGTTGGCTGATGGCAGCATTCTGGAGCTACCTGACACGTTTTGCCCTACTAAGAGTCCTACAAGCCAGCAGCCCTGTGGTGAGCAGGAATGCCCACCTGAGTGGGTCACAACTAGCTGGTCCCAGGTAGCCTACCTTTCAGCCAGAGACCATCCTGCCATATTGCTGTTGTTCAAATGGACATGTTAAAACTGGTACTTTGCAGGTTTTGTTTATTTTAATACATTTCTCTTGTTTTTCCAGTGTTCAGTGACATGTGGAAATGGTATTCAGACCCTCCAAGCTGTTTGCAGGAAGAAAGAGGTGAATGGAAGGTATTTGACAGCAGACCCTAAGAACTGTTCCCTGCTGGCTCGTCTCAACAGAATCCGACCATGCTTCTTCAAGCCCTGTGAAAGTAAGATACTCTTTATTTGGCTGTGTTTATGTAAGTTATACTGCATAGAACCAAAAGAAAAGGGAGTTAGCTCCCTTTTCTTTTGGTTCCTTAAATGCAAAGTTTTGTATGTCCAAAAGTACAGATATTTGAGCCAACAAGCAAGCATTAACCTGTCCTCTTAATTACAGACTCTGTCAAGCCTGATGCCACCATACTGGCTCAGAGAAAAGTTTATATCCAGTGGCGTAAAGGCAAAAAGGTTCACCTGGGCATTGGTGGTTATGCGTACATCCTGCCTTGGACAACTGTGGTCCTTCGCTGCCCAACCCGCCACTTCCGTAAGGGCCAAATCCACTGGTTGAAGGAAGGGAAGCCCCTGATCAACCTACCACACCTCTCCATAACGTCACTAGGATATGTGAAGATCCATCAGGTTCGTGCATCTGATGCTGGGATATATACATGTGTCGCAGGTGAGGCACAAGAACATTTAGTCTTACAGATCATTGGCAGCAAGCAAAAGCTGTCTGTAGCAGAGTCAATGCTCAGACGACAAAAGGTTGGGCGACCGGATGCAATCTCAGCTCAAGAAAGATTTCAGGAGCTTCACAGCTCCCTCAACCGATATGATGCAATTATTGAGCGTTTGCTTAATCATAAAGAATCCATTCGAGATGAAAAATACATCGCTGACAAATCACCTGCGAGTGAAAAGAACAGTTCTACCCTGGAGGATGAAGGGTCAGAAATTTACATCCCAGAGGTCCTCGTTGCCGACACACGCAGGCTAGAGGAGATCATGAAAAACGTTGCCGAAGACCTTGGAGGACTACGGGAGGAACAACTTATCGCACAACTGCTTAGTGAGCTCACTGTGGCACAGGGTGAAACTAATGAGTCGACTCTTCACCCTCCAGAAAGTGCTGAATCTTCCACGCAAGAGCCACTCCATTATAAACCAAACACTAAAGTCCACACAGCCAGACCAAGAAACCCGCTGATAATTCAACGTTCGAAAAAGATTGGAGAGGGGCCACAATCTGAAATGATAGTTTATGTGGGAATGCCAGTTTTCCTGCAGAAACCAGTTGTTAGTTTAGTGTTGAAGTGTGAAGCAGTAGGAAATCCTGACCCATCTGTGACATGGTCGAAGAATGGGAAAGAGTTGCGCTACAGTAGCAGGTAAGAACTAACCTTGAAGTAAGGACTTTTTGTGAAAATGACATGGCTGCCTGTGGCTTTTTTATGATTATATCAAAGACCTGGATAAGGCTTCATAGATTGCTTGTCTTTGTGTTGGCAGAGTAGGCCTGTTGCCTACAGGATCACTGAGGATCCAGTACCCAAGCAAAGGGGATGAGGGTTTGTACACCTGCACTGCCAGAAACCGTTTTGGAAGGACATCTCTTTCATCTTCTGTGCAAATTACTGGTAAGGTTTATAGATCCGTAAGTTTCAATGGTTTGTACAGAAGCTCCACCTTCTTGTGGTTCAAGCTTCTGCTTTGAGATGTTTTGAAAGTGGCCTTGAAGCGAGTAGAAGGCAGCTAAGGTTCTCAGTCACACAGGCTTAGAGACTAGTCATCAGATATCTGACAACCAGTGTTGGTCAAGTTACTTGAAAAAAGTAATCAGTAACTAATTACCGATTACTTCCCCCAAAAAGTAATCCCGTTACTTTACTGATTACTTATTTTCAAAAGTAATTAATTACTTAGTTACTTAGTTACTTAGTTACTTTTTAAAAACACGATTTACAACCTGAAGAGGTGATAAAGCGATAGATCTTTCAGCCCAATTCTACTTTTTCTACATAATCCATCATACAAAATGTAATCAAATGAAAAAGTCTCTCTTTTTTAAACTTGTTTTATTAGTTTTAATCTTTTAACTTTATGCATCAAGCAAAAATTTAATTATATGCAACATTCTCCGACTTTAAGAAATTAGTTTAACATTTAAACCTATTTTCTGCACATTCCAGCACATAAAATAAAATATTTTTTTGTGTTTACACTCACTCTTTCAAATAGATGCAAGTAAAACACAGCAGAAAATAAATAACATCAAAGACTCAGTGGTCCTTTTGCTCTATTTTCACCTGTAAAGCAGGAGTAGGGTAGGCGGAGGTTTACCCTGGTGCAGGTGTGCCGCGGTCAGTTGAAGAATCCGCGAGTTTCTCTGTGAGTTTCCCATTACGTCGTTGCGCACTCGGTGCTTGCTTGGAAGTTTAGGGGTTTTTTTCGCTGTAAAAAGAAGTTTTCTTCCCACGCACAACGGACGCTAATGTTTTTGTCACTTTTTATGGAATCAAACTCAAAGTAAGGTCAGTACTTCCACGCTGCACGCTCATACTCTCTCCCACAATCGATATGTGATCCATCGTTGATCTGCACACAGCTGTTGTCACGAACGCACTTGCTTACGTCACTGTCGTGAGACATTCTCGCAAAAAAAATCACGGTTTTAGTAACGCAGTAACGCAGCGTTCCTACGGGAAAGTAACGGTAATCTAATTACCGTTTTTGCAATAGTAATCCCTTACTTTACTCGTTACTTTAAAAAGTAATCAGATTACAGTAACGCGTTACTGCCCATCTCTGCTGACAACCATCAGTTGCCTGATAAAAAATAATATGAATTCTCTGACCGGTTGCTAGGTGATGTTGAGTGAAATTCAAAGCAGGCACTGGACCAAAAACATCTTTGGGATTTCTTTGATCGCAGATTGTCACGATTGCCCATAGTTTGCATTAAACATGCTGAGCACCAGCAAACTGCTCTCCAAGCAGTAGTGAAACTGTGAAAAGTGTGATGCACACAAGAACTGGAGAACATTCAAAGTGAATTGGACCTTCCCATTAAAACCAACACATTTAAGAAGATGGGACTTTTGCTTTCAAGGTGAACGGTCTCCATTTCCAGTCTATATTGTTCTTTTCACACATTGACTACTGCTTGGAGAGTAGCTTGCTAGTGCTTGCAAACAGGTCCGCATCTTCCATGCAAAATATGGGCGACTGTGGCAACCTCTTTGCAACCTAAGCAATCGCAGCTCCGTATACCATTTTGCGACCAATTTCCTGCTAGTGACTGCATCGGCGTAACTTTGTGCTGAACATTGGGGGGGGGGGGGGGTCAAAATCTCTGTCTAAATAAATCTGGGTAAATTCCCAGATGATTAAACATGCAACTATTTTGCTGGTAATACTTGAAATGAGTAAAGAAAATCAACAGCCTATTTATGCAAGATAATTCATAATTTTATTAGGGGGGGTTATATTGGTTGCGTCTGATTATTGGGGGGGGGTCATAACCCCCCTACCTCCCCTGGAAATTACGCCCCTGCGTGACTGCCAGCAACCTCCAGCAAACACTATGTGGACCACTCTCTGGGTTCTGTGTGAATCAGCCTTCAGTAGTTGATTTCACAGCGACCCATGGTTGCCAGATTGGTGCTAAAAGGTCTGAGCAGGAAAACAAACAGAGAACAAACTGAGGGGCTGCAGCGATGGACAAGATAAGCAAAGCCTGTTTTGAAATGTGAATCATGCTGTTACTCTATTACACTCCAAGAATTAGAAATAGGAAGTTGTTAGTAAAGAAAGTTGGTTGAGGTTAAACATTTTGCAGAATTACCCTTTGTGTTTTCTTGCTAAAAGCTAGATAAAAAATGCCACATGTAAATCTTTGTGTAATGTAGGTGGAGCCAGACTTTTAGCTGCTAACTGCAATGAGGTTTCAGAGATATTTTGCAGTATATAGATACTAAAAACATCACTATGACTTTTGAGAAAAGTATGTTAGAAATACTTAAAATTGATCAAGTTTGTATGGACCCAATGTCGAGTTGAGTTTGTCCTAATGCTTCTTTGAATAGTCCAGTTTATAGTAATTTGTGTTGTTCTTTGTGGTTTAGGCTTCGAGGTTCTGGGAAAGCATGCGTCCATCCAGCGTAGAAACACACAAACTCAAGAGTAACCGCAGACACAGATATTCAGTAAGCTCTTACTTATCCCAGTGGCTCATGTGGCTGAGTCATTGACAGAGGAATGTCCGGGGCATCACACAGAGCTCCGGTCACCTCTGAGCTACGCTGTCCTTCATCTCTTCGGCATGATCAGCCACATTCTCATCAAAGCGCCGCCACTGTGCGTTTCCTGATCCTATAGTACGCTTCCTCTCCATACGGCAACAATTAGAGGTTCCAGGCAATGTTTCAAAGAAGATTAACTTAACATACCATATTCAGCTAATCTAAATAGAAAGGATAAGGAGTCTTTAAAGGGCTGAAAAATGCCCTGACTGTATTTTGTTATATTTGAATTCAGAGTCGGTTAAAAGCAATGTAATGACTATACTCTTGGGCATTTTAAGGTCAGAGTATTTGAAGAAAAGGAAATGCAATCCAAAATACATGGAATGACTTTCAAATATTTTAGGAAGACTGTTTTGTCATGAAGCTGTGTGGTAATGTTTTTCTTTAAATCCTGGTGCATCAACTGATGAGGTTGGTGAACACACCATTCTCATTTTATTTTATATTTTATGTTATTTTCAGGTGGCAAAGGAAGAATCTGTGTCCAAGGCAACAGTGTGGGAGCAAATGGACCGGCTTGTTCTGAGAGGAGGAATGGCAGTCGGTCGGCCGAGCTGTGCCAAGGACAAGCCTGCCTCTTCAGGTATGCTGCTGCTCTACATGTGTGTGCTATTAGTGATGTTAAACACTGAGTTTAATATTTACAGTAAGAACAGAAATCCTCCGTTTACTCACTGCATTTGTTGAGTATCTGAAAAGATTTTTTGGCCTGAAACATCTAATATCTACTTGACTTTTCCTCTTGTTTTATTAGGTGGCGAGTTGATGCTTGGTCCCCATGCTCAGCCACTTGCGGTGGTGGAGCCCAGACTAGAATTGTGCGCTGCATGAAGGGTCCCGAGGGCAGGTCAGAAGAGGTAGAGAGTCCAAATTGCCTTGGAGCAGGAAGGAAACCCTCTGATGCAAGGCCGTGCAACCTCCTTCCCTGTGCAAGATGGGCCACAACCTCCTGGGGGCCGGTGAGCCAAGATATTATTGTGCACAAGCTTGTTTTCACAAGGTTTTATCATAAAAACACAGTTTAGACTCAAAACCTTCCCCTAGCAAGAAAATATTTTTGTAATGATAGCTAGGAAATCTGATGAATTCTCCTCTTCCAGTGTCATGGCAGGTGTGTGGGTCCCAGTTTGGCCACACAGCACCGCCATGTCTACTGCCAAGACCCCAATGGTACCAGAGTCCCCCACAGGATGTGCACTGGGCTCCACAGGTAAAGATGGGAATAAGATTAAGAATGTTTAATACTGTTGGTGATATGTGCTATCGATAGACATTTTAAAAATCCAGTTATGGTTCATATTACAAAGGAAAAAAAAGGCTATTCAGCAGAATACTATTTCAGGTATGTTCATATTTTAGGCCAAGCTCTTTGAGGAATTGCACCGCTGAGGCTTGTGCACTTCAGTGGCTCGTGGGGCCTTGGACACAGTGCACCGCCACGTGCGGACGGCACGGTTTCCAATCACGCCAGGTGACCTGCGTCCACCTTCGGACCAGCAAGGCCTTCCGAGACCGTCACTGCACGTGGAGGCCTCGGCCTGCCAGCTGGCAGCGATGTAACATTTTATCCTGCGGCAGAGGTGAGAAAAAGTTACAGTAATGTCAAGTGTGAGTCATAAATAAATGTACAACATATTGTGGGTTTTTGCGAATTTTATTTTAGTTTCTATTGCTTAAAAATGTTTGGGTTATTTTTTTTAATTGCAACTTTATGATTTTCTTCTTTTGAGGGGAAGAAATTCTAGAAGGCAGAAATTTAGGAAGTTCAGAATAGATTTTACAATGAGAAGTGCAACTGAAATGCTCCGTGAGCCTGCTTGCAAAAGCAGAACACCATACAGTGCCTTCATAGGCAGTCACTGAATCCTCTTATTGCATGTTTTTGATCACATTGACATCTTTGCCTTATTAAAGAATCACACCAATAACGCCTGATGGGTCAAACTTTGTTTTCTAGCAACACAAAATTGTTGCAGTGGTTTTAGTTAAATGCAGTTGCTCACACTCTACCTTCATTTCAACTAAAAAACAAAACAAAAGATGAAAAGACAATCTAGTTGTGTTTGCACTTGAGCCCAGCGCATAATAAACATAGCTGTGGTTTCATATGATGAGACTTGGCAGTATCTGTCTCTAACTTGTCTGTTGGCACCCCATTACAAAACTGGTGAAGGAAACTTTGCCTGCGGTGCTTAAAGTGCTGAAAAATTGCCTTAAAAAACCAACAAAAGCCTCTGCTGTGTCAGGTATTTCCAGAAACAATGTGCCGGTTAATTAGAAAAAGCCACAGACCACAGTGAGAGAAAGATTGCCAAATGTTTACGAATTAGAGCACTGGACCTGAAATTTCCAACAATATATCCATAGCTAAGCACTACAGCCCACAGCCGCGACTGTGCATAGTAAAACGTATCCTCTGTATATTCCAGCAGGAGAGTGCCGGGACAGCACGAGGTACTGTGAGAAGGTGCAGCAGCTGGAGCTTTGCCTGCTGCCCCAGTTTAAGAGCCGCTGCTGTTTCTCCTGCCGAAACACCTGAAACGGAGAAGTGAGAACGTTGGTGAAAAATCTGGAAAGGTCAGGGAAGGTGTCACGGAAGTCAAGGAACCTCTATGCCTATCCCAACACCCTCCAATGTCTTCAACGATCGCTCCTGGATTCCCGAGTGCGGAGGAATGTTTGTTTGTCATACCCAAAAGTGACTAAAATCGACTTTTAAGATACCATACGTGGGTTTGAATTCAAAATTATTGCTACGAGAGGAAACCACGTCTATTAATGAAGGCTTTGGTTTTACTTCTTTATTTTTAATTTAAATCTGAAGTTCGTACAAACAGCTTTTGTGTCCCAAACAGTAGATATATTTCCAGTGTGAGCAGTAGGAACTCTGCGGTTTCATAAAGGGGAACTAAAGCCTTAAAAGCCGTGATTACGGTCATGTCCACATTAACAAAATCTGAGCAACGTAATCTTCAGTTTCAGGTTCCTGAGCAAACGGAAGATCACTATCATGTTCCTCTGAAACACAATCACTCCACGCCAAATTAAGTTTATATGATTGCATTCAAATTTACGAAGTAATGCGATGTTAATAATCGGCCTAAATAGATGACTGACTTCATACCAAGGAATTCTGGGTAAACGCCAAGCTTGTGATAACCACTGGATAGCTCTGTGTTTGTCTTTACTGCTAGGATTTTGATGCTAAGTGAGCTTTTATGAACGTAGCAATGGGTTAAAAAGGAGTGGAAAACTGAAAACCAGCTTGATGCTGCTTAAGTGAGAACGATGACAAAATAAAGCCTAGTATTAAATAACTGGGACACATTTAGTACCAGCCACACTTGGAAAAAAGTTTTCATAAACATAAAATATTAATTTTAAGCAAAATGCAACAAAAATGCATAAAATCAAAGGTTTATTTATTCAAATAATTAATCAGTAAGGGAAATGTGGTCGGTGTAAACTGAATGTATACCATATATCAAGTAACTTGAATTTGACCAGATTACATTAAGTTTATCATTTTACATGTACTTATGTTACAAAATTACACGGAAAGTTTACATTTAATCAAATTAAAGCCAACATTTTGGGCATGAATAGATTTAGCACATGTTGACCATAATAACTGGTCTTTCAAAGCAGCAAGGGAGTCCGATTGCAGTTTTTAGAGGGTAAGACTCAATTTTATTTTATTTTTTTTGCATGGGTTGCACTATAGGAGGTGTACGACTGAAGCAAATAATGTTTTGGGAAAAAAAGGATTTTGCACTCAGAACTCATCCAAGTCTTTGTTAAAAACATGGCTTGCAGAGTTAATTTCTTTCTTTCTTTTTACGTAGTTTGTAAAGTTGCATTGTTTCAGTATTTTTGTTTTGTGATATTTCTTGAAAAGATATTTGCCAAACGTGTCCCTTTAACCACTCTGTGAAGTTACACACGCTCACACGCAGATCTGATAAAGTTCATCCAGTCCGCCATGTGTCACAGTGTCATATTTACATGTCTGTGAATGTATGATGGGAAGCTTTGCAGTGATCATTACTAATGTGTCGTGTGGACACATTAGTAATGGACTTGGTCTCTGCGTCCTAGGTTCCACAGAGCTTCACTGTCATCAGGTGCAACCCAGCTTTAGCTGAAGACTACTTGGCCCTACGCTGAGGTGTGGTTATGTGATATCACAAGAGGAAAATATTGTATCACATGTCATTTTCTTAAGTTATGTAGATATTTGTCATTTAAACTATTTATTTCCATGTGTGTCCCTGAGCAAAGTTTCTGTAAATATTACAGGGGTGGGTCTCTCCTTGCGGCTGATGGTAGTTGATGTGCATGCGATGGGGACCCCCTGCTGGTGACTTGATGTGTTGCTCCCTATCGTTAAATAAAACCAAATACATTCCTTTTTATAATCTGGTTGTTGTGATTGCTCTTCTTTCTTCTATATATTTTTTTTTTCATGGGAAAGTCCATATTATGGAGTCAGAGATCAACATTAACAAATCGACATTGATGTCTGTATTACAAATAACAAGAGCAGGAATTTCAACATATAGTAGTGCTGTCATCATGAAAAGGGACACTTCCTGTCAGGATCTGAAGGCGCCCTAACCGGTCGACCTGCCAGTGTGTATATTTGTGTGCGTGTGTATGTGTCTCTCCTATCGCCCTGTCTTCCCCTCCGGCTCCGCTGTGATGTGTTAGGGGGTAACCTAGCAACAGGCTACCTCCGACCCAGAAGTGCTGTCGCCCGGAGCTGCCGCACCTGCAGTCAATCCACCAGCTGCTGCCAATCAACTACCATCTTCAGCAGAAAAACAAACAAACAAAAAAACATCTTCAGCAGGGCTACTTAATGGTGTGGCTGAGCGACAGACAGCGCTGGAGTATTGCACTAAGCCTGGTAGTGTTTTCGAGTCGCTAATGTTATTGAAGTACTGTCTGATCTTCGTACTCATTTTGCTGTCGTGTGTGTGTTCACCCAGGGATTGACGGAGGATTTACGGACACAAAGGAAGCACTTGGAGGAGAGACGGGCACTACCACGCACTATCACCATTGTTGCACATTTGAACTGTTGTCACCTTGCTACACTGTGAATAAATGCACTGTCATTATTTCTGAGCTCCGCGCCTGAGTCCACTCTTTAACAACCGTGACACTTCCCTTTTTATATCTGATATAAACTTGTCTCTCTCTGTTTCTCAACTTGGGGAGAGGAACAGCAGTTCACAAGATCCCTGTTGGCGTCAAAAGGAGGAAATTCTTGCCATGATCTGACTATATAACCACGTCATTTTTTGATTCATTCTCAGGACTGTTTTACATTAAATTATGGTGGAAAAGGGTTTTCATCATTCCTGTTTGACAGCAGTGAGGGTGCTGCGAGTTTCTCTTGTGGATGAACTAGAAGGACAGGTCGACTCTCTGGTAGAATTCCTAGTGTGCCGGGAAGTGTTCACTCGAGATGATCGCGAGGAAGTGTTATGTCAGCTGGGTCCCCGGATGAGAGTGAGAAAGGTGCTGGATATCCTGGAGTGCAAAGGCGAGGAAGCGGCCAGGATTTTTCTTAATGTTAAAAGTCACTATCAGTACTGCAAAGAAGCGGATCCACCTCAGTCCAGAGGTATGCATTTTCAATTTTAGCCACAGGAATGTCATTGATCAGCAGTGTTGGGCAAGTTACTTTGAAAAAGTAATTAATTATAGTTACTAGTTACTACTTCAAAAAAATAACTGAGTTAGTAACTGAGTTACAAGATTCTAAAAGTAATTAATTACTTGAAAAGTAACTATTGCGTTACTTTAAAAAAAAAAAAAAGTTTAACCCCCTGGGGATCCAGGGTATAATTGGCCATTTTTAACTACTTGTGATTTTCCCTCCACATTTCACCTTTAAAAACTGTTTATTTGCCTTGTTTGGTATCATTCTTTTCAGCACAACCTCACGTGTCTGAATTTACAGTTATGTTTTCATTTTGACATACTGTATTAACACAATTGATCTAAAATCATCAAAAAACAAAATCAGAGTAGAAAAAGTTATATTTTTTTACTGTAACAAAAACAAACATGTTTAATGAATCATATTTCATAACTTTAAATACAAATATAAATCCTATGCACAAGTTTTGCAAACAACAAATTCATTTGCATCCATTTACCTTTTACCTTGAGTTTTTAAATAACCCTTTCAAACTATTTACAGAACAATCAGCTGTTCTGCATTCAAGAAGATGCCTCACAAATTATTTGTGCCACTCCAAAGAAATAATTTCTGTCCATTATAAAGGAGAACATCACAGCCTGATACCTGCAGGTCTGACAGCAGCAGGTGTATCACTCCTGTTTCTAACCTGGAGACAGCAGTCGCCTCATTGTTCTGACACACAACACAAAACTATCAACAACACTGCACACTAACTACACAAGCTACACTACCGTTGATCAGTTCAAGATAAGGTTTTCTCTTAACTTTAGTTGGCAGGGGTGTGTCTGAAAGGGGGAAACAGAATGGTAATTTATACCGCAAGTACAGTCTAGTCAAGCACTGTACTGAAATGTATCCTGTCCTCATCCTATATACCTGTATATATTTTTTCCAGCTATACAAGTACATATGAGTGGAAGTGGAAAATTATACTGAGCTTCTTTTCTTCTACAGAGTACAGCAAAGCGAAACAAAAACACAAAGAAGTCCTGAGGCGCAGGAGTGAGAGCATGCTTTTCTACAACACCCGGCACGGAGAGAAAATTCAGTTTTCCGAACATTATGTCAATCTTCTCTTAGTTGACGGACACCAGGGATTAGAAAATAAAAGGCATGAGGTGCTGACCTTTGGACAGAAGCGACTGTGTCAGCAGAAGTCAGCAGTGCATGAGAAAATCACACCAGCTGAACTGTTCTCATGTGCAAAGGCAGTTCGTCCAGTCAGGAAGGTTCTGGTATCGGGGGTGGCTGGAATCGGAAAAACTATCCTGGTGCAAAAGATGTTGTTTGATTTTGGGGGAAACAAGGACCACCTTGCCTTTGACTTCATCATACACATGACCTTCAGAGACTTGAATCTGATTGACGAGCCCACAAGTTTACGAGAGTTGATCTTGCGCAAAAACAGGCACCTTGCTAAAGAACTGGATAACATCTTGGCAAATGACAACAAACTGCTGATCATCCTGGATGGCTTTGATGAGTTCAGACACTACAGGAGCTGCGACGTAGACTCTTTTGTAACTGAACCAGATGAAGATGCAGAGGTTATGGAGGTTATTGGAAGCTTGATGCAGGGTGAACTACTACCAAATGCTTCTGTGTTGCTCACAAGTCGGCCTGCAGCTATCAGCTACATCCCTGTGGGCTGCATTGACCGCTTTGTGCTCATTGCAGGGTTCTCCTTGGCCGAAGTTCAAGACTTCTTTTTTCGTTACTTCCAGGACAGGACCCTTGCTGACCACATGTTCTCAGTGGTATCTGCAAACGAACTAATGCTGACACTGTGCTACATACCTGCATTTTGCTACATTGTCTGCTGCATCCTCAAAGAGAGCAAAGATCTTTGTGGGGGAAGCCCAAAGACCATGACGGATATTTACGTGCAGTACTTGGTGGCTTTGCTTCGATCTCACACCCAGGCGAGAGCTGAAACATGTCTTCAAGACCAAAGAGCGGGGGCCATCCAGCAGCTGTCTGATACTGTTTTAAAGCTGGGTCGACTTGCCTTCAAAAACCTACTGGAGCATCAAACATTATTTTATAGCAGCGACCGAGAGGTGGCAGCGTTAGAAGGGTCCAGCCTCGTTAGTGCTTTCCTCGACAAGACAATTGCAGAAGAACCTGGGTTCACTGAAGAGGTCTATTCATTTGCTCATCTTACTATTCAAGAGTTCTTTGCTGCAGTTTACTGTGCGGTGACGGATCACCCTTTGCCTGACGCACTTGAGCGCACATCATGTCCCAGAGATGTATCCAACAGTGGACACTTGGACCTTTTCAGCCGCTTCCTCTCTGGAATCCTCTCTGAGCGCAATGCCAGTCTTCTATCTAGGCAGGTGGGGATTTGCTGCCACAAAGAAAAAGCGAACGCATATCGTGAGAAAATCATCAGAGAACTGAGAGCTCTCTGTGAAAGTGGAGCCCACATCCTAAACCATTTGCATTGCTTGTTTGAGCAACAGGACCCCTCGTTAGCACTTGATGTGCAACCAAAGATGCTAAGAGTTAATGTTAGCGATGAAACGCTATCTCAAATGGACTACAATGCTATCAAGTATTTCCTAAACCTCACCGAGGGTAAAATATCAGAGCTGGATCTTACTGGGACTGGAATAAGCTGTGATACACTAAGAGATATTCAACATCTTTTGGGTAGATGTGAGAGTCTTTGGTGAGTTTCAGGTAAAATTCTGTTTCCAAGCTTTGATAGACCCTTCCATGTGGTTGCAACCTTATCAATTGCTTATGGAGCGCCACATATGGAAAGTGCTTGCACAATATGTATTTACTGCTCCATCTCATGTTTAAGGCTTGGAGAAAACAACCTGGATATGGAAGCAGTACAGGTCATTGCTGATGTGTTGAAGGAATCGGAGAATATTGTGTACCTCGGGTAAGGTGTTAGTTAGTTTTACCACATTTTTGGAACAATGTATGACAAAGAATCATCCAGATGATGTCACCCTTTCTGTTCCTCTTAGACTTGGGTGGACAAACATTAGTGATGACGAGCTTCTGGTCCTTGCTTGTGCAATAGGGGTTAAAAAAAAGCTTCAGGAGTTGTGGTAAGAAACTTTTTGAGTTGTTTTATTATCCTGGCACATGATGCTGATGTTTGAGGAAATGGGAGTTTTCCAGTGTCGAGGATGACTGTGACGGTTTGATTTAAGAGTTTTTAAAAGGTCATAGATTACACCTATGTTGTATTAAACTACGCTTATATTTAAAGGCTTTTTTATGTAAATATGAAAAACCTTTATTGTTCCCCCTGTGATGGAACAGGATGGAAGGCAACCGAGTGAGTTACAGAGGTCTGCTGTCATTAAGCGACTTGATCCCAGATCCTCTGAAAAACGTTGTGTGAGTATTGAATTTTGAATCAAATAATTCAAAACAATACCTCACTAATTTGTATTTTCCTAGAGCTTATCCCCTTTCCCTCTTCCTATAGGGCGATATGGAATGACCTGACTGACAGAGAGCCAGAGTGCATGCAGACCAAGGCCAGCATCACTGTGAATTTCACAGACGATGCTTCGTGGGCAGAGTGGCAGAAATGGGTTTTTAAAAGGTGTGAGGTCAGCAGCAATGAGAAGTTGCTGATGGTACTTCACAAAGTGTGCAACATATCGACCCACCACTTCGAAGCTCAGTGGACGAAGACCTTCTACAGTCAACTTTCACAGCTCATCAAGAGCAGAATTGAGAGCTGTACCGAGGAGGACATGTGCAAGAAGCTCAAAAAGTTTGACAGCTTTTTGGAGCTATGATGAAAAACACTGCCCTTATGTTACAAGCTGTTAATAAATTGTTGGTTTGCATTGTGATTGTTTTTTTGAAGACAGTAATAATAATAATATAATAACTGTAATAATCATAAAAATAATTTTTAAAAAGCAATATACCTCTCCCTCCCCTGCAAACAAGTCTCAAAATGGATAAAGGGAAATCATATCAGTTTCATCAATCACAGAAGTAATTTCTTTACTTCTGTTTTCACAGTAGAGAATTATGACATCCAGAAGTATAGGGTCATTATAAATGGTAGTTTACACTTCATTATATTCCCCAGAGATTTTTGGTCCGTGTTGACATGATAGCATCACACGGTTGCTGCAGATTTGTTGGCTGTACATCCATGATGTACCCATTCTGCCAAAAGTGCTCTGTTGGATTGAGATCTGGTGACTGTGGGTGTCATTTGAGTACAGTAGACTCATTGTCATGTTCAAGAAACCAGTTTGACAAGATCTGAGATTTTTGACATGAGCCAGCTATGTGAGTGCACTGGAGTCATAATTACCAATGAGCCTCAGTGTGTATGTCAAGAAAATATTCCCTATGCCATTAAAGCAGTTGCAAGAGCAGGCTAAGGTGCTTGGAAAGAAAAGCGTCTGGACTTCTTTAAGTTGCTTGAAGAAGTTTCACCTCTCATCTGAGAAGCTTCTTCAGTTCTAAGGTCAAATGGTGGAGAGTCTCACATTTAAGCCCTACGGGAGTGTGCCTCCAAAGAGGATCATTGAACCCCCAATGATCTCTTACCTAATCACACAAGCCAAGGAGTGAAAACGGGTGTAGGTCACAATCAGCCAAGGAGGATGATTAGGGGGTCGATTTTCCCTCTTGGGGTCCAAACGCTTTTCTTTCCAAGCTCCTTAGACAACAATGACCTGGATGACTGAGGACCTTCACAGACAGTTGAAAAGTGGTTTTTGTGGTCCACATGGATAGGTGGGGAAAAAAAGAAAATTAGTGACTGGCCCGTACGGGGATCGAACCCGCGACCTTGGCGTTATTAGCACCACGCTCTAACCAACTGAGCTAACCGGCCAAGTTGTAAAAAGCGACGAAAAAGTACGTATAAAAATGATAGTCACTATGTATTGAAAACTTGTTTTTAGTGATAGACGACTTACTTTCACCTTACGGACTTTGACAGAAATAAACAGGGCTGAATACAAAATAAAACTAAAAAAGTTTCGAAATTTGAAAATTTTGTGGTAGTGAAAATAAAAGAATAAACATGTTAATGTTGAAGAACAGATAGCATAACAAGCATTGCATCCATTATCAATATTATTCTATTTCTAAAAGCCTTTTTACAAATTATTTATTGACATTTTAACATGTGTATAAAGTGATTATTATTATCGTTATTATGCTATTATTTTACTATCAAATACAATGAGTGATTAGGTAGACTGTGCTGTGTTTTTTTATTATCTTACATTTAGATTCACTAGTTTGCAGAATAAAATGTGGATGTTACAACCTTCGTGTTTGTTGTTTTTTTACGGTGGAATTATTCACCGGAAGTTGTGTAAGTTGCGGCTCGCTCTTATGACGAATTTACCGTGCGACGTTACTTTGCGAAGCAGCGCCGTTTGCGTGAAGATATCACGCTAGCTGCTGGTTTGTTATTTTTCTGAACTCGGTGTTAGTCTGGACTGTTTTCGCATCTGGAGCACGGTGAGTTATGTGAATCTTTCGGTCTCCTGAACGTTGAGAAAAAATCTGGCGGACTTTAAAAAATTTTGGCATGACGGAAGGGTTTTTTTAAAGTCACCACCCGCGAATTTCCAATTACTAACTTGGACGGCAGTGTTAGCTAACCACCAGTCTGGCAGCAAGGCATTCCCTGTGCACTTAGTAAAGAGCTAAATTCAAAACTAACAGTTTATATGTACGTTTCTTACCAATAATTTTATCAATAAAATGATGGCATTATAAAAGGGGCGTGTTCGATATGGAGTGTGCAATCTGAAAATGGGTCAGAGTGGGCAAAACGTGCAAACAAACCCCACGAATTTAATATAAATATTACTACGAAGCAGGATTTGGAGTTAGCAGCATAATTTATGTCAGTTTGGGGGCAAAAGGGTGGTTTTGATTATTGAAACTCTCGTTTAAACTAGTTGGTACTCGCACATCACACCTATTAAGATCATATGGTTGATTATGTATCTCTATAGTTAAATTTAATGGTATGGCGTTTTGTAACTTGCTGCTGTTGTTCTTGTGAGACGCCAGACCTGTCTAAATTTTGGATTAAACCTTTCACAGCAGCATTGGCCCTGAACAGGCACAAGGTAGATCAGAAAAACCTGAATGGACTTTTCCAACTCATAGCCTTCATCTTGGTATCTCTTAGCATGGCTGTTGTTTGATATATGTTGAACTTGCCTTTTAGTACAGGCTCTAATCTCATAACAACACAAGCGTCTTTGTTGCAGTCCTGCCCCCGAGATGATTAACTCAGAGAGGGGAGCTACCAATGCTGCGGCAGCAGAGCCCAGCGACAAGAAGGAGATGGAAAAGAAGAAGAGGTCCCGAGTCAAACAGCTGCTCAGTGAGGTGAAGAAACAAGTGGAATTCTGGTTTGGCGACGTCAACCTGAGCAAGGACCGCTTTCTGAAAAAGCTCATGGAGGAATCTGACCGTGGATGTAAGAAGCTATCAATACTTTATACGTTTCACTGACTCTTTTTGACTTGGGAACAGCCTTAAACTTGTTACCACACATTATTTCTTATAGATGTTGATATATCTGTGCTGGCAAGCTTCAATCGAATGAAGCAGCTGACAACTGACACAAAGCTCATTGCCAGGGCGCTAAAGAATTCATCTGTAGTTGAGGTACTGTAAAGTAAATTTTCATTTTGTTAATGCTTTATAACTTGCTATTTTACAGTATTTTCATAATATAGAATCATTTAAGTGTGTGTGTGTGTGTGTGTGTGTGTGTGTGTGTGTGTGTGTGTGTGTGTTTCAGCTCAACCTCGAGGGAACTAAAGTAAGGCGTCAGCTTCCAATTGGGGAACTACCGAATGATGTGGACAGTCGCACGGTTTACGTGGTAAAAAAAAGAAAAAGTCCTCTGGTGTCTGTTTGATATGTTTGCTTTTCACGTGAATTTTAATACTTTCCATTGTTTTAATTATCACCAATTAAAGAGAGCAGAAACGATTCTATACATTACACCTGAACGCAACATTTCTCTATGATAATAATGTGATGTAACGTCTATAATGTGATAATGTGGTCGCCTTAGGCACACCGCTGTGACTACGCCCCACCTGCCTGTCATTCACATTTTCTTTAACCCTGATTCCAAAAGAGTTGGGACGTTGTTTAAAATGTAAATAAAACCAGATTGACAGCAAAAGGTCTCATAAAAGTCAGGACAGGGTCATGTTTCCCAGAGGGTAGCATCCCCTCTTCTTTTAACGGTCTGTGAACATCTGGATACTGAGGAGACCAGCTGCAGTACTTTTGGTAGAGGGCTGAAGATCACAGGCATTCAAATAATGGTTTTCATCCTTTTCCTCTCACACACTGTCCCAACATTTTTGGAATCGGGGTTGTATATACAAGTTTCAGCCAAGCAAAAGAAAGTCTTTAAAAAGAGAGGATAAGGTGCTTGGTGCATCCACTCTTTGTTTCAGTCAGGACCAAGTATTAGAACAGCATCATCTTCTCCCTGTTGTTCGCCTGCTCTAAAATCTTCTTGGATCCCAAACTAATGATTCTTTCTTCTTCTCTTTTTCTAAGGAACTTTTGCCAAAGGATGTGACACACAGCTGGATAGAAAGAGTGTTCACAAAATGTGGAAATGTGGTTTATGTCAGCATCCCCAGATACAAGTCCTCCAGGGACTCCAAGGGTTTTGCCTTTGTCGAGTTTGAGAAAGAGGAGCAAGCACAGAAAGCTATAGAGGTGAGAACTCAGTGGGAATATTTCCACAGCTATGATGTCGTTGACGTTAACGTGGTGTTTGTTTTTGGCTGGTAGAAAAGATCATGGAAGAATTTGATCTTTCAAACAGATGCTGAACAATCCTCCTGAAGATGCTCCCAGGAAACCAGGGATTTTCCCCAAGACGTTGCACAGGAAGCCAATTTCTCTCTCAGCTGACAATCCAGCATCTCGGATAGGTGATTTTATTTGGCGCCGTTGCAATATTGAAGTAAAGGATAGCGCTGCAAAGTGTATTTATCCTGGCTTCTTTACATCCATGTGCTGCAGGTGAAGAAGAAGAGAAGAAGAAGCGAAAGAAGAAGAAAAGGAAAGAAGGTGCCACGGCACAGGCGCCCGCAGAGGAAGTCAAAGAGCAGGCGATGGAAGCGGAGGCGGCTGAGCAAAAGAAAGATTTTGACCCAGAGGCCACCGGCGCTCACAAGACACCAAGCAAACTGTCAGAGAAGAAAAGACGGCGGTCACATACGGCGGAGGGATCGGAGAGCGATGTACCATCGAAGATAAGAAAAACCAGCGAAAGTGAAGGTGGGGAGAGGGAGAAAGACGGAGCACGGAGTAGTAAGTCGTCTCTAAGCCACCAGTGTAAAAAAAAGAAAACTACAAAAAGATCTAAATGGGACAGCTGTTTGTCATTTTACCTCCTCATTGTTCCTCATTTTAAGGTCAAATTTAAGTCTTTTTACACCCAAACCACAAAGTTGGTTGTTGTGTTAACGCTGTCCTTCCCCTCATAGAGTCGCCCACTCACAGGGACGCACAGCAGGCTGTTGAGAAGGGCAAAGAAAACAGAGACGACTCAACAGTTAAAGCAAAAAGGAAGAGAAAAAAGAAGCACAAAGAGAAACTGAAAATTGGGGAAGAAGTGATTCCACTCCGGGTGCTTTCAAAGTACGAACCTGCATCCCTTGTTCTAACGAGTTAATACAATTGTAAAAGGTTTTATAACTAGCAAACTGAACCCACTCTGTCGGCTGTGTTATTCCTTCTTTTTCCACATCAAGGAAAGACTGGCTTGGATTAAAGCAGGAGTACCTGACCTTGCAGAAAAGCAGTATGTCAGCCCTGAAGAAGTGCATGACTAAAATAAATGACAAGGAGCACAAGATGATGGAGACAGATGGTGACCCTCGGGATGCAAATGGTGAGTTCTCTTCCAAACCTCACTCATAGGCCTCTAACTTTAAAATGTTTCCCCCATCCTCCTTTATAATTCCCACATATCTCTTTTTCTGTATCCACAGGTAAGTTGAGAAAGCACCACAATGATAATGAGAATCCCATAAACTTTCCAATGTTGCGTGTCTCATTAAACTTGGCATTAGCTGGGGTGGCATTTGCAGTAAGTGGGCAAGTGCTGAAATTTCCATGTGTTGAAAACAGAAGTGTATGATAAAACAGGAAACAACGATGCTGAACTGACAAAGATTTTGGCCTGGATTTTTGGGAAAGTGTTTTAAAATAATTTAAAGAAAATTTTCACTCGACATTCGTCAACATCGCACCAGAAATCACACAGCTTTACTCTGACAAGGACAGATTGCACTGTTCAGCTGCTCATTAACACAATTATCCAATCAGCCAATCACATGGCAGTAACTCAGTGCATGCATTCATGCAAACATGACCGTGCTGAAGTTCAAACTGAGCATCACGATAATGAGGAAGAAAGGTGATTTGAGTGAGTTTGAATGTGGCGTGGTTGTTGGTGTCATAGGGCGGGTCTTAGTTTTCAAGAAACGGTTCATCTGCTGGGAGTTTCCCACACAGCTATTTCGAGGGTTTACACAGGATGGTGTAAAGAAAGGAAAAGGAAAGGAAAAAAAAACCAGTGAACGGCGGGGATACTCAGGAGAGAGAGGCCAGACTTCAAGTTTGCTGGAAGTAGGGACGTTCCTGGTGACTAATTTCTTAGTCGACTAAACGAGGAAAAAAGAAATGAGACTAACAGTCTAGTTTAAAACAAAGAAACACTCAGATATCAAGTGAAATTTTAGGACCTTCTAATGGATAATAGCAAAAAAGTGTCCAAACAAAGGCATTTGAAGCCTTTAATCACAACAATGAATTCTATTATGGATACTGTGTTCTATTCTAACAGGATAATGAAAAAGAAAAAAAACCTGATTTTAAATGTATGAAAATGTGTTACTTACAAAATATATTCAAGTATTATTAAAATATGCCAAATTAACAGCTGAAAGATAACAAATTGTTCTGCAATTCATAACAATCATTTCAATAAAAGTTCAAATATAAAGCAATAACAAAATGATTTGATGACAACATCTCTATTAAGCAGAGAAGTCCAAACCTCCCTGTGCCCAGCCACCTCCTTCAGCTGATCTGGGGGAACACTGGGACAAGAGATGTAATCTCTCCAGTGTGTTGTGGGCCTCCTCCAGGTAGGACAGGCCCAGAATACCTCACCCAGGAGGCGCCCACCTCAACTGGCTCCTTTGGATGTGGAGGAGTAGTGGTTCACCTCTGAACATCTCTCAAGCTAATTTCTTTAGCTTGATAATATCATTCTGCATTTTTGCACAACATTGTTGGGGGCTGCAGCTCCACCTGGTGGCAGATGAGTGCATAACATTTTGGACACAACAGCTTCCCGGGACTGGACATCAAATAAATGTCAAACATTAGATTAAAAGACTAGTCATAATAGAGATTAGTCACACTCACAATCTCTAGTAGGAAGGTGACAGTAACTCATCATAGCTGAGGTGTGCAGAAGAGCACCTCTGAATGCACCACACGTGGAGACTTTAAGTAGATGTTTTGAGGGCAGAATTGGGTCCAAACCAGTACTAGAAACATGTACCTAATATAGTGGCCAGTTTGTGTATATTAACAAGCTGCCAGAATCTGGGTGAAGCTTATTGAAATGTATATCTCATTTATCTTAGAACTATATACATTTACAGCTTTCAGTATGTTGGAATTCAGCACTAAAACCTATGAAATTCAACTGATTTGTGTTTTTGCCTTTTGTCTAGTTGATGAGAATAACAAAAGTGAAAAGGCAGCTAAGCAAGGACCTCAGTTTGTCAGTGGGGTCATCGTGAAGATTACAGACAACAAGCCGCTACCAGGGAGGAAAATAATCAAGGTACTTTCTTTTGTAGCTTTGCATGATTCAGAGTTCAAAGTAATCCTTCTTTGTTTTAACACATGGTGTGGTGCAGCCCCACAGTTCAGTTGTGTATCCACATTACACGATGATTCCCGTAACCCCGCTAAAGAATGACACTGTGTGTGTAGGACGCGCTGTGTAAAATTTCTCCAGTGGCCTATGTTGACATCTTGGAAGGAGACGCTGAGGGACACATCCGCTTTCACAGCCCAGAGGAAGCGAGAGCAGTTAGCGACGTCAGAGCAGAGCTGCAGAAAGAGCATAGCTGGAAGCTGGAGATCCTCACAGGTGTGAATTTTATTTCCTTATTTTCTCTGAAACCTTTTAAAAATTGTATTTTGTATGGATTTCATAACTGATGATGGAGAAAATGCTCTGTCGGGCCATCAGGCTTCTGTGTTTTTTAACCAAAGATTTGATAAAACTGTGAAAGGCGTCCTTTAATGAATTTCTCTGTTTCTTTCTTTATTTTTAAAGGTGACCATGAACAAAGGTACTGGCAGAAGATCCTCGTGGACCGCCAGGTCAAACTGAATCGTCCAAGGGAAAAGAAGCGGGGTACAGAAAAGGTGAGCTCTACCTTACAATGTGAAATACTCAAATCTGCATACATGCTGCAGTGTGCATCAGTGCATCTGTGATTATTTATTACATTATGTGTATAAACAACTTTAAACACGCACACAAAGCTGACTTTCTTTGTCAGTGTTGCAGCTAAATGCTGCACCTTCATGTTTTATACTCACAGGACAAAAAAAAAAGTCACTAATACCTGGAGTAATTTTATCACGTTAGCGCACCCATTCATACATACGCCTCCCTGTTGTCTATCTGCTATCTCATCTCATTTTTAATTTCCTGTCACATTTTCAGCTCATATCCAAAGCCGAAAAGATCATCATCGCCCGCGCCAAGGAGGCTAATAAGCACATCCACTTCGATGACGACTGACAGCTACTGAAATGAGTTTTTAACAGCCGAGCGAGGCTCTACTCTGTAAACTTAACATGATGTCATTTAAAGAGGACCGCTGATGTTGGTGTGTACCTGGAAGAAAGTGAACAGACCCTCATAAAGAAGATTAAAGGAATAGCCTTTAGCTTTGTTGTTGTTTGTTTTAGTTTCGTTTTTTTCTGGCACTGGAGCAGGTAATGTCATGTGGAATACAGACATTTTGGCACCATACTTTTAATTGATGGACTTTAAAAAGAGAAAAAGATTCTGTATAGATGTAAATATAATTGAGTTGGAAGTTCTCTCAGTTAAGACATTGCCTTGTGTTATTTTTTAATAAAATGTCATTTCATGATTACAGCATTTTGTGGTGTATTCACAATATAGTTTTGGAAAGTGCTCCTGAGGTTTGTATGAAACACATGGAGGTCATTTCAGCAGATTGGATTACTTCTTACTGAAACAGTGACTGATTTTAAAAAAAGTGTACACTTATTATCTGTTGGAAGTCCACATCTGTCTGTCTAAACCTGTTTCCCATTAAGTGCCTCTCACTTTCAAGATAAGAGTGAAATTGAGACGCTTACAAGTATAAAAATAGCTGATGTTACACAATCTCCCCATTCATGGCTTTTTTTTTTCTTTTTTTATTGCTGTAGAAGTAGAAACTACCTGAGGTAATAATGTGGCGAGACCACACCTTATCAGCCACCTTAGTTTCTGTCAGAAACCATGCAGCTGATTATTTGGTTGCTATGGTCTATACAGCTGTCGCCATCAGGCGAAGTCCCTCCTCGGCCCAAATTTCTGTACCAGTACATCTTGGATTCTCCGTTCTCTGTGGAGCATTCGAAGCTAGAAAGCACTTCAGTGTCTGTAGGACTCTGTGGTTTCTGTGTGGCACCTCTGGAGGAATTACAGGCTGAGGCCTTGTGTATTTTGGGGTGTTGTCTCAAAGTCTTTGGGCTGGCTTTGCTGTCGTCAGGAGATTTAGGTTTGCCCACTGACATGGTGGTTCTCACAGTGGTGAAGCTTTGCGGCGAATGCCAGACTCTGTAGTCGTCCGTCACGGTACTCGCTGCATGGCGGTGGACGTCATTTATCTCAAGGGCTGGCAGGTTTTTCACCTGGCAGTGAATGCTGTGGTCTCCTGGTGAAGAGAAATCTTTGGTGTGGCCCTGAAACTTGGTTTCAAGGGAACAACTGTTGAACCTCTCAAAACAATCACTGCCTTTGTCAAGGTCTTGGTGTGTAGACCAAGCCTGCTTTGGCTTGAAGGCCAGTCTCGGCTCCAGCGGGAAGTCCTTGCTGCTTTGGTTAGAGTGCTTCAGTTTGAATGGTCTGGGGTTTGTTGGGTGGGGGATGTAATCCGATTTATAGGTGGTGGTGTTTGCAATGTGTTCTGGTTCCTTCGCCAGTGCAAGCATGTTGCCTAATCCATGCTTGACTGTCAAACCGCCTTTCAGGATGATTGGCTGGTGCTTGCTGCCCTCCCAATGTTTAAAATCATCTGAGTGGAAAAAACAAAGCGGATTTAACTCAGGATGCAAATTTTGCCATATTCCTTGATATCTCACAGTAATATTCTTGAAGTTGCTTACTTTGATAGGCGCTCTGGTAGTCAGTCCTGGATGGTGTCTGGTTTGCAGGACTGAGTGGGCCTTTGCATCGTCTGTAGTCTGGCTCTGGTGGCTGTGGGACCTTTGGTGGCTTTTTTATCCATTTTTGCTGAATGTAAAATGATCTGAAACACACGACATACGATGAGCAGACCAACACATTTTTACTTCATGAATGATAGAAAACGAGAAAGATGCCACACCAACAACTTGTTTTCCTATTACCATTAATCAGCTGATTTCAGAGCAAAGATTACACAGTAGTCTTTGTTTTTTTGTGCACTGAAATGTTGTCATGGCCAGTTCAGTCTTATTTAGCTGAGAAACCATCCATCAGTTGCTGTATGCACGTGGGCAGAGCGCCAGCCAGGTTTATCCCACTGTCCAAAATTGAAATATCTCTTTCCTCAGCTAACTAAAATCTAATGACATTATAAAGGGAAAAGAAAATACCTCAAAGAGGTAACCTCATGACTTGTCCCCTTCAGCGGATGGTAAGGGATCTTCTTTGTTGCTGTTGTCACGATTGCTACATAACAGGCGGGAGGAAGGAACCTCTCCTGGTACTCTGTGGTCATGGAGGTCTTTGTTTGGGGTTTCAGAGAGTGCTTCCTGGAAAGTTTATGGAGTGCATCATCACTTTAAAGGGGATCTATTTTTGCCTTTCATGCATTAGTTTCAAATAATGGTAACACAAAATAATCCTTGTGAGGCATCAGTTTAGGATGCTTGCTGCTCTAAACGCCCACTTTCATGCCCTTTTTTCTTTATTCTTGGCTCTGTAGTGTCAGTGACAAAAATAATCCTAATATAGCCATCACAGGCACATAACTCAGGCTGTGAGCACAGCACCTCCACCCACCTGCTGTTCAGACCTTCTGGTTACGGAGGCTGCCAATCAGAAAATGGCTTAAAGGGAGAGGGGCTGCAAAATGTTTTGAGTTTTTTTTTTTTTTTTTCACAGCCTGCATCAAGTAGAGGTGGGTAGATCAATCTTAATATCGATAGTATTGATACCAGTGTTGATATTGGTATTGGATCAATACTAATGTGACAGATCAGTACTTTTCTATCCTCTAAGTTCAGTATGCAGCAAAAATAGACCTTAAACATACACTAAGAAAAATGTCTGAGCCTTTTTGTATTGGCTGCTACATCTATTTTACTTATAGCCTATAGCACATTTAAACAACAGAAATTAATCAAAAGTGATTTAGAGACAAACCCATTTACACCTCAAGTCTTTAAAAACAAACAAAAAACAAAAGCGGTTTCTAAATAGATGAAACACTGAAATGATAAGAATAACAATGATCTTTTAAGTAAAAATCAGTGATTTAGTAGTCATTAAAATGTGTTCAGATTTTGCAAATTTATGACTTTTAATGTTATAAATCACATAATCCAACATAATGTGCCTTTTTAAAAAATATCGGTAATGGTATAGGTAATACTTGCCCTGTATGTACTTTTGTATTGAATTGATACAAAAATCTGCGGTATGGCACAGCAATGATATCAAGGTTCAGATAATTAAAGATTTGTATTTAAATGTAGTTTAACTCAACTTTAATTTCAAAAAAGCAAAATAACGGGTTTTTTTGGGGTTTTTTTTTTTTAGGGTTTCAGCGGTGGAGTTAGCACCGCCAGTCCAAATCCCTCATAGCATTTTTAACTGAAAAGAGTGTATCCTATAGCATAAAGTCTGCTCACACCTCTTTTGGTGACACACAACTAACTACAAATGCTTCGTGTCCGTGTATCTGCACGCCAGCACATTCCATTAAAATTCAGTGAAATTTGAAAAAACACACGCAGAAACAAGCTAGCTCTTTCCGTTTTCGCATAAAACTGCTGAGTTTCCAACGAAAGAAAATATCTCTCTCTCTCTCTCTCTCTCTCTCTCTCTCTCTCACGCACACACGCGCACACACACGCGCACACACACAACTGAGCTCACTTTATCTGCGCAGCTGGCTGCTCGTTGGTCTGCTGTCTGGCAGTTTTCAGGTGCATTTCTGCACCCTGGCTGGTTCTCGGCATCCCGCAGCTCCGACTTGTGGCAGTTCCGCTCTGTGGTCGCTGCAGGCCTAAAACATATGAATAATTGACGGCGTGAACATGGGACGTGTGCTGAACGAGAGTGGCTCGCGGCTAAAAATAAACATCGGTGGATTCGTGTGTGATGCGGGCCGGTTGTCATGGCGAGGACGCAGGCTGTGAAGATGCGCGCGTGCAGCGAGACTCGAAACCTTTGCTCGAAGCGCTGTGTGCATGTCACCCGTGGATTTCTTTTTGCAACGTCACGCGGACTCCCATCTGTCACTTTGTAACTGCTTTGAGGGCATTTCTTTCTCCCCACTCCCTCCCACACCCTGCCCTAAAAAGCATAAAAGCATGTACACGTGCACCAACAACTACATATAAGTTGGAGTGGTCTGAAACAAACCGTGACCTCCCCGTGTGACCTATCCACAGAGTGTATGGTCCTGAGCACAAGTCTTAACAATTAGGTCTTGAATTCGTCAGATCTGGTGTAATGCTATGATCCCTCACTAGATGGCGCCCGCACATTAAAAAAAGACCCATGACTCACAATTTACTTCACTTCTTAGTCTTTCTTGACACCAAGAATCAAATAAATTAGTTCATCCGTAATAAAAACTCTAAATGGTAAATGGATTAGTGCTTATATGACACCTTTTCTGCTCTTTTACTCATAGCGCTTTTTAGAACATGACTTATTCATGTACCTTTTTCTAGTGCTTTCTATCTAACATTCGGACACTAGTGGATGCATCTGAGAGCAACCCAGGGTTCAATATCTTGCCCAAGGATACTTTGACATACAGACAACAGTAGCCAGAGATCAAAACATCAACCTTACAATTACATAAGTGACCTGCTCTTCTTTCTCCAGAGTCACAGGACCAAGTAAAACTACTTGTTTCAGTTTGGTGCTAGATACGATGAGCGCATAAACAAAAAGAATGAATATATATATATATATATATATATACCCATGAGACCAGCACTATTTTTCCAGTCTTCTGTTGTCCAATTTTGGTAAACTTGTGCAAATTGTAGCCTCTGTTTCTTCTCAAATATTATGGTTTTGAGTCCCATCTGGCTTGCTGACAGCAGCACCCATCTGCTTCATGTTTTGACACATTGTGCACTCAGAGATGCTCTTCCGCGTACCTTGGTTGTAACGATTGCTTATTTGAGTTTCTGTTGTCTTCTTGTCAGCTCAAAGCACATTCTGAAACACTCACCACCAACAATGGCACATTCAAAGTCACTAAAATTCAGCTGAACTTCAGCGGGTCATCTTAACCCTGTCTATGTGTCTACTTGTACTGAGTTGCTGCCATGTGACTGGCTGATTAGATATTGGTGAAGGAGCAGGTGAACATGTGGGTACACAGTGAAACTTCATTTACGCTGATGTTTAATTTGATGTTTGGCATGGTCTAAAGATACACAGTAAAAAAAAAAACACAATAAAAGATACAAGATGAAGATTAGAGAAAGGACTCATGTAAAACAAGTTCAGACAGAAGCTAACTTGTGTATGATAATTGAGCATAGAAACTGAAAGCAGTGTTTTACATTCAGTCAGACTTGAGGAACTTGGCATGATCATCAATCACTGGGCTGGTGTTTGATATAACCAACCACTTTGCATAGAAGTTATGTAAAATGACTCTTTCCAAATAAGAGTCTCATAGTTCAAAAACTCCAGAGAAGACCACCCAACAGTTTCATATAAGGTGCAAAGATCTGTACTATAAACACCTCCAGTACTGAGCCTGGGAGTAGCATCAGAACAAAAAAAAAGACGATTTAATGAACTCACAGCATCAGAAGAGCCTTGTATTTATTTAATTGGACACTATCAGCCTAACAGGCTGGCTAACTTAATGAATTCCTGTGCAAAGTGCCTTTTAAGTCAATACACATTAGTCAGTAAATTGGATGAAATACAAGCTGCTGACAGACTGCCCATCTATAAAAATGGGCTCTATCCCTAATGCACAGGTGTCATTTCTCCCAGCTCTGGCTGATTAGACTTTCGCTCGGGATGAGATTGGGAATTGCACGAGGACACGGGACCTCATCTGCTGATTCTAAAGTGGCGATTTTGTGCTACAAAGCTAAGAGCAGAGTAGGGAGACTTAAGCAGTTGAGGAGGCTTCACCTGAATGAACATACTAAGCTTGACTGTAAGACCATGTGAGTATTTACCACGGACGAAAAAACTCCTGGATTTTGTGCTCGGATGAAGCGTTACATCATGCAACAAAACAGCAAATCCAGTTTTCCACTTTTGTTGTCACCTGATGATTTCAGAGTTTTCTAATTGGTTACTGACTCCACAAAAACAGTGAGAGCAATTAAAAAAAATAAAAATACAATCACTCTCCAAAAATGACGTGTTTTCTTTCTCTTGAGGCAGATTTTGACAATAACTTTTTGATCTAAAAGATACAGATCTCCAGTAGTTTTAGTTTCAGGTTACAAGCCAGAGATTCGAGTGCTGATTGTGCGGGGTCAAGCGCCACTTCAGAAAACAAACTACTGCAGAAAATCCTTGATTGGTGTTGGAACATAAATACAGAAAACCGTGTCAGATCTGCACCGATAACTCGGACATCTGCAGCTGTGCCTGTGGACTCTGCGCGTTTCCTTCATTCTGACTGACTTGGAGTGGAGCTGCATTAAAATGCAAGAGAGCTGTAAAGAAGAGCCTCGGAATAAGGAGTCAGGAGGATGGGGAGGTTTATGGATATTTGAAGTCTTCTGCCATTAAGGATTTCTGACTGCAAATGAGAAAAATAATTCTCTATTCAGTATTACTCAGAATTAATTTCGGCATCTTGAAACGTGTGAGGCATGTGGAGAAATAGATTTGATGTTCATGGGAGGAAATTGGTGCACTTATCCTCCACTGTGAGTGGCGTGCCTTTTATTTAATGTTGAGCTGTATATGTTCTCATGAACAAAATCAGGAAACATCATTAAATGAAAAAGACCGACAGTTCAGCTGTTCATTCAAACTAACAGCACTCTGCATGTCAGTCTTTCTGCACGTGATGCATAATAAGGGGAGCTCTTGCATTGATGAATACAGCACAAGTAAGCCAGATGGTGTTACCATAGCCCAGTAGATGCATTAGATTGTTACTGGATGTGGATTAGAGTTGATGCAGAGTGTGAGAATTATCAAAATGTTGATTAACACCTTAGCAAAATTGAAGGACTCAAACAGTCCAGATGTGGAGTAGACAGTGGGGTCACGAGATACTATATAGTCATTCTGTTATTGGACTTTGTTGCCTTTTATTCCCCAACTGAGGGCTATTAACCCAAATCAAGTCCTATGAAAAACGAAATACACTTAATGTTTCAATAGCTTGTAAAACCACCTTTCACTGCAATAACTTGAAGTAACAGATTTCTGTTTGACTTTATCAGCTTCACTTCATTGACCTCTGCGGGCATTCATCCTGTCCTTTCACAGCTCTCTTAATCTCCTACCACAGTATTTCAGTCAGGTTGAAATCTAGACTTTGACTGGACGATCGTAACACCTTGATTTGTTTCTTTTTTAGTCGTTCTGTTGTAGACCTGCGCTGCTTGGGAGTCACTGTGACTGCAAAACAAGCCCAAATCATCACCCCTCCACCAACGTGCTTGATAGTTGGTTTGAGGTGATTGTGCTGATATGCTGTGTTTGGGTTTTGTCGAACATGCAGTGCACTATGGCCAAACGTAGCACCTTTCTACTACTTACCTTCTTAAATTTTTGGAAGAAGTGAGACTTGAGTTCATTTTTTAAAGTTTGTTTTTCACATAACTTTATGTGAGGAGAGTTTGCTCTTTGAAGGAAGAACATAGATGACATTAGGGGTCTCAAAACATGAATTCATGTGGCTATGCACTGACTCTAAAAATGAATGACTTGTTTGATTGTTTACCTAATATTGCTGCAAGTTTGTCAAGTTACTTAATGATGCCTGAACAAAGAGGCCCATTGTCACATTATTAGACGTACTTACAGGCTAGCTTCTATGATTTTTGTAATTGTGACCTAACCAAGCACAGTCTGGCAGGGGTGTGTCTGTGGATAGGCTGGGGTTTCATTTTTTTTTTTGTTTATTGTGGTTTAAAAAAAGATTTATGACAATGATGTTACCATGAAATCAAAAGAAAAATAGGAAGCAGTAAAGCAGTTAGTGAAATCCATCTGTTACTTTGATGTATTTTTTTTTAGCAAAGCAATGAAACTGAAAAAACAAGTGCACAGGGGTGGTGAGGAAGTCTGAAACCATCTGCGATGTAGATATTTCATTTTTAAAACCTTTAATTCTGCTCATATTTTCTTATGAGCCGTATGAATATTTGATACAAATACAGTTTTGTGGGTCAGTTGCTTGCATCCAATAGCTAAATGCAGAGATCAGTGCATTGAGCTACTGTATATTTTTATTGTTCTGTCGCCCCCGTTCACATTGATTATTTATGTAACATTGTCTTAGAGCCGAATGCAGCATTTATCCCAAACATAGTTCAGTCCTGAGCAGACCTCATTCATGTTTGTTCTGTTGAAGCCCACAAATGGTCCAAACCAATAATTTGCTCACTCTAGGCAGGCGGATGTCACAAAATCAAAAAAGAATGCATACTGTTACTGTAACCTGTGACCACATATTGATTCGGTTGTGCAGTGCATGGCACTTTGCTTACTTCATCTAAGTCACAATAGCAGTTTCCTCTGGAAAAAGAAAAAAAAAACATGCCCACTGCTGATTTGGAGGTCCATTGTGTAGGATTTGGGAGACACTGTTGCAATGGAATATACATAATTATGTTTTTACTACTGTATAATCACCCCAAAGTGTCATTTTCTCTCATTTTAGAATGGTCCCTTCATATTTCTATAGGGAGTGCGTGCTCTTCCACCCACAGTTTGCAGTGTTGGACCAGAGTGGACATTTAGAATTTGTAGTGGCCACCAGCTTGACGATGGAGGGTGAGGCCGCTGAATCCTGCACATGGTCCGTTTAACTCAAGTAATCATGTGGGCTATTTTTGCAAAAAGTTTCAAATGAATTTTAAAAAATGTGGCTAAATGTGTCCTTGTCCTTACTGATCATTACTTCTCATCAACAAGCTAATGGCAACTGTACCCCCCTGGGCTGAAATAGCCCAAAAGGAGTGAGCCAATAAATTATGTTAATCAGTGGGACACGTTGGAGGCGTGTTGTTGCCTTCGTGAGGGGGGGGGGTGGGGAGCATGCCTGCGCCACGGAAAGGCTTCAGTCTTAATGCTGTGTCCTCTGCGTGCGCATTGCCTCCCGCTTCCACGCTCTCCCTCTCTACTGTTGAGTGCATAAGAGCGGTTTCCTCTGCAGACCACTTTGCAAAGCTCCGTGCAACAAGTTTGCAGGAGCAGCAGCGGCACGCCGTCACGCAGGTTGACTTCACTCGGCTGGAGCTTGAGCGGCGCTCCACTCATCCATCTGTCGCTGTCACCACAAAGTCACCGTACGTGAACGCAGCGTTGCAGGCGCACGCACGCTCGCTCACTCACTCACACAGAGCAGAGTGCCATAAATTGGTGACTCCGCGCCAGATGCGGTTTGCTCTCAGCAGCGCGTGGAGTTGTTAGTTAAATGGAGAACGCAGTGGCGAGAGGAGCATCTAAGTGCATGGAAAAAATGGAGAAAGAACTGTCACCCCGGCAGAAGCGACACTACTGCCGCACGACTGCGCTGAACGTCTTCTCCTCGTTTTGCTCCGTGGCGTCCGTCGCCTTCTGCATTTTCCTGAGCATTAGCGGAGCTGACATCAAGAACCGAGTTGTGGATTTGGAGAGTGCCAAAGGCGAGCACACCTTCACCCGTGCCCCTGGCTACTCCGTGGAGGATTTCAATTCACTGATAGAGGAAAGAGTGGACGAGCTGCTCTCTCAGGTAAGATTGGCTTATGCGCTCGGCTCTCCGGCACTTTGTTGTTGAGCCCTTCACTTGCGCGTAAATGGACTGTGGTTCACTCAAAGGGCGAATGAATGAAAAATGATGCTTTTCTTTCACCTTTCAGCGCTCCTATGAGAATTTCGTCAAGATTCGGACAGCCAGACAAACATCACCTGAATGCAACTGCCCTCCAGGTAAAGGAAACTACTTTTCCAGTGCGGTGCGGGCGCGGGGTTGCATGTGGGAGTGTGAGGTACTGGCTTTTAAAGCGGGTTTGACTCCGAGCACAGGCTGGTGTGAGAATGAATGGAAGCTTTTCAGGGACAGGTTTTTGTTTGTTTGCATGTTTGTAGTTGATTTCATTGAATCTGATGAAATGTGACAGTGCTGATAGTTCAGGGGAGGTCTCCTGTGAAGGATGCGGACAGCTGAGCGCTCAATGCACCTAACAGAAAGAAAGGCATTTAACAGCCGTCTATACATAGAGGTGCTGAGAGATTGTCCGACTTGTGATGTTGCCTGCTCCCTTGTTCACATGGAGGAGAAGTGGGAGAGGCTGAAATTCACATTTCTAACCAGTAGATGGAAACATTTATTCCTCCAGTGTAGCGCAGCATTCTGGTCATTTTAGGACTGAGCCGAGGTTGGGTTGCCAGTGCATCGTAAGTGGGGGGGAGTCGAGGGGAATGTTCTGGATTTGAACTTGTGGGTTTTTGGTTTACTTCTAAATGTTTGCCAAGCCACTATTGTGCATCAGTGTAGGTTAGCCTTCAGGGGGAAAAAAAAGAAGAAATTAATAAAAAATAAAAACAGCCAGTCCTGCTCTTGAATGTGTGATTGACAGCTCCAGTTTCACTGCAGTAAAAAAAAGAAGAAGAAGAAGAAGAAAAGATAGAAATTATAAAATAGCACCGACAGAAAACAGATAAAAAATACAACATTAGCCGATAAGGTGAAATCCAGATGGTGCATCGGGGACTTTGAGGGGTTGAAAATTACAAAAAATCTCTCACACCTGCCCTTAAAATAGCTCACGAGTCCCTGAAAACGAGGGACGGTGCGTAAAAATTGCTGCAATTTTGTAACAATTAATGCAACGTTTTTGTTCATCCCCTTGAATTAAAGCTAAAAGTCTGATTGTTAAGCCCACATTCAGTTAATGACTCAGGCACCAGTTCTGTTTTTTCAACAGCTACAATAATGTCACATCTCCATGTCCAGACATATACAGAGATAACAGGGTGTCAGATAAGGGCTATATACTGTCAGTGATAAATAAAATGTGTCTATTTCAACTGATTCTCAGATAAAGTGAAGGATTCAGTCTTTGCCCAAAAGTTATGCATTTTAGCATTTTAGGCTAAACGACCCAGTTAAAGTCCATCCATCATCTGAAAACTGCTTCGTCATAAAGCCGAAAACAGGGCTGTGTTTTCTCGGCTCCTGAAAGTGCTGACATTGTGGAGTTATGTTCTTTACAAGTAAGTAACATCCTGCGGATTTTTTAAGGCTTTTTTAAAATTACCTTTACATGCTTTTTCATACATGTGCCAAATATCAATATGAGCACCTCGAGTAATGTGTTCAAAAGGTCACCAGCAAGCATCCCGGCTCCTTAATGGTTATCCGACAGATGGGATGAATTGCTCCTTGATGTCAGAATGAAGTACGCTGTATGGCCTGTCTAATAGCATGTTACTGCAAAGCACTCTAGTAACATTTCCATGCTCTCAGTGAACCACACGTGAACCTTTGCGTTCCTTCCTGGCACACTGCTGAACCACTAGGTAGACGGCATGCTGCGGGACGCTGACATGTTTTCACAACTTTTTAAAGTTTGATGAAGAGGGGATCAGCCTCAGTCAACTCCAGCTGGGAATGTTACACAGTAAGTGTGAACATACTGTAGGTGACCTTTCTGGAAAAAGTCACAGTGCATAGTGGTGCTTGGAAGGTTTCATGGAAAATTCTCGGGTATTGGCAAACATCTGCGCTGCAGGTCTGAAATTAAGGTGTTGAATCCCAACCAAAGAAAGTGCTTTGTTGTTGACCCTCAACCCCTGACCTCCCCTGTTTTTTTCTTTTTCCTTCACCCTGCCAAATATGAACAGCAACGCAATAAAAAATATGTTTATATACCATAATCAGACACGGGCACAAGAAGAAACGAGACTAGTGCGAGTGATAATCCCAAACGAAAGATCCTTAATCTTCAGTTTTCACAAGTGCTCTATCAACTGCAAATGTCTCATCTGCAGAGTGGGCATGCCTGAATTAATGAGCCAGAAGTACTGCGAGTATTAACCATAATGAGACACTCACAATCAGGCGGCTCTCTGTTCTCAATCCCTGTCATATGTTTGCTATTTATTTTCTCCCTCCACAGTTCTGTAAAGGGGCAGAGAATAAAACAATGCAAACATTTCACATCAAATGAAGCGAGACGACGCTAAAAACCAAGACGGCTCCGAGCTTGATCCTGGAAGCTGGCAGCTAGTTGTGGTCTCTTATCCCCCCCTCCCCAACCCCCATTTATTTTTTTGAACTATGATTTCATACAAAACACATATATCATCAGTGTACTTTGAAGAATCTGCAGCGTAGTTTAAAAATCCAAACGCTCACGCAGTGTAAGCGTATTACGCACGCAACTTTCAGTAATACTTTGTTAGTGCTTTGGAGCGTGCTCTTTCCAGGCAAATAACTTTATACTCTATGAATTCTGAATGGGCTCACTCAATATCTAGCCTCTCCTCTGTGTAGGAGACAGCCTGTGGCTCAGATGAGGTCTTTTTTTTCTCCCTCTCTCTCTTTGAGGGGAGGACCGTAATGTGCTTTTCACAGTCTTCACTTTATTGCTGTCAAAGAAGATGGAGTGGTTACACAGACAGAGCAATGGTCCATAGCTTGGGGATATTTTATAGGTTGTTCCTGAATCATGGGAAGTTTTTCGCCGTCTTTATCTGAGAAAGTTGGCTGTGAACTTCTACTGTGTTTTATTCATGCTGATGTCACTCCTGGCGGGAAAAAAAGTGATGGGTTTGCCGATGCTGTTTGTCATCTTAACAGCAAGGGGGGGTATCGCTTTGTGTTATTACTCAGTTATTACTTTCTGAGGGAAAAACACCATTCTGACACGGGCTAACTTTTCCCTGCAAACTGGCACAGTCTGTAGTTGAGCTAGAGATGTGTCTCCTGGGGTGGCAGTTCCTGTCAGTCGGTCCATCTCTTTGGTGCAGGCTGAAATATCTCAACCAGAAGGACGTTTCACTCTGACATTTACGGCCCACAGAGGATGACTCCTGCTGATTGCTAGACTTTTCCCCTTCCTCAACCAGCGTGTTAACACTTCTTGGATGGAATGGCATGAAATTTAATATTAATAATCCATCCACCTCCCACTACATCGCGTGCAGACACATTTGCTCCCTGTGAAAAATCACAATTTTGTCTTATATGACAAAGCCAGCAAGCTAAGACACCTCAATCAAGCCGTCAGATGAGGTCGGCATCCATGTGTAAAGGAACAAACAGGTGGGTTTAGCATATGCTGTTAAATGATCCGGATAGAAACTAACTAAACCCACAGAAAGCTAACCTAGCATGGACTGCAGGATAGATTAATAGCTCAGTAAGACACAGAAATGGAGACTGCCACGCTCTCCTATGGTTTTTTTCACTTACCCAGTGAGGAGCAGGGCGAGCCTTTTCACGCCATTAAGGAGACAGAAAATTACATTAGAGACAGAAAAACGAGAGGGGAAAAATGTTACAGGGAAAAAGGTTCAGGTTGATCAGGGATGAAGAATAGCGAAAAAATATATATTTGGAGTGTAGAGTGGTAAAACGTAAGCTTACCAGATCTCCAAATAGCCCACGTATGTCTGACAAAATAGCCAGCAGACAGAGTAAGTGTGTGTGTGAGTGCCAGGTTTTGACAAGAAGGTACACAGCGTGAATTAAAACATATGGATTGAATTTTAGTGTGAGTTTAGTGTGTGGTGGGGAGCCCAGCAAAGAAACTGCAGAGCCAAATTACTCACTTTGAACAACAGTCAGTTATCCTGAGCTTCACATTGTCTGAAAACGTATTTTACACCCTCCATTACAATTAAGGAGTAAATCAAACCTGTGAAACCATCATGATGTGAGAATGTCTCCAGTCGCACCCACACCGTGCTCTACACTGAAGCGAGTCCCTTTATAATAATTGTTTCAGCATTCGCGGGCTGTTTCCCTTCTTCTTGTTTTTTTAAAATGTGCGTGTACCTTCTCCTTCCCTGGGATCTGCATTCCAAACAGGGCCTGTTGTTTAATGGGACCATAATAAAATGTGCCGTCAGCAAGCACTGGTGGTTTGTGCTTTCTCCTGTTTACTCACCCATACGCCTAATTCCCCGCACAGCCCCCTTTCCCCACTCTGCAGCATTTCTTGATGTTAACACTTCAAAAAGCCTGGCAGCAAAACACTGGCTGAAGCACTCTTGAGAAAACAGGAACATATTACTTGTAATGTGTGGGACTTTGTTCTCCCTCCCAAAAAAATACCCAGTAGTGCTTGTCAAGTGCAGAAGGGCAGCAGGGGGCCACATCAGCTGGATGTTCTGTCTTTTAGATTGCAAAATACAATCATAAGCACATGCAGCTTTTTTCCTTTCATCCTTGTCATCTCCTGACTTGATCTGATTTCTTTACCAAGAGCGAAAATACACACATTTCAAACCAGTCCCAACTTTCTCCACCCAATCGCTCCTTTTCAACTCTTTGTGGCCACGCTGGTTTCCAGTCTCCCTTTCTGGCTCGCCAAGTGTGTAATCCCTCTCGCCTGATACAGTTACAGTCATGCCAATCCCCTCAGATATCCTCACCTCAGTAGAGGCAACTGGTAATTAATCACTGACAGCTTTTGAATTAAGCCCTCTGTGTGGTTTGGTGGTGGGAGGTGCACTAATAGCCATGTAATCACTGAGTGATAGGTAAAGCTAAGCAGACTTCCAGGTAGCCACTGAGGCCAGCTGCTTCTGGTTAAGTGAGTCCGGTTAGGCTGTTTTTGCGACCACGTGAGGTCGGAGACAATGTTGGAGCCCAGGAAACTTTGCCCGGAGGCAAAGGTGAACAGGCAATTATAATTTTGATCGCTGTTCAATTGCATATAAGTATATCGCCATAAAAAGAACAGTGGACTCCAGATAGTGAATAACATCTTGCCGGGGTCATTTTATGCATGAAAAGCCTGACTCATTCACCTCCGACTCCACATCATTCCCAATAAATTGACATGACGTGATTTATCGGGATGAATCATCACAAGTGGTACTTTTACCTTAATTTTCTAAATTTACACAAGGCTGGTTATAAATGGCAGGGAACACATGGTTTCTTTATTTGACACAACAGTTTTTACGGGAGATGGTGAAGTCGCTCTGTTGAATGCACTGGAACTGACTGCAGGGCTTTGAAAGGGTGACGCACTTTTCTCTTTTTAACTATACATTAAGCTGAGGGGACGCTCATAATGGAGAGCAGATCACATGATCTTTCTATGAGCGATGTCAACAGCACTCTGCTGGAGATTCAAGCACCTCAGGCTGGGAGAACGGGGCCAAAGGAATGGACCAGAATCCAAATGCTCTTGCCTAATGGTTCGTCTCATGTGTCCTCGAAACATTTCCTGGCGGTGATCCTCAGTCGTCATTTTGTGTGGAATAAAGCAGGAAGCATGGAGATCCTGTCTTGGCTGCTTGTACACTTACTACTTGGAAATGAAGAGGTTTCCATCACCAGAACTTTGAAAGCCTGTGGCACACCCAACCACTTAATAAAAGAATTGTCTCCTTTTATTTAATTTTTTGACATGCTTTCTTCTTTGGCACGTTTTTGGCATTATCAAAGCACAACGCTGAACAATGAGATCCAAATTATTAAAGGTGGAGCACCCTTAGAGCAGTGTGGCTTTATGCCTTTCGTTAAGGCTTCTCGCCCTGCGTGCATGTGCTCAAATGCTCGTTCTTGTTCCTAATTTGGGAAGTTAGTCCTCACAGTTTGTGTTTTTTGTTTTTTTTAGATCAAAATGTAGGAGCAAAAAAGATTCTGCAAAGATGATTATAAAACGTCATGCTACGCTCCAGCCGATTAACCGGATGTCCGCATGTTCTTCTTGGTGGTCGTGATGCATGCTAACACAGCCTCTGCTCACATTGCCCTGTAACCTCCAGTGTGAAATCACTGCTGTTGGTCTGCCTTGATGCTCCCTCTCCCAGGATCTGGCAGGCTTATGTGAGAGCAGGGTGGCAAATCATCCACAAAAGACGACTTATAAACCCTCTGCCTCGTAGCACTGGGTGCCCTCTGACACTAGATTGAAAGTTGAAGTTGTGCTCCCTCTGAAAACTACTGAAGTCTCCTTCTTCATGAGCCTGCATACTCATCCCTGACCTGCTAGTATTCAGACAGATGTGATACCCTTTCAATGCCTCTCCTGGGGAAGCGTCTAAAGTAGTCATTGTTTGCCATTTGTGAAGCGTTGCTGGTGGTACATGCGCGTGAATAACTATTACAGTGACATTACTGTAATATTACATTAATTGGCTGGTAACCATGTTGCTAGTGTTTCTCAGCATCATGCTCTCTGATTTAGATTTCAGTCTAACCCAATTGTCTGAACGAGTACATGTTTAATTTCTTTTCACTGTAAGAATGGCTTTCCAGTGTCTGTCATCAAATTCAAATCAGTATACCGTAGCTTGATGATGCCAGCTTTCATGGAAATTCTGGGCTCCAGACAGAAGAAAACTAGGAACCCCCGAGGCGATCCCCACATGCTCCTGCACCCGCCTTCCTTGCCTGTGGCTTTGTGCCCCAGGCCTGTCAGGCCTCGCAGGCATGGAGGATGGCGGGTGAGGGTCACAGATGCCGCTGCTCTGTATTTTATCAGCCTAATAAGAATAGTCACTGCAAATAAAACAGGCTGGTGTGCCACAGCAGAAAGCGATAGTTTTGCTAGTGTGTGGATGTCATGCAAACTATTGTTGATATAGTCTACTTGCTATTTATGGGCTTTTCTAGAAACAATACATGGATGGCCTTTGCTGAGCCCCATGTTTTGTTTATATGCATCATTTACTTAAGTCCACAGTCTGATTGCAGCTTGAGCTTTTCCATGTAATGATCACTTCCACAGCTCCAAAAATGGCAAATCCTGATTCAGATTGTAGGTGATCACAGAGAAGCTTTCTATCAGTAGAAGAGCTGGTGACACTGAGACAAACAGTGATCGAAGGTCAGCAATCTTTAAGTGCTCAGAAATCAACCTAACACCAACAGTACTCAGATCCCATATGGAAAAGATATATATAAATCTTATAAAGTTTGTATCTGTCTTGTGTGAAACTTGTATGAAAAGCATATAAGTGTGAAAACAGATATAAGATCCCTTGAAAAATTATATAATGAAACTTGTATGTTTTGGATACTTACTAAAACAATATATGAAAGTAATGCGAAAGTGGCCACTTTCATGAGTAAATCATGTAAGCCTTATATGATTTACTCATGAAAGTGGCCACTTTCATGAGTAATCACATATAAGTTTTTACTATTTCTTTTCCGTATGGGATGGGCTGGACGTATAGTACCTTTCTACTCAACGTGAGCACTCACAGCACGTTTTAAGATGAGTCTCATTCGCCCAATCAGTCACTCACTCACTCCGTGTCTTTCGAAAGGATGCCTTGACACATTACTTTTGGAAAAAGAAGCCAAAGACACATACCTCTGTTTGCATCGGAGGAGCTGAAGTAGAGTAGGCAAAGAGTTTTAGTTCCGGTGTCAAAGTGAATCTGTCACCATCGTGCATCTCCATCCTAATAACGCAAGCTCTGAACTCATTAAGGAAAACTCAGAATGCTTAATTCCTGTGTCGTGTTCCTCTTTACATAAAGAGTTTTTCTTTTGCACACTGAACATGCATTACTGTGTACAGAGAGGCTCAAACATTCAAGAGATGTAGAGAACACTTGAGGAGGACTTTTATTTCCAGGGTTTTTTGTATATTTCAAGTTCAATTATTTACAGTGGTTGTAAACATTTATTAGCGCTAATAATTTGAAACGCCCGCTCATCAATTTTTAAACCATATAGTTTCAGCACAAACAAGCAGGCAGTCCCTCAAGCTATTCAAAGACAGCGGGGAATCAGGCAATTTGTCAAAGTGGAAAAAGTGATGGAGGCAAGCTGGGTTTGCCCAGCGGCTGGCCAAATGATGCATGCTCCCAGACTCCCCACAGGGTACGCCAAGCAGTCGGTTGGATCAGACTGTTGTGTTTCCCGTCCAATGGGCTGATACACCTTTTCTGGGTGTTTCTTAATGTTTATTTTTACTGCCTCTTCTTCTAGGTTCATTTTAAGATATCATAATGTCCCGCATCAAATCCTCTTGGCGTCCTTGATGACAACCAGTAAACAGAGGACTTGCGTACTGTCTGGCGGCTCTTACTTCTCTGCTAAATGTGAAGTAAAAAATGAGTCATGCTGTAGATCGGGGAGGGTAATAAAAACACTGAGCAATTATTCCAGCCCTTTTGCACTCACTTATGTGCTATTGCACATCTGTGAACACAACTGGACAGCAGAATATGCTGATATCACCCCCCTCGGAGTACAAATATGGAGACAACAGTATCACAGAAACATGCCACCACAGAGCCTTTGTAGCTTGGCGATCGGCGCTGGGAAATATTTTTATGTTATTATGTGTCCTTTCTCAATTAAGAAAGGAAGAAAGCGTGGAATAAAATGAAACGAGGCCATTCATTCTTAATCTCTGTCAACTGTGATGTTAAAAACAGCGTGGAATGCGGTTTTCTAATTACAGCTTATGTAATACTATTTTTCCACAATATTTATGATTACTTTTCCCGCCCTTTAGCATGCAATTAATCTAGAACACGCAGTGAAATAACAACAAACAGTACGGTGCCCCACGCGGCAGCTTGCCAGATTTAGCCTACCTGTGAACGTACATGCGTGTACTGCATCAATGTCAGCGAAGGTGAATCGATACGCAGAAAGTCGCTTCGTCGTCTGCTCAGACGGTATTGCTTCGAGAGAGCCCCTCCCCTTCTATCTGATGAAGAAGAGGGTAGAAACAGCTGTGTAAGCCACAGTTAAGGCTGGGAAAACCCAGCAGTAGACAGACAACCCTGTGCACTTTAATTTAATTGGCTGGTCATACGATACAGTTCAAGCAGGCTAGACGCCTCGTTAAATGGTAATTTCTGACAGCTTGATAAACGGCATTAATGCTGCGTGGTGGCCTTAAAATAGGCCTCATTTTTAGTCTTAAATGGAGGGACTAAATTCAGAAGTTGAAGACATAAATATAATAAGTGCCCATCTAATTGCTTTTCTTCTGTCAGCCACTTTGAAAACCTTACAAGCTTTTTAATACTTTGAAAACTTGCTGTCAGGTTATGTGTAATATTAGGAATTGCTTACAAGGGTAAAGACAGAGTGATGCATTCATGAAATAATTTTATTTGTTGAACCAGTCCCTCACACAGTCAGAAATCAGCAGGAGCAGGTATTTTGACACATTGTGAAAGGCTGCAAAACATATTGCAAAAGAACAAATGTGGGTTCGTACTTCTACTAGCTGGTTTATTACTATATCATGGAAAATAATCATTATCAAACTATATTATATTTTGGAATCACAAATGTAGTGATCACAACAACAGTCACCTCGAGGTACTTTATACTGTAAGGTAAAGAGCCTACAATAATACAGAGAAATCCCCACCAATCAGACGACGCCCTGTGAGCAAGCACTTGGCGAAAGTGATGAGGAAAAGTCCCTTTCAACAGGAAGAAACCACCAACTGACCCAGGCTCAGGGAAGGGCGGCCATCTGCCATGACTGCTTGGGGGTGAAGGGAAGGAGACAGGACGAAAGACAAGACAAGCTATATACAATTCAGTGCTTTTAGTGATGTACTTTAGACATGGTCAAGATGACCTACTGAAGTTAAAACCGAGGAAGGGGCAAGAAAGGTGATTTGGTTCACTTCAGAGAACGATCTCAAAAAGAGAAAATATCCAGTGAGTGGTTGTTCTCTGGACAAAAAGCCCTTCTCAGTGACATTACAAGTCTGGAGAGAAAAGCCAGACTGCTTTGGGTTGATAGAAAAGCAACAGGAACTTAAAGAATTCTTAGCAGTAAGGAGAATAAAAAGTACCTCTTAACATTTCAAATCTTGACAGGATTTGACATGTTGAGTATAGCCCAGTTGGCTTGAACAACATAAAAACATGAGTCCATGCTGATTTGTATCAAGTTCAGGCTTTTGCTGAGCTTCATCCAAACACCACAGCCTATCTGAATACTGTTGATGACCATATAGTTTAGAAGACTGTGCTTAATTTCAACCAGTTTAAATGGTGAGGGGATGTGAGAAATAAAGGACTGAATCATCACCCCAGATGGGACTCGAACCCACAATCCCTGGCTTAGGAGGCCAGTGCCTTATCCATTAGGCCACCGGGGCTCTGTCATTGGCTTCCTGTAATAACGATAGGTGGCACGAGGCAAACAACTGCATAATGGTGCCTTTAAACATATGTGTTACAGTGTACATGTATAAAAGTCATAATGTTTTTAAATCTGTCCACCAATTTAAAGGTAAGAGTAGCACTCTCTTTGCTCTGGTGCACACTGTTGATGATTATCTCCGCTGAATATGCCATTCATCTGGTTTCATGCTGTTCACTCTGAGGTTGATGGGTTGCTTCAGTGCATGCGTACAGTTGTTTTTGTTAGGTTTTAATGAATCCGCCCCACTGAGTGGAAATGTTATGAGATTGTAAAGCAGAATACCTCGTGCATATTTTATACGTCTCACTTGTAAACATGAAAGTATAAAGTTCATTTGTGCCCACTGTAACATCAAGCTGATGCGTTTTTACAAAAAGCCTGTCAAGTTGCACTTTAACTGTTTTCTAATGTTTACATGTTTGCATGTATTAATGTCGGTTTTATTATTATAGACATTACCGCGTTTGTGATATTAACTAGATTACTTGTTCTATGAGTTTTTCTAAAGTGTGCCCACACTTTGAACTTTTTTAAAATGAAGAATTTGCTTCAAGAAGAAAGCAACAGCGATGCCTCGGGTGTAATGCTTTAAATCAAATCCAGCTTTTCAGACTCTATCAGCCATCGTGACGTCATGCCGAGCTTTGTCGGGATCCAGGTTAATGAGCCACTTCCCATGAGCCCTGCTGCTATCTGAAGCATCTCCAGTTCTCATGAGTTTCTCGTACCGGTGCAGCAACCCAAAATTAACTCTTCACCAAGACTTGACTTTGTCTGTATGTTGGCTTGAACTTATCGCCTGCCATGGCAGTTGCATGGCAATTCAGCCACAGAGTCCACTGTATAACGTCAACATATTCTAAAACTTGAATGCATATTTGTGCCATGAACCTGTCGAGAAGTGCACTCCTGCAGAATATCATACTTAAATGTTCCGCTGTGCGTCAACGTTTACTCAAAGTTCAATCTTATGCTTCTGTTACAGATTTGCAGTTGTTTAATTGATGTCATTTTTCCTCCTTTTCTGTGAATTGTAAATATTTACTGTTTCGTAAGTGCACCTCCGAGTGTTTTATATACAAAAAAATCATATATATCCACTTTATGGTCATAATTCAGTTAGCAGTGTGTTGTCAAGGTTATCTCCACTGTGAGTCTGAACAAAACAAATAAAGCCTTTTGAAGACTTTCCCTTCACAGGAGATTTACCAGGTGTCAGCTTGACTGATCTGAGGTGCTTCAGGCAGAGATAGTGTCTCACTGTTAAAAATGGTAAAGATGTGAAAGGACCCATCACCTCTTTGCCCTTGAACTTCAAACAAATTACCTTCCCAGCATGCTTCCCACCTGCGCTGTTACTGTGAAACATTTTAATAGCTATGGTGGTGGTGGTGGTGGTGGGGGGATAAATAAAAGAAAAAAATAACGGAGAAGAAACAGGAATTAGCAGGAAGCTCGTTTCGGCTGATTAAATGGAGCGTAACGCTAGTATGTTGTGCTGTGGGATTTGGTACCAGAGATAAGATGACTTATCCAAATGCATGTGCAATCTGAATTTAAGTTATACGGAGCATTTCGTAAACATACTGACACGCTAATGACTCGTTCAGCACCAGCATGCGTTTGCTGTCAGCTCCCACAGACTTTCATGTAGCATAACAAATGAGAGGGAAAGTCTTTCACATGTGTGGGTTTCGCGGATCCCCAGTGTAACATAGACTTGATCATATACTTGTTTTCTTAAAGCAGTTAGTCATGCGCTGTTGGCTATCCCACCTATGAACTGGGAGGTACTTTTTTTTTGAGGTGGAGGTCAGTTGGCAGGAGCTGGCAAAGCATCTGCATTACCCCAAATGTCAGGGCTCAGTAATATGAGGGTGTAGGTTTCATCTGAGTGAGAACAGGGAATAACACGACATAACTCAGTGGAACTCAAGATTTAAACCAAAGAAACACTGAGTCCCACAGGAGCCGGTGTACTCTTGTGAATGTCAAACCCATAAATCTACATTTTGCCAGCGCCGGATCCAGTTGCAGTTTGAGACCGTGCTGCTAAATTAAAAGAAATCACTGAAAATTCTTTATTATTTCATATTTAATTCTCCGCTGAGGTGGATATTAAAGGTAAAGGTAAAAGGAGAGTATCATATTGTCTATTCAGCAAAGTCCTCTGAGACTTCCTAATATACAAAATTGGATGAAAACTCTTCACCACCCTTAACGCTCTATACGGATTGCATTTCTATGAGCAGTGGCAAAGCAAGACCAAAATCAGTGAGTTGGATATGAAGCTGCAGTACCTCTGAGAAGTGTCACGTGAAGCAGAGTACAGTGCTGACAGAGGCCATACGGCATCGTTTTAGGTTGCACATTTGCCCCGCGGGTGGCAGGCTCTGCTGAATAAATGCGATCTCTGCACAGGCTGTGCACATTCAGTCATTTTTAATAGCAAGTAACATTATTTGTGGGCACATGCGAGCTTGGAAGCTGACTGAGATGCTCAGGGTGAAAAACAACATCTTGCAAGTGCAAAGGCCGGTGTGAGAACTCGTAGAAGGAGGAAAAAATTATATACCTCTCTCTCGTGCTGTATCGTTCTCCTGACACTCTACCCCAGGTAGACTACTCCCCTCTGGCCTGTTCTCAGATTAGCATGTGTTGGCCAAAGTCAACATGGAGAAGAGTGAGGAAACAAGTTCTCATTCGCACTAAGGTTGCTAATACCTCACCATATCTGATGGCAGACTTTGAGATGTGTCACATGGACTGAAATAAATTTAAATCTAATAAATACAATGAGTGCATTATTACTTTTAGCTTAGATTTCTGGAGGGTGGAGACTAATAAAGTGCCTCTAAAGAGGAAAAGGATGTCTGGAGTTTGTGTGAAAAAGAAAAGTGTCAAATATTTGGACTGCACTAACTGTCTAACTCTCAGAAAACTTCAGGAACAAATAAAAACTCACGTGCAACAATACACAGCGCGTACCTGTGCATATCTATAACATAAACGCCTTTCCATTACAACGTGTGGTTTTTCCACAGTCAACCACTAAAGTACCCATAAAACAAAGCTGAGGGGGAAAAAGTGCTCGGCTGTGTGCGTCTGTGGCGAACACTTGTTGTTGTTGAGTTTTCCCATGGCAGAGGCAAATAGCTTGTAAAACAAGTTACGCAAAAGTCACCAAAACATCATCACGGCGCTGCTTGCCACTGCTTGATGTCAAAATTGGGTCATGTTGAAGGCCCTTCCCAACCCGCCCGTGTTTAATTGCCATGTGCTAAAGAATTTCCCATGTGCACACAAACCAGTCAAGCCTGGTGAGACCTAATAATTGTTCAGTCAACTCTTTGTGCTGCTGTCTGCATTCATGCTGCCAGATTTTTCCCCCCCTTCTTTTCTCCGAATGATGGCGGCACAGAAAGATTCGATACTTGACGGGGGTTATCTGCTCAGCAATCCCTTTGCTACATGAAAGACATGTTTAGCTACGTGGTTTCCGGGCCAGGAGCTAAGCTGTCTTTTTACAAGCAATCTTTGATTCACAAGGGACATTTATCCCTTCCTTTCCACCAGTGTTCCCCCTTGTCTGCTTTGTCCAGTTGCCTCTTTCTTCCTCTCAAAGGCTCTCTGCAGCTTCAGCGAGAGGAGCATAGGGACACAAGCTTTTTAGGGTCTACTGAATGGATTTATCGACTGGGTGAGGCAAAAAATAAATAAATAAATGAATAAAAGTGACCGAAATAAGCAGCAATGAGAAAAGCAGAACTGGTGAGGGGAAAAAAATACACTTTGTTTAAACCAGAGCAGCCTGTGTGTGCGTGCTGCTGATATGGATTTCCCCATGAGAAGGTTCAGGTCCCCAAATTCCTCCTCAAACAGGCCTCAAAAAAAAAAAGAGATTTATTTGGCTTTTTGCCTCAGACTTGGAGGGAGAAAATGGGAAGCAAACTGGGGTTTTTAGCATGCGCTCTCCAAAAAGGGTTTTCTGTGACGCTTCAGAATGATAAATTATAGAAATGTCTTTGGAGGCCACATTAAATGGTTCATGAAAATAGCAGGCCCTCTGAGAGTTAACTGTGCCTTCTCTGTTTAGCATGCTTTGATGATGGTAAATGGTATACTGTTCTATCTGCTGTGACCAAATGTCCAAGTCCTGAAATGGTTTCATCCTGAGGACTTTTGCCTTAGCGTGCCTTCTCTGTCCTGAGTACAGCAGGCCACCGGTGTGACTTGTTACGCTTGGTGTGGACTCTCTGGTGACACAGTTTCGTTACGGGTAGCTGGGATTTTACCTGCGCTCGCCAAATTCATTAGAGGCCTCTGAAACTCTAAACATGCCGCTCAGATGGAGCAGGTCAGGTTTTGCCCATTATTGATGTCTACAAATATCGAATATGTCGGTTAGGTCTTGTAGCATGGTTGTTGCGTGTATGTGTGTAGATGTGCGTGCAAAAATTCAAGCTTGCGTTAGACAGACCTTTTGGCTTGACTCCTACCTTTCATAAAGAAAGCAGCCCCTGTCAGACGCCCAAAAATCCCAGGCTGGAGATGAAACAGAGAAGAGTGTGTGTTGGTTTGCATATGTGTGCACTGTTTATGTGTGTACCTGAGTCCTGTACATCTCTGGCTTTCCTGCACCCCATACTGACATTTCCAACGGGTGCTGGTGTAAATAAGGTCGTCGCCCACAGCAGGTGTGGGGAGCAGTCCCGAGAGCAGGGGAGGTCTAAGCCCCTTCAACCCTAGGCCGCAGCGAAACCATCCTGGAGAAGTCAATATTTGCAGTCGGTATCAAAGACGGGCCTGTTTTTGGTATCAAAAACCAGGCTGTACAGAAGAAAGCTTGTCCATGAATTCAGATGTAACATCTCCAGCAGATCAACTGGTGTTAAATACGTGGAATTGTTTATGAAATCAGCATAAATTCTCTATTGTTAGAACGTGTTTTGAGATATTAGTTGTGTACTTTGTTTTTGCATTGATTTAAATGGGACTCTTTAATCTATTCATAATCCTGTACGACTGCATGTAGTAATATGTAAATGTAGACTTTGAACAAGATCAGAAATACGACTCCATTATTGCACATGTTGCTCAGTGTTAAATGGCGATATGAACATAAGACTGCAAGCTATTTTAGCTAACTTTACAATGTGGTAAAATGTGATTTTTGTAACAAATATATGATTCGGATAAGACGTATTTTTTTAACTTAAAAAATGAGCTATGCAGCTAAAAGTAATAAAATTAATGCACGTTATTAAAATACTTTTGGATAAAACTGTAACATTCTCATCAAGTTGGGTGCTAAGATCTAAAGGTGCAACTTATATGGGCTCTGTAATTAGCTAAGGAAGAAACCCCTTGGCTCCAGCATCATGTGTACTAGTCAGTCACGCTAGTAGCTCCCCTGCTTTAGCGCACTGTATGCAAGCTAGCATGCCATCTTGGTAGAATGCTAGCACCTGTGCCATGTACTGGTTTATACTCAATATAATCAAAGACAGTGAATTTACATTAACAAACAAGAAGTATGTATTTATAATCAAATTTTGTCTGCTTTTGAAGCTTTGCTAATAGCTAACGAGACGTTAACTTGGTCACCATTTTGGATAGGATCTAGTGAATATGGTCCCAGTCACACAGGCTTAGAGGCTAGTCTGCAACCATCTGGCAACCACTGATCATCAGGGGAAACATGTGATTTTCCTAGCTGGTTAATGAGTGGTTGCTGGAAGTTCTGGGAACCACTTACCAACCAGTTGGGGAATACATATTTTCCCCCTCACAACCAGTGCTTGCGTCATATCTAATATAGCAAACAGCTCTCAAGCATTACTGGAAGAATATGGGGTCAAGTTCTAACATATGCTTTTCTAAACAGGCAAATCTTGTGAACTTGCCATACCAATCATAGTTTGTGTGCACACTGTTTTTGCTGTGGAGTCTGTTGTAGGTACATTCCAGGTTTTGTCTTTTATACAAAGTTGTCTGCTAACTACCAGATTTTTTCCAACCTGATTTTCTTAAACTGTTCGTGCTTTTGCCTTATGTGGCACTCAGCAGCAGGTCAGTGATTTTCTCTTTGTAGCACGTCTTTCCTTGACCTGCTGGGTGTTAGAAAACTTTCTTTACTATTTTGGGTGTACATTTCAAGCCATTCACACCAAGGCATTCACAGGAGACCAGACTGCAGTAGTGTATTGGTCCATTCCTCCCTGTCTCTTGAAAGTGTGTGGAAAAACACTTACATGGCTTTGCTTTGATTTGCAGTGTGTACAGAGGGGTTTCCATCACAGACTCTCTCATGTGGGCCACTGGTCTGGCTCCTGTCTGCTCATTGAAACCCTCCTCTCAGGGGGGTTTAAGACAAGACAGTGCCTTGACTTTATCACAGACCATCTCAAGGAATTTCAAGGTTGCTCATCCTCTGCAGTGGAAGAAAATCTGTAAATGTACTAAAGGAGACAGATTGCTTAGTAATAGGCTTCCAGTATAGCAAACAGACACAATTACCAAAGCATATTGTTGTTGATGTTGGAAAATGCAGCTGTGCACAGATTCCTAATGCAAACAGGCTCTCAAAAGCCATTGCTCAATTATACAGTTGTGAATAAGACATTACAAACAGACAAGTTCTGGGTAACATTTGGTGACACTTTTTACAGTCCAGAATAAGGGCTGTGTACAGCATTAGCTTTTACACACCTTCTTTCCTGAGACACAAATCAGCCACACTTGAGCTTTAGGGTTCTACATTAGCTTGTGGTAAAGAAGCCAAGCAGGGCACTGCCAGCCC